>NC_057820.1:50596454-51221379 GCF_910594005.1 Cervus elaphus
CTGTGGTGTAGACTTTATGTTTCACACGGTCCGTGGCTGTGAGAATAGACTTTATCTTTCACACGGTCCGTGGCTGTGGGAATAGACTTTATCTTTCACACGGTCCGTGCCTGTGGGATAGACTTTATCTTTCACACGGTCCGTGGCTGTGGGATAGACTCTATCTTTCCCTCGGTCCATGCCTGTGGGATAGCCTCTATCTTTCACACGGTCCGTGGCTGTGGGAATAGACTTTATCTTTCACACAGTCCATGCCTGTGGGATAGACTCTATCTTTCACATGGTCCGTGGCTGTGGGATAGCCTCTATCTTTCACACGGTCGCTGGCTGTGGGAATAGACTCTATCTTTCACACGGTCCGTGCCTGTGGGATAGACTTTATTTTTCACACGGTCCGTGGCTGTGTGGTAGACTTTATCTTTCACACGGTCCGTGGCTGTGGGGTAGACTTTATCTTTCACACGGCCCCGTGCCTGTGGGGTAGACTTAATCTTTCACCCAGCCCGTGGCTGTGGTGTAGACTTTATGTTTCACACGGTCCGTGACTGTGAGAATAGACTTTATCTTTCACACGGTCCGTGGCTGTGGGAATAGACTTTATCTTTCACACGGTCCGTGCCTGTGGGATAGACTTTATCTTTCACACGGTCCGTGGCTGTGGGATAGACTCTATCTTTCCCTCGGTCCATGCCTGTGGGATAGCCTCTATCTTTCACACGGTCCGTGGCTGTGGGAATATACTTTATCTTTCACACAGTCCATGCCTGTGGGATAGACTCTATCTTTCACATGGTCCGTGGCTGTGGGATAGCCTCTATCTTTCACACGGTCCGTGGCTGTGTGAATAGGCTTTATCTTTCACAAGGTCCGTGGCTGTGGGGTAGACTTTATCTTTCACAAGCTCCGTGGCTGTGGGATAGACTTTATCTTTCACACGGTCCGTGTCTTTGTGGTAGACTTTATCTTTCACACAGTAGGTGGCTGTGGGAGTAGACTTTATCTTTCACACGGTCCGTGGCTGTGCGAATAGACTTTATCTTTCACATGGTCCGTGGCTGTGGGATAGATTTTTCACATGGTCCGTGGCTTTGGGATAGACTTTATCTTTCACACGGTCCGTTCCTGTGGGATAGACTTTTTCTTTCACACGGTCCGTGCCTGTTGGATAGACTTTATCTTTCACACGTTCGTTAGATGTTGGAAAAGACTCTATCTTTCACACGGTCCGTGGCTGTGGGATAGCCTCTATCTTTCACACGGTCCGTGTCTGTGGGGTAGACTTTATCTTTCACACGGTCCGTGGCTGTGGGGTAGACTTTATCTTTCACACGGCCCGGGGCTGTGGGGTAGACTTTATCTTTCACATGGCCCGTGCCTGTGGGGTAGACTTTATCTTTCACACGGTCCGTGCCTGTGGGGTAGACATTATCTTTCACATGGTCCGTGGATGTGGGGTAGACTTTATCTTTCACACGGTCCGTGGCTGTGGGGTAGACTTTATCTTTCACACGGCCCGTGGCTGTGGGGTAGAGTTTATCTTTCACACGGCCCGTGGCTGTGGAGTAGACTTTATCTTTCACATGGTCCGTGGCTGTGGGGTAGACTTTATCTTTCACACGGTCCGTGCCTGTGGGATAGACTTTATCTTTCACACGGTCCGTGGCTGTGGGATAGACTCTATCTTTCCCTCGGTCCATGCCTGTGGGATACCCTCTATCTTTCACACGGTCCGTCGCTGTGGGAATAGACTTTATCTTTCACACAGTCCATGCCTGTGGGATAGACTCTATCTTTCACATGGTCCGTGGCTGTGGGATAGCCTCTATCTATCACACGGTCCGTGGTTGTGTGAATAGGCTTTATCTTTCACACGGTCCGTGGCTGTGGGGTAGACTTTATCTTTCACAAGCTCCGTGGCTGTGGGAAAGACTTTATCTTTCACACGGTCCGGGTCTTTGTGGTAGACTTTATCTTTCACACGGTAGGTGGCTGTGGGGTAGACTTTATCTTTCACACGGTCCGTGGCTGTGCGAATAGACTTTATCTTTCACATGTTCCGTGGCTGTGGGATAGACTTTTTCACACGGTCCGTGGCTGTGGGATAGACTTTATCTTTCACACGGTCCGTGCCTGTGGGATAGACTTTATCTTTCACACGGTCCGTGCCTGTGGGATAGACTTTATCTTTCACATGATCCGTGGCTGTGGGATAGACTTTATCTTTCACACGTTCGTTAGATGTGGGAACAGACTCTATCTTTCACACGGTCTGTGGCTGTGGGATAGACTCTATCTTTCACACGGTCCATGGCTGTGGAGTAGACTTTATCTTTCACACGGTCCGTGGCTGTGGGGTAGACTTTATCTTTCAACACGGCCCGTGGCTGTGGGGTAGACTTTATCTTTCACATGGCCCGTGCCTGTGGGGTAGACTTTATCTTTCACACGGTCCGTGCCTGTGGGGTAGACATTATCTTTCACATGGTCCGTGGCTGTGGGGTAGACTTTATCTTTCACACGGTCCGTGGCTGTGGGGTAGACTTTATCTTTCACACGGCCCGTGGCTGTGGAGTAGACTTTATCTTTCACACGGTCCGTGCCTGTGGGATAGACTTTATCTTTCACACGGTCCGTGCCTGTGGGATAGACTTTATCTTTCACATGATTCGTGGCTGTGGGATAGACTCTATCTTTCACACGGTCGCTGGCTGTGGGAATAGACTCTTTCTTTCACACGGTCCGTGCCTGTGGGATAGACTTTATCTTTCACACGGTCCGTGGCTGTGTGGTAGACTTTATCTTTCACATGGTCCGTGGCTGTGGGGTAGACTTTATCTTTCACACGGCCCGTGCCTGTGGGGTAGACTTAATCTTTCATCCGGCCCGTGGCTGTGGTGTAGACTTTATGTTTCACATGGTCCGTGGCTGTTAGAATAGACTTTATCTTTCACACGGTCCGTGGCTGTGGGAATAGACTTTATCTTTCCCACGGTCCGTTCCTGTGGGATAGACTTTATCTTTCACACGGTCCGTGGCTGTGGGATAGACTCTATCTTTCCCTCGGTCCATGCCTGTGGGATAGCCTCTATCTTTCACACGGTCCGTGGCTGTGGGAATAGACTTTATCTTTCACACAGTCCATGCCTGTGGGATAGACTCTATCTTTCACATGGTCCGTGGCTGTGGGATAGCCTCTATCTTTCACACGGTCCGTGGCTGTGTGAATAGGCTTTATCTTTCACACGGTCCATGCCTGTGGGGTAGACATTATCTTTCACATGGTCCGTGGATGTGGGGTTGACTTTATCTTTCACACGGTCCGTGGCTGTGGGGTAGACTTTATCTTTCACACGGCCCGTGGCTGTGGGGTAGAGTTTATCTTTCACACGGCCCGTGGCTGTGGAGTAGACTTTATCTTTCACATGGTCCGTGGCTGTGGGGTAGACTTTATCTTTCACACGGTTCGTGCCTGTGGGAAAGACTCCATCTTTCACACGGTCCGTGGCTGTGGGATAGACTTTTTCTTTCATATGGTCCGTGGCTGTGGGAATAGACTCTATCTTTCACACGGTCCGTGGCTGTGGGATAGACTTTATCTTTCACACGGTCCGTGGCTGTGGGAAAGACTTTATCTTTCACACGGCCCGTGGCTGTGTGGTAGACTTTATCTTTCATACAGTCCGTGGCTGTGGGGTAGACTTTATCTTTCACACGGTCCGTGCCTGTGGAGTAGACTTTATCTTTCACATGGTCCGTGACTCTGGTATAGACTTTATCTTTCACACGGTAAGTGGCTGTGTGATAGACTTTTTCACACGGTCCGTGCCTGTGGGATAGACTTTATCTTTCACACGTTCCGTGGCTGTCGGATAGACTTTATCTTTCACAAGGTCCGTGCCTGTGGGATAGACTTTATCTTTCACACGGTCCATGGCTGTGGGAATAGACTCTATTTTTAACACGGTCCGTGGCTGTGGGAAAGACTTTATCTTTCGCACGGTCCATGGAGGTGGGAATAGACTCTATCTTTCACACGGTCCGTGGCTGTGGGAAAGACTTTATCTTTCGCACGGCCCGTGGCTGTGTGGTAGACTTTATCTTTCATACAGTCCGTGGCTGTGGGGTAGTCATTATCTTTCACACGGTCCGTGCCTTTGGAATAGACTTTATCTTTCACATGGTCTGTGGCTCTGGTATAGACTTTATCTTTCACACGGTAAGTGGCTGTGTGATAGACTTTTTCACACGGTCCGTGCCTGTGGGATAGACTTTATCTTTCACATGGTCCATTCCTGTGGGATAGACTTTTTGACACGGTCCGTGCCTGTGGGATAGACTTTATCTTTCACACGTTCCGTGGCTGTCGGATAGACTTTATCTTTCACAAGGTCCGTGCCTGTGGGACAGACTTTATCTTTCAAACGGTCCGTGGCTGTGGGATAGACTTTATCTTTCACAAGGTCCGTGCCTGTGGGGTAGACATTATCTTTCACACGGTCCGTGGATGTGGGAACAGACTGTATCATTCACACTGTTCACGGCTGTGGGGTGGACTTTATCTTTCACACGGTCCGTGCCTGCGGGATAGACTTTATCTTTCACATGGTCTGTGGCTGAGGGATAGACTTTTTCACACGGTCCGTGGCTGTGGGATAGACTTTATCTTTCACACGGTCCGTTCCTGTGGGATAGACTTTATCTTTCACACGGTCCGTGCCTGTGGGATAGACTTTATCTTTCACATGATCCGTGGCTGTGGGATAGACTCTATCTTTCACACGGTCGCTGGCTGTGGGAATAGACTCTATCTTTCACACGGTCCGTGTCTGTGGGATAGACTTTATTTTTCACACGGTCCGTGGCTGTGTGGTAGACTTTATATTTCACACGGTCCGTGGCTGTGGGGTAGACTTTATCTTTCACACGGCCCGTGCCTGTGGGGTAGACTTAATCTTTCATCCGGCCCGTGGCTGTGGTGTAGACTTTATGTTTCACACGGTCCGTGGCTGTGAGAATAGACTTTATCTTTCACACGGTCCGTGGCTGTGGGAATAGACTTTATCTTTCACACGGTCCGTGCCTGTGGGATAGACTTTATCTTTCACACGGTCCGTGGCTGTGGGATAGACTCTATCTTTCCCTCGGTCCATGCCTGTGGGATAGCCTCTATCTTTCACACGGTCCGTGGCTGTGGGAATACACTTTATCTTTCACACAGTCCATGCCTGTGGGATAGACTCTATCTTTCACATGGTCCGTGGCTGTGGGATAGCCTCTATCTTTCACACGGTCCGTGGCTGTGTGAATAGGCTTTATCTTTCACACGGTCCGTGGCTGTGGGGTAGACTTTATCTTTCACAAGCTCCGTGGCTGTGGGATAGACTTTATCTTCACACGGTCCGTGGCTGTGCGAATAGACTTTATCTTTCACATGGTCCGTGGCTGTGGGATAGACTTTTTCACAGGGTCCGTGGCTTTGGGATAGACTTTATCTTTCACACGGTCCGTTCCTGTGGGATAGACTTTATCTTTCACACGGCCCGTGCCTGTGGGGTAGACTTAATCTTTCATCCGGCCCGTGGCTGTGGTGTAGACTTTATGTTTCACACGGTCCGTGGCTGTGAGAATAGACTTTATCTTTCACACGGTCCGTGGCTGTGAGAATAGACTTTATCTTTCACACGGTCCGTGGCTGTGGGAATAGACTTTATCTTTCACACGGCCCGGGGCTGTGGGGTAGACTTTATCTTTCACATGGCCCGTGCCTGTGGGGTAGACTTTATCTTTCACACGGTCCGTGCCTTTGGGGTAGACATTATCTTTCACATGGTCCGTGGATGTGGGGTAGACTTTATCTTTCACACGGTCCGTGGCTGTGGGGTAGACTTTATCTTTCACACGGCCCGTGGCTGTGGGGTAGAGTTTATCTTTCACACGGCCCGTGGCTGTGGGATAGACTTTATCTTTCACACGGTCCGTGCCTGTGGGATAGACTTTATCTTTCACATGATCCGTGGCTGTGGGATAGACTCTATCTTTCACACGGTCGCTGGCTGTGGGAATAGACTCTATCTTTCACACGGTCCGTGCCTGTGGGATAGACTTTATCTTTCACACGGTCCGTGGCTGTGTGGTAGACTTTATCTTTCACACGGTCCGTGGCTGTGGGGTAGACTTTATCTTTCACACGGCCCGTGCCTGTGGGGTAGACTTAATCTTTCATCCGGCCCGTGGCTCTGGTGTAGACTTTATGTTTCACACGGTCCGTGGCTGTGAGAATAGACTTTATCTTTCACACGGTCCGTGGCTGTGGGAATAGACTTTATCTTTCACACGGTCCGTGCCTGTGGGATAGACATTATCTTTCACACGGTCCGTGGCTGTGGGATAGACTCTATATTTCCCTCGGTCCATGCTTGTGGGATAGCCTCTATCTTTCACACGGTCCGTGGCTGTGTGAATAGGCTTTATCTTTCACACGGTCCGTGCCTGTGGGGTAGACATTATCTTTCACATGGTCCGTGGATGTGGGGTAGACTTTATCTTTCACACGGTCCGTGGCTGTGGGGTAGACTTTATCTTTCACACGGCCCGTGGCTGTGGGGTAGAGTTTATCTTTCACACAGCCCGTGGCTGTGGAGTAGACTTTATCTTTCACATGGTCCGTGGCTGTGGGGTAGACTTTATCTTTCACACGGTCCGTGCCTGTGGGAAAGACTCCATCTTTCACACGGTCCGTGGCTGTGGGATAGACTTTTTCTTTCATATGGTCCGTGGCTGTGGGAATAGACTCTATCTTTCACACGGTCCGTGGCTGTGGGATAGACTTTATCTTTCACACGGTCCGTGGCTGTGGGAAAGACTATCTATCACACGGCCCGTGGCTGTGTGGTAGACTTTATCTTTCATACAGTCCGTGGCTGTGGGGTAGACTTTATCTTTCACACGGTCCGTGCCTGTGGAGTAGACTTTATCTTTCACATGGTCCGTGGCTCTGGTATAGACTTTATCTTTCACACGGTAAGTGGCTGTGTGATAGACTTTTTCACACGGTCCGTGCCTGTGGGATAGACTTTATCTTTCACACGTTCCGTGGCTGTCGGATAGACTTTATCTTTCACAAGGTCCGTGCCTGTGGGATAGACTTTATCTTTCACACGGTCCATGGCTGTGGGAATAGACTCTATCTTTAACACGGTCCGTGGCTGTGGGAAAGACTTTATCTTTCGCACGGTCCATGGCTGTGGGAATAGACTCTATCTTTCACACGGTCCGTGGCTGTGGGAAAGACTTTATCTTTCGCACGGCCCGTGGCTGTGTGGTAGACTTTATCTTTCATACAGTCCGTGGCTGTGGGGTAGACATTATCTTTCACACGGTCCGTGCCTTTGGAATAGACTTTATCTTTCACATGGTCCGTGGCTCTGGCATAGACTTTATCTTTCACACGGTAAGTGGCTGGGTGATAGACTTTTTCACACGGTCCGTGCCTGTGGGATAGACTTTATCTTTCACATGGTCCATGGCTGTGGGATAGACTTTTTGACATGGTCCGTGCCTGTGGGAAAGACTTTATCTTTCACACGTTCCGTGGCTGTCGGATAGACTTTATCTTTCACAAGGTCCGTGCCTGTGGGACAGACTTTATCTTTCAAATGGTCCGTGGCTGTGGGATAGACTTTATCTTTCACAAGGTCCGTGCCTGTGGGGTAGACATTATCTTTCACACGGTCCGTGGATGTGGGGTAGACTTTATCTTTCAAACGGTCCATGGCTGTGGGAATAGACTCTATCTTTCACACGGTCCGTGCCTGTGGGATAGACTTTATGTTTCACACGGTCCGTGCCTGTGGGGTAGACATTATCTTTCACACGGTTCGTGGATATGGGGTAGACTTTATCTTTCACACGGTCCGTGGCTGTGGGGTAGACTTTATCTTTCACACGGTCCGTGCCTGTGGGATTGACTTTATCTTTCACACGGTCCGTGGCTGTGGGATAGACTCTATCTTTCACACGGTCGTTTCCTGTGGGGTAGACTCTATCTTTCACACGGTTCATGGCTGTTGGAATAGACTTTATCTTTCACACGGTCCGTGGTGTGGGATAGACTTTATCTTTCACACGGTCCGTGCCTGTGGGATAGACTTTATCTTTCACACGGTCCGTGCCTGTGGGATAGAGTTTATCTTTCACATGATCCGTGGCTGTGGGATAGACTTTATCTTTCACACGTTCGTTAGATGTGGGAACAGATTCTATCTTTCACACGGTCCGTGGCTGTGGGATAGACTCTATCTTTCACACGGTCCGTGGCTGTGGGGTAGACTTTATCTTTCATACAGTCCGTGGCTGTGGGGTAGACTTTATCTTTCACACGGTCCGTGCCTTTGGGGTAGACTTTATCTTTCACATGGTCCGTGGCTCTGGTATAGACTTTATCTTTCTCACGGTAAGTGGCTGTGTGATAGACTTTTTCACACGGTCCGTGCCTGTCGGATAGACTTTATCTTTCACATGGTCCGTGGCTGTGGGATAGACTTTTTGACACGGTCCGTGCCTGTGGGATAGACTTTATATTTCACACGGTCCGTGGCTGTCGGTAAAACTTTATCTTTCACAAGGTCCGTGGCTGTGGGATAGACTTTATCTTTCACACGTTCGTTAGATGTGGGAACAGACTCTATCTTTCACACGGTCCATGGCTGTGGGAATAGACTCTATCTTTCACACGGTCCGTGGCTGTGGGAAAGACTTTATCTTTCGCATGGCCCGTGGCTGTGTGGTAGACTTTATCTTTCATACAGTCCGTGGCTGTGGGGTAGACTTTATCTTTCACACGGTCCGTGCCTGTGGAGTAGACTTTATCTTTCACATGGTCCGTGGCTCTGGTATAGACTTTATCTTTCACACGGTAAGTGGCTGTGTGATAGACTTTTTCACACGGTCCGTGCCTGTGGGATAGACTTTACCTTTCACATGGTCCGTGGCTGTGGGATAGACTTTTTGACACGGTCCGTGCCTGTGCGATAGACTTTATCTTTCACACGTTCCGTGGCTGTAGGATAGACTTTATCTTTCACAAGGTCCGTGCCTGTGGGATAGACTTTATCTTTCAAACGGTCCGTGGCTGTGGGATAGACTTTATCTTTCACAAGGTCCATGCCTGTGGGGTAGACATTATCTTTCACATGGTCCGTGGATGTGGGGTAGACGTTATCTTTCAAACGGTCCGTGGCTGTGGGAATAGACTCTATCTTTCACACAGTCCGTGCCTGTGGGATAGACTTTATCTTTCACACTCTCCGTGCCGGGGGGGTAGACATTATCTTTCACACGGTTCGTGGATGTGGGGTAGACTTTATCGTTCACACGGTCCGTGGCTGTGGGGTAGACTTTATCTTTCACACGGTCCGTGGCTGTGGGATAGACTTTATCTTTCACACGGTCCGTGGCTGTGGGATAGACTCTATCTTTCACACGGTCGTTTCCTGTGGGGTAGACTGTATCTTTCACACGGTTCATGGCTGTTGGAATAGACTTTATCTTTCACACGGTCCGTGGTTTGGGATAGACTTTATCTTTCACACGGTCCGTGCCTGTGGGATAGACTTTATCTTTCACACGGTCCGTGCCTGTGGGATAGACTTTATCTTTCACATGATCCGGGGCTGTGGGATAGACTTTATCTTTCACACGTTCGTTAGATGTGGGAACAGACTCTATCTTTCACAAGGTCCGTGGCTGTGGGATAGACTCTATCTTTCACACGGTCCGTGGCTGTGGGGTAGACTTTATCTTTCATACAGTCCGTGGCTGTGGGGTAGACTTTATCTTTCACACGGTCCGTGCCTGTGGAGTAGACTTTATCTTTCACATGGTCCGTGGCTCTGGTATAGACTTTATCTTTCACACGGTAAGTGGCTGTGTGATAGACTTTTTCACACGGTCCTTGCCTGTCGGATAGACTTTATCTTTCACATGGTCCGTGACTGTGGGATAGACTTTTTGACACGGTCCGTGCCTGTGGGATAGACTTTATCTTTCCCACGGTCCGTGGCTGTCGTATAGACTTTTTCTTTCACAAGGTCCGTGCCTGTGGGATAGACTTTATCTTTCAAACGGTCCGTGGCTGTGGGATAGACTTTATCTTTAACACGGTCCATGGCTGTGGGAATAGACTCTACCTTTCACACGGTCCGTGCCTGTGGGGTAGACATTATCTTTCACACGGTCCATGGCTGTGGGGTAGACTTCATCTTGCACACGGTCCGTGGCTGTGGGATAGACTTTATCTTTCACACGGTCCGTGGCTGTGGGGCAGACTTTATCTTTCACACGGTCCGTGGCTGTGGGAACAGACTGTATCATTCACACTGTCCACGGCTGTGGGGTGGACTTTATCTTTCACACGGTCCGTGCCTGTGGGATAGACTTTATCTTTCACATGGTCTGTGGCTGAGGGATAGACTTTTTCACACGGTCCGTGGCTGTGGGATAGACTTTATCTTTGACACGGTCCGTTCCTGTGGGATAGACTTTATCTTTCACACGGTCCGTGCCTGTGGGATAGACTTTATCTTTCACATGGTCTGTGGCTGAGGGATAGACTTTTCACAGGGTCCGTGGCTGTGGGATAGACTTTATCTTTCACACGGCCCGTGGCTGTGGGGTAGACTTTCTCTTTCACATGGCCCGTGGCAGTGGATTAGACTTTATCATTTACACGGTCCATGGCTGTGGGGTAGACTTTATCTTTCACACGGCCCGTGGCTGTGAGGTAGACTTTCTCTTTCACACGGCCCGTGGCTGTGGATTAGACTTTATCATTTACACGGTCCACGGCTGTGGGGTAGACTTTATCTTTCACACGGTCCGTGCTTGTGGGATAGACTTTATCTTTCACATGGTCTGTGGCTGAGGGATAGACTTTTCACAGGGTCCGTGGCTGTGGGATAGAATTTATCTTTCACACGGCCCGTGGCTGTGGGGTAGACTTTATCTTTCACACGGTCCGTGGCTGTGGGGTAGACTTTACCTTTCACACGGTCCGTGGCTGTGGGGTAGACTTTACCTTTCACACGGTCCGAGCCTGTGGGATAGACGTTTTCACACGGTCCGTGGCTGTGGGGTAGACTTTATCTTTCACATGATCCGTGGCTGTGGGGTAGTCTTTATCTTTCACACGGTCCGTGCCTGTGGGATAGACTTTTTCACACGGTCCGTGGCTGTGGGGTAGACTTTATCTTTCACATGGTCCGTGGCTGTGGGAGTAGTCTTTATCTTTCACACGGCCCGTGGCTGCGGGGTAGACTTTATCTTTCACACGGCCCGTGGTTGCGGGGTAGACTTTATCTTTCACACGTCCCGTGGCTGTGGGGTAGACTTTATCTTTCACACGGCCCGTGGCTGTCGGGTAGACCTTATCTTTCACACGGTCCGTGGCTGTGGGGTAGACTTTACCTTTCACACGGTCCGTGGCTGTGGGGTAGACTTTATCTTTCACTCGGTCCGTACCTGTGGGGTAGACATTATCTTTCACAAGGTCAGTGGCTGTGGGGTAGACTTTATCTTTCACACAGCCCTTGCCTGTGGCATAGCCTTTATCTTTCACACGGCCCGTGCCTGTGGCATAGACTTTATCTTTCACACGGCCCGTGCCTGTGGGGTAGACTTAATCTTTTACACGGCCCGTGGCTGTGGGGTAGAATTTATGTTTCACACCGTCCATGGCTGTGGGAATAGACTTTATCTTTCACACGGTCCGTGGCTGTGGGAATAGACTTTATCTTTCACACGGTCCGTGCTTGTGGGATAGACTTTATCTTTCACACGGTCCGTGACTGTGGGATAGACTCTATCTTTCCCTCGGTCCATGCCTGTGGGATAGCCTCTATCTTTCACACGGTCCGTGGCTGTGGGAATAGACTTTATCTTTCACACAGTCCATGCCTGTGGGATAGACTCTATCTTTCACATGGTCCGTGGCTGTGGGATAGCCTCTATCTATCACACGGTCCGTGGCTGTGTGAATAGGCTTTATCTTTCACACGGTCCGTGGCTGTGGGGTAGACTTTATCTTTCACAAGCTCCGTGGCTGTGGGATAGACTTTATCTTTCACACGGTCCGTGTCTTTGTGGTAGACTTTATCTTTCACACGGTCCATGGCTGTGGGAATAGACTCTATCTTTCACACGGTCTGTGGCTGTGGGAAAGACTTTATCTTTCGCACGGCCCGTGGCTGTGTGGTAGACTTTATCTTTCATACAGTCCGTGGCTGTGGGGTAGACATTATCTTTCACACGGTCCGTGCCTGTGGAATAGACTTTATCTTTCACATGGTCCGTGGCTCTGGTATAGACTTTATCTTTCACACGGTAAGTGGCTGTGTGATAGACTTTTTCACACGGTCCGTGCCTGTGGGATAGACTTTATCTTTCACACGTTCCGTGGCTGTCGGATAGACTTTATCTTTCACAAGGTCCGTGCCTGTGGGATAGACTTTATCTTTCACACGGTCCATGGCTGTGGGAATAGACTCTATCTTTAACACGGTCCGTGGCTGTGGGAAAGACTTTATCTTTCGCACGGTCCATGGCTGTGGGAATAGACTCTATCTTTCACACGGTCCGAGGCTGTGGAAAAGACTTTATCTTTTGCACGGCCCGTGGCTGTGTGGTAGACTTTATCTTTCATACAGTCCGTGGCTGTGGGGTAGACATTATCTTTCACACGGTCCGTGCCTTTGGAATAGACTTTATCTTTCACATGGTCCGTGGCTCTGGCATAGACTTTATCTTTCACACGGTAAGAGGCTGGGTGATAGACTTTTTCACACGGTCCGTGCCTGTGGGATAGACTTTATCTTTCACATGGTCCATGGCTGTGGGATAGACTTTTTGACATGGTCCGTGCCTGTGGGAAAGACTTTATCTTTCACACGTTCCGTGGCTGTCGGATAGACTTTATCTTTCACAAGGTCCGTGCCTGTGGGACAGACTTTATCTTTCAAATGGTCCGTGGCTGTGGGATAGACTTTATCTTTCACAAGGTCCGTGCCTGTGGGGTAGACATTATCTTTCACACGGTCCGTGGATGTGGGGTAGACTTTATCTTTCAAACGGTCCGTGGCTGTGGGAATAGACTCTATCTTTCACACGGTCCGTGCCTGTGGGATAGACTTTATGTTTCACACGGTCCGTGCCTGTGGGGTAGACATTATCTTTCACACGGTTCGTGGATGTGGGGTAGACTTTATCTTTCACACGGTCCGTGGCTGTGGGGTAGACTTTATCTTTCACACGGTCCGTGCCTGTGGGATAGACTTTATCTTTCACACGGTCCGTGGCTGTGGGATAGACTCTATCTTTCACACGGTCGTTTCCTGTGGGGTAGACTCTATCTTTCACACGGTTCATGGCTGTTGGAATAGACTTTATCTTTCACACGGTCCGTGGTGTGGGATAGACTTTATCTTTCACACGGTCCGTGCCTGTGGGATAGACTTTATCTTTCACACGGTCCGTGCCTGTGGGATAGACTTTATCTTTCACATGATCCGTGGCTGTGGGATAGACTTTATCTTTCACACGTTCGTTAGATGTGGGAAAAGATTCTATCTTTCACACGGTCCGTGGCTGTGGGATAGACTCTATCTTTCACACGGTCCGTGGCTGTGGGGTATACTTTATCTTTCATACAGTCCGTGGCTGTGGGGTAGACTTTATCTTTCACACGGTCCGTGCCTTTGGGGTAGACTTTATCTTTCACATGGTCCGTGGCTCTGGTATAGACTTTATCTTTCTCACGGTAAGTGGCTGTGTGATAGACTTTTTCACACGGTCCGTGCCTGTCGGATAGACTTTATCTTTCACATGGTCCGTGGCTGTGGGATAGACTTTTTGACACGGTCCGTGCCTGTGGGATAGACTTTATATTTCACACGGTCCGTGGCTGTCGGTAAAACTTTATCTTTCACAAGGTCCGTGGCTGTGGGATAGACTTTATCTTTCACACGTTCGTTAGATGTGGGAACAGACTCTATCTTTCACACGGTCCATGGCTGTGGGAATAGACTCTATCTTTCACACGGTCCGTGGCTGTGGGAAAGACTTTATCTTTCGCATGGCCCGTGGCTGTGTGGTAGACTCTATCTTTCATACAGTCCGTGGCTGTGGGGTAGACTTTATCTTTCACACGGTCCGTGCCTGTGGAGTAGACTTTATCTTTCACATGGTCCGTGGCTCTGGTATAGACTTTATCTTTCACACGGTAAGTGGCTGTGTGATAGACTTTTTCACACGGTCCGTGCCTGTGGGATAGACTTTACCTTTCACATGGTCCGTGGCTGTGGGATAGACTTTTTGACACGGTCCGTGCCTGTGCGATAGACTTTATCTTTCACACGTTCCGTGGCTGTAGGATAGACTTTATCTTTCACAAGGTCCGTGCCTGTGGGATAGACTTTATCTTTCAAACGGTCCGTGGCTGTGGGATAGACTTTATCTTTCACAAGGTCCATGCCTGTGGGGTAGACATTATCTTTCACATGGTCCGTGGATGTGGGGTAGACGTTATCTTTCAAACGGTCCGTGGCTGTGGGAATAGACTCTATCTTTCACACAGTCCGTGCCTGTGGGATAGACTTTATCTTTCACACTCTCCGTGCCGGGGGGGTAGACATTATCTTTCACACGGTTCGTGGATGTGGGGTAGACTTTATCGTTCACACGGTCCGTGGCTGTGGGGTAGACTTTATCTTTCACACGGTCCGTGGCTGTGGGATAGACTTTATCTTTCACACGGTCCGTGGCTGTGGGATAGACTCTATCTTTCACACGGTCGTTTCCTGTGGGGTAGACTGTATCTTTCACACGGTTCATGGCTGTTGGAATAGACTTTATCTTTCACAAGGTCCGTGGTTTGGGATAGACTTTATCTTTCACACGGTCCGTGCCTGTGGGATAGACTTTATCTTTCACACGGTCCGTGCCTGTGGGATAGACTTTATCTTTCACATGATCCGGGGCTGTGGGATAGACTTTATCTTTCACACGTTCGTTAGATGTGGGAACAGACTCTATCTTTCACAAGGTCCGTGGCTGTGGGATAGACTCTATCTTTCACACGGTCCGTGGCTGTGGGGTAGACTTTATCTTTCATACAGTCCGTGGCTGTGGGGTAGACTTTATCTTTCACACGGTCCGTGCCTGTGGGGTAGACTTTATCTTTCACATGGTCTGTGGCTCTGGTATAGACTTTATCTTTCACACGGTAAGTGGCTGTGTGATAGACTTTTTCACACGGTCCTTGCCTGTCGGATAGACTTTATCTTTCACATGGTCCGTGGCTGTGGGATAGACTTTTTGACACGGTCCGTGCCTGTGGGATAGACTTTATCTTTCCCACGGTCCGTGGCTGTCGTATAGACTTTTTCTTTCACAAGGTCCGTGCCTGTGGGATAGACTTTATCTTTCAAACGGTCCGTGGCTGTGGGATAGACTTTATCTTTAAAACGGTCCATGGCTGTGGGAATAGACTCTACCTTTCACACGGTCCGTGCCTGTGGGGTAGACATTATCTTTCACACGGTCCATGGCTGTGGGGTAGACTTCATCTTGCACACGGTCCGTGGCTGTGGGATAGACTTTATCTTTCACACGGTCCGTGGCTGTGGGGCAGACTTTATCTTTCACACGGTCCGTGGCTGTGGGAACAGACTGTATCATTCACACTGTCCACGGCTGTGGGGTGGACTTTATCTTTCACACGGTCCGTGCCTGTGGGATAGACTTTATCTTTCACATGGTCTGTGGCTGAGGGATAGACTTTTTCACACGGTCCGTGGCTGTGGGATAGACTTTATCTTTGACACGGTCCGTTCCTGTGGGATAGACTTTATCTTTCACACGGTCCGTGCCTGTGGGATAGACTTTATCTTTCACATGTTCTGTGGCTGAGGGATAGACTTTTCACAGGGTCCGTGGCTGTGGGATAGACTTTATCTTTCACACGGCCCGTGGCTGTGGGGTAGACTTTCTCTTTCACATGGCCCTTGGCAGTGGATTAGACTTTATCATTTACACGGTCCATGGCTGTGGGGTAGACTTTATCTTTCACACGGCCCGTGGCTGTGAGGTAGACTTTCTCTTTCACACGGCCCGTGGCTGTGGATTAGACTTTATCATTTACACGGTCCACGGCTGTGGGGTAGACTTTATCTTTCACACGGTCCGTGCTTGTGGGATAGACTTTATCTTTCACATGGTCTGTGGCTGAGGGATAGACTTTTCACAGGGTCCGTGGCTGTGGGATAGAATTTATCTTTCACACGGCCCGTGGCTGTGGGGTAGACTTTATCTTACACACGGTCCGTGGCTGTGGGGTAGACTTTACCTTTCACACGGTCCGTGGCTGTGGGGTAGACTTTACCTTTCACACGGTCCGAGCCTGTGGGATAGACGTTTTCACACGGTCCGTGGCTGTGGGGTAGACTTTATCTTTCACATGATCCGTGGCTGTGGGGTAGTCTTTATCTTTCACACGGTCCGTGCCTGTGGGATAGACTTTTTCACACGGTCCGTGGCTGTGGGGTAGACTTTATCTTTCACATGGTCCGTGGCTGTGGGAGTAGTCTTTATCTTTCACACGGCCCGTGGCTGCGGGGTAGACTTTATCTTTCACACGGCCCGTGGTTGCGGGGTAGACTTTATCTTTCACACGTCCCGTGGCTGTGGGGTAGACTTTATCTTTCATACGGCCCGTGGCTGTCGGGTAGACCTTATCTTTCACACGGTCCGTGGCTGTGGGGTAGACTTTACCTTTCACACGGTCCGTGGCTGTGGGGTAGACTTTATCTTTCACTCGGTCCGTACCTGTGGGGTAGACATTATCTTTCACAAGGTCAGTGGCTGTGGGGTAGACTTTATCTTTCACACAGCCCTTGCCTGTGGCATAGCCTTTATCTTTCACACGGCCCGTGCCTGTGGCATAGACTTTATCTTTCACACGGCCCGTGCCTGTGGGGTAGACTTAATCTTTTACACGGCCCGTGGCTGTGGGGTAGACTTTATGTTTCACACCGTCCATGGCTGTGGGAATAGACTTTATCTTTCACACGGTCCGTGGCTGTGGGAATAGACCTTATCTTTCACACGGTCCGTGCTTGTGGGATAGACTTTATCTTTCACACGGTCCGTGACTGTGGGATAGACTCTATCTTTCCCTCGGTCCATGCCTGTGGGATAGCCTCTATCTTTCACACGGTCCGTGGCTGTGGGAATAGACTTTATCTTTCACACAGTCCATGCCTGTGGGATAGACTCTATTTTTCACATGGTCCGTGGCTGTGGGATAGCCTCTATCTATCACACGGTCCGTGGCTGTGTGAATAGGCTTTATCTTTCACACGGTCCGTGGCTGTGGGGTAGACTTTATCTTTCACAAGCTCCGTGGCTGTGGGATAGACTTTATCTTTCACACGGTCCGTGTCTTTGTGGTAGACTTTATCTTTCACACGGTAGGTGGCTGTGGGAGTAGACTTTATCTTTCACACGGTCCGTGGCTGTGCAAATAGACTTTATCTTTCACATGGTCCGTGGCTGTGGGATAGACTTTTTCACACGGTCCGTGGCTGTGGGATAGACTTTATCTTTCACACGGTCCGTGCCTGTGGGATAGACTTTATCTTTCACACGGTCCGTGCCTGTGGGATAGACTTTATCTTTCACATGATCCGTGGCTGTGGGATAGACTTTATCTTTCACAGGTTCGTTAGATGTGGGAACAGACTCTATCTTTCACACGGTCTGTGGCTGTGGGATAGACTCTATCTTTCACACGGTCCGTGGCTGTGGGGTAGACTTTATCTTTCACACGGTCCGTGGCTGTGGGGTAGACTTTATCTTTCACACGGCCCGTGGCTGTGGGGTAGACTTTATCTTTCACATGGCCCGTGCCTGTGGGGTAGACTTTATCTTTCACACGGTCCATGCCTGTGGGGTAGACATTATCTTTCACATGGTCCGTGCATGTGGAGTAGACTTTATCTTTCACACGGTCCGTGGCTGTGGGGTAGACTTTATCTTTCACACGGCCTGTGGCTGTGGGGTAGAGTTATCTTGCACACGGCCCGTGGCTGTGGAGTAGACTTTATCTTTCACACGGTCCGTGGCTGTGGGGTAGACTTTATCTTTCACACGGCCCGTGGCTGTGGGGTAGACTTTATCTTGCACACGGCCCGTGGCTGTGGAGTAGACTTTATCTTTCACACGGTCCGTGGCTGTGGGGTAGACTTTATCTTTCACACGGTCCGTGCCTGTGGGAAAGACTCCATCTTTCACACGGTCCGTGGCTGTGGGATAGACTTTTTCTTTCACATGGTCCGTGGCTGTGGGAATAGACTCTATCTTTCACACGGTCCGTGGCTGTGGGATAGACTTTATCTTTCACACGGTCCATGGCTGTGGGAATAGACTCTATCTTTCACACGGTCCGTGGCTGTGGGAAAGACTTTATCTTTCGCACGGCCCGTGGCTGTGTGGTAGACTTTATCTTTCATACAGTCCGTGGCTGTGGGGTAGACATTATCTTTCACACGGTCCGTGCCTGTGGAATAGACTTTATCTTTCACATGGTCCGTGGCTCTGGTATAGACTTTATCTTTCACACGGTAAGTGGCTGTGTGATAGACTTTTCACACGGTCCGTGGCTGTGGGATAGACTTTATCTTTCACATGGTCCGTGGCTGTGGGATAGACTTTTTGACACGGTCCGTGCCTGTGGGATGGACTTTATCTTTCACACGTTCCGTGGCTGTCGGATAGACTTTATCTTTCACAAGGTCCGTGCCTGTGGGATAGACTTTATCTTTCAAACGGTCCGTGGCTGTGGGATAGACTTTATCTTTCACAAGGTCTGTGCCTGTGGGGTAGACATTATCTTTCACACGGTCCGTGGATGTGGGGTAGACTTTATCTTTCAAACGGTCCGTGGCTGTGGGAATAGACTCTATCTTTCACACGGTCCGTGCCTGTGGGATAGACTTTATCTTTCACACGGTCCGTGCCTGTGGGGTAGACATTATCTTTCACACGGTTCGTGGATGTGGGGTAGAGTTTATCTTTCACACGGTCCGTGGCTGTGTGATAGACTCTATCTTTCACACGGTCGTTTCCTGTGGGGTAGACTCTATCTTTCACATGGTTCATGGCTGTTGGAATAGACTTTATCTTTCACACGGTCCGTGGTGTGGGATAGACTTTATCTTTCACACGGTCCGTGCCTGTGGGATAGACTTTATCTTTCACACGGTCCGTGCCTGTGGGATAGACTTTATCTTTCACATGATCCGTGGCTGTGGGATAGACTTTATCTTTCACACGTTCGTTAGATGTGGGAACAGACTCTATCTTTCACACGGTCCGTGGCTGTGGGATAGACTCTATCTTTCACACGGTCCGTGCCTGTGGGCTAGACTTTATCTTTCATAGAGTCCGTGGCTGTGGGGTAGACTTTATCTTTCACACGGTCCGTGCCTGTGGGGTAGACTTTATCTTTCACATGGTCCGTGGCTCTGGTATAGACTTTATCTTTCACACGGTAAGTGGCTGTGTGATAGACTTTTTCACACGGTCCGTGCCTGTCGGATAGACTTTATCTTTCACATGGTCCGTGGCTGTGGGATAGACTTTTTGACACGGTCCTTGCCTGTGGGATAGACTTTATATTTCACACGGTCCGTGGCTCTCGGAAAAACTTTATCTTTCACAAGGTCCGTGCCTGTGGGATAGACTTTATCTTTCAAACGGTCCGTGGCTGTGGGATAGACTTTATCTTTCACACGGTCCATGGCTGTGGGAATAGACTCTATCTTTCACACGGTCCGTGCCTGTGGGGTAGACATTACCTTTCACACGGTCCGTGGCTGTGGGGTAGACTTCATCTTGCACACGGTCCGTGGCTGTGGGATAGACTTTATCTTTCGCACGGTCCGTGGCTGTGGGGCAGACTTTATCTTTCACACGGTCCGTGGCTGTGGTAACAGACTGTATCATTCACACTGTCCACGGCTGTGGGGTGGACTTTATCTTTCACACGGTCCGTGCCTGCGGGATAGACTTTATCTTTCACATGGTCTGTGGCTGAGGGATAGACTTTTTCACACGGTCCGTGGCTGTGGGATAGACTTTATCTTTCACACGGTCCGTTCCTGTGAGATAGAATTTATCTTTCACACGGTCCGTGCCTGTGGGATAGATTTTATCTTTCACATGATCCGTGGCTGTGGGATAGACTCTATCTTTCACACGGTCGCTGCCTGTGGGAATAGACTCTATCTTTCATACGGTCCGTGCCTGTGGGATAGACTTTATTTTTCACACGGTCCGTGGCTGTGGGATAGACTTTATCTTTCACACGGCCCGTGGCTCTGGGCAAGACTTTATCTTTCACACGGTCCGTGCCTGTGGGGTAGACTTTATCTTTCACATGGTCCGTGGCTGTGGGGTAGACTTTATCTTTCACACGGCCCGTGGCTGTGAGGTAGACTTTCTCCTTCACACGGCCCGTGGCTGTGGATTAGACTTTATCATTTACACGGTCCATGGCTGTGGGGTAGACTTTATCTTTCACACGGCCCGTGGCTGTGAGGTAGACTTTCTCTTTCACACGGCCCGTGGCTGTGGATTAGACTTTATCATTTACACGGTCCACGGCTGTGGGGTAGACTTTATCTTTCACACGGTCCGTGCCTGTGGGATAGACTTTATCTTTCACATGGTCTGTGGCTGAGGGATAGACTTTTCACAGGTTCCGTGGCTGTGTGATAGACTTTATCTTTCACACGGCCCGTGGCTGTGGGGTAGACTTTATCTTTCACACGGTCTGTGGCTGTGGGGTAGACTTTACCTTTCACACGGTCCGTGGCTGTGGGGTAGTCTTTACCTTTCACACGGTCCGTGGCTGTGGGGTAGACATTATCTTTCACAAGGTCAGTGGCTGTGGGGTAGACTTTATCTTTCACACGGCCCTTGCCTGTGGCATAGACTTTATCTTTCACACGGCCCGTGCCTGTGGCATAGACTTTATCTTTCACACGGCCCGTGCCTGTGGCGTAGACTTAATCTTTTACACGGCCCGTGGCTGTGGGGTAGACTTTATGTTTCACATGGTCCGTGGCTGTGGGAATAGACTTTATCTTTCACACGGTGCGTGGCTGTGGGAATAGACTTTATCTTTCACACGGTCCGTGGCTGTGGAAATAGACTTTATCTTTCACATGGTCCGTACCTGTGGGATAGACTTTATCTTTCACACAGTCCGTGGCTGTGGGGTAGACTCTATCTTTCCCTCGGTCCATGCCTGTGGGATAGCCTCTATCTTTCACACTGTCCGTGGCTGTTGGAATAGACTTTATCTTTCACACAGTCCATGCCTGTGGGATAGACTCTATCTTTCACATGGTCCGTGGCTGTGGGATAGCCTCTATCTTTCACACGGTACGTGGCTGTGTGAATAGGATTTATCTTTCACACGGTCCGTGGCTGTGGGGTAGACTTTATCTTTCACAAGCTCCGTGGCTGTGGGTTAGACTTTATCTTTCACACGGTCCGTGTCTTTGTGGTAGACTTTATCTTTCACACGGTAGGTGGCTGTGGGAGTAGACTTTATCTTTACACGGTCCGTGGCTATGCGAATAGACTTTATCTTTCACATGGTCCGTGGCGGTGGGATAGACTTTTTCACACGGTCCGTGGCTGTGGGATAGACTTTATCTTTCACACGGTCCGTGCCTGTGGGATAGACTTTATCTTTCACACGGTCCGTGCCTGTGGGATAGACTTTATCTTTCACATGATCCGTGGCTGTGGGATAGACTTTATCTTTCACACGTTCATTAGATGTGGGAACAGACTCTATCTTTCACACGGTCCGTGGCTGTGGGATAGACTCTATCTTTCACACGGTCCGTGGCTGTGGGGTAGACTTTATCTTTCACACGGTCCGTGGCTGTGGGGTAGACTTTATCTTTCACACGGTCCGTGGCTGTGGGGTAGACTTTATCTTTCACACGGTCCGTGCCTGTGGGATAGACTTTATCTTTCACACGGTCCGTGGCTGTGGGATAGACTCTATCTTTCACACGGTCGTTTCCTGTGGGGTAGACTCTATCTTTCACACGGTTCATGGCTGTTGGAATAGACTTTATCTTTCACACGGTCCGTGGTGTGGGATAGACTTTATCTTTCACACGGTCCGTGCCTGTGGGATAGACTTTATCTTTCACACGGTCCGTGCCTGTGGGATAGACTTTATCTTTCACATGATCCGTGGCTGTGGGATAGACTTTATCTTTCACACGTTCGTTAGATGTGGGAACAGATTCTATCTTTCACACGGTCCGTGGCTGTGGGATAGACTCTATCTTTCACACGGTCCGTGGCTGTGGGGTAGACTTTATCTTTCATACAGTCCGTGGCTGTGGGGTAGACTTTATCTTTCACACGGTCCGTGCCTTTGGGGTAGACTTTATCTTTCACATGGTCCGTGGCTCTGGTATAGACTTTATCTTTCTCACGGTAAGTGGCTGTGTGATAGACTTTTTCACACGGTCCGTGCCTGTCGGATAGACTTTATCTTTCACATGGTCCGTGGCTGTGGGATAGACTTTTTGACACGGTCCGTGCCTGTGGGATAGACTTTATATTTCACACGGTCCGTGGCTGTCGGTAAAACTTTATCTTTCACAAGGTCCGTGGCTGTGGGATAGACTTTATCTTTCACACGTTCGTTAGATGTGGGAACAGACTCTATCTTTCACACGGTCCATGGCTGTGGGAATAGACTCTATCTTTCACACGGTCCGTGGCTGTGGGAAAGACTTTATCTTTCGCATGGCCCGTGGCTGTGTGGTAGACTTTATCTTTCATACAGTCCGTGGCTGTGGGGTAGACTTTATCTTTCACACGGTCCGTGCCTGTGGAGTAGACTTTATCTTTCACATGGTCCGTGGCTCTGGTATAGACTTTATCTTTCACACGGTAAGTGGCTGTGTGATAGACTTTTTCACACGGTCCGTGCCTGTGGGATAGACTTTACCTTTCACATGGTCCGTGGCTGTGAGGTAGACTTTCTCCTTCACACGGCCCGTGGCTGTGGATTAGACTTTATCATTTACACGGTCCATGGCTGTGGGGTAGACTTTATCTTTCACACGGCCCGTGGCTGTGAGGTAGACTTTCTCTTTCACACGGCCCGTGGCTGTGGATTAGACTTTATCATTTACACGGTCCACGGCTGTGGGGTAGACTTTATCTTTCACACGGTCCGTGCCTGTGGGATAGACTTTATCTTTCACATGGTCTGTGGCTGAGGGATAGACTTTTCACAGGTTCCGTGGCTGTGTGATAGACTTTATCTTTCACACGGCCCGTGGCTGTGGGGTAGACTTTATCTTTCACACGGTCTGTGGCTGTGGGGTAGACTTTACCTTTCACACGGTCCGTGGCTGTGGGGTAGACTTTACCTTTCACACGGTCCGTGGCTGTGGGGTAGACATTATCTTTCACAAGGTCAGTGGCTGTGGGGTAGACTTTATCTTTCACACGGCCCTTGCCTGTGGCATAGACTTTATCTTTCACACGGCCCGTGCCTGTGGCATAGACTTTATCTTTCACACGGCCCGTGCCTGTGGCGTAGACTTAATCTTTTACACGGCCCGTGGCTGTGGGGTAGACTTTATGTTTCACACGGTCCGTGGCTGTGGGAATAGACTTTATCTTTCACACGGTGCGTGGCTGTGGGAATAGACTTTATCTTTCACACGGTCCGTGGCTGTGGAAATAGACTTTATCTTTCACATGGTCCGTACCTGTGGGATAGACTTTATCTTTCACACAGTCCGTGGCTGTGGGGTAGACTCTATCTTTCCCTCGGTCCATGCCTGTGGGATAGCCTCTATCTTTCACACTGTCCGTGGCTGTTGGAATAGACTTTATCTTTCACACAGTCCATGCCTGTGGGATAGACTCTATCTTTCACATGGTCCGTGGCTGTGGGATAGCCTCTATCTTTCACACGGTACGTGGCTGTGTGAATAGGATTTATCTTTCACACGGTCCGTGGCTGTGGGGTAGACTTTATCTTTCACAAGCTCCGTGGCTGTGGGATAGACTTTATCTTTCACACGGTCCGTGTCTTTGTGGTAGACTTTATCTTTCACACGTTAGGTGGCTGTGGGAGTAGACTTTATCTTTCACACGGTCCGTGGCTATGCGAATAGACTTTATCTTTCACATGGTCCGTGGCGGTGGGATAGACTTTTTCACACGGTCCGTGGCTGTGGGATAGACTTTATCTTTCACACGGTCCGTGCCTGTGGGATAGACTTTATCTTTCACACGGTCCGTGCCTGTGGGATAGACTTTATCTTTCACATGATCCGTGGCTGTGGGATAGACTTTATCTTTCACACGTTCATTAGATGTGGGAACAGACTCTATCTTTCACACGGTCCGTGGCTGTGGGATAGACTCTATCTTTCACACGGTCCGTGGCTGTGGGGTAGACTTTATCTTTCACACGGTCCGTGGCTGTGGGGTAGACTTTATCTTTCACACGGTCCGTGGCTGTGGGGTAGACTTTATCTTTCACACGGTCCGTGCCTGTGGGATAGACTTTATCTTTCACACGGTCCGTGGCTGTGGGATAGACTCTATCTTTCACACGGTCGTTTCCTGTGGGGTAGACTCTATCTTTCACACGGTTCATGGCTGTTGGAATAGACTTTATCTTTCACACGGTCCGTGGTGTGGGATAGACTTTATCTTTCACACGGTCCGTGCCTGTGGGATAGACTTTATCTTTCACACGGTCCGTGCCTGTGGGATAGACTTTATCTTTCACATGATCCGTGGCTGTGGGATAGACTTTATCTTTCACACGTTCGTTAGATGTGGGAACAGATTCTATCTTTCACACGGTCCGTGGCTGTGGGATAGACTCTATCTTTCACACGGTCCGTGGCTGTGGGGTAGACTTTATCTTTCATACAGTCCGTGGCTGTGGGGTAGACTTTATCTTTCACACGGTCCGTGCCTTTGGGGTAGACTTTATCTTTCACATGGTCCGTGGCTCTGGTATAGACTTTATCTTTCTCACGGTAAGTGGCTGTGTGATAGACTTTTTCACACGGTCCGTGCCTGTCGGATAGACTTTATCTTTCACATGGTCCGTGGCTGTGGGATAGACTTTTTGACACGGTCCGTGCCTGTGGGATAGACTTTATATTTCACACGGTCCGTGGCTGTCGGTAAAACTTTATCTTTCACAAGGTCCGTGGCTGTGGGATAGACTTTATCTTTCACACGTTCGTTAGATGTGGGAACAGACTCTATCTTTCACACGGTCCATGGCTGTGGGAATAGACTCTATCTTTCACACGGTCCGTGGCTGTGGGAAAGACTTTATCTTTCGCATGGCCCGTGGCTGTGTGGTAGACTTTATCTTTCATACAGTCCGTGGCTGTGGGGTAGACTTTATCTTTCACACGGTCCGTGCCTGTGGAGTAGACTTTATCTTTCACATGGTCCGTGGCTCTGGTATAGACTTTATCTTTCACACGGTAAGTGGCTGTGTGATAGACTTTTTCACACGGTCCGTGCCTGTGGGATAGACTTTACCTTTCACATGGTCCGTGGCTGTGGGATAGACTTTTTGACACGGTCCGTGCCTGTGCGATAGACTTTATCTTTCACACGTTCCGTGGCTGTAGAATAGACTTTATCTTTCACAAGGTCCGTGCCTGTGGGATAGACTTTATCTTTCAAACGGTCCGTGGCTGTGGGATAGACTTTATCTTTCACAAGGTCCATGCCTGTGGGGTAGACATTATCTTTCACATGGTCCGTGGATGTGGGGTAGACGTTATCTTTCAAACGGTCCGTGGCTGTGGGAATAGACTCTATCTTTCACACAGTCCGTGCCTGTGGGATAGACTTTATCTTTCACACTCTCCGTGCCGGGGGGGTAGACATTATCTTTCACACGGTTCGTGGATGTGGGGTAGACTTTATCGTTCACACGGTCCGTGGCTGTGGGGTAGACTTTATCTTTCACACGGTCCGTGGCTGTGGGATAGACTTTATCTTTCACACGGTCCGTGGCTGTGGGATAGACTCTATCTTTCACACGGTCGTTTCCTGTGGGGTAGACTGTATCTTTCACACGGTTCATGGCTGTTGGAATAGACTTTATCTTTCACACGGTCCGTGGTGTGGGATAGACTTTATCTTTCACACGGTCCGTGCCTGTGGGATAGACTTTATCTTTCACACGGTCCGTGCCTGTGGGATAGACTTTATCTTTCACATGATCCGGGGCTGTGGGATAGACTTTATCTTTCACACGTTCGTTAGATGTGGGAACAGACTCTATCTTTCACAAGGTCCGTGGCTGTGGGATAGACTCTATCTTTCACACGGTCCGTGGCTATGGGGTAGACTTTATCTTTCATACAGTCCGTGGCTGTGGGGTAGACTTCATCTTGCACACGGTCCGTGGCTGTGGGATAGACTTTATCTTTCAAACGGTCCGTGGCTGTGAGATAGACTTTATCTTTCACACGGTCCATGGCTGTGGGAATAGACTCTATCTTTCAAACGGTCCGTGCCTGTGGGGTAGACATTACCTTTCACACGGTCCGTGGCTGTGGGGTAGACTTCATCTTGCACACGGTCCGTGGCTGTGGGATAGACTTTATCTTTCGCACGGTCCGTGGCTGTGGGGCAGACTTTATCTTTCACACGGTCCGTGGCTGTGGTAACAGACTGTATCATTCACACTGTCCACGGCTGTGGGGTGGACTTTATCTTTCACACGGTCCGTGCCTGCGGGATAGACTTTATCTTTCACATGGTCTGTGACTGAGGGATAGACTTTTTCACACGGTCCGTGGCTGTGGGATAGACTTTATCTTTCACACGGTCCGTTCCTGTGGGATAGAATTTATCTTTCACACGGTCCGTGCCTGTGGGATAGATTTTATCTTTCACATGATCCGTGGCTGTGGGATAGACTCTATCTTTCACACGGTCGCTGCCTGTGGGCATAGACTCTATCTTTCATACGGTCCGTGCCTGTGGGATAGACTTTATTTTTCACACGGTCCGTGGCTGTGGGATAGACTTTATCTTTCACACGGCCCGTGGCTCTGGGCAAGACTTTATCTTTCACACTGCCCGTGGCTGTGGGGTAGACTTTATCTTTCACACGGCCCGTGCCTGTGGGGTAGACTTTATCTTTCACATGGTCCGTGGCTGTGGGGTAGACTTTATCTTTCACACGGCCCGTGGCTGTGAGGTAGACTTTCTCCTTCACACGGCCCGTGGCTGTGGATTAGACTTTATCATTTACACGGTCCATGGCTGTGGGGTAGACTTTATCTTTCACACGGCCCGTGGCTGTGAGGTAGACTTTCTCTTTCACACGGCCCGTGGCTGTGGATTAGACTTTATCATTTACACGGTCCACGGCTGTGGGGTAGACTTTATCTTTCACACGGTCCGTGCCTGTGGGATAGACTTTATCTTTCACATGGTCTGTGGCTGAGGGATAGACTTTTCACAGGGTCCGTGGCTGTGGGATAGACTTTATCTTTCACACGGCCCGTGGCTGTGGGGTAGACTTTATCTTTCACACGGTCTGTGGCTGTGGGGTAGACTTTACCTTTCACACGGTCCGTGGCTGTGGGGTAGACTTTACCTTTCACACGGTCCGTGGCTGTGGGGTAGACATTATCTTTCACAAGGTCCGTGGCTGTGGGGTAGACTTTATCTTTCACACGGCCCTTGCCTGTGGCATAGACTTTATCTTTCACACGGCCCGTGCCTGTGGCATAGACTTTATCTTTCACACGGCCCGTGCCTGTGGGGTAGACTTAATCTTTTACACGGCCCGTGGCTGTGGGGTAGACTTTATGTTTCACACGGTCCGTGGCTGTGGGAATAGACTTTATCTTTCACACGGTGCGTGGCTGTGGGAATAGACTTTATCTTTCACACGGTCCGTGGCTGTGGGAATAGACTTTATCTTTCACATGGTCCGTACCTGTGGGATAGACTTTATCTTTCACACAGTCCGTGGCTGTGGGGTAGACTCTATCTTTCCCTCGGTCCATGCCTGTGGGATAGCCTCTATCTTTCACACTGTCCGTGGCTGTTGGAATAGACTTTATCTTTCACACAGTCCATGCCTGTGGGATAGACTCTATCTTTCACATGGTCCGTGGCTGTGGGATAGCCTCTATCTTTCACACGGTACGTGGCTGTGTGAATAGGATTTATCTTTCACACGGTCCGTGGCTGTGGGGTAGACTTTATCTTTCACAAGCTCCGTGGCTGTGGGATAGACTTTATCTTTCACACGGTCCGTGTCTTTGTGGTAGACTTTATCTTTCACACGGTAGGTGGCTGTGGGAGTAGACTTTATCTTTCACACGGTCCGTGGCTGTGCGAATAGACTTTAACTTTCACATGGTCCGTGGCGGTGGGATAGACTTTTTCACACGGTCCGTGGCTGTGGGATAGACTTTATCTTTCACACGGTCCGTGCCTGTGGGATAGACTTTATCTTTCACACGGTCCGTGCCTGTGGGATAGACTTTATCTTTCACATGATCCGTGGCTGTGGGATAGACTTTATCTTTCACACGTTCATTAGATGTGGGAACAGACTCTATCTTTCACACGGTCCGTGGCTGTGGGATAGACTCTATCTTTCACACGGTCCGTGGCTGTGGGGTAGACTTTATCTTTCACACGGTCCGTGGCTGTGGGGTAGACTTTATCTTTCACACGGTCCGTGGCTGTGGGGTAGACTTTATCTTTCACACGGTCCGTGCCTGTGGGATAGACTTTATCTTTCACACGGTCCGTGGCTGTGGGATAGACTCTATCTTTCACACGGTCGTTTCCTGTGGGGTAGACTCTATCTTTCACACGGTTCATGGCTGTTGGAATAGACTTTATCTTTCACACGGTCCGTGGTGTGGGATAGACTTTATCTTTCACACGGTCCGTGCCTGTGGGATAGACTTTATCTTTCACACGGTCCGTGCCTGTGGGATAGACTTTATCTTTCACATGATCCGTGGCTGTGGGATAGACTTTATCTTTCACACGTTCGTTAGATGTGGGAACAGATTCTATCTTTCACACGGTCCGTGGCTGTGGGATAGACTCTATCTTTCACACGGTCCGTGGCTGTGGGGTAGTCTTTATCTTTCATACAGTCCGTGGCTGTGGGGTAGACTTAATCTTTCACACGGTCCGTGCCTTTGGGGTAGACTTTATCTTTCACATGGTCCGTGGCTCTGGTATAGACTTTATCTTTCTCACGGTAAGTGGCTGTGTGATAGACTTTTTCACACGGTCCGTGCCTGTCGGATAGACTTTATCTTTCACATGGTCCGTGGCTGTGGGATAGACTTTTTGACACGGTCCGTGCCTGTGGGATAGACTTTATATTTCACACGGTCCGTGGCTGTCGGTAAAACTTTATCTTTCACAAGGTCCGTGGCTGTGGGATAGACTTTATCTTTCACAAGTTCGTTAGATGTGGGAACAGACTCTATCTTTCACACGGTCCATGGCTGTGGGAATAGACTCTATCTTTCACACGGTCCGTGGCTGTGGGAAAGACTTTATCTTTCGCATGGCCCGTGGCTGTGTGGTAGACTTTATCTTTCATACAGTCCGTGGCTGTGGGGTAGACTTTATCTTTCACACGGTCCGTGCCTGTGGAGTAGACTTTATCTTTCACATGGTCCGTGGCTCTGGTATAGACTTTATCTTTCACACGGTAAGTGGCTGTGTGATAGACTTTTTCACACGGTCCGTGCCTGTGGGATAGACTTTACCTTTCACATGGTCCGTGGCTGTGGGATAGACTTTTTGACACGGTCCGTGCCTGTGCGATAGACTTTATCTTTCACACGTTCCGTGGCTGTAGGATAGACTTTATCTTTCACAAGGTCCGTGCCTGTGGGATAGACTTTATCTTTCAAACGGTCCGTGGCTGTGGGATAGACTTTATCTTTCACAAGGTCCATGCCTGTGGGGTAGACATTATCTTTCACATGGTCCGTAGATGTGGGGTAGACGTTATCTTTCAAACGGTCCGTGGCTGTGGAAATAGACTCTATCTTTCACACAGTCCGTTCCTGTGGGATAGACTTTATCTTTCACACTCTCCGTGCCGGGGGGGTAGACATTATCTTTCACACGGTTCGTGGATGTGGGGTAGACTTTATCGTTCACACGGTCCGTGGCTGTGGGGTAGACTTTATCTTTCACACGGTCCGTGGCTGTGGGATAGACTTTATCTTTCACACGGTCCGTGGCTGTGGGATAGACTCTATCTTTCACACGGTCGTTTCCTGTGGGGTAGACTGTATCTTTCACACGGTTCATGGCCGTTGGAATAGACTTTATCTTTCACACGGTCCGTGGTGTGGGATAGACTTTATCTTTCACACGGTCCGTGCCTGTGGGATAGACTTTATCTTTCACACGGTCCGTGCCTGTGGGATAGACTTTATCTTTCACATGATCCGGGGCTGTGGGATAGACTTTATCTTTCACACGTTCGTTAGATGTGGGAACAGACTCTATCTTTCACAAGGTCCGTGGCTGTGGGATAGACTCTATCTTTCACACGGTCCGTGGCTGTGGGGTAGACTTTATCTTTCATACAGTCCGTGGCTGTGGGGTAGACTTTATCTTTCACACGGTCCGTGCCTGTGGGGTAGACTTTATCTTTCACATGGTCCGTGGCTCTGGTATAGACTTTATCTTTCACACGGTAAGTGGCTGTGTGATAGACTTTTTCACACGGTCCTTGCCTGTCGGATAGACTTTATCTTTCACATGGTCCGTGGCTGTGGGATAGACTTTTTGACACGGTCCGTGCCTGTGGGATAGACTTTATCTTTCCCACGGTCCGTGGCTGTCGTATAGACTTTTTCTTTCACAAGGTCCGTGCCTGTGGGATAGACTTTATCTTTCAAACGGTCCGTGGCTGTGGGATAGACTTTATCTTTAACACGGTCCATGGCTGTGGGAATAGACTCTACCTTTCACACGGTCCGTGCCTGTGGGGTAGACATTATCTTTCACATGGTCCATGGCTGTGGGGTAGACTTCATCTTGCACACGGTCCGTGGCTGTGGGATAGACTTTATCTTTCACACGGTCGTGGCTGTGGGGCAGACTTTATCTTTCACACGGTCCGTGGCTGTGGGAACAGACTGTATCATTCACACTGTCCACGGCTGAGGGGTGGACTTTATCTTTCACACGGTCCGTGCCTGTGGGATAGACTTTATCTTTCACATGGTCTGTGGCTGAGGGATAGACTTTTTCACACGGTCCGTGGTTGTGGGATAGACTTTATCTTTGACACGGTCCGTTCCTGTGGGATAGACTTTATCTTTCACACGGTCCGTGCCTGTGGGATAGACTTTATCTTTCACATGGTCTGTGGCTGAGGGATAGACTTTTCACAGGGTCCGTGGCTGTGGGATAGACTTTATCTTTCACACGGCCCGTGGCTGTGGGGTAGACTTTCTCTTTCACATGGCCCGTGGCAGTGGATTAGACTTTATCATTTACACGGTCCATGGCTGTGGGGTAGACTTTATCTTTCACACGGCCCGTGGCTGTGAGGTAGACTTTCTCTTTCACACGGCCCGTGGCTGTGGATTAGACTTTATCATTTACACGGACCACGGCTGTGGGGTAGACTTTATCTTTCACACGGTCCGTGCTTGTGGGATAGACTTTATCTTTCACATGGTCTGTGGCTGAGGGATAGACTTTTCACAGGGTCCGTGGCTGTGGGATAGACTTTATCTTTCACACGGCCCGTGGCTGTGGGGTAGACTTTATCTTTCACACGGTCCGTGGCTGTGGGGTAGACTTTACCTTTCACACGGTCCGTGGCTGTGGGGTAGACTTTACCTTTCACACGGTCCGAGCCTGTGGGATAGACGTTTTCACACGGTCCGTGGCTGTGGGGTAGACTTTATCTTTCACATGATCCGTGGCTGTGGGGTAGTCTTTATCTTTCACACGGTCCGTGCCTGTGGGATAGACTTTTTCACACGGTCCGTGGCTGTGGGGTAGACTTTATCTTTCACATGGTCCGTGGCTGTGGGAGTAGTCTTTATCTTTCACACGGCCCGTGGCTGCGGGGTAGACTTTATCTTTCACACGGCCCGTGGTTGCGGGGTAGACTTTATCTTTCATACGTCCCGTGGCTGTGGGGTAGACTTTATCTTTCACACGGCCCGTGGCTGTGGGGTAGACCTTATCTTTCACACGGTCCGTGGCTGTGGGGTAGACTTTACCTTTCACACGCTCCGTGGCTGTGGGGTAGACTTTATCTTTCACTCGGTCCGTACCTGTGGGGTAGACATTATCTTTCACAAGGTCAGTGGCTGTGGGGTAGACTTTATCTTTCTCACAGCCCTTGCCTGTGGCATAGCCTTTATCTTTCACACGGCCCGTGCCTGTGGCATAGACTTTATCTTTCACACGGCCCGTGCCTGTGGGGTAGACTTAATCTTTTACACGGCCCGTGGCTGTGGGGTAGACTTTATGTTTCACACCGTCCATGGCTGTGGGAATAGACTTTATCTTTCACACGGTCCGTGGCTGTGGGAATAGACTTTATCTTTCACACGGTCCGTGCCTGTGGGATAGACTTTATCTTTCACACGGTCCGTGACTGTGGGATAGACTCTATCTTTCCCTCGGTCCATGCCTGTGGGATAGCCTCTATCTTTCACACGGTCCGTGGATGTGGGAATAGATTTTATCTTTCACACAGTCCATGCCTGTGGGATAGACTCTATCTTTCACATGGTCCGTGGCTGTGGGATAGCCTCTATCTATCACACGGTCCGTGGCTGTGTGAATAGGCTTTATCTTTCACACGGTCCGTGGCTGTGGGGTAGACTTTATCTTTCACAAGCTCCGTGGCTGTGGGATAGACTTTATCTTTCACACGGTCCGTGTCTTTGTGGTAGACTTTATCTTTCACACGGTAGGTGGCTGTGGGAGTAGACTTTATCTTTCACACGGTCCGTGGCTGTGCAAATAGACTTTATCTTTCACATGGTCCGTGGCTGTGGGATAGACTTTTTCACACGGTCCGTGGCTGTGGGATAGACTTTATCTTTCACACGGTCCGTGCCTGTGGGATAGACTTTATATTTCACACGGTCCGTGCCTGTGGGATAGACTTTATCTTTCACATGATCCGTGGCTGTGGGATAGACTTTATCTTTCACACGTTCGTTAGATGTGGGAACAGACTCTATCTTTCACACGGTCTGTGGCTGTGGGATAGACTCTATCTTTCACACGGTCCGTGGCTGTGGGGTAGACTTTATCTTTCACACGGTCCATGGCTGTGGGGTAGACTTTATCTTTCACACGGCCCGTGGCTGTGGGGTAGACTTTATCTTTCACATGGCCCGTGCCTGTGGGGTAGACTTTATCTTTCACACGGTCCGTGCCTGTGGGGTAGACATTATCTTTCACATGGTCCGTGCATGTGGAGTAGACTTTATCTTTCACACGGTCCGTGGCTGTGGGGTAGACTTTATCTTTCACACGGCCCGTGGCTGTGGGGTAGAGTTATCTTGCACACGGCCCGTGGCTGTGGAGTAGACTTTATCTTTCACACGGTCCGTGGCTGTGGGGTAGACTTTATCTTTCACACGGCCCGTGGCTGTGGGGTAGACTTTATCTTGCACACGGCCCGTGGCTGTGGAGTAGACTTTATCTTTCACACGGTCCGTGCCTGTGGGGTAGACTTTATCTTTCACACGGTCCGTGCCTGTGGGAAAGACTCCATCTTTCACACGGTCCGTGGCTGTGGGATAGACTTTTTCTTTCACATGGTCCGTGGCTGTGGGAATAGACTCTATCTTTCACACGGTCCGTGGCTGTGGGATAGACTTTATCTTTCACACGGTCCATGGCTGTGGGAATAGACTCTATTTTTCACACGGTCCGTGGCTGTGGGAAAGACTTTATCTTTTGCATGGCCCGTGGCTGTGTGGTAGACTTTATCTTTCATACAGTCCGTGGCTGTGGGGTAGACATTATCTTTCACACGGTCCGTGCCTGTGGAATAGACTTTATCTTTCACATGGTCCGTGGCTCTGGTATAGACTTTATCTTTCACACGGTAAGTGGCTGTGTGATAGACTTTTCACACGGTCCGTGGCTGTGGGATAGACTTTATCTTTCACATGATCCGTGGCTGTGGGATAGACTTTTTGACACGGTCCGTGCCTGTGGGATGGACTTTATCTTTCACACGTTCCGTGGCTGTCGGATAGACTTTATCTTTCACAAGGTCCATGCCTGTGGGATAGACTTTATCTTTCAAACGGTCCGTGGCTGTGGCATAGACTTTATCTTTCACAAGGTCCGTGCCTGTGGGGTAGACATTATCTTTCACACGGTCCGTGGATGTGGGGTAGACTTTATCTTTCAAACGGTCCGTGGCTGTGGGAATAGACTCTATCTTTCACACGGTCCGTGCCTGTGGGATAGACTTTATCTTTCACACGGTCCGTGCCTGTGGGGTAGACATTATCTTTCACACAGTTCGTGGATGTGGGGTAGAGTTTATCTTTCACACGGTCCGTGGCTGTGTGATAGACTCTATCTTTCACACGGTCGTTTCCTGTGGGGTAGACTCTATCTTTCACATGGTTCATGGCTGTTGGAATAGACTTTATCTATCACACGGTCCGTGGTGTGGGATAGACTTTATCTTTCACACGGTCCGTGCCTGTGGGATAGACTTTATCTTTCACACGGTCCGTGCCTGTGGGATAGACTTTATTTTTCACATGATCCGTGGCTGTGGGATAGACTTTATCTTTCACACGTTCGTTAGATGTGGGAACAGACTCTATCTTTCACACGGTCCGTGGCTGTGGGATAGACTCTATCTTTCACACGGTCCGTGCCTGTGGGCTAGACTTTATCTTTCATACAGTCCGTGGCTGTGGGGTAGAGTTTATCTTTCACACGGTCCGTGCCTGTGGGGTAGACTTTATCTTTCACATGGTCCGTGGCTCTGGTATAGACTTTATCTTTCACACGGTAAGTGGCTGTGTGATAGACTTTTTCACACGGTCCGTGCCTGTCGGATAGACTTTATCTTTCACATGGTCCGTGGCTGTGGGATAGACTTTTTGACACGGTCCGTGCCTGTGGGATAGACTTTATATTTCACACGGTCCGTGGCTCTCGGAAAAACTTTATCTTTCACAAGGTCCGTGCCTGTGGGATAGACTTTATCTTTCAAACGGTCCGTGGCTGTGGGATAGACTTTATCTTTCTCACGGTCCATGGCTGTGGGAATAGACTCTATCTTTCACACGGTCCGTGCCTGTGGGGTAGACATTACCTTTCACATGGTCCGTGGCTGTGGGGTAGACTTCATCTTGCACATGGTCCGTGGCTGTGGGATAGACTTTATCTTTCGCACGGTCCGTGGCTGTGGGGCAGACTTTATCTTTCACACGGTCCGTGGCTGTGGTAACAGACTGTATCATTCACACTGTCCACGGCTGTGGGGTGGACTTTATCTTTCACACGGTCCGTGCCTGCGGGATAGACTTTATCTTTCACATGGTCTGTGGCTGAGGGATAGACTTTTTCACACGGTCCGTGGCTGTGGGATAGACTTTATCTTTCACACGGTCCGTTCCTGTGGGATAGAATTTATCTTTCACACGGTCCGTGCCTGTGGGATAGATTTTATCTTTCACATGATCCGTGGCTGTGGGATAGACTCTATCTTTCACACGGTCGCTGCCTGTGGGAATAGACTCTATCTTTCATACGGTCCGTGCCTGTGGGATAGACTTTATTTTTCACACGGTCCGTGGCTGTGGGATAGACTTTATCTTTCACACGGCCCGTGGCTCTGGGCAAGACTTTATCTTTCACACTGCCCGTGGCTGTGGGGTAGACTTTATCTTTCACACGGCCCGTGCCTGTGGGGTAGACTTTATCTTTCACATGGTCCGTGGCTGTGGGGTAGACTTTATCTTTCACACGGCCCGTGGCTGTGAGGTAGACTTTCTCCTTCACACGGCCCATGGCTGTGGATTAGACTTTATCATTTACACGGTCCATGGCTGTGGGGTAGACTTTATCTTTCACACGGTCCGTGGCTGTGGGGTAGACTTTATCTTTCACACGGCCCGTGGCTGTGGGGTAGACTTTATCTTGCACACGGCCCGTGGCTGTGGGGTAGACTTTATCTTTCACACGGCCCGTGGCTGTGGGGTAGACTTTATCTTTCACATGGCCCGTGCCTGTGGGGTAGACTTTATCTTTCACACGGTCCGTGCCTGTGGGGTAGACATTATCTTTCACATGGTCCGTGCATGTGGAGTAGACTTTATCTTTCACACGGTCCGTGGCTGTGGGGTAGACTTTATCTTTCACACGGCCCGTGGCTGTGGGGTAGAGTTATCTTGCACACGGCCCGTGGCTGTGGAGTAGACTTTATCTTTCACACGGTCCGTGGCTGTGGGGTAGACTTTATCTTTCACACGGCCCGTGGCTGTGGGGTAGACTTTATCTTGCACACGGCCCGTGGCTGTGGAGTAGACTTTATCTTTCACACGGTCCGTGCCTGTGGGGTAGACTTTATCTTTCACACGGTCCGTGCCTGTGGGAAAGACTCCATCTTTCACACGGTCCGTGGCTGTGGGATAGACTTTTTCTTTCACATGGTCCGTGGCTGTGGGAATAGACTCTATCTTTCACACGGTCCGTGGCTGTGGGATAGACTTTATCTTTCACACGGTCCATGGCTGTGGGAATAGACTCTATCTTTCACACGGTCCGTGGCTGTGGGAAAGACTTTATCTTTTGCATGGCCCGTGGCTGTGTGGTAGACTTTATCTTTCATACAGTCCGTGGCTGTGGGGTAGACATTATCTTTCACACGGTCCGTGCCTGTGGAATAGACTTTATCTTTCACATGGTCCGTGGCTCTGGTATAGACTTTATCTTTCACACGGTAAGTGGCTGTGTGATAGACTTTTCACACGGTCCGTGGCTGTGGGATAGACTTTATCTTTCACATGATCCGTGGCTGTGGGATAGACTTTTTGACACGGTCCGTGCCTGTGGGATGGACTTTATCTTTCACACGTTCCGTGGCTGTCGGATAGACTTTATCTTTCACAAGGTCCGTGCCTGTGGGATAGACTTTATCTTTCAAACGGTCCGTGGCTGTGGCATAGACTTTATCTTTCACAAGGTCCGTGCCTGTGGGGTAGACATTATCTTTCACACGGTCCGTGGATGTGGGGTAGACTTTATCTTTCAAACGGTCCGTGGCTGTGGGAATAGACTCTATCTTTCACACGGTCCGTGCCTGTGGGATAGACTTTATCTTTCACACGGTCCGTGCCTGTGGGGTAGACATTATCTTTCACACAGTTCGTGGATGTGGGGTAGAGTTTATCTTTCACACGGTCCGTGGCTGTGTGATAGACTCTATCTTTCACACGGTCGTTTCCTGTGGGGTAGACTCTATCTTTCACATGGTTCATGGCTGTTGGAATAGACTTTATCTTTCACACGGTCCGTGGTGTGGGATAGACTTTATCTTTCACACGGTCCGTGCCTGTGGGATAGACTTTATCTTTCACACGGTCCGTGCCTGTGGGATAGACTTTATTTTTCACATGATCCGTGGCTGTGGGATAGACTTTATCTTTCACACGTTCGTTAGATGTGGGAACAGACTCTATCTTTCACACGGTCCGTGGCTGTGGGATAGACTCTATCTTTCACACGGTCCGTGCCTGTGGGCTAGACTTTATCTTTCATACAGTCCGTGGCTGTGGGGTAGAGTTTATCTTTCACACGGTCCGTGCCTGTGGGGTAGACTTTATCTTTCACATGGTCCGTGGCTCTGGTATAGACTTTATCTTTCACACGGTAAGTGGCTGTGTGATAGACTTTTTCACACGGTCCGTGCCTGTCGGATAGACTTTATCTTTCACATGGTCCGTGGCTGTGGGATAGACTTTTTGACACGGTCCGTGCCTGTGGGATAGACTTTATATTTCACACGGTCCGTGGCTCTCGGAAAAACTTTATCTTTCACAAGGTCCGTGCCTGTGGGATAGACTTTATCTTTCAAACGGTCCGTGGCTGTGGGATAGACTTTATCTTTCTCACGGTCCATGGCTGTGGGAAGAGACTCTATCTTTCACACGGTCCGTGCCTGTGGGGTAGACATTACCTTTCACATGGTCCGTGGCTGTGGGGTAGACTTCATCTTGCACATGGTCCGTGGCTGTGGGATAGACTTTATCTTTCGCACGGTCCGTGGCTGTGGGGCAGACTTTATCTTTCACACGGTCCGTGGCTGTGGTAACAGACTGTATCATTCACACTGTCCACGGCTGTGGGGTGGACTTTATCTTTCACACGGTCCGTGCCTGCGGGATAGACTTTATCTTTCACATGGTCTGTGGCTGAGGGATAGACTTTTTCACACGGTCCGTGGCTGTGGGATAGACTTTATCTTTCACACGGTCCGTTCCTGTGGGATAGAATTTATCTTTCACACGGTCCGTGCCTGTGGGATAGATTTTATCTTTCACATGATCCGTGGCTGTGGGATAGACTCTATCTTTCACACGGTCGCTGCCTGTGGGAATAGACTCTATCTTTCATACGGTCCGTGCCTGTGGGATAGACTTTATTTTTCACACGGTCCGTGGCTGTGGGATAGACTTTATCTTTCACACGGCCCGTGGCTCTGGGCAAGACTTTATCTTTCACACTGCCCGTGGCTGTGGGGTAGACTTTATCTTTCACACGGCCCGTGCCTGTGGGGTAGACTTTATCTTTCACATGGTCCGTGGCTGTGGGGTAGACTTTATCTTTCACACGGCCCGTGGCTGTGAGGTAGACTTTCTCCTTCACACGGCCCATGGCTGTGGATTAGACTTTATCATTTACACGGTCCATGGCTGTGGGGTAGACTTTATCTTTCACACGGCCCGTGGCTGTGAGGTAGACTTTCTCTTTCACACGGCCCGTGGCTGTGGATTAGACTTTATCATTTACACGGTCCACGGCTGTGGTGTAGACTTTATCTTTCACACGGTCCGTGCCTGTGGGATAGACTTTATCTTTCACATGGTCTGTGGCTGAGGGATAGACTTTTCACAGGGTCCGTGGCTGTGGGATAGACTTTATCTTTCACACGGCCCGTGGCTGTGGGGTAGACTTTATCTTTCACACGGTCTGTGGCTGTGGGGTAGACTTTACCTTTCACACGGTCCGTGGCTGTGGGGTAGACTTTACCTTTCACACGGTCCGTGGCTGTGGGGTAGACATTATCTTTCACAAGGTCAGTGGCTGTGGGGTAGACTTTATCTTTCACACGGCCCTTGCCTGTGGCATAGACTTTATCTTTCACACGGCCCGTGCCTGTGGCATAGACTTTATCTTTCACACGGCCCGTGCCTGTGGGGTAGACTTAATCTTTTACACGGCCCGTGGCTGTGGGGTAGACTTTATGTTTCACACGGTCCGTGGCTGTGGGAATAGACTTTATCTTTCACACGGTGCGTGGCTGTGGGAATAGACTTAATCTTTCACACGGTCCGTGGCTGTGGAAATAGACTTTATCTTTCACATGGTCCGTACCTGTGGGATAGACTTTATCTTTCACACAGTCCGTGGCTGTGGGGTAGACTCTATCTTTCCCTCGGTCCATGCCTGTGGGATAGCCTCTATCTTTCACACTGTCCGTGGCTGTTGGAATAGACTTTATCTTTCACACAGTCCATGCCTGTGGGATAGACTTTATCTTTCACACGGTCCATGGCTGTGGGAATAGACTCTATCTTTCACACGGTCCGTGGCTGTGGGAAAGACTTTATCTTTCGCACGGCCCGTGGCTGTGTGGTAGACTTTATCTTTCACACGGTCCGTGCCTGTGGGGTAGACTTTATGTTTCACACGGTCCGTGGCTGTGGGAATAGACTTTATCTTTCACACGGTGCGTGGCTGTGGGAATAGACTTTATCTTTCACACGGTCCGTGGCTGTGGAAATAGACTTTATCTTTCACACGGTGCGTGGCTGTGGGAATAGACTTTATCTTTCACACGGTCCGTGGCTGTGGAAATAGACTTTATCTTTCACACGGTGCGTGGCTGTGGGAAAGACTTTATCTTTCACACGGTCCATGGCTGTGGGAATAGACTCTATCTTTCACACGGTCCGTGGCTGTGGGAAAGACTTTATCTTTCACACGGTCCATGGCTGTGGGAATAGACTCTATCTTTCACACGGTCCGTGGCTGTGGGAAAGACTTTATCTTTCGCACGGCCCGTGGCTGTGTGGTAGACTTTATCTTTCATACAGTCCGTGGCTGTGGGGTAGATATTATCTTTCACACGGTCCGTGCCTGTGGAATAGACTTTATCTTTCACATGGTCCGTGGCTCTGGTATAGACTTTATCTTTCACACGGTAAGTGGCTGTGTGATAGACTTTTCACACGGTCCGTGGCTGTGGGATAGACTTTATCTTTCACATGGTCCGTGGCTGTGGGATAGACTTTTTGACACGGTCCGTGCCTGTGGGATGGACTTTATCTTTCACACGTTCCGTGGCTGTCGGATAGACTTTATCTTTCACAAGGTCCGTGCCTGTGGGATAGACTTTATCTTTCAAACGGTCCGTGGCTGTGGCATAGACTTTATCTTTCACAAGGTCCGTGCCTGTGGGGTAGACATTATCTTTCACACGGTCCGTGGATGTGGGGTAGACTTTATCTTTCAAACGGTCCGTGGCTGTGGGAATAGACTCTATCTTTCACACGGTCCGTGCCTGTGGGATAGACTTTATCTTTCACACGGTCCGTGCCTGTGGGGTAGACATTATCTTTCACACGGTTCGTTGATGTGGGGTAGAGTTTATCTTTCACACGGTCCGTGGCTGTGTGATAGACTCTATCTTTCACACGGTCGTTTCCTGTGGGGTAGACTCTATCTTTCACATGGTTCATGGCTGTTGGAATAGACTTTATCTTTCACACGGTCCGTGGTGTGGGATAGACTTATCTTTCACACGGTCCGTGCCTGTGGGATAGACTTTATCTTTCACACGGTCCGTGCCTGTGGGATAGACTTTATCTTTCACATGATCCGTGGCTGTGGGATAGACTTTATCTTTCACACGTTCGTTAGATGTGGGAACAGACTCTATCTTTCACACGGTCCGTGGCTGTGGGATAGACTCTATCTTTCACACGGTCCGTGCCTGTGGGCTAGACTTTATCTTTCATACAGTCCGTGGCTGTGGGGTAGACTTTATCTTTCACACGGTCCGTGCCTGTGGGGTAGACTTTATCTTTCACATGGTCCGTGGCTCTGGTATAGACTTTATCTTTCACACGGTAAGTGGCTGTGTGATAGACTTTTTCACACGGTCCGTGCCTGTCGGATAGACTTTATCTTTCACATGGTCCGTGGCTGTGGGATAGACTTTTTGACACGGTCCGTGCCTGTGGGATAGACTTTATATTTCACACGGTCCGTGGCTCTCGGAAAAACTTTATCTTTCACAAGGTCCGTGCCTGTGGGATAGACTTTATCTTTCAAACGGTCCGTGGCTGTGGGATAGACTTTATCTTTCACACGGTCCATGGCTGTGGGAATAGACTCTATCTTTCACACGGTCCGTGCCTGTGGGGTAGACATTACCTTTCACATGGTCCGTGGCTGTGGGGTAGACTTCATCTTGCACACGGTCCGTGGCTGTGGGATAGACTTTATCTTTCGCACGGTCCGTGGCTGTGGGGCAGACTTTATCTTTCACACGGTCCGTGGCTGTGGTAACAGACTGTATCATTCACACTGTCCACGGCTGTGGGGTGGACTTTATCTTTCACACGGTCCGTGCCTGCGGGATAGACTTTATCTTTCACATGGTCTGTGGCTGAGGGATAGACTTTTTCACACGGTCCGTGGCTGTGGGATAGACTTTATCTTTCACACGGTCCGTTCCTGTGGGATAGAATTTATCTTTCACACGGTCCGTGCCTGTGGGATAGATTTTATTTTTCACATGATCCGTGGCTGTGGGATAGACTCTATCTTTCACACGGTCGCTGCCTGTGGGAATAGACTCTATCTTTCATACGGTCCGTGCCTGTGGGATAGACTTTATTTTTCACACGGTCCGTGGCTGTGGGATAGACTTTATCTTTCACACGGCCCGTGGCTCTGGGCAAGACTTTACCTTTCACACTGCCCGTGGCTGTGGGGTAGACTTTATCTTTCACACGGCACGTGCCTGTGGGGTAGACTTTATCTTTCACATGGTCCGTGGCTGTGGGGTAGACTTTATCTTTCACACGGCCCGTGGCTGTGAGGTAGACTTTCTCCTTCACACGGCCCGTGGCTGTGGATTAGACTTTATCATTTACACGGTCCATGGCTGTGGGGTAGACTTTATCTTTCACACGGCCCGTGGTTGTGAGGTAGACTTTCTCTTTCACACGGCCCGTGGCTGTGGATTAGACTTTATCATTTACACGGTCCACGACTGTGGTGTAGACTTTATCTTTCACACGGTCCGTGCCTGTGGGATAGACTTTATCTTTCACATGGTCTGTGGCTGAGGGATAGACTTTTCACAGGGTCCGTGGCTGTGGGATAGACTTTATCTTTCACACGGCCCGTGGCTGTGGGGTAGACTTTATCTTTCACACGGTCTGTGGCTGTGGGGTAGACTTTACCTTTCACACGGTCCGTGGCTGTGGGGTAGACTTTACCTTTCACACGGTCCGTGGCTGTGGGGTAGACATTATCTTTCACAAGGTCAGTGGCTGTGGGGTAGACTTTATCTTTCACACGGCCCTTGCCTGTGGCATAGACTTTATCTTTCACACGGCCCGTGCCTGTGGCATAGACTTTATCTTTCACACGGCCCGTGCCTGTGGGGTAGACTTAATCTTTTACACGGCCCGTGGCTGTGGGGTAGACTTTATGTTTCACACGGTCCGTGGCTGTGGGAATAGACTTTATCTTTCACACGGTGCGTGGCTGTGGGAATAGACTTTATCTTTCACACGGTCCGTGGCTGTGGAAATAGACTTTATCTTTCACATGGTCCGTACCTGTGGGATAGACTTTATCTTTCACACAGTCCGTGGCTGTGGGGTAGACTCTATCTTTCCCTCGGTCCATGCCTGTGGGATAGCCTCTATCTTTCACACTGTCCGTGGCTGTTGGAATAGACTTTATCTTTCACACAGTCCATGCCTGTGGGATAGACTCTATCTTTCACATGGTCCGTGGCTGTGGGATAGCCTCTATCTTTCACACGGTACGTGGCTGTGTGAATAGGATTTATCTTTCACACGGTCCGTGGCTGTGGGGTAGACTTTATCTTTCACAAGCTCCGTGGCTGTGGGATAGACTTTATCTTTCACACGGTCCGTGTCTTTGTGGTAGACTTTATCTTTCACACGGTAGGTGGCTGTGGGAGTAGACTTTATCTTTCACACGGTCCGTGGCTGTGCGAATAGACTTTATCTTTCACATGGTCCGTGGCGGTGGGATAGACTTTTTCACACGGTCCGTGGCTGTGGGATAGACTTTATCTTTCACACGGTCCGTGCCTGTGGGATAGACTTTATCTTTCACACGGTCCGTGCCTGTGGGATAGACTTTATCTTTCACATGATCCGTGGCTGTGGGATAGACTTTATCTTTCACACGTTCATTAGATGTGGGAACAGACTCTATCTTTCACACGGTCCGTGGCTGTGGGATAGACTCTATCTTTCACACGGTCCGCGGCTGTGGGGTAGACTTTATCTTTCACACGGTCCGTGGCTGTGGGGTAGACTTTATCTTTCCCACAGCCCGTGGCTGTGGGGTAGACTTTATCTTTCACATGGCCCGTGCCTGTGGGGTAGACTTTATCTTTCACACGGTCCGTGACTGTGGGGTAGACATTATCTTTCACACGGTCCGTGGATGTGGGGTAGACTTTATCTTTCACATGGTCCGTGGCTGTGGGGTAAACTTTATCTTTCACACGGCCCGTGGCTGTGGGGTAGAGTTTATCTTTCACACGGCCCATGGCTGTGGAGTAGACTTTATCTTTCACATGGTTGTGGCTGTGGGGTAGACTTTATCTTTCACACGGTCCGTGCCTGTGGGAAAGACTCCATCTTTCACACGGTCCGAGGCTGTGGGATAGACTTTTTCTTTCACATGGTCCGTGGCTGTGGGAATAGACTCTATCTTTCACATGGTCCGTGGCTGTGGGATAGACTTTATCTTTCACACGGTCCATGGCTGTGGGAATAGACTCTATCTTTCACACGGTCCGTGGCTGTGGGAAAGATTTTATCTTTCGCACGGCCCGTGGCTGTGTGGTAGACTTTATCTTTCATACAGTCCGTGGCTGTGGGGTAGACATTATCTTTCACACAATCCGTGCCTGTGGAATAGACTTTATCTTTCACATGGTCCGTGAATGTGGGGTAGACTTTATCTTTCACACGGTCCGTGGCTGTGGGGTAGACTTTATCTTTCACACGGCCCGTGGCTGTGGGGTAGAGTTTATCTTTCACACAGCCCGTGGCTGTGGAGTAGACTTTATCTTTCACATGGTTCGTGGCTGTGGGGTAGACTTTATCTTTCACACGGTCCGTGCCTGTGGGAAAGACTCCATCTTTCACACGGTTCGTGGCTGTGGGATAGACTTTTTCTTTCATATGGTCCGTGGCTGTGGGAATAGACTCTATCTTTCACACGGTCCGTGCCTGTGGGGTAGACATTATCTTTCACACGGTCCGTGGCTGTGGGAAAGACTTTATCTTTCACACGGCCCGTGGCTGTGTGGTAGACTTTATCTTTCATACAGTCCGTGGCTGTGGGGTAGACTTTATCTTTCACACGGCCCGTGGCTGTGTGGTAGACTTTATCTTTCACACGGTCTGTGGCTGTGGGGTAGACTTTACCTTTCACACGGTCCGTGGCTGTGGGGTAGACTTTACCTTTCACACGGTCCGTGGCTGTGGGGTAGACATTATCTTTCACAAGGTCAGTGGCTGTGGGGTAGACTTTATCTTTCACACGGCCCTTGCCTGTGGCATAGACTTTATCTTTCACACGGCCCGTGCCTGTGGCATAGACTTTATCTTTCACACGGCCCGTGCCTGTGGGGTAGACTTAATCTTTTACACGGCCCGTGGCTGTGGGGTAGACTTTATGTTTCACACGGTCCGTGGCTGTGGGAATAGACTTTATCTTTCACACGGTGCGTGGCTGTGGGAATAGACACTATCTTTCACACGGTCCGTGGCTGTGGAAATAGACTTTATCTTTCACATGGTCCGTACCTGTGGGATAGACTTTATCTTTCACACAGTCCGTGGCTGTGGGGTAGACTCTATCTTTCCATCGGTCCATGCCTGTGGGATAGCCTCTATCTTTCACACTGTCCGTGGCTGTTGGAATAGACTTTATCTTTCACACAGTCCATGCCTGTGGGATAGACTCTATCTTTCACATGGTCCGTGGCTGTGGGATAGCCTCTATCTTTCACACGGTACGTGGCTGTGTGAATAGGATTTATCTTTCACACGGTCCGTGGCTGTGGGGTAGACTTTATCTTTCACAAGCTCCGTGGCTGTGGGATAGACTTTATCTTTCACACGGTCCGTGCCTGTGGGATAGACTCTATCTTTCACATGGTCCGTGGCTGTGCGATAGCCTCTATCTTTCACAAAGTCCGTGGCTGTGTGAATAGGCTTTATCTTTCACACGGTCCGTGGCTGTGGGGTAGACTTTATCTTTCACAAGCTCCGTGGCTGTGGGATAGACTTTATCTTTCACACGGTCCGTGTCTTTGTGGTAGACTTTATCTTTCACACGGTAGGTGGCTGTGGGAGTAGACTTTATCTTTCACACAGTCCGTGGCTGTGCGAATAGACTTTATCTTTCACATGGTCCGTGGCTGTGGGATAGACTTTTTCACACGGTCCGTGGCTGTGGGATAGACTTTATCTTTCACACGGTCCGTGCCTGTGGGATAGACTTTATCTTTCACACGGTCCGTGCCTGTGGGATAGACTTTATCTTTCACATGATCCGTGGCTGTGGGATAGACTTTATCTTTCACACGTTCGTTAGATGTGGGAACAGACTCTATCTTTCACACGGTCCGTGGCTGTGGGATAGCCTCTATCTTTCACACGGTCCGTGGCTATGGGGTAGACTTTATCTTTCACACGGTCCGGGGCTGTGGGGTAGACTTTATCTTTCACACGGCCCGTGGCTGTGGGGTAGACTTTATCTTTCACATGGCCCGTGCCTGTGGGGTAGACTTTATCTTTCACACGGTCCGTGCCTGTGGGGTAGACATTATCTTTCACATGGTCTGTGGATGTGGGGTAGACTTTATCTTTCACACGGTCCGTGGCTGTGGGGTAGACTTTATCTTTCACACTGCCCGTGGCTGTGGGGTAGAGTTTATCTTTCACACGGCCCGTGGCTGTGGAGTAGACTTTATCTTTCACATGGTCCGTGGCTGAGGGGTAGACTTTATCTTTCACACGGTCCGTGCCTGTGGGAAAGACTCCATCTTTCACACGGTCCGTGGCTTGGGATACACTCTTTCTTTCACATGGTCCGTGGCTGTGGGAATAGACTCTATCTTTCACACGGTCTGTGGCTGTGGGATAGACTTTATCTTTCACACGGTCCATGGCTGTGGGAATAGACTCTATCTTTCACACGGTCCGTGGCTGTGGGAAAGACTTTATCTTTCGCATGGCCCGTGGCTGTGTGGTAGACTTTATCTTTCATACAGTCCGTGGCTGTGGGGTAGACTTTATCTTTCACACGGTCCGTGCCTGTGGAGTAGACTTTATCTTTCACATGGTCCGTGGCTCTGGTATAGACTTTATCTTTCACACGGTAAGTGGCTGTGTGATAGACTTTTTCACACGGTCCGTGCCTGTGGGATAGACTTTACCTTTCACATGGTCCGTGGCTGTGGGATAGACTTTTTGACACGGTCCGTGCCTGTGCGATAGACTTTATCTTTCACACGTTCCGTGGCTGTAGGATAGACTTTATCTTTCACAAGGTCCGTGCCTGTGGGATAGACTTTATCTTTCAAACGGTCCGTGGCTGTGGGATAGACTTTATCTTTCACAAGGTCCATGCCTGTGGGGTTGACATTATCTTTCACATGGTCCGTGGATGTGGGGTAGACGTTATCTTTCAAACGGTCCGTGGCTGTGGGAATAGACTCTATCTTTCACACAGTCCGTGCCTGTGGGATAGACTTTATCTTTCACACTCTCCGTGCCGGGGGGGTAGACATTATCTTTCACACGGTTCGTGGATGTGGGGTAGACTTTATCGTTCACACGGTCCGTGGCTGTGGGGTAGACTTTATCTTTCACACGGTCCGTGGCTGTGGGATAGACTTTATCTTTCACACGGTCCGTGGCTGTGGGATAGACTCTATTTTTCACACGGTCGTTTCCTGTGGGGTAGACTCTATCTTTCACACGGTTCATGGCTGTTGGAATAGACTTTATCTTTCACACGGTCCGTGGTGTGGGATAGACTTTATCTTTCACACGGTCCGTGCCTGTGGGATAGACTTTATCTTTCACACGGTCCGTGCCTGTGGGATAGACTATATCTTTCACATGATCCGGGGCTGTGGGATAGACTTTATTTTTCACACGCTCATTAGATGTGGGAACAGACTCTATCTTTCACAAGGTCCGTGGCTGTGGGATAGACTCTATCTTTCACACGGTCCGAGGCTGTGGGGTAGACTTTATCTTTCATACAGTCCGTGGCTGTGGGGTAGACTTTATCTTTCACACGGTCCGTGCCTGTGGGGTAGACTTTATCTTTCACATGGTCCGTGGCTCTGGTATAGACTTTATCTTTCACACGGTAAGTGGCTGTGTGATAGACTTTTTCACACGGTCCTTGCCTGTCGGATAGACTTTATCTTTCACATGGTCCGTGGCTGTGGGATAGACTTTATCTTTCACACGGTCCGTGGCTGTGGGGCAGACTTTATCTTTCACACGGTCCGTGGCTGTGGGAACAGACTGTATCATTCACACTGTCCACGGCTGTGGGGTGGACTTTATCTTTCACACGGTCCGTGCCTGTGGGATAGACTTTATCTTTCACATGGTCTGTGGCTGAGGGATAGACTTTTTCACACGGTCCGTGGCTGTGGGATAGACTTTATCTTTGACACGGTCCGTTCCTGTGGGATAGACTTTATCTTTCACACGGTCCGTGCCTGTGGGATAGACTTTATCTTTCACATGGTCTGTGGCTGAGGGATAGACTTTTCACAGGGTCCGTGGTTGTGGGATAGACTTTATCTTTCACACGGCCCGTGGCTGTGGGGTAGACTTTCTCTTTCACATGGCCCGTGGCAGTGGATTAGACTTTATCATTTACACGGTCCATGGCTGTGGGGTAGACTTTATCTTTCACACGGCCCGTGGCTGTGAGGTAGACTTTCTCTTTCACACGGCCCGTGGCTGTTGATTAGACTTTATCATTTACACGGTCCACGGCAGTGGGGTAGACTTTATCTTTCACACGATCCGTGCCTGTGGGATAGACTTTATCTTTCACATGGTCTGTGGCGGAGGGATAGACTTTTCACAGGGTCCGTGGCTGTGGGATAGACTTTATCTTTCACACGGCCCGTGGCTGTGGGGTAGACTTTATCTTTCACATGGTCCGTGGCTGTGGGGTAGACTTTACCTTTTACACGGTCCGTGGCTGTGGGGTAGACTTTACCTTTCACACGGTCCGAGCCTGTGGGATAGACTTTTTCACACGGTCCGTGGCTGTGGGGTAGACTTTATCTTTCACATGATCCGTGGCTGTGGGGTAGTCTTTATCTTTCACACGGTCCGTGCCTGTGGGATAGACTTTTTCACACGGTCCGTGGCTGTGGGGTAGACTTTATCTTTCACATGGTCCGTGGCTGTGGGAGTAGTCTTTATCTTTCACACGGTCCGTGGCTGCGGGGTAGACTTTATCTTTCACACGGTCCGTGGCTGCGGGGTAGACTTTATCTTTCACACGGCCCGTGGCTGCGGGGTAGACTTTATCTTTCACACGGCCCGTGGTTGCGAGGTAGACTTTATCTTTCACACGTCCCGTGGCTGTGGGGTAGACTTTATTTTTCACACGGCCCGTGGCTGTGGGGTAGACTTTATCTTTCACACGGTCCGTGGCTGTGGGGTAGACTTTACCTTTCACACGGTCCGTGGCTGTGGGGTAGACTTTATCTTTCACTCGGTCCGTACCTGTGGGGTAGACATTATCTTTCACAAGGTCAGTGGCTGTGGGGTAGACTTTATCTTTCACACAGCCCTTGCCTGTGGCATAGCCTTTATCTTCACACGGCCCGTGCCTGTGGCATAGACTTTATCTTTCACACGGCCCGTGCCTGTGGGGTAGACTTAATCTTTTACACGGCCCGTGGCTGTGGGGTAGACTTTATGTTTCACACGGTCCATGGCTGTGGGAATAGACTTTATCTTTCACACGGTCCGTGGCTGTGGGAATAGACTTTATCTTTCACACGGTCCGTGCCTGTGGGATAGACTTTATCTTTCACACGGTCCGTGACTGTGGGATAGACTCTATCTTTCCCTCGGTCCATGCCTGTGGGATAGCCTCTATCTTTCACACGGTCCGTGGCTGTGGGAATAGACTTTATCTTTCACACAGTCCATGCCTGTGGGATAGACTCTATCTTTCACATGGTCCGTGGCTGTGGGATAGCCTCTATCTATCACACGGTCCGTGGCTGTGTGAATAGGCTTTATCTTTCACACGGTCCGTGGCTGTGGGGTAGACTTTATCTTTCACAAGCTCCGTGGCTGTGGGATAGACTTTATCTTTCACACGGTCCGTGTCTTTGTGGTAGACTTTATCTTTCACACGGTAGGTGGCTGTGGGAGTAGACTTTATCTTTCACACGGTCCGTGGCTGTGCGAATAGACTTTATCTTTCACATGGTCCGTGGCTGTGGGATAGACTTTTTCACACGGTCCGTGGCTGTGGGATAGACTTTATCTTTCACACGGTCCGTGCCTGTGGGATAGACTTTATCTTTCACATGGTCCGTGCCTGTGGGATAGACTTTATCTTTCACATGATCCGTGGCTGTGGGATAGACTTTATCTTTCACACGTTCGTTAGATGTGGGAACAGACTCTATCTTTCACACGGTCTGTGGCTGTGGGATAGACTCTATTTTTCACACGGTCCGGGGCTGTGGGGTAGACTTTATCTTTCACACGGTCCGTGGCTGTGGGGTAGATTTATCTTTCACACGGCCCGTGGCTGTGGGGTAGACTTTATCTTTCACATGGCCCGTGCCTGTGGGGTAGACTTTATCTTTCACACGGTCCGTGCCTGTGGGGTAGACATTATCTTTCACATGGTCCGTGCATGTGGGGTAGACTTTGTCTTTCACACGGTCCGTGGCTGTGGGGTAGACTTTATCTTTCACACGGCCCGTGGCTGTGGGGTAGAGTTATCTTGCACACGTTCCGTGGCTGTGGAGTAGACTTTATCTTTCACACGGTCCGTGGCTGTGGGGTAGACTTTATCTTTCACACGGCCCGTGGCTGTGGGGTAGACTTTATCTTGCACACGGCCCGTGGCTGTGGAGTAGACTTTATCTTTCACACGGTCCGTGCCTGTGGGGTAGACTTTATCTTTCACACGGTCCGTGCCTGTGGGAAAGACTCCATCTTTCACATGGTCCGTGGCTGTGGGATAGACTTTTTCTTTCACATGGTCCGTGGCAGTGGGAATAGACTCTATCTTTCACACGGTCCGTGGCTGTGGGATAGACTTTATCTTTCAAACGGTCCATGGCTGTGGGAATAGACTCTATCTTTCACACGGTCCGTGGCTGTGGGAAAGACTTTATCTTTCGCACGGCCCGTGGCTGTGTGGTAGACTTTATCTTTCATACAGTCCGTGGCTGTGGGGTAGACATTATCTTTCACACGGTCCGTGCCTGTGGAATAGACTTTATCTTTCACATGGTCCGTGGCTCTGGTATAGAGTTTATCTTTCACACGGTAAGTGGCTGTGTGATAGACTTTTTCACACGGTCCGTGGCTGTGGGATAGACTTTATCTTTCACATGGTCCGTGGCTGTGGGATAGACTTTTTGACACGGGCCGTGCCTGTGGGATAGACTTTATCTTTCACACGTTCCGTGGCTGTCGGATAGAGTTTATCTTTCACAAGGTCCGTGCCTGTGGGATAGACTTTATCTTTCAAACGGTCCGTGGCTGTGGGATAGACTTTATCTTTCACACGGTCCGTGCCTGTGGGGTAGACATTATCTTTCACACGGTTCGTGGATGTGGGGTAGAGTTTATCTTTCACACGGTCCGTGGCTGTGTGATAGACTCTATCTTTCACACGGTCGTTTCCTGTGGGGTAGACTCTATCTTTCACATGGTTCATGGATGTTGGAATAGACTTTATCTTTCACACGGTCCGTGGTGTGGGATAGACTTTATCTTTCACACGGTCCGTGCCTGTGGGATAGACTTTATCTTTCACACGGTCCGTGCCTGTGGGATAGATTTTATCTTTCACATGATCCGTGGCTGTGGGATAGACTTTATCTTTCACACGTTCGTTAGATGTGGGAACAGACTCTATCTTTCACACGGTCCGTGGCTGTGTGATAGACTCTATCTTTCACACGGTCCGTGCCTGTGGGGTAGACTTTATCTTTCATACAGTCCGTGGCTGTGGGGTAGACTTTATCGTTTACACGGTCCGTGCCTGTGGGGTAGACTTTATCTTTCACATGGTCCGTGGCTCTGGTATAGACTTTATCTTTCACACGGTAAGTGGCTGTGTGATAGACTTTTTCACACGGTCCGTGCCTGTCGGATAGACTTTATCTTTCACATGGTCCGTGGCTGTGGGATAGACTTTTTGACACGGTCCGTGCCTGTGGGATAGACTTTATATTTCACACGGTCCGTGGCTCTCGGAAAAACTTTATCTTTCACAAGGTCCGTGCCTGTGGGATAGACTTTATCTTTCAAACGGTCCGTGGCTGTGGGATAGACTTTATCTTTCACACGGTCCATGGCTGTGGGAATAGACTCTATCTTTCACACGGTCCGTGCCTGTGGGGTAGACATTACCTTTCACACGGTCCGTGGCTGTGGGATAGACTTTATCTTTCGCACGGTCCGTGGCTGTGGGGCAGACTTTATCTTTCACACGGTCCGTGGCTGTGGTAACAGACTGTATCATTCACACTGTCCACGGCTGTGGGGTGGACTTTATCTTTCACACGGTCCGTGCCTGCGGGATAGACTTTATCTTTCACATGGTCTGTGGCTGAGGGATAGACTTTTTCACACGGTCCGTGGCTGTGGGATAGACTTTATCTTTCACACGGTCCGTTCCTGTGGGATAGAATTTATCTTTCACACGGTCCGTGCCTGTGGGATAGATTTTATCTTTCACATGATCCGTGGCTGTGGGATAGACTCTATCTTTCACACGGTCGCTGCCTGTGGGAATAGACTCTATCTTTCATACGGTCCGTGCCTGTGGGATAGACTTTATTTTTCACACGGTCCGTGGCTGTGGGATAGACTTTATCTTTCACACGGCCCGTGGCTCTGGGCAAGACTTTATCTTTCACACTGCCCGTGGCTGTGGGGTAGACTTTATCTTTCACACGGCCCGTGCCTGTGGGGTAGACTTTATCTTTCACATGGTCCGTGGCTGTGGGGTAGACTTTATCTTTCACACGGCCCGTGGCTGTGAGGTAGACTTTCTCTTTCACACGGCCCGTGGCTGTGGATTAGACTTTATCATTTACACGGTCCATGGCTGTGGGGTAGACTTTATCTTTCACACGGCCCGTGGCTGTGAGGTAGACTTTCTCTTTCACACGGCCCGTGGCTGTGGATTAGACTTTATCATTTACACGGTCCACGGCTGTGGGGTAGACTTTATCTTTCACACGGTCCGTGCCTGTGGGATAGACTTTATCTTTCACATGGTCTGTGGCTGAGGGATAGACTTTTCACAGGGTCCGTGGCTGTGGGATAGACTTTATCTTTCACACGGCCCGTGGCTGTGGGGTAGACTTTATCTTTCACACGGTCCGTGGCTGTGGGGTAGACTTTACCTTTCACACGGTCCGTGGCTGTGGGGTAGACTTTACCTTTCACACGGTCCGTGGCTGTGGGGTAGACATTATCTTTCACAAGGTCAGTGGCTGTGGGGTAGACTTTATCTTTCACACGGCCCTTGCCTGTGGCATAGACTTTATCTTTCACACGGCCCGTGCCTGTGGCATAGACTTTATCTTTCACACGGCCCGTGCCTGTGGGGTAGACTTAATCTTTTACACGGCCCGTGGCTGTGGGGTAGACTTTATGTTTCACACGGTCCGTGGCTGTGGGAATAGACTTTATCTTTCACACGGTGCGTGGCTGTGGGAATAGACTTTATCTTTCACACGGTCCGTGGCTGTGGAAATAGACTTTATCTTTCACATGGTCCGTACCTGTGGGATAGACTTTATCTTTCACACAGTCCGTGGCTGTGGGGTAGACTCTATCTTTCCCTCGGTCCATGCCTGTGGGATAGCCTCTATCTTTCACACTGTCCGTGGCTGTTGGAATAGACTTTATCTTTCACACAGTCCATGCCTGTGGGATAGACTCTATCTTTCACATGGTCCGTGGCTGTGGGATAGCCTCTATCTTTCACACGGTACGTGGCTGTGTGAATAGGATTTATCTTTCACACGGTCCGTGGCTGTGGGGTAGACTTTATCTTTCACAAGCTCCGTGTCTGTGGGATAGACTTTATCTTTCACACGGTCCGTGTCTTTGTGGTAGACTTTATCTTTCACACGGTAGGTGGCTGTGGGAGTAGACTTTATCTTTCACACGGTCCGTGGCTGTGCGAATAGACTTTATCTTTCACATGGTCCGTGGCGGTGGGATAGACTTTTTCACACGGTCCGTGGCTGTGGGATAGACTTTATCTTTCACACGGTCCGTGCCTGTGGGATAGACTTTATCTTTCACACGGTCCGTGCCTGTGGAATAGACTTTATCTTTCACATGATCCGTGGCTGTGGGATAGACTTTATCTTTCACACGTTCATTAGATGTGGGAACAGACTCTATCTTTCACACGGTCCGTGGCTGTGGGATAGACTCTATCTTTCACACGGTCCGTGGCTGTGGGGTAGAGTTTATCTTGCACACGGCCCGTGGCTGTGGAGTAGACTTTATCTTTCACACGGTCCGTGCCTGTGGGGTAGACTTTATCTTTCACACGGTCCGTGCCTGTGGGAAAGACTCCATCTTTTACACGGTCCGTGGCTGTGGGATAGACTTTTTCTTTCACATGGTCCGTGGCTGTGGGAATAGCCTCTATCTTTCACACGGTACGTGGCTGTGTGAATAGGATTTATCTTTCACACGGTCCGTGGCTGTGGGGTAGACTTTATCTTTCACAAGCTCCGTGGCTGTGGGATAGACTTTATCTTTCACACGGTCCGTGTCTTTGTGGTAGACTTTATCTTTCACACGGTAGGTGGCTGTGGGAGTAGACTTTATCTTTCACACGGTCCGTGGCTGTGCGAATAGACTTTATCTTTCACATGGTCCGTGGCGGTGGGATAGACTTTTTCACACGGTCCGTGGCTGTGGGATAGACTTTATCTTTCACACGGTCCGTGCCTGTGGGATAGACTTCATCTTTCACACGGTCCGTGCCTGTGGGATAGACTTTATCTTTCACATGATCCGTGGCTGTGGGATAGACTTTATCTTTCACACGTTCATTAGATGTGGGAACAGACTCTATCTTTCACACGGTTCGTGGCTGTGGGATAGACTCTATCTTTCACACGGTCCGTGGCTGTGCAAATAGACTTTATCTTTCACATGGTCGGTGGCGGTGGGATAGACTTTTTCACACGGTCCGTCGCTGTGGGATAGACTTTATCTTTCACACGGTCCGTGCCTGTGGGATAGACTTTATCTTTCACACGGTCCGTGGCTGTGGGGTAGACTTTATCTTTCACACGGCCCGTTGCTGTGGGGTAGACTTTATCTTTCACATGGCCCGTGCCTGTGGGGTAGACTTTATCTTTCACACGGTCCGTGACTGTGGGGTAGACATTATCTTTCACACGGTCCGTGGATGTGGGGTAGACTTTATCTTTCACATGGTCCGTGGCTGTGGGGTAAACTTTATCTTTCAAACGGCCCGTGGCTGTGGGGTAGAGTTTATCTTTCCCACGGCCCATGGCTGTGGAGTAGACTTTATCTTTCACATGGTTGTGGCTGTGGGGTAGACTTTATCTTTCACACGGTCCGTGCCTGTGGGAAAGACTCCATCTTTCACACGGTCCGTGGCTGTGGGATAGACTTTTTCTTTCACATGGTCCGTGGCTGTGGGAATAGACTCTATCTTTCACACGCTCCGTGGCTGTGGGATAGACTTTATCTTTCACACGGTCCATGGCTGTGGGAATAGACTCTATCTTTCACACGGTCCGTGGCTGTGGGAAAGACTTTATCTTTCGCACGGCCCGTGGCTGTGTGGTAGACTTTATCTTTCATACAGTCCGTGGGTGTGGGGTAGACATTATCTTTCACACGGTCCGTGCCTGTGGAATAGACTTTATCTTTCACATGGTCCGTGGCTCTGGTATAGACTTTATCTTTCACACGGTAAGTGGCTGTGTGATAGACTTTTTCACACGGTCCGTGGCTGTGGGATAGACTTTATCTTTCACATGGTCCGTGGCTGTGGGATAGACTTTTTGACACGGCCCGTGCCTGTGGGATAGACTTTATCTTTCACACGTTCCGTGGCTGTCGGATAGACTTTATCTTTCACAAGGTCCGTGCCTGTCGGTTAGACTTTATCTTTCAAACGGTCCGTGGCTGTGGGATAGACTTTATCTTTCTCAAGGTCCGTGCCTGTGGGGTAGACATTATCTTTCACACGGTCCGTGGATGTGGGGTAGACTTTATCTTTCAAACGGTCCGTGGCTGTGGGAATAGACTCTATCTTTCACACGGTCCGTGCCTGTGGGATAGACTTTATCTTTCACACGGTCCGTGCCTGTGGGGTAGACATTATCTTTCACACGGTTTGTGGATGTGGGGTAGACTTTATCTTTCACACGGTCCGTGGCTGTGTGATAGACTCTATCTTTCACACGGTCGTTTCCTGTGGGGTAGACTCTATCTTTCACATGGTTCATGGCTGTTGGAATAGACTTTATCTTTCACACGGTCCGTGGTGTGGGATAGACTTTATCTTTCACACGGTCCGTGCCTGTGGGATAGACTTTATCTTTCACACGGTCCGTGCCTGTGGGATAGACTTTATCTTTCACATGATCCGTGGCTGTGGGATAGACTTTATCTTTCACACGTTCGTTAGATGTGGGAACAGACTCTATCTTTCACACGGTCCGTGGCTGTGGGATAGACTCTATCTTTCACACGGTCCGTGCCTGTGGGGTAGACTTTATCTTTCATACAGTCCGTGGCTGTGGGGTAGACTTTATCTTTCACACGGTCCATGCCTGTGGAGTAGACTTTATCTTTCACATGGTCCGTGGCTCTGGTATAGACTTTATCTTTCACACGGTCCGTGCCTGTGGGATAGACTTTATCTTTCACATGGTCTGTGGCTGAGGGATAGACTTTTTCACACGGTCCGTGGCTGTGGGATAGACTTTATCTTTCACACGGTCCGTTCCTGTGGGATAGACTTTCTCTTTCACACGGTCCGTGCCTGTGGGATAGATTTTATCTTTCACATGATCCGTGGCTGTGGGATAGACTCTATTTTTCACACGGTCGCTGCCTGTGGGAATAGACTCTATCTTTCACACGGTCCGTGCCTGTGGGATAGACTTTATTTTTCACACGGTCCGTGGCTGTGGGGTAGACTTTATCTTTCACACGGTCCGTGGCTGTGGGATAGACTTTATCTTTCACACGGCCCGTGGCTCTGGGCAAGACTTTATCTTTCACACTGCCCGTGGCTGTGGGGTAGACTTTATCTTTCACACGGCCCATGCCTGTGGGGTAGACTTTATCTTTCACATGGTCCGTGGCTGTGGGGTAGACTTTATCTTTCACACGGCCCGTGGCTGTGAGGTAGACTTTCTCTTTCACACGGCCCGTGGCTGTGGATTAGACTTTATCATTTACACGGTCCATGGCTGTGGGTAGACTTTATCTTTCACACGGCCCGTGGCTGTGAGGTAGACTTTCTCTTTCACACGGCCCGTGGCTGTGGATTAGACTTTATCATTTACACGGTCCACGGCTGTGGGGTAGACTTTATCTTTCACACGGTCCGTGCCTGTGGGATAGACTTTATCTTTCACATGGTCTGTGGCTGAGGGATAGACTTTTCACAGGGTCCGTGGCTATGGGATAGACTTTATCTTTCACAAGGCCCGTGGCTGTGGGGTAGACTTTATCTTTCACACGGTCTGTGGCTGTGGGGTAGACTTTACCTTTCACACGGTCCGTGGCTGTGGGGTAGACTTTACCTTTCACACGGTCCGTGGCTGTGGGGTAGACATTATCTTTCACAAGGTCAGTGGCTGTGGGGTAGACTTTATCTTTCACACGGCCCTTGCCTGTGGCATAGACTTTATCTTTCACACGGCCCGTGCCTGTGGGGTAGACATTATCTTTCACATGGTCCGTGGATGTGGGGTAGACTTTATCGTTCACACGGTCCGTGGCTGTGGGGTAGACTTTATCTTTCACACAGTCGTGCCTGTGGGATAGTCTTTATCTTTCACACGGTCCGTGGCTGTGGGATAGACTCTATCTTTCACACGGTCGTTTCCTTTGGGGTAGACTCTATCTTTCACACGGTTCATGGCTGTTGGAATAGACTTTATCTTTCACACGGTCCGTGGTGTGGGATAGACTTTATCTTTCACACGGTCCGTGGCTGTGGGTAGACTTTATCTTTCACACGGTCCGTGGCTGTGGTGTAGACTTTATCTTTCACACGGTCCGTGGCTGTGGGATAGACTTTATCTTTCACACGTTCGTTAGATGTGGGAACAGACTCTATCTTTCACACGGTCCGTGGCTGTGGGATAGACTCTATCTTTCACACGGTCCGTGCCTGTGGGGTAGACTTTATCTTTCATACAGTCCGTGGCTGTGGGGTAGACTTTATCTTTCACACGGTCCGTGCCTGTGGGGTAGACTTGATCTTTCACATGGTCCGTGGCTCTGGTATAGACTTTATCTTTCACACGGTAAGTGGCTGTGTGATAGACTTTTTCACACGGTCCGTGCCTGTCTGATAGACTTTATCTTTCACATGGTCCGTGGCTGTTGGATAGACTTTTTGACACGGTCCGTGCCTGTGGGATAGACTTTATATTTCACACGGTTCGTGGCTCTCGGAAAAACTTTATCTTTCACAAGGTCCATGCCTGTGGGATAGACTTTATCTTTCAAACGGTCCGTGGCTGTGGGATAGACTTTATCTTTCACACGGTCCATGGCTGTGGGAATAGACTCTATCTTTCACACGGTCCGTGCCTGTGGGGTAGACATTATCTTTCACACGGTCCGTGGCTGTGGGGTAGACTTCATCTTGCACACGGTCCGTGGCTGTGGGATAGACTTTATCTTTCACACGGTCCGTGGCTGTGGGGCAGACTTTATCTTTCACACGGTCCGTGGCTGTGGTAACAGAGTGTATCATTCACACTGTCCACGGCTGTGGGGTGGACTTTATCTTTCACACGGTCCGTGCCTGTGGGATAGACTTTATCTTTCACATGGTCTGTGGCTGAGGGATAGACTTTTTCACACGGTCCGTGGCTGTGGGATAGACTTTATCTTTCACACGGTCCGTTCCTGTGGGATAGACTTTCTCTTTCACACGGTCCGTGCCTGTGTGATAGATTTTATCTTTCACATGATCCGTGGCTGTGGGGTAGTCTTTATATTTCACACGGTCCGTGCCTGTGGGATAGACTTTTTCACACGGTCCGTGGCTGTGGGGTAGACTTTATCTTTCACATGGTCTGTGGCTGTGGGAGTAGACTTTATCTTTCACACGGTCCGTGGCTGCGGGGTAGACTTTATCTTTCACACGGTCCGTGGCTGCGGGGTAGACTTTATCTTTCACACGGCCCGTGGCTGGGGGGTAGACTTTATCTTTCACACGGCCCGTTGCTGCGGGGTAGACTTTATCTTTCACACGGCCCGTGGCTGTGGGGTAGACTTTATCTTCCACACGGTCTGTGGCTGTGGGAATAGACTTTATCTTTCACGTGGTCTTTGCCTTTGGGATAGACTTTATCTTTCACATGGTCCGTGGCTGTGGGGTAGTCTTTATCTTTCACACGGTCCGTGCCTGTGGGATAGACTTTTTCACACGGTCCGTGGCTGTGGAGTAGACTTTACCTTTCACACGGTCCTTGGCTGTGGGGTAGACATTATCTTTCACAAGGTCAGTGGCTGTGGGGTAGACTTTATCTTTCACACGGCCCGTGCCTGTGGCATAGACTTTATCTTTCACAAGGCCCGTGCCTGCGGGGTAGACTTAATCTTTTACACGGCCCGTGGCTGTGGGGTAGACTTTATGTTTCACACGGTCCGTGGCTGTGGGAATAGACTTTATCTTTCACACGGTCCGTGGCTGTGGGAATAGACTTTATCTTTCACATGGTCCGTGCCTGTGGGATAGACTTTATCTTTCACACGGTCCGTGACTGTGGGATAGACTCTATCTTTCCCTCGGTCCATGCATGTGGGATAGCCTCTATCTTTCACACGGTCCGTGGCTGTGGGAATAGACTTTATCTTTCACACAGTCCATGCCTGTGGGATAGACTCTATCTTTCACATGGTCCGTGGCTGTGGGATAGCCTCTATCTATCACACGGTCCGTGGCTGTGTGAATAGGCTTTATCTTTCACACGGTCCGTGGCTGTGGGGTAGACTTTATCTTTCACAAGCTCCGTGGCTGTGGGATAGACTTTATCTTTCACACGGTCCGTGTCTTTGTGGTAGACTTTATCTTTCACACGGTAGGTGGCTGTGGGAGTAGACTTTATCTTTCACACGGTCCGTGGCTGTGCGAATAGACTTTATCTTTCACATGGTCCGTGGCTGTGGGATAGACTTTTTCACACGGTCCGTGGCTGTGGGATAGACTTTATCTTTCACACGGTCCGTGCCTGTGGGATAGACTTTATCTTTCACATGATCCGTGCCTGTGGGATAGACTTTATCTTTCACATGATCCGTGGCTGTGGGATAGACTTTATCTTTCACACGTTCGTTAGATGTGGGAACAGACTCTATCTTTCACACGGTCTGTGGCTGTGGGATAGACTCTATCTTTCACACGGTCTGTGGCTGTGGGGTAGACTTTATCTTTCACACGGTCCGTGGCTGTGGGGTAGACTTTATCTTTCACACGGCCCGTGGCTGTGGGGTAGACTTTATCTTTCACACGGTCCGTGCCTGTGGGGTAGACATTATCTTTCACATGGTCCATGGCTGTGGATTAGACTTTATCTTTCACACGGCCCGTGGCTGTGACGTAGACTTCACTTTCACACGGCCCGTGGCTGTGGATTAGACTTTATCATTTACACGGGCCACGGCTGTGGGGTAGACTTTATCTTTCACACGGTCCGTGCCTGTGGGATAGACTTTATCTTTCACATGGTCTGTGGCTGAGGGATAGACTTTTCACAGGGTCCGTAGCTGTGGGATAGACTTTATCTTTCACACGGCCCGTGGCTGTGGGGTAGACTTTATCTTTCACACGGTCTGTGGCTGTGGGGTAGACTTTACCTTTCACACGGTCCGTGGCTGTGGGGTAGACTTTACCTTTCACACGGTCCGTGGCTGTGGGGTAGACATTATCTTTCACAAGGTCAGTGGCTGTGGGGTAGACTTTATCTTTCACACGGCCCTTGCCTGTGGCATAGACTTTATCTTTCACACGGCCCGTGCCTGTGGCATAGACTTTATCTTCCACACGGCCCGTGCCTGTGGGGTAGACTTAATCTTTTACACGGCCCGTGGCTGTGGGGTAGACTTTATGTTTCACACGGTCCGTGGCTGTGGGAATAGACTTTATCTTTCACACGGTGCGTGGCTGTGGGAATAGACTTTATCTTTCACACGGTCCGTGGCTGTGGGAATAGACTTTATCTTTCACACGGTCCGTACCTGTGGGATAGACTTTATCTTTCACACAGTCCGTGGCTGTGGGGTAGACTCTATCTTTCCCTCGGTCCATGCCTGTGGGATAGCCTCTATCTTTCACACTGTCCGTGGCTGTTGGAATAGACTTTATCTTTCACACAGTCCATGCCTGTGGGATAGACTCTATCTTTCACATGGTCCGTGGCTGTGGGATAGCGTCTATCTTTCACACGGTACGTGGCTGTGTGAATAGGATTTATCTTTCACACGGTCCGTGGCTGTGGGGTAGACTTTATCTTTCACAAGCTCCGTGTCTGTGGGATAGACTTTATCTTTCACACGGTCCGTGTCTTTGTGGTAGACTTTATCTTTCACACGGTAGGTGGCTGTGGGAGTAGACTTTATCTTTCACACGGTCCGTGGCTGTGCGAATAGACTTTATCTTTCACATGGTCCGTGGCGGTGGGATAGACTTTTTCACACGGTCCGTGGCTGTGGGACAGACTTTATCTTTCACACGGTCCGTGCCTGTGGGATAGACTTTATCTTTCACACGGCCCGTGGCTGTGGGGTAGAGTTTATCTTTCACACGGCCCGTGGTTGTGGAGTAGACTTTATCTTACACACGGTCCGTGGCAGTGGGGTAGACTTTATCTTTCACACGGTCCGTGCCTGTGGGAAAGACTCCATCTGTCACACGGTCCGTGGCTGTGGGATAGACTTTTCCTTTCACATGGTCCGTGGCTGTGGGAATAGACTCTATCTTTCACACGGTCCGTGGCTTTGGGATAGACTTTATCTTTCAAACGGTCCATGGCTGTGGGAATAGACTCTATCTTTCACACGGTCCGTGGCTGTGGGAAAGACTTTATCTTTCCCACGGCCCGTGGCTGTGTGGTAGACTTTATCTTTCATACAGTCCGTGGCTGTGGGGTAACATTATCTTTCACACGGTCCGTGCCTGTGGAATAGACTTTATCTTTCACATGGTCCGTGGCTCTGGTATAGACTTTATCTTTCACACGGTAAGTGGCTGTGTGATAGACTTTTTCACACGGTCCGTGCCTGTGGGATAGACTTTATCTTTCACATGGTCCGTGGCTGTGGGATAGACTTTTTGACATGGTCCGTGCCTGTGGGATAGACTTTATCTTTCACATGTTCCGTGGCTGTCGGATAGACTTTATCTTTCACACGGTCCGTGCCTGTGGGGTAGACATTATTTTTCACACGGTTCGTGGATGTGGGGTAGACTTTATCTTTCACACGGTCCGTGGCTGTGTGATAGACTCTATCTTTCACACGGTCGTTTCCTGTGGGGTAGACTCTATCTTTCACACGGTTCATGGCTGTTGGAATAGACTTTATCTTTCACACGGTCTGTGGTGTGGGATAGACTTTATCTTTCACACGGTCCGTGGCTGTGGGATAGACTCTATCTTTCACACGGTCCGTGCCTGTGTTGTAGACTTTATCTTTCATACAGTCCGTGGCTGTGGGGTAGACTTTATCTTTCACACGGTCCGTGCCTGTGGGGTGGACTTTATCTTTCACATGGTCCGTGGCTCTGGTATAGACTTTATCTTTCACACAGTAAGTGGCTGTGTGATAGACTTTTTCACACGGTCCGGGCCTGTCGGATAGACTTTATCTTTCACATGGTCCGTGGCTGTGGGATAGACTTTTTGACACGGTCCGTGCCTGTGGGATAGACTTTATATTTCACACAGTCCGTGGCTGTCGGAAAAACTTTATCTTTCACAAGGTCCGTGCCTGTGGGATAGACTTTATCTTTCAAACGGTCCGTGGCTATGGGATAGACTTTATCTTTCACACGGTCCATGGCTGTGGGAATAGACTCTATCTTTCACACGGTCCGTGCCTGTGGGGTAGACTTTATCTGTCATACAGTCCGTGGCTGTGGGGTAGACTTTATCTTTCACACGGTCCGTGCCTGTGGGGTAGACATTATCTTTCACACGGTCCGTGGCTGTGGGGTAGACTTCATCTTGCACACGGTCCGTGGCTGTGGGATAGACTTTATCTTTCACACGGTCCGTGGCTGTGTGGCAGACTTTATCTTTCACACGGTCCGTGGCTGTGGGAACAGACTGTATCATTCACACTGTCCACGGCTGTGGGGTGGACTTTATCTTTCACACGGTCCGTGCCTGTGGGATAGACTTTATCTTTCACACGGTCCGTGCCTGTGGGGTAGACATTATCTTTCACATGGTCCGTGGATGTGGGTAGACTTTATCGTTCACACGGTCCGTGGCTGTGGGGTAGACTTTATCTTTCACACGGTCGTGCCTGTGGGATAGTCTTTATCTTTCACACGGTCCGTGGCTGTGGGATAGACTCTATCTTTCACACGGTCGTTTCCTTTGGGGTAGACTCTATCTTTCACACGGTTCATGGCTGTTGGAATAGACTTTATCTTTCACACGGTCCGTGGTGTGGGATAGACTTTATCTTTCACACGGGCCGTGGCTGTGGGTAGACTTTATCTTTCACACGGTCCGTGGCTGTGGTGTAGACTTTATCTTTCACACTGCCCGTGGCTGTGCGGTAGACTTTATGTTTCACACGGCCCGTGGATGTGGGGTAGACTTTATCTTTCACACGGTCCGTGGCTGTGGGGTAGACTTTATCTTTCACATGGTCCGTGGCTGTGGAGTAGACTTTATCTTTCACACGGTCCGTGCCTGTGGGAATGACTCTATCTTTCACACGGTCCATGGCTGTGGGATAGACTTTATCTTTCACACGGTCCGTGGCTGTGGGAATAGACTTTATGTTTCACAAGGTCCGTGGCTCTGCGAATAGACTTTATCTTTCACATGGTCTGTGGCTGTGGGGTAGACTTTATCTTTCACATGGTCCGTGCCTGTGGGATAGACTTTATCTTTCACATGGTCTGTGGCTCTGGTATAGACTTTATCTTTCTCACGGTAATTGGCTGTGGGATAGACTTTTTCACACGATCCTTGCCTGTGGATAGACTTTATCTTTCACACGGTCCGTGGCTGTGGGATAGACTTTTTCACACGGTCTGTGCCTGTGGGATAGACTTTATCTTTCACACGGTCCGTGCCTGTGAGGTAGACTTTATCTTTCACACGGTCTGTGGCTGTGGGAATAGACTTTATCTTTCACGTAGTCTTTGTCTTTGGGATAGACTTTATCTTTCACATGGTCCGTGGCTGTGGGGTAGTCTTTATCTTTCACACGGTCCGTGCCTGTGGGATAGACTTTTTCACACGGTCCGTGGCTGTGGGGTAGACTTTATCTTTCACACGGTCTGTGGCTGTGGGAGTAGACTTTATCTTTCACACGGTCCGTGGCTGCGGGGTAGACTTTATCTTTCACATGGTCCGTGGCTGCGGGGTAGACTTTATCTTTCACACGGCCCGTGGCTGCGGGGTAGACTTTATCTTTCACACGGCCCGTTGCTGCGGGGTAGACTTTATCTTTCACACGGCCCGTGGCTGTGGGGTAGACTTTATCTTCCACACGGTCTGTGGCTGTGGGAATAGACTTTATCTTTCACGTGGTCTTTGCCTTTGGGATAGACTTTATCTTTCACATGGTCCGTGGCTGTGGGGTAGTCTTTATCTTTCACACGGTCCGTGCCTGTGGGATAGACTTTTTCACACGGTCCGTGGCTGTGGAGTAGACTTTACCTTTCACACGGTCCTTGGCTGTGGGGTAGACATTATCTTTCACAAGGTCAGTGGCTGTGGGGTTGACTTTATCTTTCACACGGCCCTTGCCTGTAGCATAGACTTTATCTTTCACACGGCCCGTGCCTGTGGCATAGACTTTATCTTTCACAAGGCCCGTGCCTGTGGGGTAGACTTAATCTTTTACACGGCCCGTGGCTGTGTGGTAGACTTTATGTTTCACACGGTCCGTGGCTGTGGGAATAGACTTTATCTTTCACACGGTCCGTGGCTGTGGGAATAGACTTTATCTTTCACACGGTCCGTGCCTGTGGGATAGACTTTATCTTTCACACGGTCCGTGACTGTGGGATAGACTCTATCTTTCCCTCGGTCCATGCCTGTGGGATAGCCTCTATCTTTCACACGGTCCGTGGCTGTGGGAATAGACTTTATCTTTCACACAGTCCATGCCTGTGGGATAGACTCTATCCTTCACATGGTCCGTGGCTGTGGGATAGCCTCTATCTATCACACGGTCCGTGGCTGTGTGAATAGGCTTTATCTTTCACACGGTCCTTGGCTGTGGGGTAGACTTTATCTTTCACAAGCTCCGTGGCTGTGGGATAGACTTTATCTTTCACACGGTCCGTGTCTTTGTGGTAGACTTTATCTTTCACACGGTAGGTGGCTGTGGGAGTAGACTTTATCTTTCACACGGTCCGTGGCTGTGCGAATAGACTTTATCTTTCACATGGTCCGTGGCTGTGGGATAGACTTTTTCACACGGTCCGTGGCTGTGGGATAGACTTTATCTTTCACACGGTCCGTGCCTGTGGGATAGACTTTATCTTTCACATGGTCCGTGCCTGTGGGATAGACTTTATCTTTCACATGATCCGTGGCTGTGGGATATACTTTATCTTTCACACGTTCGTTAGATGTGGGAACAGACTCTATCTTTCACACGGTCTGTGGCTGTGGGATAGACTCTATCTTTCACACGGTCCGTGGCTGTGGGGTAGACTTTATCTTTCACACGGTCCGTGGCTGTGGGGTAGACTTTATCTTTCACACGGCCCGTGGCTGTGGGGTAGAGTTTATCTTTCACACGGCCCGTGGTTGTGGAGTAGACTTTATCTTTCACACGGTCCGTGGCAGTGGGGTAGACTTTATCTTTCACACGGTCCGTGCCTGTGGGAAAGACTCCATCTGTCACACGGTCCGTGGCTGTGGGATAGACTTTTCCTTTCACATGGTCCGTGGCTGTGGGAATAGACTCTATCTTTCACACGGTCCGTGGCTGTGGGATAGACTTTATCTTTCAAATGGTCCATGGCTGTGGGAATAGACTCTATCTTTCACACGGTCCGTGGCTGTGGGAAAGACTTTATCTTTCACACGGCCCGTGGCTGTGTGGTAGACTTTATCTTTCATACAGTCCGTGGCTTTGGGGGTAACATTATCTTTCACACGGTCCGTGCCTGTGGAATAGACTTTATCTTTCACATGGTCCGTGGCTCTGGTATAGACTTTATCTTTCACATGGTAAGTGGCTGTGTGATAGACTTTTTCACACGGTCCGTGTCTGTGGGATAGACTTTATCTTTCACATGGTCCGTGGCTGTGGGATAGACTTTTTGACACGGTCCGTGCCTGTGGGATAGACTTTATCTTTCACACGGTCCGTGCCTGTGGGGTAGACATTATTTTTCACACGGTTCGTGGATGTGGGGTAGACTTTATCTTTCACACGGTCCGTGGCTGTGTGATAGACTCTATCTTTCACACGGTCGTTTCCTGTGGGGTAGACTCTATCTTTCACACGGTTCATGGCTGTTGGAATAGACTTTATCTTTCACACGGTCTGTGGTGTGGGATAGACTTTATCTTTCACACGGTCCGTGCCTGTGGGATAGACTTTATCTTTCACACGGTCCGTGCCTGTGGGATAGACTTTATCTTTCACATGATCCGTGGCTGTGGGATAGACTTTATCTTTCACACGTTTGTTAGATGTGGGAACAGACTCTATCTTTCACACGGTCCGTGGCTGTGGGATAGACTCTATCTTTCACACGGTCCGTGCCTGTGGGGTAGACTTTATCTTTCATACAGTCCGTGGCTGTGGGGTAGACTTTATCTTTCACACGGTCCGTGCCTGTGGGGTGGACTTTATCTTTCACATGGTCCGTGGCTCTGGTGTAGACTTTATCTTTCACACAGTAAGTGGCTGTGTGATAGACTTTTTCACACGGTCCGGGCCTGTCGGATAGACTTTATCTTTCACATGGTCCGTGGCTGTGGGATAGACTTTTTGACACGGTCCGTGCCTGTGGGATAGACTTTATATTTCACACAGTCCGTGGCTGTCGGAAAAACTTTATCTTTCACAAGGTCCGTGCCTGTGGGATAGACTTTATCTTTCAAACGGTCCGTGGCTATGGGATAGACTTTATCTTTCACACGGTCCATGGCTGTGGGAATAGACTCAATCTTTCACACGGTCCGTGCCTGTGGGGTAGACTTTATCTTTCATACAGTCCGTGGCTGTGGGGTAGACTTTATCTTTCACACGGTCCGTGCCTGTGGGGTAGACATTATCTTTCACACGGTCCGTGGCTGTGGGGTAGACTTCATCTTGCACACGGTCCGTGGCTGTGGGATAGACTTTATCTTTCACACGGTCCGTGGCTGTGGGGCAGACTTTATCTTTCACACGGTCCGTGGCTGTGGGAACAGACTGCATCATTCACACTGTCCACGGCTGTGGGGTGGACTTTATCTTTCACACGGTCCGTGCCTGTGGGATAGACTTTATCTTTCACATGGTCTGTGGCTGAGGGATAGACTTTTTCACACGGTCCGTGGCTGTGGGATAGACTTTATCTTTCACACGGTCCGTGGCTGTGGGGTAGACTTTATCTTTCACACGGTCCGTGGCTGTGGGATAGACTTTATCTTTCACATGATCCGTGGCTGTGGGATAGACTCTATCTTTAACACGGTCGCTGGCTGTGGGAATAGACTCTATCTTTCACACGGTCGGTGCCTGTGGGATAGACTTTATTTTTCACACGGTCCGTGGCTGTGGGGTAGATTTTATCTTTCACACGGCCCGTGCCTGTGGGGTAGACTTAATCTTTCACACGGCCCGTGGCTGTGGTGTAGACTTTATGTTTCACACGGTCCGTGGCTGTGAGAATAGACTTTATCTTTCACACGGTCCGTGGCTGTGGGAATAGACTTTATCTTTCACACGGTCCGTGGCTGTGGGATAGACTCTATCTTTCCCTCGGTCCATGCCTGTGGGATAGCCTCTATCTTTCACACGGTCCGTGCCTGTGGGATGGACTTTATCTTTCACACGGTCCGTGGCTGTGGGATAGACTCTATCTTTCCCTCGGTCCATGCCTGTGGGATAGCCTCTATCTTTCACACGGTCTGTGGCTGTGGGAATAGACTTTATCTTTCACACAGTCCATGCCTGTTGGATAGACTCTATCTTTCACATGGTCCGTGGCTGTGGGATAGCCTCTATCTTTCACACAGTACGTGGCTGTTTGAATAGGCTTTATCTTTCACACGGTCCTTGGCTGTGGGGTAGACTTTATCTTTCACAAGCTCCGTGGCTGTGGGATAGACTTTATCTTTCACACGGTCCGTGTCTTTGTGGTAGACTTTATCTTTCACACGGTAGGTGGCTGTGGGAGTAGACTTTATCTTTCACACGGTCCGTGGCTGTGCGAATAGACTTTATCTTTCACATGGTCCGTGGCGGTGGGATAGACTTTTTCACACGGTCCGTGGCTGTGGGATAGACTTTATCTTTCACACGGTCCGTGCCTGTGGGATAGACTTTATCTTTCACACGGTCAGTGCCTGTGGGATAGACTTTATCTTTCACATGATCCGTGGCTGTGGGATAGACTTTATCTTTCACACGTTCGTTAGATGTGGGAACAGACTCTATCTTTCACACGGTCCGTGGCTGTGGGATAGCCTCTATCTTTCACACGGTCCGTGGCTGTGGGGTAGACTTTATCTTTCACACGGTCCGTGGCTGTGGGGTAGACTTTATCTTTCACACGGCCCGTGGCTGTGGGTAGACTTTATCTTTCACATGGCCCGTGCCTGTGGGGTAGACTTTATCTTTCACACGGTCCGTGCCTGTGGGGTAGACATTATCTTTCACATGGTCCGTGGATGTGGGGTCGACTTTAACTTTCACACGGTCCGTGGCTGTGGGGTAGACTTTATCTTTCACACGGCCCGAGGCTGTGGGTTAGAGTTTATCTTTCACACGGCCCGTGGCTGTGGAGTAGACTTCATCTTTCACATGGTCCGTGGCTGAGGGGTAGACTTTATCTTTCACACGGTCCGTGCCTGTGGGAAAGACTCCATCTTTCACACGGTCCGTGGCTTGGGATACAATTTTTCTTTCACATGGTCCGTTGCTGTGGGAATAGACTCTATCTTTCACACGGTCTGTGGCTGTGGGATAGACTTTATCTTTCACACGGTCCATGGCTGTGGGAATAGACTCTATCTTTCACACGGTCCGTGGCTGTGGGAAAGACTTTATCTTTCGCACGGCCCGTGGCTGTGTGGTAGACTTTATCTATCATACAGTCCGTGGCTGTGGGGTAGACTGTATCTTTCACACGGTCCGTGCCTGTGGAGTAGACTTTATCTTTCACATGGTCCGTGGCTTTGGGATAGACTTTTTGACACGGTCCGTGCCTGTGGGATAGACTTTATCTTTCACATGGTCCGTGGCCGTCGGATAGACTTTATCTTTCACAAGGTCCGTGCCTGTGGGATAGACTTTATCTTTCAAACGGTCCGTGCCTGTGGGATAGACTTTATCTTTCACATGGTCCGTGCCTGTGGGATAGACTTTATCTTTCACATGATCCGTGGCTGTGGGATAGACTTTATCTTTCACACGTTCGTTAGATGTGGGAACAGACTCTATCTTTCACACGGTCTGTGGCTGTGGGATAGACTCTATCTTTCACACGGTCCGTGGCTGTGGGGTAGACTTTATCTTTCACACGTTCCGTGGCTGTGGGGTAGACTTTATCTTTCACACGGCCCGTGGCTGTGGGGTAGACTTTATCTTTCACACGGTCCGTGCCTGTGGGGTAGACATTATCTTTCACATGGTCCGTGCATGTGGGGTAGACTTTATCTTTCACACGGTCCGTGGCTGTGGGGTAGACTTTATCTTTCACACGGCCCGTGGCTGTGGGGTAGAGTTTATCTTTCACACGGCCCGTGGTTGTGGAGTAGACTTTATCTTTCACACGGTCCGTGGCAGTGGGGTAGACTTTATCTTTCACACGGTCCGTGCCTGTGGGAAAGACTCCATCTGTCACACGGTCCATGGCTGTGGGATAGACTTTTCCTTTAACATGGTCCGTGGCTGTGGGAATAGACTCTATCTTTCACACGGTCCGTGGCTGTGGGATAGACTTTATCTTTCACACGGTCCATGGCTGTGGGAATGGACTCTATCTTTCACACGGTCCGTGGCTGTGGGAAAGACTTTATCTTTCGCACGGCCCGTGGCTGTGTGGTAGACTTTATCTTTCATACAGTCCGTGGCTGTGGGGTAGACATTATCTTTCACACGGTCCGTGCCTGTGGAATAGACTTTATCTTTCACATGGTCCGTGGCTCTGGTATAGACTTTATCTTTCACACGGTAAGTGGCTGTGTGATAGACTTTTTCACACGGTCCGTGCCTGTGGGATAGACTTTATCTTTCACATGGTCCGTGGCTGTGGGATAGACTTTTTGACACGGTCCGTGCCTGTGGGATAGACTTTATCTTTCACACGTTCCGTGGCTGTCGGATAGACTTTATCTTTCACACGGTCCGTGCCTGTGGGGTAGACATTATTTTTCACACGGTTCGTGGATGTGGGGTAGACTTTATCTTTCACACGGTCCGTGGCTGTGTGATAGACTCTATCTTTCACACGGTCGTTTCCTGTGGGGTAGACTCTATCTTTCACACGGTTCATGGCTGTTGGAATAGACTTTATCTTTCACACGGTCTGTGGTGTGGGATAGACTTTATCTTTCACACGGTCCGTGCCTGTGGGATAGACTTTATCTTTCACACGGTCCGTGCCTGTGGGATAGACTTTATCTTTCACATGATCCGTGGCTGTGGGATAGACTTTATCTTTCACACGTTCGTTAGATGTGGGAACAGACTCTATCTTTCACACTGTCCGTGGCTGTGGGATAGACTCTATCTTTCACACGGTCCGTGCCTGTGGGGTAGACTTTATCTTTCATACAGTCCGTGGCTGTGGGGTAGACTTTATCTTTCACACGGTCCGTGCCTGTGGGGTAGACTTTATCTTTCACATGGTCCGTGGCTCTGGTATAGACTTTATCTTTCACACGGTAAGTGGCTGTGTGATAGACTTTTTCACACGGTCCGTGCCTGTCGGATAGACTTTATCTTTCACATGGTCCGTGGCTGTGGGATAGACTTTTTGACACGGTCCGTGCCTGTGGGATAGACTTTATATTTCACACAGTCCGTGGCTGTCGGAAAAACTTTATCTTTCACAAGGTCCGTGCCTGTGGGATAGACTTTATCTTTCAAACGGTCCGTGGCTATGGGATAGACTTTATCTTTCACACGGTCCGTGGCTGTGGGATAGAGTTTTTCACACGGTCTGTGCCTGTGGGATAGACTTTATCTTTCACACGGTCCGTGCCTGTGAGGTAGACTTTATCTTTCACACGGTCTGTGGCTGTGGGAATAGACTTTATCTTTCACGTAGTCTTTGTCTTTGGGATAGACTTTATCTTTCACATGGTCCGTGGCTGTGGGGTAGTCTTTATCTTTCACACGGTCCGTGCCTGTGGGATAGACTTTTTCACACGGTCCGTGGCTGTGGGGTAGACTTTATCTTTCACACGGCCCGTGGCTGTGGGAGTAGACTTTATCTTTCACACGGTCCGTGGCTGCGGGGTAGACTTTATCTTTCACACGGTCCGTGGCTGCGGGGTAGACTTTATCTTTCACACGGCCCGTGGCTGCGGGGTAGACTTTATCTTTCACACGGCCCGTTGCTGCGGGGTAGACTTTATCTTTCACACGGCCCGTGGCTGTGGGGTAGACTTTATCTTCCACACGGTCTGTGGCTGTGGGAATAGACTTTATCTTTCACGTGGTCTTTGCCTTTGGGATAGACTTTATCTTTCACATGGTCCGTGGCTGTGGGGTAGTCTTTATCTTTCACACGGTCCGTGCCTGTGGGATAGACTTTTTCACACGGTCCGTGGCTGTGGAGTAGACTTTACCTTTCACACGGTCCTTGGCTGTGGGGTAGACATTATCTTTCACAAGGTCAGTGGCTGTGGGGTAGACTTTATCTTTCACACGGCCCTTGCCTGTAGCATAGACTTTATCTTTCACACGGCCCGTGCCTGTGGCATAGACTTTATCTTTCACAAGGCCCGTGCCTGTGGGGTAGACTTAATCTTTTACACGGCCCGTGGCTGTGTGGTAGACTTTATGTTTCACACGGTCCGTGGCTGTGGGAATAGACTTTATCTTTCACACGGTCCGTGGCTGTGGGAATAGACTTTATCTTTCACACGGTCCGTGCCTGTGGGATAGACTTTATCTTTCACACGGTCCGTGACTGTGGGATAGACTCTATCTTTCCCTCGGTCCATGCCTGTGGGATAGCCTCTATCTTTCACACGGTCCGTGGCTGTGGGAATAGACTTTATCTTTCACACAGTCCATGCCTGTGGGATAGACTCTATCCTTCACATGGTCCGTGGCTGTGGGATAGCCTCTATCTATCACACGGTCCGTGGCTGTGTGAATAGGCTTTATCTTTCACATGGTCCTTGGCTGTGGGGTAGACTTTATCTTTCACAAGCTCCGTGGCTGTGGGATAGACTTTATCTTTCACACGGTCCGTGTCTTTGTGGTAGACTTTATCTTTCACACGGTAGGTGGCTGTGGGAGTAGACTTTATCTTTCACACGGTCCGTGGCTGTGCGAATAGACTTTATCTTTCACATGGTCCGTGGCTGTGGGATAGACTTTTTCACACGGTCCGTGGCTGTGGGATAGACTTTATCTTTCACACGGTCCGTGCCTGTGGGATAGACTTTATCTTTCACATGGTCCGTGCCTGTGGGATAGACTTTATCTTTCACATGATCCGTGGCTGTGGGATATACTTTATCTTTCACACGTTCGTTAGATGTGGGAACAGACTCTATCTTTCACACGGTCTGTGGCTGTGGGATAGACTCTATCTTTCACACGGTCTGTGGCTGTGGGGTAGACTTTATCTTTCACACGGTCCGTGGCTGTGGGGTAGACTTTATCTTTCACACGGCCCGTGGCTGTGGGGTAGAGTTTATCTTTCACACGGCCCGTGGTTGTGGAGTAGACTTTATCTTTCACACGGTCCGTGGCAGTGGGGTAGACTTTATCTTTCACACGGTCCGTGCCTGTGGGAAAGACTCCATCTGTCACACGGTCCGTGGCTTTGGGATAGACTTTTCCTTTCACATGGTCCGTGGCTGTGGGAATAGACTCTATCTTTCACACGGTCCGTGGCTGTGGGATAGACTTTATCTTTCAAACGGTCCATGGCTGTGGGAATAGACTCTATCTTTCACACGGTCCGTGGCTGTGGGAAAGACTTTATCTTTCACACGGCCCGTGGCTGTGTGGTAGACTTTATCTTTCATACAGTCCGTGGCTTTGGGGTAACATTATCTTTCACACGGTCCGTGCCTGTGGAATAGACTTTATCTTTCACATGGTCCGTGGCTCTGGTATAGACTTTATCTTTCACATGGTAAGTGGCTGTGTGATAGACTTTTTCACACGGTCCGTGCCTGTGGGATAGACTTTATCTTTCACATGGTCCGTGGCTGTGGGATAGACTTTTTGACACGGTCCGTGCCTGTGGGATAGACTTTATCTTTCACACGGTCCGTGCCTGTGGGGTAGACATTATTTTTCACACGGTTCGTGGATGTGGGGTAGACTTTATCTTTCACACGGTCCGTGGCTGTGTGATAGACTCTATCTTTCACACGGTCGTTTCCTGTGGGGTAGACTCTATCTTTCACACGGTTCATGGCTGTTGGAATAGACTTTATCTTTCACACGGTCTGTGGTGTGGGATAGACTTTATCTTTCACACGGTCCGTGCCTGTGGGATAGACTTTATCTTTCACACGGTCCGTGCCTGTGGGATAGACTTTATCTTTCACATGATCCGTGGCTGTGGGATAGACTTTATCTTTCACACGTTAGTTAGATGTGGGAACAGACTCTATCTTTCACACGGTCCGTGGCTGTGGGATAGACTCTATCTTTCACACGGTCCGTGCCTGTGGGGTAGACTTTATCTTTCATACAGTCCGTGGCTGTGGGGTAGACTTTATCTTTCACACGGTCCGTGCCTGTGGGGTGGACTTTATCTTTCACATGGTCCGTGGCTCTGGTGTAGACTTTATCTTTCACACAGTAAGTGGCTGTGTGATAGACTTTTTCACACGGTCCGGGCCTGTCGGATAGACTTTATCTTTCACATGGTCCGTGGCTGTGGGATAGACTTTTTGACACGGTCCGTGCCTGTGGGATAGACTTTATATTTCACACAGTCCGTGGCTGTCGGAAAAACTTTATCTTTCACAAGGTCCGTGCCTGTGGGATAGACTTTATCTTTCAAACGGTCCGTGGCTATGGGATAGACTTTATCTTTCACACGGTCCATGGCTGTGGGAATAGACTCAATCTTTCACACGGTCCGTGCCTGTGGGGTAGACTTTATCTTTCATACAGTCCGTGGCTGTGGGGTAGACTTTATCTTTCACACGGTCCGTGCCTGTGGGGTAGACATTATCTTTCACACGGTCCGTGGCTGTGGGGTAGACTTCATCTTGCACACGGTCCGTGGCTGTGGGATAGACTTTATCTTTCACACGGTCCGTGGCTGTGGGGCAGACTTTATCTTTCACACGGTCCGTGGCTGTGGGAACAGACTGTATCATTCACACTGTCCACGGCTGTGGGGTGGACTTTATCTTTCACACGGTCCGTGCCTGTGGGATAGACTTTATCTTTCACATGGTCTGTGGCTGAGGGATAGACTTTTTCACACGGTCCGTGGCTGTGGGATAGACTTTATCTTTCACACGGTCCGTGGCTGTGGGGTAGACTTTATCTTTCACACGGTCCGTGGCTGTGGGATAGACTTTATCTTTCACATGATCCGTGGCTGTGGGATAGACTCTATCTTTAACACGGTCGCTGGCTGTGGGAATAGACTCTATCTTTCACACGGTCGGTGCCTGTGGGATAGACTTTATTTTTCACACGGTCTGTGGCTGTGGGGTAGATTTTATCTTTCACACGGCCCGTGCCTGTGGGGTAGACTTAATCTTTCACACGGCCCGTGGCTGTGGTGTAGACTTTATGTTTCACACGGTCCGTGGCTGTGAGAATAGACTTTATCTTTCACACGGTCCGTGGCTGTGGGAATAGACTTTATCTTTCACACGGTCCGTGCCTGTGGGATGGACTTTATCTTTCACACGGTCCGTGGCTGTGGGATAGACTCTATCTTTCCCTCGGTCCATGCCTGTGGGATAGCCTCTATCTTTCACACGGTCTGTGGCTGTGGGAATAGACTTTATCTTTCACACAGTCCATGCCTGTTGGATAGACTCTATCTTTCACATGGTCCGTGGCTGTGGGATAGCCTCTATCTTTCACACAGTACGTGGCTGTTTGAATAGGCTTTATCTTTCACACGGTCCTTGGCTGTGGGGTAGACTTTATCTTTCACAAGCTCCGTGGCTGTGGGATAGACTTTATCTTTCACACGGTCCGTGTCTTTGTGGTAGACTTTATCTTTCACACGGTAGGTGGCTGTGGGAGTAGACTTTATCTTTCACACGGTCCGTGGCTGTGCGAATAGACTTTATCTTTCACATGGTCCGTGGCGGTGGGATAGACTTTATCACACGGTCCGTGGCTGTGGGATAGACTTTATCTTTCACACGGTCCGTGCCTGTGGGATAGACTTTATCTTTCACACGGTCAGTGCCTGTGGGATAGACTTTATCTTTCACATGATCCGTGGCTGTGGGATAGACTTTATCTTTCACACGTTCGTTAGATGTGGGAACAGACTCTATCTTTCACACGGTCCGTGGCTGTGGGATAGCCTCTATCTTTCACACGGTCCGTGGCTGTGGGGTAGACTTTATCTTTCACACGGTCCGTGGCTGTGGGGTAGACTTTATCTTTCACACGGCCCGTGGCTGTGGGTAGACTTTATCTTTCACATGGCCCGTGCCTGTGGGGTAGACTTTATCTTTCACACGGTCCGTGCCTGTGGGGTAGACATTATCTTTCACATGGTCCGTGGATGTGGGGTCGACTTTAACTTTCACACGGTCCGTGGCTGTGGGGTAGACTTTATCTTTCACACGGCCCGAGGCTGTGGGGTAGAGTTTATCTTTCACACGGCCCGTGGCTGTGGAGTAGACTTCATCTTTCACATGGTCCGTGGCTGAGGGGTAGACTTTATCTTTCACACGGTCCGTGCCTGTGGGAAAGACTCCATCTTTCACACGGTCCGTGGCTTGGGATACAATTTTTCTTTCACATGGTCCGTTGCTGTGGGAATAGACTCTATCTTTCACATGGTCTGTGGCTGTGGGATAGACTTTATCTTTCACACGGTCCATGGCTGTGGGAATAGACTCTATCTTTCACACGGTCCGTGGCTGTGGGAAAGACTTTATCTTTCGCACGGCCCGTGGCTGTGTGGTAGACTTTATCTATCATACAGTCCGTGGCTGTGGGGTAGACTGTATCTTTCACACGGTCCGTGCCTGTGGAGTAGACTTTATCTTTCACATGGTCCGTGGCTTTGGGATAGACTTTTTGACACGGTCCGTGCCTGTGGGATAGACTTTATCTTTCACATGGTCCGTGGCCGTCGGATAGACTTTATCTTTCACAAGGTCCGTGCCTGTGGGATAGACTTTATCTTTCAAACGGTCCGTGCCTGTGGGATAGACTTTATCTTTCACATGGTCCGTGCCTGTGGGATAGACTTTATCTTTCACATGATCCGTGGCTGTGGGATAGACTTTATCTTTCACACGTTCGTTAGATGTGGGAACAGACTCTATCTTTCACACGGTCTGTGGCTGTGGGATAGACTCTATCTTTCACACGGTCCGTGGCTGTGGGGTAGACTTTATCTTTCACACGGTCCGTGGCTGTGGGGTAGACTTTATCTTTCACACGGCCCGTGGCTGTGGGGTAGACTTTATCTTTCACACGGTCCGTGCCTGTGGGGTAGACATTATCTTTCACATGGTCCGTGCATGTGGGGTAGACTTTATCTTTCACACGGTCCGTGGCTGTGGGGTAGACTTTATCTTTCACACGGCCCGTGGCTGTGGGGTAGAGTTTATCTTTCACACGGCCCGTGGTTGTGGAGTAGACTTTATCTTTCACACGGTCCGTGGCAGTGGGGTAGACTTTATCTTTCACACGGTCCGTGCCTGTGGGAAAGACTCCATCTGTCACACGGTCCATGGCTGTGGGATAGACTTTTCCTTTAACATGGTCCGTGGCTGTGGGAATAGACTCTATCTTTCACACGGTCCGTGGCTGTGGGATAGACTTTATCTTTCACACGGTCCATGGCTGTGGGAATGGACTCTATCTTTCACACGGTCCGTGGCTGTGGGAAAGACTTTATCTTTCGCACGGCCCGTGGCTGTGTGGTAGACTTTATCTTTCATACAGTCCGTGGCTGTGGGGTAGACATTATCTTTCACACGGTCCGTGCCTGTGGAATAGACTTTATCTTTCACATGGTCCGTGGCTCTGGTATAGACTTTATCTTTCACACGGTAAGTGGCTGTGTGATAGACTTTTTCACACGGTCCGTGCCTGTGGGATAGACTTTATCTTTCACATGGTCCGTGGCTGTGGGATAGACTTTTTGACACGGTCCGTGCCTGTGGGATAGACTTTATCTTTCACACGTTCCGTGGCTGTCGGATAGACTTTATCTTTCACACGGTCTGTGCCTGTGGGGTAGACATTATTTTTCACACGGTTCGTGGATGTGGGGTAGACTTTATCTTTCACACGGTCCGTGGCTGTGTGATAGACTCTATCTTTCACACGGTCGTTTCCTGTGGGGTAGACTCTATCTTTCACACGGTTCATGGCTGTTGGAATAGACTTTATCTTTCACACGGTCTGTGGTGTGGGATAGACTTTATCTTTCACACGGTCCGTGCCTGTGGGATAGACTTTATCTTTCACACGGTCCGTGCCTGTGGGATAGACTTTATCTTTCACATGATCCGTGGCTGTGGGATAGACTTTATCTTTCACACGTTCGTTAGATGTGGGAACAGACTCTATCTTTCACACTGTCCGTGGCTGTGGGATAGACTCTATCTTTCACACGGTCCGTGCCTGTGGGGTAGACTTTATCTTTCATACAGTCCGTGGCTGTGGGGTAGACTTTATCTTTCACACGGTCCGTGCCTGTGGGGTAGACTTTATCTTTCACATGGTCCGTGGCTCTGGTATAGACTTTATCTTTCACACGGTAAGTGGCTGTGTGATAGACTTTTTCACACGGTCCGTGCCTGTCTGATAGACTTTATCTTTCACATGGTCCGTGGCTGTGGGATAGACTTTTTGACACGGTCCGTGCCTGTGGGATAGACTTTATATTTCACACAGTCCGTGGCTGTCGGAAAAACTTTATCTTTCACAAGGTCCGTGCCTGTGGGATAGACTTTATCTTTCAAACGGTCCGTGGCTATGGGATAGACTTTATCTTTCACACGGTCCATGGCTGTGGGAATAGACTCTATCTTTCACACGGTCCGTGCCTGTGGGGTAGACTTTATCTTTCATACAGTCCGTGCCTGTGGGGTAGACATTATCTTTCACACGGTCCGTGGCTGTGGGGTAGACTTCATCTTGCACACGGTCCGTGGCTGTGGGATAGACTTTATCTTTCACACTGTCCGTGGCTGTGGGGCAGACTTTATCTTTCACACGGTCCGTGGCTGTGGGAACAGACTGTATCATTCACACTGTCCACGGCTGTGGGGTGGACTTTATCTTTCACACGGTCCGTGCCTGTGGGATAGACTTTATCTTTCACATGGTCTGTGGCTGAGGGATAGACTTTTTCACACGGTCCGTTCCTGTGGGATAGACTTTATCTTTCACACGGTCCGTGACTGTGGGATAGACTTTATCTTTCACACGGTCAGTGCCTGTGGGATAGACTTTATCTTTCACATGATCCGTGGCTGTGGGATAGACTTTATCTTTCACACGTTCGTTAGATGTGGGAACAGACTCTATCTTTCACACGGTCCGTGGCTGTGGGATAGCCTCTATCTTTCACACGGTCCGTGGCTGTGGGGTAGACTTTATCTTTCACACGGTCCGTGGCTGTGGGGTAGACTTTATCTTTCACACGGCCCGTGGCTGTGGGTAGACTTTATCTTTCACATGGCCCGTGCCTGTGGGGTAGACTTTATCTTTCACACGGTCCGTGCCTGTGGGGTAGACATTATCTTTCACATGGTCCGTGGATGTGGGGTCGACTTTAACTTTCACACGGTCCGTGGCTGTGGGGTAGACTTTATCTTTCACACGGCCCGAGGCTGTGGGGTAGAGTTTATCTTTCACACGGCCCGTGGCTGTGGAGTAGACTTCATCTTTCACATGGTCCGTGGCTGAGGGGTAGACTTTATCTTTCACACGGTCCGTGCCTGTGGGAAAGACTCCATCTTTCACACGGTCCGTGGCTTGGGATACAATTTTTCTTTCACATGGTCCGTTGCTGTGGGAATAGACTCTATCTTTCACACGGTCTGTGGCTGTGGGATAGACTTTATCTTTCACACGGTCCATGGCTGTGGGAATAGACTCTATCTTTCACACGGTCCGTGGCTGTGGGAAAGACTTTATCTTTCGCACGGCCCGTGGCTGTGTGGTAGACTTTATCTATCATACAGTCCGTGGCTGTGGGGTAGACTGTATCTTTCACACGGTCCGTGCCTGTGGAGTAGACTTTATCTTTCACATGGTCCGTGGCTTTGGGATAGACTTTTTGACACGGTCCGTGCCTGTGGGATAGACTTTATCTTTCACATGGTCCGTGGCCTTCGGATAGACTTTATCTTTCACAAGGTCCGTGCCTGTGGGATAGACTTTATCTTTCAAACGGTCCGTGCCTGTGGGATAGACTTTATCTTTCACATGGTCCGTGCCTGTGGGATAGACTTTATCTTTCACATGATCCGTGGCTGTGGGATAGACTTTATCTTTCACACGTTCGTTAGATGTGGGAACAGACTCTATCTTTCACACGGTCTGTGGCTGTGGGATAGACTCTATCTTTCACACGGTCCGTGGCTGTGGGGTAGACTTTATCTTTCACACGTTCCGTGGCTGTGGGGTAGACTTTATCTTTCACACGGCCCGTGGCTGTGGGGTAGACTTTATCTTTCACACGGTCCGTGCCTGTGGGGTAGACATTATCTTTCACATGGTCCGTGCATGTGGGGTAGACTTTATCTTTCACACGGTCCGTGGCTGTGGGGTAGACTTTATCTTTCACACGGCCCGTGGCTGTGGGGTAGAGTTTATCTTTCACACGGCCCGTGGTTGTGGAGTAGACTTTATCTTTCACACGGTCCGTGGCAGTGGGGTAGACTTTATCTTTCACACGGTCCGTGCCTGTGGGAAAGACTCCATCTGTCACACGGTCCATGGCTGTGGGATAGACTTTTCCTTTAACATGGTCCGTGGCTGTGGGAATAGACTCTATCTTTCACACGGTCCGTGGCTGTGGGATAGACTTTATCTTTCACACGGTCCATGGCTGTGGGAATGGACTCTATCTTTCACACGGTCCGTGGCTGTGGGAAAGACTTTATCTTTCGCACGGCCCGTGGCTGTGTGGTAGACTTTATCTTTCATACAGTCCGTGGCTGTGGGGTAGACATTATCTTTCACACGGTCCGTGCCTGTGGAATAGACTTTATCTTTCACATGGTCCGTGGCTCTGGTATAGACTTTATCTTTCACACGGTAAGTGGCTGTGTGATAGACTTTTTCACACGGTCCGTGCCTGTGGGATAGACTTTATCTTTCACATGGTCCGTGGCTGTGGGATAGACTTTTTGACACGGTCCGTGCCTGTGGGATAGACTTTATATTTCACACGTTCCGTGGCTGTCGGATAGACTTTATCTTTCACACGGTCCGTGCCTGTGGGGTAGACATTATTTTTCACACGGTTCGTGGATGTGGGGTAGACTTTATCTTTCACACGGTCCGTGGCTGTGTGATAGACTCTATCTTTCACACGGTCGTTTCCTGTGGGGTAGACTCTATCTTTCACACGGTTCATGGCTGTTGGAATAGACTTTATCTTTCACACGGTCTGTGGTGTGGGATAGACTTTATCTTTCACACGGTCCGTGCCTGTGGGATAGACTTTATCTTTCACACGGTCCGTGCCTGTGGGATAGACTTTATCTTTCACATGATCCGTGGCTGTGGGATAGACTTTATCTTTCACACGGTCCGTGCCTGTGGGGTGGACTTTATCTTTCACATGGTCCGTGGCTCTGGTATAGACTTTATCTTTCACACAGTAAGTGGCTGTGTGATAGACTTTTTCACACGGTCCGGGCCTGTCGGATAGACTTTATCTTTCACATGGTCCGTGGCTGTGGGATAGACTTTTTGACACGGTCCGTGCCTGTGGGATAGACTTTATATTTCACACAGTCCGTGGCTGTCGGAAAAACTTTATCTTTCACAAGGTCCGTGCCTGTGGGATAGACTTTATCTTTCATACGGTCCGTGGCTATGGGATAGACTTTATCTTTCACACGGTCCATGGCTGTGGGAATAGACTCTATCTTTCACACGGTCCGTGCATGTGGGGTAGACTTTATCTGTCATACAGTCCGTGGCTGTGGGGTAGACTTTATCTTTCACACGGTCCGTGCCTGTGGGGTAGACATTATCTTTCACACGGTCCGTGGCTGTGGGGTAGACTTCATCTTGCACACGGTCCGTGGCTGTGGGATAGACTTTATCTTTCACACGGTCCGTGGCTGTGGGGCAGACTTTATCTTTCACACGGTCCGTGGCTGTGGGAACAGACTGTATCATTCACACTGTCCACGGCTGTGGGGTGGACTTTATCTTTCACACGGTCCGTGCCTGTGGGATAGACTTTATCTTTCACATGGTCTGTGGCTGTGGGGTAGACTTTATCTTTCACACGGTCCGTGGCTGTGGGATAGACTTTATCTTTCACACGGTCCGTGGCTGTGGGGTAGACTTTATCTTTCACACGGTCCGTGGCTGTGGGATAGACTTTATCTTTCACATGATCCGTGGCTGTGGGATAGACTCTATCTTTCACACGGTCGCTGGCTGTGGGAATAGACTCTATCTTTCACACGGTCCGTGCCTGTGGGATAGACTTTATTTTTCACACGGTCCGTGGCTGTGGGGTAGACATTATCTTTCACACGGCCCGTGCCTGTGGGGTAGACTTAATCTTTCACACGGCCCGTGGCTGTGGTGTAGACTTTATGTTTCTCACGGTCCGTGGCTGTGAGAATAGACTTTATCTTTCACACGGTCCGTGGCTGTGGGAATAGACTTTATCTTTCAAACGGTCCGTGCCTGTGGGATAGACTTTATCTTTCACACGGTCCGTGGCTGTGGGATAGACTCTATCTTTCCCTCGGTCCATGCCTGTGGGATAGCCTCTATCTTTCACTCGGTCTGTGGCTGTGGGAATAGACTTTATCTTTCACACAGTCCATGCCTGTGGGATAGACTCTATCTTTCACATGATCCGTGGCTGTGGGATAGCCTCTATCTTTCACACAGTACGTGGCTGTGTGAATAGGCTTTATCTTTCACACGGTCCGTGGCTGTGGGGTAGACTTTATCTTTCACAAGCTCCGTGGCTGTGGGATAGACTTTATCTTTCACACGGTCCGTGTCTTTGTGGTAGACTTTATCTTTCACACGGTAGGTGGCTGTGGGAGTAGACTTTATCTTTCACACGGTCCGTGGCTGTGCGAATAGACTTTATCTTTCACATGGTCCGTGGCGGTGGGATAGACTTTTTCACACGGTCCGTGGCTGTGGGATAGACTTTATCTTTCACACGGTCCGTGCCTCTGGGATAGACTTTATCTTTCACATGGTCCGTGCCTGTGGGATAGACTTTATCTTTCACATGATCCGTGGCTGTGGGATAGACTTTATCTTTCACACGTTCGTTAGATGTGGGAACAGACTCTATCTTTCACACGGTCCGTGGCTGTGGGATAGCCTCTATCTTTCACACGGTCCGTGGCTGTGGGGTAGACTTTATCTTTCACACGGTCCGTGGCTGTGGGGTAGACTTTATCTTTCACACGGCCCGTGGCTGTGGGTAGACTTTATCTTTCACATGGCCCGTGCCTGTGGGGTAGACTTTATCTTTCACACGGTCCGTGCCTGTGGGGTAGACATTATCTTTCACATGGTCCGTGGATGTGGGGTCGACTTTAACTTTCACACGGTCCGTGGCTGTGGGGTAGACTTTATCTTTCACACGGCCCGAGGCTGTGGGGTAGAGTTTATCTTTCACACGGCCCGTGGCTGTGGAGTAGACTTCATCTTTCACATGGTCCGTGGCTGAGGGGTAGACTTTATCTTTCACACGGTCCGTGCCTGTTGGAAAGACTCCATCTTTCACACGGTCCGTGGCTTGGGATACAATTTTTCTTTCACATGGTCCGTGGCTGTGGGAATAGACTCTATCTTTCACACGGTCTGTGGCTGTGGGATAGACTTTATCTTTCACACGGTCCATGGCTGTGGGAATACACTCTATCTTTCACACGGTCCGTGGCTGTGGGAAAGACTTTATCTTTCGCACGGCCCGTGGCTGTGTGGTAGACTTTATCTATCATACAGTCCGTGGCTGTGGGGTAGACTGTATCTTTCACACGGTCCGTGCCTGTGGAGTAGGCTTTATCTTTCACATGGTCCGTGGCTTTGGGATAGACTTTTTCACACGGTCCGTGCCTGTGGGATAGACTTTATCTTTCACACGGTCCGTGGCCGTCGGATAGACTTTATCTTTCACAAGGTCCGTGCCTGTGGGATAGACTTTATCTTTCAAACGGTCCGTGCCTGTGGGATAGACTTTATCTTTCACATGGTCCGTGCCTGTGGGATAGACTTTATCTTTCACATGATCCGTGGCTGTGGGATAGACTTTATCTTTCACACGTTCGTTAGATGTGGGAACAGACTCTATCTTTCACACGGTCTGTGGCTGTGGGATAGACTCTATCTTTCACACGGTCCGTGGCTGTGGGGTAGACTTTATCTTTCACACGTTCTGTGGCTGTGGGGTAGACTTTATCTTTCACACGGCCCGTGGCTGTGGGGTAGACTTTATCTTTCACACGGTCCGTGCCTGTGGGGTAGACATTATCTTTCACATGGTCCGTGCATGTGGGGTAGACTTTATCTTTCACACGGTCCGTGGCTGTGGGGTAGACTTTATCTTTCACACGGCCCGTGGCTGTGGGGTAGAGTTTATCTTTCACACGGCCCGTGGTTGTGGAGTAGACTTTATCTTTCACACGGTCCGTGGCTGTGGGGTAGACTTTATCTTTCACACGGTCCGTGCCTGTGGGAAAGACTCCATCTGTCACACGGTCCATGGCTGTGGGATAGACTTTTCCTTTCACATTGTCCGTGGCTGTAGGAATAGACTCTATCTTTCACACGGTCCGTGGCTGTGGGATAGACTTTATCTTTCACACGGTCCATGGCTGTGGGAATGGACTCTATCTTTCACACGGTCCGTGGCTGTGGGAAAGACTTTATCTTTCGCACGGCCCGTGGCTGTGTGGTAGACTTTATCTTTCATACAGTCCGTGGCTGTGGGGTAGACATTATCTTTCACACGGTCCGTGCCTGTGGAATAGACTTTATCTTTCACATGGTCCGTGGCTCTGGTATAGACTTTATCTTTCACACGGTAAGTGGCTGTGTGATAGACTTTTTCACACGGTCCGTGCCTGTGGGATAGACTTTATCTTTCACATGGTCCGTGGCTGTGGGATAGACTTTTTGACACGGTCCGTGCCTGTGGGATAGACTTTATCTTTCACACGTTCCGTGGCTGTCGGATAGACTTTATCTTTCACACGGTCCGTGCCTGTGGGGTAGACATTATTTTTCACACGGTTCGTGGATGTGGGGTAGACTTTATCTTTCACACGGTCCGTGGCTGTGTGATAGACTCTATCTTTCACACGGTCGTTTCCTGTGGGGTAGACTCTATCTTTCACACGGTTCATGGCTGTTGGAATAGACTTTATCTTTCACACGGTCTGTGGTGTGGGATAGACTTTATCTTTCACACGGTCCGTGCCTGTGGAATAGACTTTATCTTTCACACGGTCCGTGCCTGTGGGATAGACTTTATCTTTCACATGATCCGTGGCTGTGGGATAGACTTTATCTTTCACACGTTCGTTAGATGTGGGAACAGACTCTATCTTTCACACTGTCCGTGGCTGTGGGATAGACTCTATCTTTCACACGGTCCGTGCCTGTGGGGTAGACTTTATCTTTCATACAGTCCGTGGCTGTGGGGTAGACTTTATCTTTCACACGGTCCGTGCCTGTGGGGTAGACTTTATCTTTCACATGGTCCGTGGCTCTGGTATAGACTTTATCTTTCACACGGTAAGTGGCTGTGTGATAGACTTTTTCACACGGTCCGTGCCTGTCGGATAGACTTTATCTTTCACATGGTCCGTGGCTGTGGGATAGACTTTTTGACACGGTCCGTGCCTGTGGGATAGACTTTATATTTCACACAGTCCGTGGCTGTCGGAAAAACTTTATCTTTCACAAGGTCCGTGCCTGTGGGATAGACATTATCTTTCAAACGGTCCGGGGCTATGGGATAGACTTTATCTTTCACACGGTCCATGGGTGTGGGAATAGACTCTATCTTTCACACGGTCCGTGCCTGTGGGGTAGACTTTATCTTTCATACAGTCCGTGGCTGTGGGGTAGACTTTATCTTTCACACGGTCCGTGCCTGTGGGGTAGACATTATCTTTCACACGGTCCGTGGCTGTGGGGTAGACTTCATCTTGCACACGGTCCGTGGCTGTGGGATAGACTTTATCTTTCACACTGTCCGTGGCTGTGGGGCAGACTTTTCTTTCACACGGTCCGTGGCTGTGGGAACAGACTGTATCATTCACACTGTCCACGGCTGTGGGGTGGACTTTATCTTTCACACGGTCCGTGCCTGTGGGATAGACTTTATCTTTCACATGGTCTGTGGCTGAGGGATAGACTTTTTCACACGGTCCGTTCCTGTGGGATAGACTTTATCTTTCACACGGTCCGTGACTGTGGGATAGACTTTATCTTTCACACGGTCCGTGCCTGTGGGATAGACTTTATCTTTCACATGATCCGTGGCTGTGGGATAGACTTTATCTTTCACACGTTCGTTAGATGTGGGAACAGACTCTATCTTTCACACGGTCCGTGGCTGTGGGATAGCCTCTATCTTTCGCACGGTCCGTGGCTGTGGGGTAGACTTTATCTTTCACACGGTCCGTGGCTGTGGGGTAGACTTTATCTTTCACACGGTCCGTGGCTGTGGGGTAGACTTTATCTTTCACACGGCCCGTGGCTGTGGGGTAGAGTTTATCTTTCACACGGCCCGTGGCTGTGGAGTAGACTTCATCTTTCACATGGTCCGTGGCTGAGGGGTAGACTTTATCTTTCACACGGTCCGTGCCTGTGGGAAAGACTCCATCTTTCACACGGTCCGTGGCTTGGGATACACTTTTTCTTTCACATGGTCCGTGGCTGTGGGAATAGACTCTTTCTTTCACACGGTCTGTGGCTGTGGGAATAGACTCTATCTTTCACACGGTCCGTGGCTGTGGGAAAGACTTTATCTTTCGCACGGCCCGTGGCTGTGGGGTAGACTTTATCATTTACACGGTCCACGGCTGTGAGGTAGACTTTATCTTTCACACGGTCCGTGTCTGTGGGAACAGACTGTATCATTCACATTGTACACGGCTGTGGGGTGGACTTTATCTTTCACACGGTCCGTGCCTGTGGGATAGACTTTATCTTTCACATGATCCGTGGCTGTGGGATAGACTCTATCTTTCACACGGTCGCTGGCTGTGGGAATAGACTCTATCTTTCACACGGTCCGTGCCTGTGGGATAGACTTTATTTTTCACACGGTCCGTGGCTGTGTGGTAGACTTTCTCTTTCACATGGCCCGTGGCAGTGGATTAGACTTTATCATTTACACGGTCCATGGCTGTGGGGTAGATTTTATCTTTCACACGGCCCGTGGCTGTGAGGTAGACTTTCTCTTTCACACGGCCCGTGGCTGTGGATTAGACTTTATCATTTACACGGTCCACGGCTGTGAGGTAGACTTTATCTTTCACACGGTCCGTGTCTGTGGGATAGACTTTATCTTTCACATGGTCTGTGGCTGAGGGATAGACTTTTCACAGGGTCCGTGGCTGTGGGATAGACTTTATCTTTCACACGGCCCGTGGCTGTGGGGTAGACTTTATCTTTCACACGGTCCGTGGCTGTGGGGTAGACTTTACCTTTCACACGGTCCGTGGCTGTGGGGTAGACTTTACCTTTCACACGGTCCGTGGCTGTGGGATAGACTTTATCTTTCACATGGTCCATGCCTGAGGGATAGACTTTTTCACACGGTCCGTGCCTGTGGGATAGACTTTATCTTTCACACGGTCCGTGGCTTTGGTGTAGACTTTATCTTTCACACGGTTCGTGGCTGTGGTGTAGACTTTATCTTTCACACGGTCCGTGGCTGGGGGGTAGACTTTATCTTTCACATGGTCCGTGGCTGTGGGAATAGACTCTATCTTTCACACGCTCCGTGCTTGTGGGATAGACTTTATCTTTCACACGGTCCATGCCTGTGGGATAGACTTTATCTTTCACACGGTCCGTGGCTCTGGGGTAGACTTTATCTTTCACATGGTCCGTGGCTGTGGGGTAGACTTTATCTTTCACATGGTCCATGACTGTGGGATAGACTTTATCTTTCACATGGTCCGTGGCTGTGGGATAACCTCTATCTTTCACACAGTCCGTGGCTGTTGGAATAGACTCTATCTTTCATACGGTCCGTGACTGTGGGAATAGACTTTATGTTTCACACGGTCCGTGGCTCTGGGAATAGACTTTATTTTTCAAACGTTCCGTGCCTGTGGGGTAGACTTTAGCTTTCACACGGTCCATGCCTGTGGGATAGACTTTATCTTTCACACGGTCCGTGCCTGTGGGGTAGACATTATCTTTCACACGGTTCGTGGATGTGGGGTAGACTTTATCGTTCACACGGTCCGTCGCTGTGGGGTAGATTTTATCTTTCACACGGTCCGTGCCTGTGGGATAGACTTTATCTTTCACATGGTCCGTGGCTGTGGGATAGACTCTATCTTTCACACGGTCGTTTCCTGTGGGGTAGACTCTATCTTTCACACGGTTCATGGCTGTTGGAATAGACTTTATCTTTCACACGGTCCGTGGTGTGGGATAGACTCTATCTGTCACACGGTCGCTGGCTGTGGGAATAGACTCTATCTTTCACACGGTCCGTGCCTGTGGGATAGACTTTATTTTTCACACGGTCCGTGGCTGTGGGGTAGACTTTATCTTTCACACGGTCCGTGGCTGTGGGATAGACTTTATCTTTCACACGGCCCGTGGCTGTGGGCAAGACTTTATCTTTCACACGGCCCGTGGCTGTGAGAATAGACTTTATCTTTCACACGGTCCGTGACTGTGGGGCAGACTTTATCTTTCACATGGTCCGTGGCTGTGGAAACCGTCTGTATCATTCACACTGTCCACGGCTGTGGGGTGAACTTTATCTTTCACACGGTCCGTGCCTGTGGCATAGACTTTATCTTTCACATGGTCTGTGGCTGAGGGATAGACTTTTTCACACGGTCCGTGGCTGTGGGATAGACTTTATCTTTCACACGGTCCGTTCCTGTGGGATAGACTTTATCTTTCACACGGTCCGTGCCTGTGGGATAGACTCTATCGTTCACATGATCCGTGGCTGTGGGATAGACTCTATCTTTCACACGGTCGCTGGCTGTGGGAATAGACTCTATCTTTCACACGGTCCGTGCCTGTGGGATAGACTTTATTTTTCACACGGTCCGTGGCTGGGGTAGACTTTATCTTTCACACGGCCCGTGCCTGTGGGGTAGACTTAATCTTTCACACGGCCCGTGGCTGTGGTGTAGACTTTATGTTTCACACGGTCCGTGGCTGTGAGAATAGACTTTATCTTTCACACGGTCCGTGGCTGCGGGAATAGACTTTATCTTTCACACGGTCCGTGCCTGTGGGATATACTTTATCTTTCCCTCGGTCCATGCCTGTGGGATAGCCTCTATCTTTCACATGGTGCGTGGCTGTGGGATAGCCTCTATCTTTCACACGGTCCGTGGCTGTGTGAATAGGCTTTATCTTTCACACGGTCCGTGGCTGTGGGGTAGACTTTATCTTTCACAAGCTCCGTGGCTGTGGGATAGACTTTATCTTTCACACGGTCCGTGTCTTTGTGGTAGACTTTATCTTTCACACGGTAGGTGGCTGTGGGAGTAGACTTTATCTTTCACACGGTCCGTGGCTGTGCGAATAGACTTTATCTTTCACATGGTCCGTGGCTGTGGGATAGACTTTTTCACACGGTCCGTGGCTGTGGGATAGACTTTATCTTTCACACGGTCCGTGCCTGTGGGATAGACTTTATCTTTCACAAGATCCGTGGCTGTGGGATAGACTTTATCTTTCACACGGTCCGTGTCTTTGTGGTAGACTTTATCTTTCACACGGTAGGTGGCTGTGGGAGTAGACTTTATCTTTCACAAGCTCCGTGGCTGTGGGATAGACTTTATCTTTCACACGGTCCGTGGCTGTGGGGTAGACTTTATCTTTCACACGGTCCGTGGCTGTGGGGTAGACTTTATCTTTCACACGGCCCGTGGCTGTCGGTTAGACTTTATCTTTCACATGGCCCGTGCCTGTGGGGTAGACTTTATCTTTCACACGGTCCGTGCCTGTGGGGTAGACATTATCTTTCACATGGTCCGTGGATGTGGGGTCGACTCTATCTTTCACACGGTCCGTGGCTGTGGGGTAGACTTTATCTTTCACACGGCCCGTGGCTGTGGGGTAGACTTTATCTTTCACACGGCCCGTGGCTGTGGAGTAGACTTTATCTTTCACATGGTCCGTGGCTGAGGGGTAGACTTTATCTTTCACACGGTCCGTGCCTGTGGGAAAGACTCCATCTTTCACACGGTCCGTGGCTTGGGATACACTTTTTCTTTCACATGGTCTGTGGCTGTGGGAATAGACTCTATCTTTCACACGGTCTGTGGCTGTGGGATAGACTTTATCTTTCACACGGTCCATGGCTGTGGGAATAGACTCTATCTTTCACACGGTCCGTGGCTGTGGGAAAGACTTTATCTTTCGCACGGCCCGTGGCTGTGTGGTAGAGTTTATCTTTCATACAGTCCGTGGCTGTGGGGTAGACTTTATCTTTCACACGGTCCGTGCCTTTGGAGTAGACTTTATCTTTCACATGGTCCGTGGCTCTGGTATAGACTTTATCTTTCACACGGTAAGTGGCTGTGTGATAGACTTTTTCACACGGTCCGTGCCTGTGGGATAGACTTTATCTTTCACATGGTCCGTGGCTGTGGGATAGACTTTTTGACACGGTCTGTGCCTGTGCGATAGACTTTATCTTTCACACGTTCCGTGGCTGTCGGATAGACTTTATCTTTCACAAGGTTCGTACCTGTGGGATAGACTTTATCTTTCAAACGGTCCATGGCTGTGGGATAGACTTTATCTTTCACAAGGTCCATGCCTGTGGGGTAGACATTATCTTTCACATGGTCCGTGGATGTGGGGTAGACTTTATCTTTCAAACGGTCCGTGGCTGTGGGAATAGACTCTATCTTTCACACGGTCCGTGCCTGTGGGATAGACTTTATCTTTCACACTGTCCGTGTCGGGGGTGTTGACATTATGTTTCACACGGTTCGTGGATGTGGGGTAGACTTTATCGTTCACACGGTCCGTGGCTGTGGGGTAGACTTTATCTTTCACACGGTCCGTGCCTGTGGGATAGACTTTATCTTTCACACGGTCGGTGGCTGTGGGATAGACTCTATCTTTCACACGGTCGTTTCCTGTGGGGTAGACTCTATCTTTCACACGGTTCATGGCTGTTGGAATAGACTTTATCTTTCACACGGTCCGTGGTGTGGGATAGACTTTATCTTTCACACGGTCCGTGCCTGTGGGATAGACTTTATTTTTCACACGGTCCGTGGCTGTGGGATAGACTTTATCTTTCACACGTTCCTTAGATGTGGGAACAGACTCTATCTTTCACACGGTCCGTGGCTGTGGGATAGACTCTATCTTTCACACGGTCCGTGGCTGTGGAGTAGAATTTATCTTTCATACAGTCCGTGGCTGTGGGGTAGACTTTATCTTTCACACGGTCCGTGCCTGTGGGGTAGACTTTATCTTTCACATGGTCCGTGGCTCTGGTATAGACTTTATCATTCACACGGTAAGTGGCTGTGTGATAGACTTTTTCACACCTTCCGTGCCTGTCGGATAGACTTTATCTTTCACATGGTCCGTGGCTGTGGGATAGACTTTTTGACACGGTCCGTGCCTGTGGGATAGACTTTATCTTTCACACGGTCCGTGCCTGTGGGATAGACTTTATCTTTCACATGGTCTGTGGCTGAGGGATAGACTTTTTCACACGGTCCGTTGCTGTGGTATAGACTTTATCTTTCACACGTTCCGTTCCTGTGGGATAGACTTTATCTTTCACACGGCCCGTGGCTCTGGGCAAGACTTTATCTTTCACACTGCCCGTGGCTGTGGGGTAGACTTTATCTTTCACACGGCCCGTGCCTGTGGGGTAGACTTTATCTTTCACATGGTCCATGGCTGTGGGGTAGACTTTATCTTTCACACGGCCCGTGGCTGTGAGGTAGACGTTCCCTTTCACATGGCCCGTGGCAGTGGATTAGACTTTATCATTTACACGGTCCATGGCTGTGGGGTAGACTTTATCTTTCACACGGCCCGTGGCTGTGAGGTAGACTTTCTCTTTCACACGGCCCGTGGCTGTGGATTAGACGTTATCATTTACACGGTCCACGGCTGTGGGGTAGACTTTATCTTTCACACGGTCCGTGCCTGTGGGATAGACTTTATCTTTCACATGGTCTGTGGCTGAGGGATAGACTTTTCACAGGGTCCGTGGCTGTGGGATAGACTTTATCTTTCACACGGCCCGTGGCTTTGGGGTAGACTTTATCTTTCACACGGTCCGTGGCTGTGGGGTAGACTTTACATTTCACACGGTCCGTGGCTGTGGGGTAGACTTAACCTTTCACTCGGTCCGTGCCTGAGGGATAGACTTTTTCACACGGTCCGTGGCTGTGGGGTAGACTTTATCTTTCACATGGTCCGTGGCTGTGGGGTAGTCTTTATCTTTCACACGGTCCGTGCCTGTTGGATAGACTTTTTCACACGGTCCGTGGCTGTGGGGTAGACTTTATCTTTCACACGGCCCGTGGTTGCGGGGTAGACTTTATCTTTCACACGGCCCGTGGTTGCGGGGTAGACTTTATCTTTCACACGGCCCGTGTCTGTGGGGTAGACTTTATCTTTCACACGGCCCGTGGCTGTGGGGTAGACTTTATCTTTCACACGGTCCGTGGCTGTGGGGTAGACTTTACCTTTCACACGGTCCGTGGCTGTGGGGTAGACTTTATCTTTCACACGGTCCGTACCTGTGGGGTAGACATTATCTTACACAAGGTCAGTGGCTGTGGGGTAGACTTTATCTTTCACACAGCCCTTGCCTGTGGCATAGCCTTTATCTTTCACACGGCCCGTGCCTGTGGCATAGACTTTATCTTTCACACGGCCCGTGCCTGTGGGGTAGACTTAATCTTTTACACGGCCCGTGGCTGTGGGGTAGACTTTATGTTTCACACGGTCCATGGCTGTGGGAAAAGACTTTATCTTTCACACGGTCCGTGGCTGTGGGAATAGACTTTATCTTTCACACGGTCCGTGCCTGTGGGATAGACTTTATCTTTCACACGGTCCGTGACTGTGGGATAGACTCTATCTTTCCCTCGGTCCATGCCTGTGGGATAGCCTCTATCTTTCACACGGTCCGTGGCTGTGGGAATAGACTTTATCTTTCACACAGTCCATGCCTGTGGGATAGACTCTATCTTTCACATGGTCCGTGGCTGTGGGATAGCCTCTATCTATCACACGGTCCGTGGCTGTGTGAATAGGCTTTTTCTTTCACACGGTCCGTGGCTGTGGGGTAGACTTTATCTTTCACAAGCTCCGTGGCTGTGGGATAGACTTTATCTTTCACACGGTCTGTTTCTTTGTGGTAGACTTTATCTTTCACACGGTAGGTGGCTGTGGGAGTAGACTTTATCTTTCACACGGTCCGTGGCTGTGCGAATAGACTTTATCTTTCACATGGTCCGTGGCTGTGGGATAGACTTTTTCACACGGTCCGTGGCTGTGGGATAGACTTTATCTTTCACACGGTCCGTGCCTGTGGGATAGACTTTATCTTTCACACGGTCCGTGCCTGTGGGATAGACTTTATCTTTCACATGATCCGTGGCTGGGGGATAGACTTTATCTTTCACACGTTCGTTAGATGTGGGAACAGACTCTATCTTTCACACGGTCTGTGGCTGTGGGATAGACTCTATCTTTCACACGGTCCGTGGCTGTGGGGTAGACTTTATCTTTCACACGGCCCGTGGCTGTGGGGTAGACTTTATCTTTCACATGGCCCGTGCCTGTGGGGTAGACTTTATCTTTCACACGGTCCGTGCCTGTGGGGTAGACATTATCTTTCACATGGTCCGTGCATGTGGGGTAGACTTTATCTTTCACACGGTCCGTGGCTGTGGGGTAGACTTTATCTTTCACACGGCCCATGGCTGTGGGGTAGACTTTATCTTGCACACGGCCCGTGGCTGTGGAGTAGACTTTATCTTTCACACGGTCCGTGGCTGTGGGGTAGACTTTATCTTTCACACGGTCAGTGCCTGTGGGAAAGACTCCATCTTTCACACGGTCCGTGGCTGTGGGATAGACTTTTTCTTTCACATGGTCCGTGGCTGTGGGAATAGACTCTATCTTTCACACGGTCTGTGGCTGTGGGATAGACTTTATCTTTCACACGGTCCATGGCTGTGGGAATAGACTCTATCTTTCACACGGTCTGTGGCTGTGGGAAAGACTTTATCTTTCGCACGGCCCGTGGCTGTGTGGTAGACTTTATCTTTCATACAGTCCGTGGCTGTGGGGTAGACATTATCTTTCACACGGTCCGTGCCTGTGGAATAGACTTTATCTTTCACATGGTCCGTGGCTCTGGTATAGACTTTATCTTTCACACGGTAAGTGGCTGTGTGATAGACTTTTTCACACGGTCCGTGCCTGTGGGATAGACTTTATCTTTCACATGGTCCGTGGCTGTGGGATAGACTTTTTGACACGGTCCGTGCCTGTGGGATAGACTTTATCTTTCACACGTTCCGTGGCTGTCGGATAGACTTTATCTTTCACAAGGTCCGTGCCTGTGGGATAGACTTTATCTTTCACACGTTCGTTAGATGTGGGAACAGACTCTATCTTTCACACGGTACGTGCCTGTGGGATAGACTTTATCTTTCACACGGTCCGTGGCTGTGGGATAGACTCTATCTTTCACACGGTCGTTTCCTTTGGGGTAGACTCTATCTTTCACACGGTTCATGGCTGTTGGAATAGACTTTATCTTTCACACGGTCCGTGGTGTGGGATAGACTTTATCTTTCACACGGTCCGTGGCTGTGGGTAGACTTTATCTTTCACACGGTCCGTGGCTGTGGTGTAGACTTTATCTTTCACACTGCCCGTGGCTGTGCGGTAGACTTTATGTTTCACACGGCCCGTGGATGTGTGGTAGACTTTATCTATCACACGGTCCGTGGCTGTGGGGTAGACTTTATCTTTCACATGGTCCGTGGCTGTGGAGTAGACTTTATCTTTCACACGGTCCGTGCCTGTGGGAATGACTCTATCTTTCACACGGTCAGTGGCTGTGGGATAGACTTTTTCTTTCACATGGTCTGTGGCTGTGGGAATAGACTCTATCTTTCACACGGTCCATGGCTGTGGGATAGACTTTATCTTTCACACGGTCCGTGGCTGTGGGAATAGACTTTATGTTTCACAAGGTCCGTGGCTCTGCGAATAGACTTTATCTTTCACATGGTCTGTGGCTGTGGGGTAGACTTTATCTTTCACATGGTCCGTGCCTGTGGGATAGACTTTATCTTTCACATGGTCTGTGGCTCTGGTATAGATTTTATCTTTCACACGGTAATTGGCTGTGGGATAGACTTTTTCACACGATCGGTGCCTGTGGATAGACTTTATCTTTCACACGGTCCGTGGCTGTGGGATAGACTTTTTCACACGGTCTGTGCCTGTGGGATAGACTTTATCTTTCACACGGTCCGTGCCTGTGGGGTAGACTTTATCTTCACCCGGTCCGTGGCTGTGGGAATAGACTTTATCTTTCACGTGGTCTTTGCCTTTGGGATAGACTTTATCTTTCACATGGTCCGTGGCTGTGGGGTAGTCTTTATCTTTCACACGGTCCGTGCTTGTGGGATAGACTTTTTCACACGGTCCGTGGCTGTGGGGTAGACTTTATCTTTCACATGGTCCGTGGCTGTGGGAGTAGTCTTTATCTTTCACACGGTCCGTTGCTGCGGGGTAGACATTATCTTTCACACGGTCCGTGGCTGCGGGGTAGACTTTATCTTTCACACGGCCCGTGGCTGCAGGGTAGACTTTATCTTTCACACAGCCCGTTGCTGCGGGGTAGACTTTATCTTTCACACGGCCCGTGGCTGTGGGGTAGACTTTATCTTTCACACGGCCCGTGGCTGTGGGGTAGACTTTACCTTTCACACGGTCCGTGGCTGTGGGGTAGACTTTACCTTTCACACGGTCCTTGGCTGTGGGGTAGACATTATCTTTCACAAGGTCAGTGGCTGTGGGGTAGACTTTATCTTTCACACGGCCCTTGCCTGTAGCATAGACTTTATCTTTCACAAGGCCCGTGCCTGTGGGGTAGACTTAATCTTTTACACGGCCCGTGGCTGTGGGGTAGACTTTGTGTTCCACACGGTCCGTGGCTGTGGGAATAGACTTTATCTTTCACAAGGTCCGTGGCTGTGGGAATAGACTTTATCTTTCACATGGTACGTGGCTGTGGGATAGATATTTTTGACACGGTCCGTGCCTGTGGGATAGACTTTATCTTTCACACGTTCCGTGGCTGTCGGATAGACTTTATCTTTCACACGGTCCGTGCCTGTGGGGTAGACATTATCTTTCACACGGTTCGTGGATGTGGGGTAGACTTTATCTTTCACACGGTCCGTGGCTGTGTGATAGACTCTATCTTTCACACGGTCGTTTCCTGTGGGGTAGACTCTATCTTTCACACGGTTCATGGCTGTTGGAATAGACTTTATCTTTCACACGGTCCGTGGTGTGGGATAGACTTTATCTTTCACACGGTCCTTGCCTGTGGGATAGACTTTATCTTTCACACGGTCCGTGCCTGTGGGATAGACTTTATCTTTCACATGATCCGTGGCTGTGGGATAGACTTTATCTTTCACACGTTCGTTAGATGTGGGAACAGACTCTGTCTTTCACACGGTCCGTGGCTGTGGGATAGACTCTATCTTTCCGTCGGTCCATGCCTGTGGGATAGCCTTTATCTTTCACACGGTCCGTGGCTGTGGGAATAGACTTTATCTTTCACAGAGTCCATGCCTGTGGGATAGACTCTATCTTTCACATGGTCCGTGGCTGTGGGATAGCCTCTATCTATCACACGGTCCGTGGCTGTGTGAATAGGCTTTATCTTTCACACGGTCCGTGGCTGTGGGGTAGACTTTATCTTTCACAAGCTCCGTGGCTGTGGGATAGACTTTATCTTTCCAACGGTCCGTGTCTTTGTGGTAGACTTGATCTTTCACACGGTAGGTGGCTGTGGGAGTAGACTTTATCTTTCACACGGTCCGTGGCTGTGCGAATAGACTTTATCTTTCACATGGTCCATGGCTGTGGGATAGACTTTTTCACACGGTCCGTGGCTGTGGGATAGACTTTATCTTTCACACGGTCCGTGCCTGTGGGATAGACTTTATCTTTCACATGGTCCGTGCCTGTGGGATAGACTTTATCTTTCACATGATCCGTGGCTGTGGGATAGACTTTATCTTTCACACGTTCGTTAGATGTGGGAACAGACTCTATCTTTCACACGGTCTGTGGCTGTGGGATAGACTCTATCTTTCACACGGTCCGTGGCTGTGCGGTAGACTTTATCTTTCACACGGTCCGTGGCTATGGGGTAGACTTTATCTTTCACACGGCCCGTGGCTGTGGGGTAGACTTTATCTTTCACATTGGCCGTGCCTGTGGGGTAGACTTTATCTTTCACACGGTCCGTGCCTGTGGGGTAGACATTATCTTTCACATGGTCCGTGCATGTGGGGTAGACTTTATCTTTCACACGGTCCGTGGCTGTGGGGTAGACTTTATGTTTCACATGGCCCGTGGCTGTGGGGTAGAGTTTATCTTTCACACGGCCCGTGGCTGTGGAGTAGACTTTATCTTTCACACGGTCCGTGGCAGTGGGGTAGACTTTATCTTTCATACAGTCCGTGGCTGTGGGAAAGACTCCATCTGTCACACGGTCCGTGGCTGTGGGATAGACTTTTTCTTTCACATGGTCCGTGGCTGTGGGAATAGACTCTATCTTTCACATGGTCCGTGGCTGTGGGATAGACTTTATCTTTCACATGGTCCATGGCTGTGGGAATAGACTCTATCTTTCACACGGTCCGTGGCTGTGGGTAAGACTTTATCTTTCGCACGGCCCGTGGCTGTGTGGTAGACTTTATCTTTCATACAGTCCGTGGCTTGGGGTAGACATTATCTTTCAAACGGTCCGTGCCTGTGGAATAGACTTTATCTTTCACATGGTCCGTGGCTCTGGTATAGACTTTATCTTTCACACGGTAAGTGGCTGTGTGATAGACTTTTTCACACGGTCCGTGCCTGTGGAATAGACTTTATCTTTCACATGGTCCGTGGCTCTGGTATAGACTTTATCTTTCACATGGTCCGTGGCTGTGGGATCGACTTTTTGACACGGTCCGTGCCTGTGTTATAGACTTTATCTTTCACACGTTCCGTGGCTGTCGGATAGACTTTATCTTTCACACGGTCCGTGCCTGTGGGGTAGACATTATCTTTCACACGGTTCGTGGATGTGGGGTAGACTTTATCTTTCACACGGTTCATGGCTGTTGGAATAGACTTTATCTTTCACACGGTCCGTGGTGTGGGATAAATTTTCTCTTTCACACGGTCCGTGCCTGTGGGATAGACTTTATCTTTCACATGATCCGTGGCTGTGGGATAGACTTTATCTTTCACACGTTCGTTAGATGTGGGAACAGACTCTATCTTTCACACGGTCCGTGGCTGTGGGATAGACTCTATCTTTCACACGGTCCGTGCCTGTGTTGTAGACTTTATCTTTCATACAGTCCGTGGCTGTGGGGTAGACTTTATCTTTCACACGGTCCGTGCCTGTGGGGTAGACTTTATCTTTCACATGGTCCGTGGCGCTGGTATAGACTTTATCTTTCACACGGTAAGTGGCTGTGTGATAGACTTTTTCACACGGTCCGTGCCTGTGGGATAGACTTTATATTTCACACAGTCCGTGGCTGTCGGAAAAACTTTATCTTTCACAAGGTCCGTGCCTGTGGGATAGACTTTATCTTTCAAGCGGTCCGTGGCTGTGGGATAGACTTTATCTTTCACACGGTCCATGGCTGTGGGAATAGACTCTATTTTTCACACGGTCCGTGCCTGTGGGGTAGACATTATCTTTCACACGGTCCGTGGCTGTGGGGTAGACTTCATCTTGCACACGGTCCGTGGCTGTGGGATAGACTTTATCTTTCACACGGACCGTGGCTGTGGGGCAGACTTTATCTTTCACACGGTCCGTGGCTGTGGGAACAGACTGTATCATTCACACTGTCCACGGCTGTGGGGTGGACTTTATCTTTCACACGGTCCGTGCCTGTGGGATAGACTTTATCTTTCACATGGTCTGTGGCTGAGGGATAGACTTTTTCACACGGTCCGTGGCTGTGGGATAGACTTTATCTTTCACACGGTCCGTTCCTGTGGGATAGACTTTATCTTTCACACGGTCCGTGCCTGTGGGATAGACTTTATCTTTCACATGATCCGTGGCTGTGGGATAGACTCTAATTTTCACACGGTCGCTGGCTGTGGGAATAGACTCTATCTTTCACACGGTCCGTGGCTGTGGGATAGACTTTATTTTTCACACGGTCCGTGGCTGTGGGGTAGACTTTATCTTTCACACGGCCCGTGCCTGTGGGGTAGACTTAATCTTTCACACGGCCCGTGGCTGTGGTGTAGACTTTATGTTTCACACGGTCCTTGGCTGTGAGAATCGACTTTATCTTTCACACGGTCCGTGGCTGTGGGAATAGACTTTATCTTTCACACGGTCCGGGCCTGTGGGATAGACTTTATCTTTCACACGGTCCGTGGCTGTGGGATAGACTCTATCTTTCCCTCGGTCCATGCCTGTGGGATACCCTCTATCTTTCCCACGGTCTGTGGCTGTGGGAATAGACTTTATCTTTCACACAGTCCATGCCTGTGGGATAGACTCTATCTTTCACATGGTCCGTGGCTGTGGGATAGCCTTTATCTTTAACACGGTCCGTGGCTGTGTGAATAGGATTTATCTTTCACACGGTCCGTGGCTGTGGGGTAGACTTTATCTTTCACAAGCTCCGTGGCTGTGGGATAGACTTTATCTTTCACATGGTCCGTGTCTTTGTGGTAGACTTTATCTTTCACACGGTAGGTGGCTGTGGGAGTAGACTTTATCTTTCACACGGTCCGTGGCTGTGCGAATAGACTTTATCTTTAACATGGTCCGTGGCTGTGGGATAGACTTTTTCACACGGTCCGTGCCTGTGGGATAGACTTTATCTTTCACACGGTCCGTGCCTGTGGGAAAGACTCCATCTTTCACACGGTCCGAGGCTTGGGATACACTTTTTCTTTCACATGGTCCGTGGCTGTGGGAATAGACTCTATCTTTCACACGGTCTGTGGCTGTGGGATAGACTTTATCTTTCACACGGTCCATGGCTGTGGGAATAGACTCTATCTTTCACACGGTCCGTGGCTGTGGGAAAGACTTTATCTTTCGCACGGCCCGTGGCTGTGTGGTAGACTTTATCTTTCATACAGTCCGTGGCTGTGGGGTAGACTTTATCTTTCACACGGTCCGTGCCTGTGGAGAAAACTTTATCTTTCACATGGTCCGTGGCTCTGGTATAGACTTTATCTTTCACACGGTCCGTGTCTTTGTGGTAGACTTTATCTTTCACACGGTAGGTGGCTGTGGGAGTAGACTTTATCTATCACACGGTCCGTGGCTGTGCGAATAGACTTTATCTTTCACATGGTCCGTGGCTGTGGGATAGACTTTTTCACACGGTCCGTGGCTGTGGGATAGACTTTATCTTTCACACGGTCCGTGACTGTGGGATAGACTTTATCTTTCACATGGTCCGTGCCTGTGGGATAGACTTTATCTTTCACATGATCCGTGGCTGTGGGATGGACTTTATCTTTCACACGTTCGTTAGATGTGGGAACAGACTCTATCTTTCACACGGTCTGTGGCTGTGGGATAGACTCTATCTTTCACACGGTCCGTGTCTGTGGGGTAGACTTTATCTTTCACACGGTCTGTGGCTGTGGGGTAGACTTTATCTTTCACACGGCCCGTGGCTGTGGGGTAGACTTTATCTTTCACATTGGCCGTGCCTGTGGGGTAGACTTTATCTTTCACACGGTCCATGCCTGTGGGATAGACATTATCTTTCACATGGTCCGTGCATGTGGGGTAGACTTTATCTTTCACCCGGTCCGTGGCTGTGGGGTAGACTTTATCTTTCACACGGCCCGTGGCTGTGGGGTAGAGTTTATCTTTTACACGGCCCGTGGCTGTGAAGTAGACTTTATCTTTCACACGGTCCGTGGCAGTGGGGTAGACTTTATCTTTCACACGGTCCGTGCCTGTGGGAAAGACTCCATCTGTCACACGGTCCGTGGCTGTGGGATAGACTTTTTCTTTCACATGGTCCGTGGCTGTGGGAATAGACTCTATCTGTCACACGGTCCGTGGCTGTGGGATAGACTTTATCTTTCACACGGTCCATGGCTGTGGGAATAGACTCTATCTTTCACACGGTCCGTGGCTGTGGGAAAGACTTTATCTTTCGCACGGCCCGTGGCTGTGTGGTAGACTTTATCTTTCATACAGTCCGTGGCTGTGGGGTAGACTTTATCTTTCAAACGGTCCGTGCCTGTGGAATAGACTTTATCTTTCACATGGTCCGTGGCTCTGGTATAGACTTTATCTTTCACACGGTAAGTGCCTGTGTGATAGACTTTTTCACACGGTCCGTGCCTGTGGGATAGACTTTATCTTTCACATGGTCCGTGGCTGTGGGATAGATATTTTTGACACGGTCCGTGCCTGTGGGATAGACTTTATCTTTCACACGTTCCGTGGCTGTCGGATAGACTTTATCTTTCACACGGTCCGTGCCTGTGGGGTAGACATTATCTTTCACACGGTTCGTGGATGTGGGGTAGACTTTATCTTTCACACGGTCCGTGGCTGTGTGATAGACTCTATCTTTCACACGGTCGTTTCCTGTGGGGTAGACTCTATCTTTCACACGGTTCATGGCTGTTAAAATAGACTTTATCTTTCACACGGTCCGTGGTGTGGGATAGACTTTATCTTTCACACGGTCCTTGCCTGTGGGATAGACTTTATCTTTCACACGGTCCGTGCCTGTGGGATAGACTTTATCTTTCACATGATCCGTGGCTGTGGGATAGACTTTATCTTTCACACGTTCGTTAGATGTGGGAACAGACTCTGTCTTTCACACGGTCCGTGGCTGTGGCATAGACTCTACCTTTCCCTCGGTCCATGCCTGTGGGATAGCCTCTATCTTTCACACGGTCCGTGGCTGTGGGAATAGACTTTATCTTTCACACAGTCCATGCCTGTGGGATAGACTCTATCTTTCACATGGTCCGTGGCTGTGGGATAGCCTCTATCTATCACACGGTCCGTGGCTGTGTGAATAGGCTTTATCTTTCACACGGTCCGTGGCTGTGGGGTAGACTTTATCTTTCACAAGCTCCGTGGCTTAGGGATAGACTTTATCTTTCACACTGTCCGTGTCTTTGTGGTAGACTTTATCTTTCACACGGTAGGTGGCTGTGGGAGTAGACTTTATCTTTCACACGGTCCGTGGCTGTGCGAATAGACTTTATCTTTCACATGGTCCATGGCTGTGGGATAGACTTTTTCACACGGTCCGTGGCTGTGGGAGAGACTTTATCTTTCACACGGTCCGTGCCTGTGGGATAGACTTTATCTTTCACATGGTCCGTGCCTGTGGGATAGACTTTATCTTTCACATGATCCGTGGCTGTGGGATAGACTTTATCTTTCACACGTTCGTTAGATGTGGGAACAGACTCTATCTTTCACACGGTCTGTGGCTGTGGGATAGACTCTATCTTTCACACGGTCCGTGGCTGTGCGGTAGACTTTATCTTTCACACGGTCCGTGGCTGTGGGGTAGACTTTATCTTTCACACGGCCCGTGGCTGTGGGGTAGACTTTATCTTTCACATTGGCCGTGCCTGTGGGGTAGACTTTATCTTTCACACGGTCCGTGCCTGTGGGGTAGACATTATCTTTCACATGGTCCGTGCATGTGGGGTAGACTTTATCTTTCACACGGTCCGTGGCTGTGGGGTAGACTTTATCTTTCACATGGCCCGTGGCTGTGGGGTAGAGTTTATCTTTCACACGGCCCGTGGCTGTGGAGTAGACTTTATCTTTCACACGGTCCGTGGCAGTGGGGTAGACTTTATCTTTCATACAGTCCGTGGCTGTGGGAAAGACTCCATCTGTCACACGGTCCGTGGCTGTGGGATAGACTTTTTCTTTCACATGGTCCGTGGCTGTGGGAATAGACTCTATCTTTCACATGGTCCGTGGCTGTGGGATAGACTTTATCTTTCACACGGTCCATGGCTGTGGGAATAGACTCTATCTTTCACACGGTCCGTGGCTGTGGGTAAGACTTTATCTTTCGCACGGCCCGTGGCTGTGTGGTAGACTTTATCTTTCATACAGTCCGTGGCTGTGGGGTAGACATTATCTTTCAAACGGTCCGTGCCTGTGGAATAGACTTTATCTTTCACATGGTCCGTGGCTCTGGTATAGACTTTATCTTTCACACGGTAAGTGGCTGTGTGATAGACTTTTTCACACGGTCCGTGCCTGTGGGATAGACTTTATCTTTCACATGGTCCGTGGCTGTGGGATAGACTTTTTGACACGGTCCGTGCCTGTGTTATAGACTTTATCTTTCACACGTTCCGTGGCTGTCGGATAGACTTTATCTTTCACACGGTCCGTGCCTGTGGGGTAGACATTATCTTTCACACGGTTCGTGGATGTGGGGTAGACTTTATCTTTCACACGGTCCGTGGCTCTGTGATAGACTCTATCTTTCACACGGTCGTTTCCTGTGGGGTAGACTCTATCTTTCACACGGTTCATGGCTGTTGGAATAGACTTTATCTTTCACACGTTCCGTGGGGTGGGATGGATTTTCTCTTTCACACGGTCCGTGCCTGTGGGATAGACTTTATCTTTCACATGATCCGTGGCTGTGGGATAGACTTTATCTTTCACACGTTCGTTAGATGTGGGAACAGACTCTATCTTTCACACGGTCCGTGGCTGTGGGATAGACTCTATCTTTCACACGGTCCGTGCCTGTGTTGTAGACTTTATCTTTCATACAGTCCGTGGCTGTCGGGTAGACTTTATCTTTCACACGGTCCGTGCCTGTGGGGTAGACTTTATCTTTCACATGGTCCGTGGCGCTGGTATAGACTTTATCTTTCACACGGTAAGTGGCTGTGTGATAGACTTTTTCACACGGTCCGTGCCTGTGGGATAGACTTTATATTTCACACAGTCCGTGGCTGTCGGAAAAACTTTATCTTTCACAAGGTCCGTGCCTGTGGGATAGACTTTATCTTTCAAGCGGTCCGTGGCTGTGGGATAGACTTTATCTTTCACACGGTCCATGGCTGTGGGAATAGACTCTATTTTTCACACGGTCCGTGCCTGTGGGGTAGACATTATCTTTCACACGGTCCGTGGCTGTGGGGTAGACTTCATCTTGCACACGGTCCGTGGCTGTGGGATAGACTTTATCTTTCACACGGACTGTGGCTGTGGGGCAGACTTTATCTTTCACACGGTCCGTGGCTGTGGGAACAGACTGTATCATTCACACTGTCCACGGCTGTGGGGTGGACTTTATCTTTCACACGGTCCGTGCCTGTGGGATAGACTTTATCTTTCACATGGTCTGTGGCTGAGGGATAGACTTTTTCACACGGTCCGTGGCTGTGGGATAGACTTTATCTTTCACACGGTCCGTTCCTGTGGGATAGACTTTATCTTTCACACGGTCCGTGCCTGTGGGATAGACTTTATCTTTCACATGATCCGTGGCTGTGGGATAGACTCTAATTTTCACACGGTCGCTGGCTGTGGGAATAGACTCTATCTTTCACACGGTCCGTGGCTGTGGGATAGACTTTATTTTTCACACGGTCCGTGGCTGTGGGGTAGACTTTATCTTTCACACGGCCCGTGCCTGTGGGGTAGACTTAATCTTTCACACGGCCCGTGGCTGTGGTGTAGACTTTATGTTTCACACGGTCCGTGGCTGTGAGAATCGACTTTATCTTTCACACGGTCCGTGGCTGTGGGAATAGACTTTATCTTTCACACGGTCCGGGCCTGTGGGATAGACTTTATCTTTCACACGGTTCGTGGCTGTGGGATAGACTCTATCTTTCCCTCGGTCCATGCCTGTGGGATACCCTCTATCTTTCCCACGGTCTGTGGCTGTGGGAATAGACTTTATCTTTCACACAGTCCATGCCTGTGGGATAGACTCTATCTTTCACATGGTCCGTGGCTGTGGGATAGCCTTTATCTTTCACACGGTCCGTGGCTGTGTGAATAGGCTTTATCTTTCACACGGTCCGTGGCTGTGGGGTAGACTTTATCTTTCACAAGCTCCGTGGCTGTGGGATAGACTTTATCTTTCACATGGTCCGTGTCTTTGTGGTAGACTTTATCTTTCACACGGTAGGTGGCTGTGGGAGTAGACTTTATCTTTCACACGGTCCGTGGCTGTGCGAATAGACTTTATCTTTAACATGGTCCGTGGCTGTGGGATAGAATTTTTCACACGGTCCGTGGCTGTGGGATAGACTCTATCTTTCACACGGTCGTTTCCTGTGGGGTAGACTCTATCTTTCACACGGTTCATGGCTGTTGGAATAGACTTTATCTTTCACACGGTCCGTGGTTTGGGATAGACTTTATCTTTCACACGGTCCGTGCCTGTGGGATAGACTTTATCTTTCACACGGTCCGTGGCTGTGGGATAGACTCCTTCTTTCACACGGTCGTTTCCTGTGGGGTAGACTCTATCTTTCACACGGTTCATGGTTGTTGGAATAGACTTTATCTTTCACACGGTCCGTGGTGTGGGATAGACTTTATCTTTCACATGGTCCGGGGCTGTGGAATAGACTCTATCATTCACCTGGTCCGTGGCTGTGGGATAGACTCAATCTTTCACATGGTCCGTGGCTGTGGGATTACACTCTATCTTTCACACGGTCCATGGCTGTCGGGTAGACTTTATCTTTCACATGGTCCGTGGCTGTGGGGTAGACTTTATCTTTCACACGGTATATGGCTGTGGGATAGATTTTATCTTTCACATGGTCCGTGGCAGTGGGGTAGACTTTATCTTTCACACGGTCCGTTGCTGTGGGAACAGACTCTATCTTTCACACTGTCCGTGCCTGTGGGATAGACTTTATCTTTCACATGGTCCGTGGCTGTGGGGTAGACTTTTTCACACGGTCTGTGGCTGTGGGTTAGACTTTATCTTTCACATGGTCCGTGGCTGTGGGAGTAGTCTTTATGTTTCACACGGTCCGTGGCTCTGGGAATAGACTTTATGTTTCACAAGGTCCGTGGCTCTGGGAATAGAATTTATCTTTCACATGGTCCGTGGCTCTGGGGTAGAATTTATCTTTCATACGGTCCGTGCCTGTGGGATAGACTTTATATTTCACACGGTCCGTGCCTGTCGGATAGATTTTTTCACAAAGTCCGTGGATGTGGGATAGACTTTATCTTTCACACGGTCCGTGCTTGTGGGATAGACTTTATCTTTCACCCGGTCCGTGGTTGTGGGATAGAGTTTATCTTTCACATGGTCCTTGCCTGTGGGATAGACTTTATCTTTAACATGGTCCGTGGCTGTGGGGTAGATTTTATCTTTCACATGGTCTGTGGCTGTGGGATAGACTTTATCTTTCACATGGTCCGTGTCTGTGGGGTAGACTTTATCTTTCACACGGCCCGTGGCTGTGGGGTAGACTTTATCTTTCACATTGGCCGTGCCTGTGGGGTAGACTTTATCTTTCACACGGTCCGTGCCTGTGGGGTAGACATTATCTTTCACATGGTCCGTGCATGTGGGGTAGACTTTATCTTTCACACGGTCCGTGGCTGTGGGGTAGAGTTTATCTTTCACACGGCCCGTGGCTGTGGAGTAGACTTTATCTTTCACACGGTCCGTGGCAGTGGGGTAGACTTTATCTTTCATACAGTCCGTGGCTGTGGGAAAGACTCCATCTGTCACACGGTCCGTGGCTGTGGGATAGACTTTTTCTTTCACATGGTCCGTGGCTGTGGGAATAGACTCTATCTTTCACATGGTCCGTGGCTGTGGGATAGAGTTTATCTTTCACACGGTCCATGGCTGTGGGAATAGACTCTATCTTTCACACGGTCCGTGGCTGTGGGTAAGACTTTATCTTTCGCACGGCCCGTGGCTGTGTGGTAGACTTTATCTTTCATACAGTCCGTGGCTGTGGGGTAGACATTATCTTTTAAACGGTCCGTGCCTGTGGAATAGACTTTATCTTTCACATGGTCCGTGGCTCTGGTATAGACTTTATCTTTCACACGGTAAGTGGCTGTGTGATAGACTTTTTCACACGGTCCGTGCCTGTGGGATAGACTTTATCTTTCACATGGTCCGTGGCTGTGGGATAGACTTTTTGACACGGTCCGTGCCTGTGTTATAGACTTTATCTTTCACACGTTCCGTGGCTGTCGGATAGACTTTATCTTTCACACGGTCCGTGCCTGTGGGGTAGACATTATCTTTCACACGGTTCGTGGATGTGGGGTAGACTTTATCTTTCACACGGTCCGTGGCTCTGTGATAGACTCTATCTTTCACACGGTCGTTTCCTGTGGGGTAGACTCTATCTTTCACACGGTTCATGGCTGTTGGAATAGACTTTATCTTTCACACGTTCCGTGGGGTGGGATGGATTTTCTCTTTCACACGGTCCGTGCCTGTGGGATAGACTTTATCTTTCACATGATCCGTGGCTGTGGGATAGACTTTATCTTTCACACGTTCGTTAGATGTGGGAACAGACTCTATCTTTCACACGGTCCGTGGCTGTGGGATAGACTCTATCTTTCACACGGTCCGTGCCTGTGTTGTAGACTTTATCTTTCATACAGTCCGTGGCTGTCGGGTAGACTTTATCTTTCACACGGTCCGTGCCTGTGGGGTAGACTTTATCTTTCACATGGTCCGTGGCGCTGGTATAGACTTTATCTTTCACACGGTAAGTGGCTGTGTGATAGACTTTTTCACACGGTCCGTGCCTGTGGGATAGACTTTATATTTCACACGGTCCGTGCCTGTGTTGTAGACTTTATCTTTCATACAGTCCGTGGCTGTCGGGTAGACTTTATCTTTCACAAGGTCCGTGCCTGTGGGATAGACTTTATCTTTCAAGCGGTCCGTGGCTGTGGGATAGACTTTATCTTTCACACGGTCCATGGCTGTGGGAATAGACTCTATTTTTCACACGGTCCGTGCCTGTGGGGTAGACATTATCTTTCACACGGTCCGTGGCTGTGGGGTAGACTTCATCTTGCACACGGTCCGTGGCTGTGGGATAGACTTTATCTTTCACACGGACCGTGGCTGTGGGGCAGACTTTATCTTTCACACGGTCCGTGGCTGTGGGAACAGACTGTATCATTCACACTGTCCACGGCTGTGGTTTGGACTTTATCTTTCACACGGTCCGTGCCTGTGGGATAGACTTTATCTTTCACATGGTCTGTGGCTGAGGGATAGACTTTTTCACATGGTCCGTGGCTGTGGGATAGACTTTATCTTTCACACGGTCCGTTCCTGTGGGATAGACTTTATCTTTCACACGGTCCGTGCCTGTGGGATAGACTTTATCTTTCACATGATCCGTGGCTGTGGGATAGACTCTAATTTTCACACGGTCGCTGGCTGTGGGAATAGACTCTATCTTTCACACGGTCCGTGGCTGTGGGATAGACTTTATTTTTCACACGGTCCGTGGCTGTGGGGTAGACTTTATCTTTCACACGGCCCGTGCCTGTGGGGTAGACTTAATCTTTCACACGGCCCGTGGCTGTGGTGTAGACTTTATGTTTCACACGGTCCGTGGCTGTGAGAATCGACTTTATCTTTCACACGGTCCGTGGCTGTGGGAATAGACTTTATCTTTCACACGGTCCGGGCCTGTGGGATAGACTTTATCTTTCACACGGTTCGTGGCTGTGGGATAGACTCTATCTTTCCCTCGGTCCATGCCTGTGGGATACCCTCTATCTTTCCCACGGTCTGTGGCTGTGGGAATAGACTTTATCTTTCACACAGTCCATGCCTGTTGGATAGACTCTATCTTTCACATGGTCCGTGGCTGTGGGATAGCCTTTATCTTTCACACGGTCCGTGGCTGTGTGAATAGGCTTTATCTTTCACACGGTCCGTGGCTGTGGGGTAGACTTTATCTTTCACAAGCTCCGTGGCTGTGGGATAGACTTTATCTTTCACATGGTCCGTGTCTTTGTGGTAGACTTTATCTTTCACACGGTAGGTGGCTGTGGGAGTAGACTTTATCTTTCACACGGTCCGTGGCTGTGCGAATAGACTTTATCTTTAACATGGTCCGTGGCTGTGGGATAGAATTTTTCACACGGTCCGTGGCTGTGGGATAGACTCTATCTTTCACACGGTCGTTTCCTGTGGGGTAGACTCTATCTTTCACACGGTTCATGGCTGTTGGAATAGACTTTATCTTTCACACGGTCCGTGGTTTGGGATAGACTTTATCTTTCACACGGTCCGTGCCTGTGGGATAGACTTTATCTTTCACACGGTCCGTGGCTGTGGGATAGACTCCTTCTTTCACACGGTCGTTTCCTGTGGGGTAGACTCTATCTTTCACACGGTTCATGGTTGTTGGAATAGACTTTATCTTTCACACGGTCCGTGGTGTGGGATAGACTTTATCTTTCACATGGTCCGGGGCTGTGGAATAGACTCTATCATTCACCTGGTCCGTGGCTGTGGGATAGACTCAATCTTTCACATGGTCCGTGGCTGTGGGATTACACTCTATCTTTCACACGGTCCATGGCTGTCGGGTAGACTTTATCTTTCACATGGTCCGTGGCTGTGGGGTAGACTTTATCTTTCACACGGTATATGGCTGTGGGAGAGATTTTATCTTTCACATGGTCCGTGGCAGTGGGGTAGACTTTATCTTTCACACGGTCCGTTGCTGTGGGAACAGACTCTATCTTTCACACTGTCCGTGCCTGTGGGATAGACTTTATCTTTCACATGGTCCGTGGCTGTGGGGTAGACTTTTTCACACGGTCTGTGGCTGTGGGTTAGACTTTATCTTTCACATGGTCCGTGGCTGTGGGAGTAGTCTTTATGTTTCACACGGTCCGTGGCTCTGGGAATAGACTTTATGTTTCACAAGGTCCGTGGCTCTGGGAATAGAATTTATCTTTCACATGGTCCGTGGCTCTGGGGTAGAATTTATCTTTCATACGGTCCGTGCCTGTGGGATAGACTTTATATTTCACACGGTCCGTGCCTGTCGGATAGATTTTTTCACAAAGTCCGTGGATGTGGGATAGACTTTATCTTTCACACGGTCCGTGCATGTGGGATAGACTTTATCTTTCACCCGGTCCGTGGTTGTGGGATAGAGTTTATCTTTCACATGGTCCTTGCCTGTGGGATAGACTTTATCTTTAACATGGTCCGTGGCTGTGGGGTAGATTTTATCTTTCACATGGTCTGTGGCTGTGGGATAGACTTTATCTTTCACATGGTCCGTGTCTGTGGGGTAGACTTTATCTTTCCCAACACCCGTGGGTGTGGGGTAGGCTTTATCTTTCACATGGTCCGTGGCTGTGGAGTAGACTTCATCTTTCACACGGTCCGTGGCTGTGGGTAGACTTTATCTTTCACACGGTCCGTGGCTGTGGTGGAGACTTTAGCTTTCACACGGTCCGTGGCTGTGGGATAGACTTTATCTTTCACACGGTCCGTGGCTGTGGGATCGACTTTATCTTTCACATGATCCGTGCCTGTGGAATAGACTTTTTAACACGGTCCTTGGCTGTGGGGTAGACTTTATCTTTCACATGGTCCGTGGCTGTGGGAGTAGTCTTTATGTTTCGCACAGGTCCGTGGCTGTGGGAATAGACTTTATGTTTCACAAGGTCCGTGGCTCTGGGAATAGAATTTATCTTTCACATGGTCCGTGGCTGTAGGGTAGACTTTATCTTTCACACGGTCCGTGGCTGTGGGATAGACTTTATCTTTCACACGGTCCGTGTCTGTGGGATAGACTTTATCTTTCAAGGTCCCAGGCTGTGGGAGTAGACTTTATCATTCATACGGTCCATGTCTGTGGGAATACACTTTATGTTTCACAAGGTCCGTGGCTCTGGGAAGAGACTTTATCTTTCACATGGTCCGTGGCTGTGGGGTAGACTTTATCTTTCACATGGTCCGTGGCTGTGGGATAGACTTTATCTTTCACATGGTCCGTGACTGTGGGGTAGAATTTATCTTTCACATGGTCTGTGGCTGTGGGATAACCTCTATCTTTCACACAGTCCGTGGCTGTTGGAATAGACTCTATCTTTCATACGGTCCGTGGCTGTGGGATAGACTTTATCTTTAACACGGTCCTTGGCTGTGGGGTTGACTTTATTTTTCACATGGTCCGTGGCTGTGGTAGTAGACTTTATCTTTCACACGGTCCGTCGCTTTGTGAATAGACTTTATGTTTCACACGGTCCGTGGCTCTGGGAATAGACTTTATCTTTCACATGGTCCGTGCCTGTGGGGTAGAATTTACTTTCACACGGTCCGTGCCTGAGGGATAGACTCTATCTTGCACATGGTCTGTCGCTGTGGGAATAGACTCTATCTTTCACACGGTCCATCGCTGTGGGTTAGACTTTATCTTTCTCTCGGTACGTGGTTGTCGGATAGACTTTATCTTTCACACGGTCCGTGGCTGTGGGAATAGACTCTATCTTTCACACGCTCCGTGCTTGTGGGATAGACTTTATCTTTCACACGGTCTGTGCCTGTGGGATAGACTTTATCTTTCACAGGGCCGTGGCTGTGGGGTAGACTTTATCTTTCATATGGCCCGTTCCTGTGGGATAGACTTTATCTTTCACACGGTCCGTGGCTGTGCGGTAGACTTTATCTTTCACACGGTCCGTGCCTGTGGGATAGACTTTATCTTTCACACGGTCCGTGCCTGTGGGATAGACTTTTTCACACGGTCCGTGCCTGTGGGAAAGACTTTCTCTTTCACACGGTCCGTGGCTGTGGAAATAGACTTTATCTTTCACATGGTTTGTGCCTGTGGGATAGACTTTATCTTTCACATGGTCCGTGGCAGTGGGGTAGTCTTTATCTTTCACACGGTCCATTCCTGTGGGATAGACTTTTTCACACGGTCCGTGGCTGTGGGGTAGACTGTATCTTTCACATGGTCCGTGGCTGTGGGAGTAGTCTTTATCTCTCACACGGTCCGTGGCTGTGGGAATAGACTTTATGTTTCACGAGGTCCGTGGCTCTGGGAATAGAATTTATCTTTCACATGGTCCATGGCTGTGGGGTAGACTTTAACTTTCATACGGTCCGTGCCTGTGGGATAGACTTTATCTTTCACATGGTCCGTGGCTGTGGTATACACTTTATCTTTCTCACGGTCCGTGGCTGTGTGATAGACTTTATCTTTCACACGTTCCATGCCTGTGGGATAAACTTTATGTTTCACATGGTCCGTGGCTGTGCGATAGACTTTTTCACACGGTCCGTGCCTGTGGGATAGACTTTATCTTTCGCATGATCCGTGCCTGAGGGATAGACTTTATCTTTCACAAGGTCCGTGGCTGTGGGATAGACTTTATCTTTCAAAAGGTACGTTCCTGTGGGATAGACTTTATCTTTCACACGGTCCGTGCCTCTAGGACAGACTTTATCTTTCACACGGTCCGTGGTTGTGGGATACACTTTATCTTTCACACGGTCCGTGGCTGTGGAATTAGACTCTATCTTTCACACGGTCCGTGCTTGTGGGATAGACTTTATCTTTCACACGGTCCGTGGCTGTGGGGTAGACTTTATCTTTCACATGGTCCGTGCCTGTGGGATAGACTTTATCTCTCACACGGTCCGTGGCTGTGGTGTAGACTTTATCTTTCACACGGTTCGTGGCCTTGGTGTAGACTTTATCTTTCACACGGTCCGTGGCTGGGGGGTAGACTTTATCTTTCACACGGTCCGTGGCTGTGGGAATAGACTCGATCTTTCCCACGGTCCGTGCTTGTGGGATAGACTTTATCTTTCACACGGTCCATGCCTGTGGGATAGACTTTATCTTTCACACGGTCCGTGGCTGTGGGGTATACTTTATCTTTCAAACGGTCCGTGCCTGTGGGATAGACTTTATCTTTCACACGGTCCGTGTCTGTGGGGGTAGACTTTATCTTTCACACGGTCCCAGGCTGTGGGAGTAGACTTTATCGTTCATACGGTCCATGTCTGTGGGAATCGACTTTATGTTTCACAAGGTCCGTGGCTCTGGGAAGAGACTTTATCTTTCACATGGTCCGTGGCTGTGGGGTAGACTTTATCTTTCACATGGTCCGTGGCTGTGGGATAGACTTTATCTTTCACATGGTCCGTGGCTGTGGGGTAGACTTTATCTTTCACATGGTCCGTGGCTGTGGGATAACCTCTATCTTTCACACAGTCCGTGGCTGTTGGAATAGACTTTATCTTTCACACGGTCCTTGGCTGTGGGGTAGACTTTATTTTTCACATGGTCCGTAGTTGTGGTAGTAGACTTTATCTTTCACATGGTCCGTGGCTTTGGGAATAGACTTTATGTTTCACACGGTCCGTGGCTCTGGAAATAGACATTATCTTTCACACGGTCCGTGCCTGTGGGGTAGACTTTATCTTTCACACTGTCCGTGCCTGAGGGATAGACTCTATCTTGCACATGGTCTGTCGCTGTGGGAATAGACTCTATCTTTCACACGGTCCATCGCTGTGGGTTAGACTTTATCTTTCACATGGTCCCTGGCTGTGGGGTAGACTTTATCTTTCACACGGTCCGTGGTTGTCGGATAGACTTTATCTTTCACACGATCCGTGCCTGTGGGATAGACTTTATCTTTCACATGGTCCGTGGCTGTGGGGTAGATTTTATCTTTCACACGGTCTGTGGCTGTGGAGTAGACTTTATCTTTCACACGGTCCGTGGCTGTGGGTAGACTTTATCTTTCACATGGTCCGTGGCTGTGTGATAGACTCTATCTTTCACACGGTCGTTTCCTGTGGGGTAGACTCTATCTTTCACACGGTTCATGGCTGTTGGAATAGACTTTATCTTTCACACGGTCCGTGGTGTGGGATAGACTTTCTCTTTCACACGGTCCGTGCCTGTGGGATAGACTTTATCTTTCACACGGTCCGTGCCTGTGGGATAGACTTTATCTTTCACATGATCCGTGGCTATGGGATAGACTTCATCTTTCACACGTTCGTTAGATGTGGGAACAGACTCTATCTTTCACACGGTCCGTGGCTGTGGGATAGACTTTATCTTTCACACGGTCCGTGCCTGTGTTGTAGACTTTATCTTTCATACAGTCCGTGGCTGTGGGGTAGACTTTATCTTTCACACGGTCCGTGCCTGTGGGGTAGACTTTATCTTTCACATGGTCCGTGGCTCTGGTATAGACTTTATCTTTCACACGGTAAGTGGCTGTGTGATAGACTTTTTCACACGGTCCGTGCCTGTCGGATAGACTTTATCTTTCACATGGTCCGTGGTTGTGGGATAGACTTTTTGACACGGTCCGTGCCTGTGGGATAGACTTTATATTTCACACGGTTCGTGGCTGTCGGAAAAACTTTATCTTTCACAAGGTCCGTGCCTGTGGGATAGACTTTATCTTTCAAACGGTCCGTGGCTGTGGGATAGACTTTATCTTTCACACGGTCCATGGCTGTGGGAATAGACTCTATCTTTCACACGGTCCGTGCCTGTGGGGTAGACATTATCTTTCACACGGTCCGTGGCTGTGAGGTAGACTTCATCTTGCACACGGTCCGTGGCTGTGGGATAGACTTTATCTTTCACACGGTCCGTGGCTGTGGGGCAGACTTTATCTTTCACACGGTCCGTGGCTGTGGGAACAGACTGTATCATTCACACTGTCCACGGCTGTGGGGTGGACTTTATCTTTCACACGGTCCATGGCTGTGGGAATAGACTCTATCTTTCACACGGTCCGTGCCTGTGGGATAGACTTTATCTTTCACATGGTCTGTGGCTGAGGGATAGACTTTTTCACACGGTCCGTGGCTGTGGGATAGACTTTATCTTTCACACGGTCCGTTCCTGTGGGATAGACTTTATCTTTCACACGGTCCGTGCCTGTGGGATAGACTTTATCTTTCACATGATCCGTGGCTGTGGGATAGACTCTAATTTTCACACGGTCGCTGGCTGTGGGAATAGACTCTATCTTTCACACGGTCCGTGGCTGTGGGATAGACTTTATTTTTCACACGGTCCGTGGCTGTGGGGTAGACTTTATCTTTCACACGGCCCGTGCCTGTGGGGTAGACTTAATCTTTCACACGGCCCGTGGCTGTGGTATAGACTTTATGTTTCACACGGTCCGGGCCTGTGGGATAGACTTTATCTTTCACACGGTCCGTGGCTGTGGGATAGACTCTATCTTTCCCTCGGTCCATGCCTGTGGGATAGCCTCTATCTTTCACACGGTCTGTGGCTGTGGGAATAGACTTTATCTTTCACACAGTCCATGCCTGTGGGATAGACTCTATCTTTCACATGGTCCGTGGCTGTGGGATAGCCTCTATCTTTCACACGGTCCGTGGCTGTGTGAATAGGCTTTATCTTTCACACTGTCCGTGGCTGTGGGGTAGACTTTATCTTTCACAAGCTCCGTGGCTGTGGGATAGACTTTATCTTTCACATGGTCCGTGTCTTTGTGGTAGACTTTATCTTTCACACGGTAGGTGGCTGTGCGAATAGACTTTATCTTTAACATGGTCCATGGCTGTGGGATAGACTTTTTCACACGGTCCGTGGCTGTGGGATACACTTTTTCTTTCACATGGTCCGTGGCTGTGGGAATAGACTCTATCTTTCACACGGTCTGTGGCTGTGGGATAGACTTTATCTTTCACACGGTCCATGGCTGTGGGAATAGACTCTATCTTTCACACGGTCCGTGGCTGTGGGAAAGACTTTATCTTTCGCACGGCCCGTGGCTGTGTGGTAGACTTTATCTTTCATACAGTCCGTGGCTGTGGGGTAGACTTTATCTTTCACACGGTCCGTGCCTGTGGAGAAGACTTTATCTTTCACATGGTCCGTGGCTCTGGTATAAACTTTATCTTTCACACGGTAAGTGGCTGTGTGATAGACTTTTTCACACGGTCCGTGCCTGTGGGATAGACTTTACCTTTCACATGGTCCGTGGCTGTGGGATAGACTTTTTGACACGGTCCGTGCCTGTGGGATAGACTTTATCTTTCACACGTTCCGTGGCTGTCGGATAGACTTTATCTTTCACAAGGTCCGTGCCTGTGGGATAGACTTTATCTTTCAAACGGTCCGTGGCTGTGGGATAGACTTTATCTTTCACAAGGTCCATGCCTGTGGGGTAGACATTATCTTTCACATGGTCCGTGGATGTGGGGTAGACTTTATCTTTCAAACGGTCCGTGGCTGTGGGAATAGACTCTATCTTTCACACGGTCCGTGCCTGTGGGATAGACTTTATCTTTCACACTGTCCGTGCCGGGGGGGTAGACATTATCTTTCACACGGTTCGTGGATGTGGGGTAGACTTTATCGTTCACACGGTCCGTGGCTGTGGGGTAGACTTTATCTTTCACACGGTCCGTGCCTGTGGGATAGACTTTATCTTTCACACGGTCCGTGGCTGTGGGATAGACTCTATCTTTCACACGGTCGTTTCCTGTGGGGTAGACTCTATCTTTCACACGGTTCATGGCTGTTGGAATAGACTTTATCTTTCAAACGGTCCGTGGTGTGGGATAGACTTTATCTTTCACACGGTCCGTGCCTGTGGGATAGACTTTATCTTTCACACGGTCCGTGGCTGTGGGATAGACTCTATCTTTCACACGGTCCTTTCCTGTGGGGTAGACTCTATCTTTCACACGGTTCATGGCTGTTGGAATAGACTTTATCTTTCACACGGTCCGTGGTGTGGGATAGACTTTATCTTTCACACGGTCCGTGCCTGTGGGATAGACTTTATCTTTCACATGGTCCGGGCCAGTGGAATAGACTCTATCATTCACCTGGTCCGTGGCTGTGGGATAGACTCTATCTTTCACATGGTCCGTGGCTGTGGGATTACACTCTATCTTTCACACGGTCCATGGCTGTCGGGTAGACTTTATCTCTCACATGGTCCGTGGCTGTGGGGTAGACTTTATCTTTCACACGGTATATGGCTGTGGGATAGATTTTATCTTTCACATGGTCCGTGGCAGTGGGGTAGACTTTATCTTTCACACGGTCCGTGGCTGTGGGAACAGACTCTATCTTTCACACTGTCCGTGCCTGTGGGAAAGACTTTATCTTTCACAAGGTCCGTGGCTGTGTGGTAGACTTTATCTTTCACACGGTCCTTGGCTGTGGGGTAGACTTTATTTTTCACATGGTTCGTGGCTGTGGTAGTAGACTTTGTCTTTCACACGTTCCATGGCTGTGGGTATAGACTTTATGTTTCACACGGTCCGTGGCTCTGGAAATAGACTTTATCTTTCACAAGGTCCGTGCCTGTGGGATAGACTTTATCGTTCACATGGTCCGTGGCTGTGGTGTAGACTTTATCACACGGTCTGTGGCTGTGGGTTAGACTTTATCTTTCACATGGTCCGTGGCTGTGGGAGTAGTCTTTATGTTTCACACGGTCCGTGGCTCTGGGAATAGACTTTATGTTTCACAAGGTCCGTGGCTCTGGGAATAGAATTTATCTTTCACATGGTCCGTGGCTCTGGGGTAGAATTTATCTTTCATACGGTCCGTTCCTGTGGGATAGACTTTATATTTCACACGGTCCGTGCCTGTCGGATAGATTTTTTCACAAAGTTCGTGGATGTGGGATAGACTTTATCTTTCACACGGTCCGTGCATGTGGGATAGACTTTATCTTTCACCCGGTCCGTGGTTGTGGAATAGAGTTTATCTTTCACATGGTCCTTGCCTGTGGGATAGACTTTATCTTTCACATGGTCCGTGGCTGTGGGGTAGATTTTATCTTTCACATGGTCTGTGGCTGTGGGATAGACTTTATCTTTCACATGGTCCGTGTCTGTGGGGTAGACGTTATCTTTCCCAACACCCGTGGCTGTGGGGTAGGCTTTATCTTTCACACGGTCCGTGGCTGTGGAGTAGACTTCATCTTTCACACGGTCCGTGGCTGTGGGTAGACTTTATCTTTCACACGGTCCGTGGCTGTGGTGGAGACTTTAGCTTTCACACGGTCCGTGGCTGTGGGATCGACTTTATCTTTCACATGATCCGTGCCTGTGGAATAGACTTTTTAACACGGTCCTTGACTGTGGGGTAGACTTTATCTTTCACATGGTCCGTGGCTGTGGGAGTAGTCTTTATGTTTCGCACAGGTCCGTGGCTGTGGGAATAGACTTTATGTTTCACAAGGTCCGTGGCTCTGGGAATAGAATTTATCTTTCACATGGTCCGTGGCTGTAGGGTAGACTTTATCTTTCACACGGTCCGTTGCTGTGGGATAGACTTTATCTTTCACACGGTCCGTGTCTGTGGGATAGACTTTATCTTTCAAGGTCCCAGGCTGTGGGAGTAGACTTTATCATTCATACGGTCCATGTCTGTGGGAATACAGTTTATGTTTCACAAGGTCCGTGGCTCTGGGAAGGGACTTTATCTTTCACATGGTCCGTGGCTGTGGGGTAGACTTTATCTTTCACATGGTCCGTGGCTTTGGGATAGACTTTATCTTTCACATGGTCCGTGGCTGTGGGGTAGACTTTATCTTTCACATGGTCTGTGGCTGTGGGATAACCTCTATCTTTCACACAGTCCGTGGCTGTTGGAATAGACTCTATCTTTCATACGGTCCATGGCTGTGGGATAGACTTTATCTTTAACACGGTCCTTGGCTGTGGGGTTGACTTTATTTTTCACATGGTCCGTGGCTGTGGTAGTAGACTTTATCTTTCACACAGTCCGTCGCTGTGTGAATAGACTTTATGTTTCACATGGTCCGTGGCTCTGGGAATAGACTTTATCTTTCACATGGTCCGTGCCTGTGGGGTAGAATTTACTTTCACACGGTCCGTGCCTGAGGGATAGACTCTATCTTGCACATGGTCTGTCGCTGTGGGTTAGACTTTATCTTTCTTTCGGTCCGTGGTTGTCGGATAGACTTTATCTTTCACACGGTCCGTGGCTGTGGGAATAGACTCTATCTTTCACATGCTCCGTGCTTGTGGGATAGACTTTATCTTTCACACGGTCTGTGCCTGTGGGATAGACTTTATCTTTCACAGGGCCCGTGGCTGTGGGGTAGACTTTATCTTTCATATGGCCCGTTCCTGTGGGATAGACTTTATCTTTCACACGGTCCGTGGCTGTGCGGTAGACTTTATCTTTCACACGGTCCGTGCCTGTGGGATAGACTTTATCTTTCACACGGTCCATGCCTGAGGGATAGACTTTTTCACACGGTCCGTGCCTGTGGGAAAGACTTTCTCTTTCACACGGTCCGTGGCTGTGGAAATAGACTTTATCTTTCACATGGTTTGCGCCTGTGGGATAGACTTTATCTTTCACATGGTCCGTGGCAGTGGGGTAGTCTTTATCTTTCAAACGGTCCATTCCTGTGGGATAGACTTTTTCACACGGTCCGTGGCTGTGGGGTAGACTGAATCTTTCACATGGTCCGTGGCTGTGGGAGTAGTCTTTATCTCTCACACAGTCCGTGGCTGTGGGAATAGACTTTATGTTTCACGAGGTCCGTGGCTCTGGGAAAAGAATTTATCTTTCACATGGTCCGTGGCTGTGGGGTAGACTTTAACTTTCATACGGTCCGTGCCTGTGGGATAGACTTTATCTTTCACATGGTCCGTGGCTGTGGTATACACTTTATCTTTCTCACGGTCCGTGGCTGTGGGATAGATTTTATCTTTCACACGTTCCGTGCCTGTGGGATAAACTTTATGTTTCACATGGTCCGTGGCTGTGCGATAGACTTTTTCACACGGTCCGTGCCTGTGGGATAGACTTTATCTTTCACACAGTCCTTGGCTGTCGGAAAAACTTTATCTTTCACAAGGTCCGTGCCTGTGGGATAGACTTTATCTTTCAAACGGTCCGTGGCTGTGGGATAGACTTTATCTTTCACACGGTCCATGGCTGTGGGAATAGACTCTATCTTTCACACGGTCCGTGCCTGTGGGGTAGACATTATCTTTCACACGGTCCGTGGCTGTGAGGTAGACTTCATCTTGCACACGGTCAGTGGCTGTGGGATAGACTTTATCTTTCACACGGTCCGTGGCTGTGGGGCAGACTTTATCTTTCACACGGTCCGTGGCTGTGGGAACAGACTGTATCATTCACACTGTCCACGGCTGTGGGGTGGACTTTATCTTTCACACGGTCCGTGCCTGTGGGATAGACTTTATCTTTCACATGGTCTGTGGCTGAGGGATAGACTTTTTCACACGGTCCGTGGCTGTGGGATAGACTTTATCTTTCACACGGTCCGTTCCTGTGGGATAGACTTTATCTTTCACACGGTCCGTGCCTGTGGGATAGACTTTATCTTTCACATGATCCGTGGCTGTGGGATAGACTCTAATTTTCACACGGTCGCTGGCTGTGGGAATAGACTCTATCTTTCACACGGTCCGTGCCTGTGGGATAGACTTTATCTTTCACACTGTCCGTGCCGGGGGGGTAGACATTATCTTTCACACGGTTCGTGGATGTGGGGTAGACTTTATCGTTCACACGGTCCGTGGCTGTGGGGTAGACTTTATCTTTCACACGGTCCGTGGCTCTGGGAATAGACTTTATGTTTCACATGGTCCGTGGCTGTGGGATAGACTTTATCTTTCAAGGTCCCAGGCTGTGGGAGTAGACTTTATCATTCATACGGTCCATGTCTGTGGGAATACACTTTATGTTTCACAAGGTCCGTGGCTCTGGGAAGAGACTTTATCTTTCACATGGTCCGTGGCTGTGGGGTAGACTTTATCTTTCACATGGTCCGTGGCTGTGGGATAGACTTTATCTTTCACATGGTCCGTGGCTGTGGGGTAGACTTTATCTTTCACATGGTCTGTGGCTGTGGGATAACCTCTATCTTTCACACAGTCCGTGGCTGTTGGAATAGACTCTATCTTTCATACGGTCCATGGCTGTGGGATAGACTTTATCTTTCACACGGTCCTTGGCTGTGGGGTTGACTTTATTTTTCACATGGTCCGTGGCTGTGGTAGTAGACTTTATCTTTCACACGGTCCGTCGCTGTGTGAATAGACTTTATGTTTCACACGGTCCGTGGCTCTGGGAATAGACTTTATCTTTCACATGGTCCGTGCCTGTGGGGTAGAATTTACTTTCACACGGTCCGTGCCTGAGGGATAGACTCTATCTTGCACATGGTCTGTCGCTGTGGGAATAGACTCTATCTTTCACACGGTCCATCGCTGTGGGTTAGACTTTATCTTTCTCTCGGTCCGTGGTTGTCAGATAGACTTTATCTTTCACACGGTCCGTGGCTGTGGGAATAGACTCTATCTTTCACACGCTCCGTGCTTGTGGGATAGACTTTATCTTTCACACGGTCTGTGCCTGTGGGATAGACTTTATCTTTCACAGGGCCCGTGGCTGTGGGGTAGACTTTATCTTTCATATGGCCCGTTCCTGTGGGATAGACTTTATCTTTCACACGGTCCGTGGCTGTGCGGTAGACTTTATCTTTCACACGGTCCGTGCCTGTGGGATAGACTTTATCTTTCACACGGTCCATGCCTGAGGGATAGACTTTTTCACACGGTCCGTGCCTGTGGGAAAGACTTTCTCTTTCACACGGTCCGTGGCTGTGGAAATAGACTTTATCTTTCACATGGTTTGTGCCTGTGGGATAGACTTTATCTTTCACATGGTCCGTGGCAGTGGGGTAGTCTTTATCTTTCACACGGTCCATTCCTGTGGGATAGACTTTTTCACACGGTCCGTGGCTGTGGGGTAGACTGTATCTTTCACATGGTCCGTGGCTGTGGGAGTAGTCTTTATCTCTCACACAGTCCGTGGCTGTGGGAATAGACTTTATGTTTCACGAGGTCCGTGGCTCTGGGAAAAGAATTTATCTTTCACATGGTCCGTGGCTGTGGGGTAGACTTTAACTTTCATACGGTCCGTGCCTGTGGGATAGACTTTATCTTTCACATGGTCCGTGGCTGTGGTATACACTTTATCTTTCTCACGGTCCGTGGCTGTGGGATAGACTTTATGTTTCACAAGGTCCGTGGCACTGGGAATAGAATTTATCTTTCACATGGTCCGTGGCTGTGTGATAGACTGAATCTTTCACACGGTCCGTGGCTGTGGGATAGACTTTATCTTTCTCACGGTCCATGCCTCTAGGACAGATTTTATCTTTCACACGGTCCGTGCCTGTGGGATCGACTTTTTCACACGGCCCGTGCCTGTGGGATAGACTTTATCTTTCACATGGTCCATGCCTGTGGAATAGACTTTATCTTTCACACGGTCCGTGGCTGTGGGATAGACTTTTTCACACGGTCCGTGCCTGTGGGATAGACTTTATCTTTCACACGGTCTGTTCCTGTAGGTTAGACTTTATCTTTCACACGGTCCGTGACTGTGGGATAGACTTTATCTTTCACATGGTCCGGGGCTGTGGGATAGACTTTATCTTTCACACGGTCCGTGGCTGTGGGAATAGACTCTATCTTTCACACGCTCCTTGCTTGTGGGATAGACTTTATGTTTCACACGGTCCGTGCCTGTGGGATAGACTTTATCTTTCTCACGGTCCGTGGCTGTGGGGTAGACTTTATCTTTCACACGGTCCGTGCCTGTGGGATAGACTTTATCTTTCACACGTTCCGTGTCTGTGGGGTAGACTTTATCTTTCACACAGTCCTAGGCTGTGGGAGTAGACTTTATCGTTCATACAGTCCATGTCTGTGGGAATAGACTTTATGTTTCACAAGGTCCGTGGCTCTGGGAAGAGACTTAATCTTTCACATGGTCCGTGGCTGTGGGGTAGACTTTATCTTTCACATGGTCCGTGGCTGTGGGATAGACTTTATCTTTCACATGGTCCGTGGCTGTGGGGTAGACTTTAACTTTCACATGGCCCGTGGCTGTGGGATAGCCTCTAACATTCACACAGTCCGTGGCTGTGGGAAGAGACTCTATCTTTCACATGGCCCGTGGCTGTGGGATAGCCTCTATCATTCACACAGTCTGTGGCTGTGGGGTAGACTTTATTTTTCACACGGTCCGTGGCTGTGGTAGTAGACTTTATCTTTCCCACGGTCTGTGGCTGTGGGAATAGACTTTATGTTTCACACAGTCCATGGCTCTGCGAATAGACTTTATCTTTCACACGGTCCGTGCCGTTGGGGTAGACTTTATCTTTCACATGGTCCGTGCCTGTGGGATAGACTCTATCTTGCACATGGTCTGTCACTGTGGGAATAGAGTCTATCTTTCACACGGTCCGTGCCTGTGGGATAAACTTTATCTTTCACACGGTCCGTGGCTGTGGGATAGACTTTATCTTTCACACGGTCCGTGGCTCTGGGAATAGAGTTTATCTTTCTCACAGTCCGTGCCTGTGGGATAGACTTTATCATTCACACGGTCCGTGCCTGTAGGATAGACTCTATCTTTCACACGGTCCGTGGCTGTGGGGTAGACTTTATCTTTCACATGGACCGTGGTAGTGGGGTAGACTTTATCATTCACATGGTCCGTGCCTGTGGGATGGACTCTATCTTTCACATGGTCCGTGCCTGTGGGATAGACTCTGTCTTTCAAATGGTCCGTTGCTGTGGGATTAGAATCTATCTTTCACACGGTCCATGGCTGTGGAGGACTTTATCTTTCACATGGTCCGTGGATGTGGGGTAGACTTTATCTTTCACACGGTATGTGGCTGTGGGGTAAATTTTATCTTTCACGTGGTCCGTGGCTGTGGCTTAGATTTTATCTTTCACACGGTCCATGGCTGTGGGATAGACTTTACCTTTCACACGGTCCGTGGCTGGGGGGTAGACTTTATCTTTCACCCGGTCCGTGGTTGTGGGATAGAGTTTATCTTTCACACGGTCCGTGCCTGTGGGATAGACTTTATCTTTCACATGGTCCGTGGCTGTGGGGTAGATTTTATCTTTCACATGGTCTGTGGCTGTGGGATAGACTTTATCTTTCACATGGTCCGTGTCTGTGGGGTAGACTTTATCTTTCCCAACACCTGTGGCTGTGGGGTAGGCTTTATCTTTCACACGGTCCGTGGCTGTGCAGTAGACTTCATCTTTCACACGGTCCGTGGCTGTGGGTAGACTTTATCTTTCACACGGTCCGTGGCTGTGGTGGAGACTTTAGCTTTCACACGGTCCGTGGCTGTGGGATAGACTTTATCTTTCACACGGTCCGTGGCTGTGGGATAGACTTTATCTTTCACACGATCCGTGCCTGTGGAATAGACTTTTTCACACGGTCCTTGGCTGTGGGGTAGACTTTATCTTTCACATGGTCCGTGGCTGTGGGAATAGTCTTTATGTTTCGCACAGGTCCGTGGCTGTGGGAATAGACTTTATGTTTCACAAGGTCCGTGGCTCTGGGAATAGAATTTATCTTTCACATGGTCCGTGGCTGTGGGGTAGACTTTATCTTTCACACGGTCCGTGGCTGTGGGATAGACTTTATCTTTCACACGGTCCGTGTCTGTGGGATAGACTTTATCTTTCACAAGGTCCCAGGCTGTGAGAGTAGACTTTATCGTTCATACGGTCCATGTCTGTGGGAATACACTTTATGTTTCACAAGGTCCGTGGCTCTGGGAAGAGACTTTATCTTTCACATGGTCCGTGGCTGTGGGGTAGACTTTATCTTTCACATGGTCCGTGGCTGTGGGATAGACTTTATCTTTCACATGGTCCGTGGCAGTGGGGTAGACTTTATCTTTCACATGGTCCGTGGCTGTGGGATAACCTCTATCTTTCACACAGTCCGTGGCTGTTGGAATAGACTCTATCTTTCATACGGTACATGGCTGTGGGATAGACTTTATCTTTCGCACGGTCCTTGGCTGTGGGGTTGACTTTATTTTTCACATGGTCCGTGGCTGTGGTAGTAGACTTTATCTTTCACACGGTCCGTGGCTGTGGGAATAGACTTTATGTTTCACACGGTCCGTGGCTCTGGGAATAGACTTTATCTTTCACACGGTCCGTGCCTGTGGGGTAGAATTTACTTTCACACGGTCCGTGCCTGAGGGATAGACTCTATCTTGCACATGGTCTGTCGCTGTGGGAATAGACTCTATCTTTCACACGGTCCATCGCTGTGGGTTAGACTTTATCTTTCTCTAGGTCCGTGGTTGTCGGATAGACTTTATCTTTCACACGGTCCGTGGCTGTGGGAATAGACTCTATCTTTCACAGGCTCCGTGCTTGTGGGATAGACTTTATCTTTCACACGGTCTGTGCCTGTGGGATAGACTTTTCTTTCTCACGGTCCGTGGCTGTGGGGTAGACTTTATCTTTCACACAGTCCGTGCCTGTGGGATAGACTGTTTCACACGGTCCTTGGCTGTGGGGTAGACTTTATCTTTCACATGGTCCGGGGCTGTGGGAGTAGTCTTTATGTTTCGCACAGGTCCGTGGCTGTGGGAATAGACTTTATGTTTCACAAGGTCCGTGACACTGGGAATAGAATTTATCTTTCACATGGTCCGGGGCTGTGTGATAGACTGAATCTTTCACACGGTCCGTGGCTGTGGGATCGACTTTATCTTTCACACGGTCCGTGCCTCTAGGACAGACTTTATCATTCACACGGTCCTTGCCTGTGGGATCGACTTTTTCACACGGCCCGTGCCTGTGGGATAGACTTTATCTTTCACATGGTCCATGCCTGTGGAATAGACTTTATCTTTCACACGGTCCGTGGCTGTGGGATAGACTTTTTCAGACGGTCCGTGCCTGTGGGATAGACTTTATCTTTCACACGGTCCGTGCCTGTGGGATAGACTTTATCTTTCACATGATCCGTGGCTGTGGGATAGACTCTAATTTTCACACGGTCGCTGGCTGTGGGAATAGACTCTATCTTTCACACGGTCCGTGCCTGTGGGATAGACTTTATCTTTCACACTGTCCGTGCCGGGGGGGTAGACATTATCTTTCACACGGTTCGTGGATGTGGGGTAGACTTTATCGTTCACACGGTCCGTGGCTGTGGGGTAGACTTTATCTTTCACACGGTCCGTGGCTCTGGGAATAGACTTTATGTTTCACATGGTCCGTGGCTGTGGGATAGACTTTATCTTTCAAGGTCCCAGGCTGTGGGAGTAGACTTTATCATTCATACGGTCCATGTCTGTGGGAATACACTTTATGTTTCACAAGGTCCGTGGCTCTGGGAAGAGACTTTATCTTTCACATGGTCCGTGGCTGTGGGGTAGACTTTATCTTTCACATGGTCCGTGGCTGTGGGATAGACTTTATCTTTCACATGGTCCGTGGCTGTCGGGTAGACTTTATCTTTCACATGGTCTGTGGCTGTGGGATAACCTCTATCTTTCACACAGTCCGTGGCTGTTGGAATAGACTCTATCTTTCATACGGTCCATGGCTGTGGGATAGACTTTATCTTTCACACGGTCCTTGGCTGTGGGGTTGACTTTATTTTTCACATGGTCCGTGGCTGTGGTAGTAGACTTTATCTTTCACACGGTCCGTCGCTGTGTGAATAGACTTTATGTTTCACACGGTCCGTGGCTCTGGGAATAGACTTTATCTTTCACATGGTCCGTGCCTGTGGGGTAGAATTTACTTTCACACGGTCCGTGCCTGAGGGATAGACTCTATCTTGCACATGGTCTGTCGCTGTGGGAATAGACTCTATCTTTCACACGGTCCATCGCTGTGGGTTAGACTTTATCTTTCTCTCGGTCCGTGGTTGTCAGATAGACTTTATCTTTCACACGGTCCGTGGCTGTGGGAATAGACTCTATCTTTCACACGCTCCGTGCTTGTGGGATAGACTTTATCTTTCACACGGTCTGTGCCTGTGGGATAGACTTTATCTTTCACAGGGCCCGTGGCTGTGGGGTAGACTTTATCTTTCACATGGCCCGTTCCTGTGGGATAGACTTTATCTTTCACACGGTCCGTGGCTGTGCGGTAGACTTTATCTTTCACACGGTCCGTGCCGTTGGGGTAGACTTTATCTTTCACATGGTCCGTGCCTGTGGGATAGACTCTATCTTGCACATGGTCTGTCACTGTGGGAATAGACTCTATCTTTCACACGGTCCGTGCCTGTGGGATAAACTTTATCTTTCACACGGTCCGTGGCTGTGGGATAGACTTTATCTTTCACACGGTCCGTGGCTCTGGGAATAGAGTTTATCTTTCTCACAGTCCGTGCCTGTGGGATAGACTTTATCATTCACACGGTCCGTGCCTGTAGGATAGACTCTATCTTTCACACGGTCCGTGGCTGTGGGGTAGACTTTATCTTTCACATGGACCGTGGTAGTGGGGTAGACTTTATCATTCACATGGTCCGTGCCTGTGGGATGGACTCTATCTTTCACATGGTCCGTGCCTGTGGGATAGACTCTGTCTTTCAAATGGTCCGTTGCTGTGGGATTAGAATCTATCTTTCACACGGTCCATGGCTGTGGAGGACTTTATCTTTCACATGGTCCGTGGATGTGGGGTAGACTTTATCTTTCACACGGTATGTGGCTGTGGGGTAGATTTTATCTTTCACGTGGTCCGTGGCTGTGGCTTAGATTTTATCTTTCACACGGTCCATGGCTGTGGGATAGACTTTACCTTTCACACGGTCCGTGGCTGGGGGGTAGACTTTATCTTTCACCCGGTCCGTGGTTGTGGGATAGAGTTTATCTTTCACACGGTCCGTGCCTGTGGGATAGACTTTATCTTTCACATGGTCCGTGGCTGTGGGGTAGATTTTATCTTTCACATGGTCTGTGGCTGTGGGATAGACTTTATCTTTCACATGGTCCGTGTCTGTGGGGTAGACTTTATCTTTCCCAACACCTGTGGCTGTGGGGTAGGCTTTATCTTTCACACGGTCCGTGGCTGTGCAGTAGACTTCATCTTTCACACGGTCCGTGGCTGTGGGTAGACTTTATCTTTCACACGGTCCGTGGCTGTGGTGGAGACTTTAGCTTTCACACGGTCCGTGGCTGTGGGATAGACTTTATCTTTCACACGGTCCGTGGCTGTGGGATAGACTTTATCTTTCACACGATCCGTGCCTGTGGAATAGACTTTTTCACACGGTCCTTGTCTGTGGGGTAGACTTTATCTTTCACATGGTCCGTGGCTGTGGGAGTAGTCTTTATGTTTCGCACAGGTCCGTGGCTGTGGGAATAGACTTTATGTTTCACAAGGTCCGTGGCTCTGGGAATAGAATTTATCTTTCACATGGTCCGTGGCTGTGGGGTAGACTTTATCTTTCACACGGTCCGTGGCTGTGGGATAGACTTTATCTTTCACACGGTCCGTGTCTGTGGGATAGACTTTATCTTTCACAAGGTCCCAGGCTGTGAGAGTAGACTTTATCGTTCATACGGTCCATGTCTGTGGGAATACACTTTATGTTTCACAAGGTCCGTGGCTCTGGGAAGAGACTTTATCTTTCACATGGTCCGTGGCTGTGGGGTAGACTTTATCTTTCACATGGTCCGTGGCTGTGGGATAGACTTTATCTTTCACATGGTCCGTGGCAGTGGGGTAGACTTTATCTTTCACATGGTCCGTGGCTGTGGGATAACCTCTATCTTTCACACAGTCCGTGGCTGTTGGAATAGACTCTATCTTTCATACGGTCCATGGCTGTGGGATAGACTTTATCTTTCGCACGGTCCTTGGCTGTGGGGTTGACTTTATTTTTCACATGGTCCGTGGCTGTGGTAGTAGACTTTATCTTTCACACGGTCCGTGGCTGTGGGAATAGACTTTATGTTTCACACGGTCCGTGGCTCTGGGAATAGACTTTATCTTTCACACGGTCCGTGCCTGTGGGGTAGAATTTACTTTCACACGGTCCGTGCCTGAGGGATAGACTCTATCTTGCACATGGTCTGTCGCTGTGGGAATAGACTCTATCTTTCACACGGTCCATCGCTGTGGGTTAGACTTTATCTTTCTCTAGGTCCGTGGTTGTCGGATAGACTTTATCTTTCACACGGTCCGTGGCTGTGGGAATAGACTCTATCTTTCACAGGCTCCGTGCTTGTGGGATAGACTTTATCTTTCACACGGTCTGTGCCTGTGGGATAGACTTTTCTTTCTCACGGTCCGTGGCTGTGGGGTAGACTTTATCTTTCACACAGTCCGTGCCTGTGGGATAGACTGTTTCACACGGTCCTTGGCTGTGGGGTAGACTTTATCTTTCACATGGTCCGGGGCTGTGGGAGTAGTCTTTATGTTTCGCACAGGTCCGTGGCTGTGGGAATAGACTTTATGTTTCACAAGGTCCGTGACACTGGGAATAGAATTTATCTTTCACATGGTCCGGGGCTGTGTGATAGACTGAATCTTTCACACGGTCCGTGGCTGTGGGATAGACTTTATCTTTCACACGGTCCGTGCCTCTAGGACAGACTTTATCATTCACACGGTCCTTGCCTGTGGGATCGACTTTTTCACACGGCCCGTGCCTGTGGGATAGACTTTATCTTTCACATGGTCCATGCCTGTGGAATAGACTTTATCTTTCACACGGTCCGTGGCTGTGGGATAGACTTTTTCACACGGTCCGTGCCTGTGGGATAGACTTTATCTTTCACACGGTCCGTTCCTGTGGGATAGACTTTATCTTTCACACGGTCCGTGATTGTGGGATAGACTTTATCTTTCACATGGTCCGGGGCTGTGGGATAGACTTTATCTTTCACACGGTCCGTGGCTGTGGGAATAGACTCTATCTTTCACACGCTCCGTGCTTGTGGGATAGACTTTATGTTTCACACGGTCCGTGCCTGTGGGATAGACTTTATCTTTCTCACGGTCCGTGGCTGTGGGGTAGACTTTATCTTTCACACGGTCCGTGCCTGTGGGATAGACTTTATCTTTCACACGTTCCGTGTCTGTGGGGTAGACTTTATCTTTCACACAGTCCTAGGCTGTGGGAGTAGACTTTATCGTTCATACAGTCCATGTCTGTGGGAATAGACTTTATGTTTCCCAAGGTCCGTGGCTCTGGGAAGAGACTTTATCTTTCACACGGTCCGTGCCTGTGGGGTAGACTTTATCTTTCACATGGTCCGTGCCTGTGGGATAGACTCTATCTTGCACATGGTCTGTCGCTGTGGGAATAGACACTATCTTACACACGGTCCGTGCCTGTGGGATAAACTTTATCTTTCACACGGTCCGTGGCTGTGGGATAGACTTTATCTTTCACACGGTCCGTGGCTCTGGGAATAGAGTTTATCTTTCTCACAGTCCGTGCCTGTGGGTTAGACTTTATCATTCACACGGTCCGTGCCTGTAGGAGAGACTCTATCTTTCACACGGTCCGTGGCTGTGGGGTAGACTTTATCTTTCACATGGTCCGTGGTAGTGGGGTAGACTTTATCATTCACATGGTCCGTGCCTGTGGGATAGACTCTGTCTTTCAAATGGTCCGTTGCTGTGGGATTAGAATCTATCTTTCACACGGTCCATGGCTGTGGGGTGGACTTTATCTTTCACATGGTCCGTGGATGTGGGGTAGACTTTATCTTTCACACGGTATGTGGCTGTGGGTTAGATTTTATCTTTCACACGGTCCGTGGCTGTGAGGTAGATTTTATCTTTCACACGGTCCATGGCTGTGGGATAGACTTTATCTTTCACACGGTCCGTGGCTGGGGGGTAGACTTTATCTTTCAAATGGCCCGTGACAGTGGGGTAGACTTTATCTGTCACACGGCCCATGCCTGTGGGATAGACTTTATCTTCACACGGCCCGTGGCTGTGGGGTAGACTTTATCTTTCATATGGCCCGTTCCTGTGGAATAGACTTTATCTTTCACACGGTCCGTGCCTATGGGATAGACTTTGTCTTTCACACGGCCCGTGGCTGTGGGGTAGACTTTATCTTTCACACGGCCAGTGGCTGTGGATTAGACTTTATCTTTACAACATTCCGTGCCTGTGGGGTAGACTTTATCTTTCACACGGTCCGTGCCTGTGGGATAGACTTTATCTTTCACATGGTCCGGGCCTGTGGAATAGACTCTATCATTCACCCGGTCCGTGGCTGTGGGATAGACTCTATCTTTCACATGGTCCGTGGCTGTGGGATTACACTCTATCTTTCACACGGTCCATGGCTGTCGGGTAGACTTTATCTTTCACATGGTCCGTGGCTGTGGGGTAGACTTTATCTTTCACACGGTATATGGCTGTGGGATAGATTTTATCTTTCACATGGTCCGTGGCAGTGGGGTAGACTTTATCTTTCACACGGTCATTGGCTGTGGGGTAGACTTTATTTTTCACATGGTCCGTGGCTGTGATAGTAGACTTTATCTTTCACACGTTCCGTGGCTGTGGGTATATACTTTATGTTTCAAACGGTCCGTGGCTCTGGGAATAGACTTTATCTTTCACACGGTCCGTGCCTGTGGGGTAGACTTTATTTTTCACACGGTCCGTGGTTGTGGGATAGAGTTTATCCCTCACACGGTCCGTGCCTGCGGGATAGACTTTATCTTTCACATGGTCCGTGGCTGTGGGTTTGACTTTTTCACACGGTCTGTGGCTGTGGGTTAGACTTTATCTTTCACATGGTCCGTGGCTGTGGGAGTAGTCTTTATCTTTCACACGGTCCATGGCTCTGGGAATAGACTTTATGTTTCATAAGGTCCGTGGCTCTGGGAATAGAATTTATCTTTCACATGGTCCATGGCTCTGGGGTAGAATTTATCTTTCATACGGTCCGTGCCTGTGGGATAGACTTTATATTTCACACGGTCCGTGGTTATGGGATAGAGTTTATCTTTCACACGGTCCGTGCCTGTGGGATAGACTTTATCTTTCACATGGTCCGTGGCTGTGGGGTAGTTTTTATCTTTCACATGGTCGCTGGCTGTGGGATAGACTTTATCTTTCACATGGTCCGTGTCTGTGGGGTAGACTTTATCTTTCCCAACACCCGTGGCTGTGGGGTAGGCTTTATCTTTCACACGGTCCGTGGCTGTGGAGTAGACTTCATCTTTCACACGGTCCGTGGCTGTGGGTAGACTTTATCTTTCACACGGTCCGTGGCTGTGGTGGAGACTTTAGCTTTCACACGGTCCGTGGCTGTGGGATAGACTTTATCTTTCACACGGTCCGTGGCTGTGGATAGACTTTATCTTTCACACGATCCGTGCCTGTGGAATAAACTTTTTCACACGGTCCTTGGCTGTGGGGTAGACTTTATCTTTCACATGGTCCGTGGCTGTGGGAGTAGTCTTTATGTTTCGCACAGGTCCGTGGCTGTGGGAATAGACTTTATGTTTCACAAGGTCCGTGGCTCTGGGAATAGAATTTATCTTTCACATGGTCCGTGGCTGTGGGGTAGACTTTATCTTTCACACGGTCCGTGGCTGTGGGATAGACTTTATCTTTCACACGGTCGGTGTCTGTGGGATAGACTTTATCTTTCACAAGGTCCCAGGCTGTGGGAGTAGACTTTATCGTTCATACGGTCCATGTCTGTGGGAATACACTTTATGTTTCACAAGGTCCGTGGCTCTGGGAAGAGACTTTATCTTTCACATGGTCCGTGGCTGTGGGGTAGACTTTATCTTTCACATGGTCCATGGCTGTGGGATAGACTTTATCTTTCACATGGTCCGTGGCAGTGGGGTAGACTTTATCTTTCACATGGTCCGTGGCTGTGGGATAACCTCTATCTTTCACACAGTCCGGGGCTGTTGGAATAGACTCTGTCTTCCCTACGGTTCATGGCTGTGGGATAGACTTTATCTGTCACACGGTCCTTGGCTGTGGGGTTGACTTTATTTTTCACATGGTCCGTGGCTGTGGTAGTAGACTTTATCTTTCACACGGTCCGTGGCTGTGGGAATAGACTTTATGTTTCACACGGTCCGTGGCTCTGGGAATAGACTTTATCTTTCACACGGTCCGTGCCTGTGGGGTAGAATTTACTTTCACACGGTCCGTGCCTGAGGGATAGACTCTATCTTGCACATGGTCTATCGCTGTGGGAATAGACTCTATCTTTCACACGGTCCATCGCTGTGGGTTAGACTTTATTTTCTCTCGGTCCGTGGTTGTCGGATAGACTTTATCTTTCACACGGTCCGTGGCTGTGGGAATAGACTCTATCTTTCACAGGCTCCGTGCTTGTGGGATAGACTTTATCTTTCACACGGTCTGTGCCTGTGGGATAGACTTTTCTTTCTCACGGTCCGTGGCTGTGGGGTAGACTTTATCTTTCACACGGTCCGTGCCTGTGGGATAGACTTTTTCACACGGTCCTTGGCTGTGGGGTAGACGTTATCTTTCACATGGTCCGGGGCTGTGGGAGTAGTCTTTATGTTTCGCACAGGTCCGTGGCTGTGGGAATAGACTTTATGTTTCACAGGGTCCGTGGCACTGGGATTAGAATTTATCTTTCACATGGTCCGTGGCTGTGTGATAGACTGAATCTTTCACACGGTCCGTGGCTGTGGGATAGACTTTATCTTTCACACGGTCTGTGGCTGTGGGATAGACTTTTTCACACGGTCTGTGGCTGTGGGATAGACTTTATCTTTCACACGGTCCGTTCCTGTGGGATAGACTTTATCTTTCACATGGTCCGGGGCTGTGGGATAGACTTTATCTTTCACATGGTCCGTGGCTGTGGGAATAGACTCTATCTTTCACACGCTCCGTGCTTGTGGGATAGACTGTATGTTTCACACGGTCCGTGCCTGTGGGATAGACTTTATCTTTCTCACGGTCCGTGGCTGTGGGGTAGACTTTATCTTTCACACGGTCCGTGCCTGTGGGATAGACTTTATCTTTCACACGTTCCGTGTCTGTGGGGTAGACTTTATCTTTCACACAGTCCTAGGCTGTGGGAGTAGACTTTATCGTTCATACAGTCCATGTCTGTGGGAATAGACTTTATGTTTCACAAGGTCCGTGGCTCTGGGAAGAGACTTTATCTTTCACATGGTCCGTGGCTGTGGGGTAGACTTTATCTTACACATGGTTCGTGGCTGTGGGATAGACTTTATCTTTCACATGGTCCGTGGCTGTGGGGTAGACTTTAACTTTCACATGGCCCGTGGCTGTGGGATAGCCTCTATCATTCACACAGTCCGTGGCTGTGGGAATAGACTCAATCTTTCACATGGCCCTTGGCTGTGGGATAGCCTCTATCATTCACAGAGTCTGTGGCTGTGGGGTAGACTTTATTTTTCACACGGTCCGTGGCTGTGGTAGTAGACTTTATCTTTCACACGGTCCGTGGCTGTGGGAATAGACTTTATGTTTCACACAGTCCGTGGCTCTGCGAATAGACTTTATCTTTCACACGGCCCGTGCCTGTGGGGTAGACTTTATCTTTCACATGGTCCGTGCCTGTGGGATAGACTCTATCTTGCACATGGTCTGTCGTTGTGGGAATAGACTCTATCTTTCACACGGTCCGTGCCTGTGGGATAAACTTTATCTTTCACACGGTCCGTGGCTGTGGGATAGACTTTATCTTTCACACGGTCCGTGGCTCTGGGAATAGAGTTTATCTTTCTCACAGTCCGTGCCTGTGGGATAGACTATATCATTCACACGGTCCGTGCCTGTGGGATAGACTCTATCTTTCAAATGGTCCGTGCCTGTGGGATAGACTCTGTCTTTCAAATGGTCCGTTGCTGTGGGATTAGAATCTATCTTTCACACGGTCCATGGCTGTGGGGTGGACTTTATCTTTCACATGGTCCGTGGATGTGGGGTAGACTTTATCTTTCACACGGTATGTGGCTGTGGGGTAGATTTTATCTTTCACGTGGTCCGTGGCTGTGGGGTAGATTTTATCTTTCACACGGTCCATGACTGTGGGATAGACTTTATCTTTCACACGGTCCGTGGCTGAGGGGTAGACTTTATCTTTCAAATGGCCCGTGACAGTGGGGTAGACTTTATCTTTCACACGGCCCATGCCTGTGGGATAGACTTTATCTTTCACACGGCCCGTGGCTGTGGGGTAGACTTTATCTTTCATATGGCCCGTTCCTGTGGGATAGACTTTATCTTTCACACGGTCCGTGCCTATGGGATAGACTTTGTCGTTCACACGGCCCGTGGCTGTGGGGTAGACTTTATCTTTCACACGGTCATTGGCTGTGGGGTAGACTTTATTTTTCACAGGGTCCGAGGCTGTGATAGTAGACTTTATCTTTCACACGTTCCGTGGCTGTGGGAATATACTTTATGTTTCACACGGTCCGTGGCTCTGGGAATAGACTTTATCTTTCACACGGTCCGTGCCTGTGGGGTAGACTTTATTTTTCACACGGTCCGTGGTTGTGGGATAGAGTTTATCCCTCACACGGTCCGTGGCTGTGGGGTAGACTTTATCTTTCACACGGTCCGTGGCTGTGGGATAGACTTTATCTTTCACACGGTCGGTGTCTGTGGGATAGACTTTATCTTTCACAAGGTCCCAGGCTGTGGGAGTAGACTTTATCGTTCATACGGTCCATGTCTGTGGGAATACACTTTATGTTTCACAAGGTCCGTGGCTCTGGGAAGAGACTTTATCTTTCACATGGTCCGTGGCTGTGGGGTAGACTTTATCTTTCACATGGTCCATGGCTGTGGGATAGACTTTATCTTTCACATGGTCCGTGGCAGTGGGGTAGACTTTATCTTTCACATGGTCCGTGGCTGTGGGATAACCTCTATCTTTCACACAGTCCGGGGCTGTTGGAATAGACTCTGTCTTTCATACGGTTCATGGCTGTGGGATAGACTTTATCTGTCACACGGTCCTTGGCTGTGGGGTTGACTTTATTTTTCACATGGTCCGTGGCTGTGGTAGTAGACTTTATCTTTCACACGGTCCGTGGCTGTGGGAATAGACTTTATGTTTCACACGGTCCGTGGCTCTGGGAATAGACTTTATCTTTCACACGGTCCGTGCCTGTGGGGTAGAATTTACTTTCACACGGTCCGTGCCTGAGGGATAGACTCTATCTTGCACATGGTCTGTCGCTGTGGGAATAGACTCTATCTTTCACACGGTCCATCGCTGTGGGTTAGACTTTATTTTCTCTCGGTCCGTGGTTGTCGGATAGACTTTATCTTTCACACGGTCCGGGGCTGTGGGAATAGACTCTATCTTTCACACGCTCCGTGCTTGTGGGATAGACTTTATCTTTCACACGGTCCGTGCCTGTGGGATAGACTTTTTCACACGGTCCTTGGCTGTGGGGTAGACTTTATCTTTCACATGGTCCGGGGCTGTGGGAGTAGTCTTTATGTTTCGCACAGATCCGTGGCTGTGGGAATAGACTTTATGTTTCACAAGGTCCGTGGCACTGGGAATAGAATTTATCTTTCACATGGTCCGTGGCTGTGGGGTAGATTTTATCTTTCACGTGGTCCGTGGCTGTGGGGTAGATTTTATCTTTCACACGGTCCATGGCTGTGGGATAGACTTTATCTTTCACACGGTCCGTGGCTGAGGGGTAGACTTTATCTTTCAAATGGCCCGTGACAGTGGGGTAGACTTTATCTTTCACACGGCCCATGCCTGTGGGATAGACTTTATCTTTCACACGGCCCGTGGCTGTGGGGTAGACTTTATCTTTCATATGGCCCGTTCCTGTGGGATAGACTTTATCTTTCACACGGTCCGTGCCTATGGGATAGACTTTGTCGTTCACACGGCCCGTGGCTGTGGGGTAGACTTTATCTTTCACATGGCCAGTGGCTGTGGATTAGACTTTATCTTTCACACATTCCGTGCCTGTGGGGTAGACTTTATCTTTCACATGGTCCGTGGCTTCGGGTTTGACTTTTTCACACGGTCTGTGGCTGTGGGTTAGACTTTATCTTTCACATGGTCCGTGGCTGTGGGAGTAGTCTTTATCTTTCACACGGTCCGTGGCTCTGGGAATAGACTTTATGTTTCATAAGGTCCGTGGCTCTGGGAATAGAATTTATCTTTCACATGGTCCATGGCTCTGGGGTAGAATTTATCTTTCATACGGTCCGTGCCTGTGGGATAGACTTTATATTTCACACGGTCCGTGGCTGTGGGATAGACTTTTTCACAAAGTCCGTGGCTGTGGGATAGACTTTATCTTTCACACGGTCCGTGCATGTGGGATAGACTTTATCTTTCACCTGGTCCGTGGTTGTGGGATAGAGTTTATCTTTCACACGGTCCGTGCCTGTGGGATAGACTTTATCTTTCACATGGTCCGTGGCTGTGGGGTAGATTTTATCTTTCACATGGTCTCTGGCTGTGGGATAGACTTTATCTTTCACATGGTCCGTGTCTGTGGGGTAGACTTTATCTTTCCCAACACCCGTGGCTGTGGGGTAGGCTTTATCTTTCACACGGTCCGTGGCTGTGGAGTAGACTTCATCTTTCACACGGTCCGTGGCTGTGGGTAGACTTTATCTTTCACACGGTCCGTGGCTGTGGTGGAGACTTTAGCTTTCACACGGTCCGTGGCTGTGGGATAGACTTTATCTTTCACACGGTCCGTGGCTGTGGGATAGACTTTATCTTTCACACGATCCGTGCCTGTGGAATAGACTTTTTCACACGGTCCTTGGCTGTGGGGTAGACTTTATCTTTCACATGGTCCGTGGCTGTGGGAGTAGTCTTTATGTTTCGCACAGGTCCGTGGCTGTGGGAATAGACTTTATGTTTCACAAGGTCCGTGGCTCTGGGAATAGAATTTATCTTTCACATGGTCCGTGGCTGTGGGGTAGACTTTATCTTTCACACGGTCCGTGGCTGTGGGATAGACTTTATCTTTCACACGGTCGGTGTCTGTGGGATAGACTTTATCTTTCACAAGGTCCCAGGCTGTGGGAGTAGACTTTATCGTTCATACGGTCCATGTCTGTGGGAATACACTTTATGTTTCACAAGGTCCGTGGCTCTGGGAAGAGACTTTATCTTTCACATGGTCCGTGGCTGTGGGGTAGACTTTATCTTTCACATGGTCCATGGCTGTGGGATAGACTTTATCTTTCACATGGTCCGTGGCAGTGGGGTAGACTTTATCTTTCACATGGTCCGTGGCTGTGGGATAACCTCTATCTTTCACACAGTCCGGGGCTGTTGGAATAGACTCTGTCTTTCATACGGTTCATGGCTGTGGGATAGACTTTATCTGTCACACGGTCCTTGGCTGTGGGGTTGACTTTATTTTTCACATGGTCCGTGGCTGTGGTAGTAGACTTTATCTTTCACACGGTCCGTGGCTGTGGGAATAGACTTTATGTTTCACACGGTCCGTGGCTCTGGGAATAGACTTTATCTTTCACACGGTCCGTGCCTGTGGGGTAGAATTTACTTTCACACGGTCCGTGCCTGAGGGATAGACTCTATCTTGCACATGGTCTGTCGCTGTGGGAATAGACTCTATCTTTCACACGGTCCATCGCTGTGGGTTAGACTTTATCTTTCTCTCGGTCCGTGGTTGTCGGATAGACTTTATCTTTCACACGGTCCGTGGCTGTGGGAATAGACTCTATCTTTCACACGCTCCGTGCTTGTGGGATAGACTTTATCTTTCACACGGTCTGTGCCTGTGGGATAGACTTTTCTTTCTCACGGTCCGTGGCTGTGGGGTAGACTTTATCTTTCACACGGTCTGTGCCTGTGGGATAGACTTTTTCACACGGTCCTTGGCTGTGGGGTAGACTTTATCTTTCACATGGTCCGGGGCTGTGGGAGTAGTCTTTATGTTTCGCACAGGTCCGTGGCTGTGGGAATAGACTTTATGTTTCACAGGGTCCGTGGCACTGGGATTAGAATTTATCTTTCACATGGTCCGTGGCTGTGTGATAGACTGAATCTTTCACACGGTCCGTGGCTGTGGGATAGACTTTATCTTTCACACGGTCCGTGCCTCTAGGACAGACTTTATCTTTCACACGGTCCGTGCCTGTGGGATCGACTTTTTCACACGGCCCGTGCCTGTGGGATAGACTTTATCTTTCACATGGTCCATGCCTGTGGAATAGACTTTATCTTTCACACGGTCTGTGGCTGTGGGATAGACTTTTTCACACGGTCTGTGGCTGTGGGATAGACTTTATCTTTCACACGGTCCGTTCCTGTGGGATAGACTTTATCTTTCACATGGTCCGGGGCTGTGGGATAGACTTTATCTTTCACATGGTCCGTGGCTGTGGGAATAGACTCTATCTTTCACACGCTCCGTGCTTGTGGGATAGACTGTATGTTTCACACGGTCCGTGCCTGTGGGATAGACTTTATCTTTCTCACGGTCCGTGGCTGTGGGGTAGACTTTATCTTTCACACGGTCCGTGCCTGTGGGATAGACTTTATCTTTCACACGTTCCATGTCTGTGGGGTAGACTTTATCTTTCACACAGTGCTAGGCTGTGGGAGTAGACTTTATCGTTCATACAGTCCATGTCTGTGGGAATAGACTTTATGTTTCACAAGGTCCGTGGCTCTGGGAAGAGACTTTATCTTTCACATGGTCCGTGGCTGTGGGGTAGACTTTATCTTACACATGGTTCGTGGCTGTGGGATAGACTTTATCTTTCACATGGTCCGTGGCTGTGGGGTAGACTTTAACTTTCACATGGCCCGTGGCTGTGGGATAGCCTCTATCATTCACACAGTCCGTGGCTGTGGGAATAGACTCAATCTTTCACATGGCCCTTGGCTGTGGGATAGCCTCTATCATTCACACAGTCTGTGGCTGTGGGGTAGACTTTATTTTTCACACGGTCCGTGGCTGTGGTAGTAGACTTTATCTTTCACACGGTCCGTGGCTGTGGGAATAGACTTTATGTTTCACACAGTCCGTGGCTCTGCGAATAGACTTTATCTTTCACACGGCCCGTGCCTGTGGGATAGACTTTATCTTTCACACGGTCCGTGCCTATGGGATAGACTTTGTCGTTCACACGGCCCGTGGCTGTGGGGTAGACTTTATCTTTCACACGGCCAGTGGCTGTGGATTAGACTTTATCTTTCACACATTCCGTGCCTGTGGGGTAGACTTTATCTTTCACACGGTCCGTGCCTGTGGGATAGATTTTATCTTTCACATGGTCCGTGGCAGTGGGGTAGACGTTATCTTTCACACGGTCCATGCCTGAGGGATAGAATTTTTCACACGGTCCGTGCCTGTGGGAAAGACTTTATCTCTCACACGGTCCGTGCCTGTAAGATAGACTCTATCTTTCACACTGTCCGTGGTTGTGGGATAGACTCTCTCTTGCACATGGTCTGTGGCTGCGGGGTAGACTTTATCTTTCACACGGTCCGTGGCTGCGGGGTAGACTTTATCTTTCACACGGTCCGTGGCTGCGGGGTAGACTTTATCTTTCACACGGTCTGTGGCTGCGGGGTAGACTTTATCGTTCACACGGTCCGTGGCTGTGGGGTAGACTTTATCTTTCACACGGCCCGTGGCTGTGGGGTAGACTTTATCTTTCACACGGCCCGTGGCTGTGGGGTAGACTTTATCTTTCACACGGTCCGTGGCTGTGGGGTAGACTTTATTTTTCACATGGTCCGTGGCTGTGGTAGTAGACTTTATCTTTCACACGTTCCGTGGCTGTGTGAATAGACTTTATGTTTCACACGGTCCGTGGCTCTGGGAATAGACTTTATCTTTCACACGGTCCGTGCATGTGGGGTAGGCTTTATCTTTCACACGGTCCGTGGTTGTGGGATAGAGTTTATCTTTCACACGGTCCGTGCCTGTGGGATAGACTTTATCTTTCACATGGTCCGTGGCTGTGGGTTTGACTTTTTCACACGGTCTGTGGCTGTGGGTTAGACTTTATCTTTCACATGGTCCGTGGCTGTGGGAATAGTCTTTATCTTTCACACGGTCCGTGGCTCTGGGAATAGACTTTATGTTTCACAAGGTCCGTGGCTCTGGGAATAGAATTTATCTTTCACATGGTCCGTGGCTCTGGGGTAGAATTTATCTTTCATACGGTCCGTGCCTGTGGGATAGACTTTATATTTCACACGGTCCGTGCCTGTCAGATAGACTTTTTCACAAGGTCCGTGGCTGTGGGATAGACTTTATCTTTCACACGGTCCGTGCATGTGGGATAGACTTTATCTTTCACCCGGTCCGTGGTTGTGGGATAGAGTTTATCTTTCACACGGTCCGTGCCTGTGGGATAGACTTTATCTTTCACATGGTCCGTGGCTGTGGGGTAGATTTTATCTTTCACATGGTCTGTGGCTGTGGGATAGACTTTATCTTTCACATGGTCCGTGTCTGTGCGGTAGACTTTATCTTTCCCAACACCCGTGGCTGTGGGGTAAGCTTTATCTTTCACACGGTCCGTGGCTGTGGAGTAGACTTCATCTTTCACACGGTCCGTGGCTGTGGGTAGACTTTATCTTTCACACGGTCCGTGGCTGTGGTGTAGACTTTAGCTTTCACACGGTCCGTGGCTGTGGGATAGACTTTATCTTTCACACGGTCCGTGGCTGTGGGATAGACTTTAGCTTTCACACGGTCCGTGGCTGTGGGATAGACTTTATCTTTCACACGGTCCGTGGCTGTGGGATAGACTTTATCTTTCACACGGCCCGTGGCTGTGGGGTAGACTTTATCTTTCATATGGCCCGTTCCAGTGGGATAGACTTTATCTTTCACACGGTCCGTGCCTATGGGATAGACTTTGTCTTTCACACGGCCCGTGGCTGCGGGGTAGACTTTACTTTCACACGGCCAGTGGCCGTAGATTAGACTTTATCTTTCACACGTTCCGTGCCTGTGGGGTAGACTTTATCTTTCACATGGTCCGTGCCTGTGGGATAGACTCTATCTTGCACATGGTCTGTCGCTGTCTGAATAGACTCTATCTTTCACACGGTCCGTGCCTGTGGGATAAACTTTATCTTTCACACGGTCCGTGGCTGTGGGATAGAATTTATCTTTCACACGGTCCGTGGCTCTGGGAATAGAGTTTATCTTTCTCACAGTCCGTGCCTGTGGGATAGACTTTATCTTTCACATGGTCCGTGCCTATGGGATAGACTCTATCATTCACCCGGTCCGTGGCTGTGGAATAGACTCTATCTTTCACATGGTCCGTGGCTGTGTGATTAGACTCTATCTTTCACACGGTCCATGGCTGTCGGGTAGAGTTTATCTTTCACATGGTCCGTGGCTGTGGGGTAGACTTTATCTTTCACACGATATATGGCTGTGGGATAGATTTTATCTTTCACATGGTCCGCGGCTGTGGGGTAGACTTTATCTTTCACACGTTCCGTGGCTGTGGGAACAGACTCTATCTTTCACACTGTCCGTGCCTGTGGGATAGACTTTATCTTTCACACGGTCCGTGGCTGTGGGATTCGACTCTATCTTTCACACGGTCCATGGCTGTGGGGTAGACATTATCTTTCACATGGTCCGTGGCTGTGTGGTAGACTTTATCTTTCACACGGTATGTGGCTGTGGGATAGATTTTATCTTTCACACGGTCCGTGGCTGTGGGAGAGACTTTATCATTCACACGGTCCGTGGCTGGGGGGTAGACTTTACCTTTCAAATGGCCCGTGGCAGTGGGGTAGACTTTATCTTTCACACGGCCCATGCCTGTGGGATAGAGTTTATCTTTCACACGGCCCGTGGCTGTGGGGTAGACTTTATCTTTCATATGGCCCGTTCCTGTGGGAAAGACTTTATCTTTCACACGGTCCGTGCCTATGGGATAGACTTTGTCTTTCACACGGCCCGTGACTGCGGGGTAGACTTTATCTTTCACACGGCCAGTGGCTGTGGATTAGACTTTATCTTTCACACGTTCCGTGCCTATGGGGTAGACTTTATCTTTCACACGGTTCGTGCCTGTGGGATAGACTTTATCTTTCACATGGTCCGTGCCTGTGGGATAGACTCTATCATTCACCCGGTCCGTGGCTGTGGAATAGACTCTATCTTTCACATGGTCCGTGGCTGTGGGATTAGACTCTATCTTTCACAAGGTCCATGTCTGTCGGGTAGACTTTATCTTTCACATGGTCCGTGGCTGTGGGGTAGACTTTATCTTTCACACGGTATATGGCTATGGGATAGATTTTATCTTTCACATGGTCCGTGGCTGTGGGGTAGACTTTATCTTTCAAACGGTCCGTGGCTGTGGGAACAGACTCTATCTTTCACACTGTCCGTGCCTGTGGGATAGACTTTATCTTTCACACGGTCCGTGGCTGTGCGGTAGACTTTGTCTTTCACACGGTCCGTGCCTGTGGGATAAACTTTATCTTTCACACGGTCCATGGCTGTGGGATAGAATTTATCTTTCACACGGTCCGTGGCTCTGGGAATAGAGTTTATCTTTCTCACAGTCCGTTCCTGTGGGATAGACTTTATCTTTCACATGGTCCGTGCCTATGGGATAGACTCTATCATTCACCCGGTCCGGGGCTGTGGAATTGACTCTATCTTTCACATGGTCCGTGGCTGTGTGATTAGACTCTATCTTTCACACGGTCCATGGCTGTCGGGTAAAGTTTATCTTTCACATGGTCCGTGGCTGTGGGGTAGACTTTATCTTTCACACGATATATGGCTGTGGGATAGATTTTATCTTTCACATGGTCCGCGGCTGTGGGGTAGACTTTATCTTTCACACGGTCCGTGGCTGTGCGGTAGACTTTGTCTTTCACACGGTCCGTGCCTGTGGGATAGACTTTATCTTTCACACGGTCCATGCCTGAGGGATAGAATTTTTCACACGGTCCGTGCCTGTGGGAAAGACTTTATCTCTCACACGGTCCGTGCCTGTAAGATAGACTCTATCTTTCACACTGTCCGTGGTTGTGGGATAGACTCTCTCTTGCACATGGTCTGTGGCTGCGGGGTAGACTTTATCTTTCACACGGTCCGTGGCTGCGGGGTAGACTTTATCTTTCACACGGTCCGTGGCTGCGGGGTAGACTTTATCTTTCACACGGTCCGTGGCTGCGGGGTAGACTTTATCGTTCACACGGTCCGTGGCTGTGGGGTAGACTTTATCTTTCACACGGCCCGTGGCTGTGGGGTAGACTTTATCTTTCACACGGCCCGTGGCTGTGGGGTAGACTTTATCTTTCACACGGTCCGTGGCTGTGGGGTAGACTTTATTTTTCACATGGTCCGTGGCTGTGGTAGTAGACTTTATCTTTCACACGTTCCGTGGCTGTGTGAATAGACTTTATGTTTCACACGGTCCGTGGCTGTGTGAATAGACTTTATCTTTCACACGTTCCGTGGCTGTGTGAATAGACTTTATCTTTCACACGTTCCGTGGCTGTGTGAATAGACTTTATCTTTCACACGGTCCGTGCCTGTGGGATAGACTTTATCTTTCACACGGTCCATGCCTGAGGGATAGAATTTTTCACACGGTCCGTGCCTGTGGGAAAGAGTTTATCTCTCACACGGTCCGTGCCTGTAAGATAGACTCTATCTTTCACACTGTCCGTGGTTGTGGGATAGACTCTCTCTTGCACATGGTCTGTGGCTGCGGGGTAGACTTTATCTTTCACACGGTCCGTGGCTGCGGGGTAGACTTTATCTTTCACACGGTCCGTGGCTGCGGGGTAGACTTTATCTTTCACACGGTCCGTGGCTGCGGGGTAGACTTTATCGTTCACACGGTCCGTGGCTGTGGGGTAGACTTTATCTTTCACACGGCCCGTGGCTGTGGGGTAGACTTTATCTTTCACACGGCCCGTGGCTGTGGGGTAGACTTTATCTTTCACACGGTCCGTGGATGTGGGGTAGACTTTACCTTTCACACAGTCCGTGGCTGTGGGGTAGACGTTACCTTTCACACGGTCCGTGGCTGTGGGGTAGACATTATCTTTCACAAGGTCAGTGGCTGTGGGGGAGACTTTATCTTTCACACGGCCTTTGCCTGTGGCATAGACTTTATCTTTCACACGGCCCGTGCCTGTGGCATAGACTTTATCTTTCACACGGCCCGTACCTGTGGGGTAGACATAATCTTTCACACGGCCCGTGGCTGTGGGGTAAACTTTATGTTTCACACGGTCCGTGGCTGTGGGAATAGACTTTATCTTTCACACGGTCCGTGGCTGTGGGAATACACTTTATCTTTCACACGGTCCGTGGCTGTGGGAATAGACTTTATCTTTCACACGTTCCGTGCCTGTGGGATAGACTTTATCTTTCACACGGTCCCTGGCTGTGGGGTAGACTTTATCTTTCACACGGTCCCTGCCTGTGGGATAGACTTTTTCACACGGTCCGTGCCTGTGGGATATACTTTATCTTTCACACAGTCCGTGCCTGTGGGATAGACTTTATCTTTCACATTGTCCGTGGCTGTGGGATAGACTTTTTCATACGGTCCGTGGCTGTGAGATAGACTTTATCTTTCACACGGCCCGTGGCTGTGGGATAGACTTTATCTTTCACACGGTGGTTGGCTGTGGGAATAGACTCTATCTTTAACACTGTCCGTGCCTGTGGGATAGACTTTATCTTTCACACGGTCCGTGGCTGTGGGGTAGACTTCATCTTTCACACGGCCCGTGGCTGTGGGATAGACTTTATCTTTCACACGGTGGTTGGCTGTGGGAATAGACTCTATCTTTAACACTGTCCGTGCCTGTGGGATAGACTTTATCTTTCACACGGTCCTTGGCTGTGGGGTAGACATTATCTTTCACAAGGTCAGTGGCTGTGGGGTAGACTTTATCTTTCACACGGCCCTTGCCTGTGGCATAGACTTTATCTTTCACACGGCCCGTGCCTGTGGCATAGACTTTATCTTTCACACGGCCCGTGCCTGTGGGGTAGACTTAATCTTTTACACGGCCCGTGGCTGTGGGGTAGACTTTATGTTTCACACGGTCCGTGGCTGTGGGAATAGACTTTATCTTTCACACGGTCCGTGGCTGTGGGAATAGACTTTATCTTTCACACGGTCCGTGCCTGTGGGATAGACTTTATCTTTCACACGGTCCGTGGCTGTGGGATAGACTCTATCTTTCCCTCGGTCCATGCCTGTGGGATACCCTCTATCTTTCACACGGTCCGTGGCTGTGGGGTAGACTTTATCTTTCACAAGCTCCGTGGCTGTGGGAAAGACTTTATCTTTCACACGGTCCGTGTCTTTGTGGTAGACTTTATCTTTCACACGGTAGGTGGCTGTGGGGTAGACTTTATCTTTCACACGGTCCGTGGCTGTGGGGTAGACTTTATCTTTCACAAGCTCCGTGGCTGTGGGAAAGACTTTATCTTTCACACGGTCCGTGTCTTTGTGGTAGACTTTATCTTTCACACGGTAGGTGGCTGTGGGAAAGACTTTATCTTTCACACGGTCCGTGTCTTTGTGGTAGACTTTATCATTCACACGGTAGGTGGCTGTGGGGTAGACTTTATCTTTCACACGGTCCGTGGCTGTGGGGTAGACTTTATCTTTCACAAGCTCCGTGGCTGTGGGAAAGACTTTATCTTTCACACGGTCCGTGTCTTTGTGGTAGACTTTATCTTTCACACGGTAGGTGGCTGTGGGGTAGACTTTATCTTTCACACGGTCCGTGGCTGTGCGAATAGACTTTATCTTTCACATGTTCCGTGGCTGTGGGATAGACTTTTTCACACGGCCCGTGGCTGTGGAGTAGACTTTATCTTTCACATGGTCCGTGTCTGTGGGGTAGACTTTATTTTTCACACGGTCCGTGCCTGTGGGAAAGACTCCATCTTTCACACGGTCCGTGGCTGTGGGATAGACTTTTTCTTTCACATGGTCCGTGGCTGTGGGAATAGACTCTATCTTTCACACGGTCCGTGGCTGTGGGATAGACTTTATCTTTCCTACGGTCCATGGCTGTGGGAATAGACTCTATCTTTCACACGGTCCGTGGCTGTGGGAAAGACTTTATCTTTCGCACGGCCCGTGGCTGTGTGGTAGACTTTATCTTTCATACAGTCCATGGCTTTGGGGTAGACATTATCTTTCACACGGTCCGTGCCTTTGGAATAGACTTTATCTTTCACATGGTCCGTGGCTCTGGTATAGACTTTATCTTTCACACGGTAAGTGGCTGTGTGATAGACTTTTTCACACGGTCCGTCCCTGTGGGATAGACTTTATCTTTCACACGTTCCGTGGCTGTCGGATAGACTTTATCTTTCACAAGGTCCGTGCCTGTGGGACAGACTTTATCTTTCAAACGGTCCGTGGCTGTGGGATAGACTTTATCTTTCACAAGGTCCGTGCCTGTGGGGTAGACACTATCTTTCACACGGTCCGTGGATGTGGGGTAGACTTTATCTTTCAAACGGTCCGTGGCTGTGGGAATAGACTCTATCTTTCACACGGTCCGTGCCTGTGGGATAGACTTTATCTTTCACACGGTCCGTGCCTGTGGGGTAGACATTATCTTTCACACGGTTCGTGGATGTGGGGTAGATTTTATCGTTCACACGGTCCGTGGCTGTGGGATAGACTTTATCTTTCACACGGTCCGTGCCTGTGGGATAGACTTTATCTTTCACACGGTCCGTGGCTGTGGGATAGACTCTATCTTTCACACGGTCGTTTCCTGTGGGGTAGACTCTATCTTTCACACGGTTCATGGCTGTTGGAATAGACTTTATCTTTCACACGGTCCGTGGTGTGGGATAGACTTTATCTTTCACACGGTCCGTGGCTGTGGGATAGACTTTATCTTTCACACGGTCCGTGCCTGTGGGATAGACTTTATCTTTCACATGATCCGTGGCTGTGGGATAGACTCTATCTTTCACACGGTCCGTGGCTGTGGGGTAGACTTTATCTTTCATACAGTCCGTGTCTGTGGGGTAGACTTTATCTTTCACACGGTCCGTGCCTGTGGGGTAGACTTTATCTTTCACATGGTCCGTGGCTCTGGTATAGACTTTATCTTTCACATGGTAAGTGGCTGTGGGATAGACTTTTTGACACGGTCCGTGCCTGTGGGATAGACTTTATATTTCACACGGTCCGTGGCTGTGGGATAGACTTTTTGACACGGTCCGTGCCTGTGGGATAGACTTTATATTTCACACGGTCCGTGGCTGTCGGAAAAACTTTATCTTTCACAAGGTCCGTGCCTGTGGGATAGACTTTATCTTTCAAACGGTCCGTGACTGTGGGATAGACTTTATCTTTCACACGATCCATGGCTGTGGGAATAGACTCTATCTTTCACACGGTCCGTGCCTGTGGGGTAGACATTATCTTTCACACGGTCCGTGGCTGTGGGGTAGACTTCATCTTGCACACGGTCCGTGGCTCGGATAGACTTTATCTTTCACACGGTCCGTGGCTGTGGGGTAGACTTTATCTTTCACACGGTCCGTGGCTGTGGGAACAGACTGTATCATTCACACTGTCCACGGCTGTGGGGTGGACTTTATCTTTCACACGGTCCGTGCCTGTGGGATAGACTTTATCTTTCACATGGTCTGTGGCTGAGGGATAGACTTTTTCACACGGTCCGTGGCTGTGGGATAGACTTTATCTTTCACACGGTCCGTGGCTGTGGGGTAGACTTTATCTTTCATACAGTCCGTGGCTGTGGGGTAGACTTTATCTTTCACACGGTCCGTGCCTGTGGGGTAGACTTTATCTTTCACATGATCCGTGGCTGTGGGAATAGACTCTATCTTTCACACGGTCCGTGCCTGTGGGATAGACTTTATTTTTCACACGGTCCGTGGCTGTGTGGTAGACTTTATTTTTCACACGGTCCGTGGCTGTGGGATAGACTTTATCTTTCACACAGTCCGTGTCTTTGTGGTAGACTTTATCTTTCACACAGTAGGTGGCTGTGGGAGTAGACTTTATCTTTCACACGGTCCGTGGCTGTGCGAATAGACTTTATCTTTCACATGGTCCGTGGCTGTGGGATAGACTTTTTCACACGGTCCGTGGCTGTGGGATAGACTTTATCTTTCACACGGTCCGTTCCTGTGGGATAGACTTTATCTTTCACACGGTCCGTGCCTGTGGGATAGACTTCATCTTTCACATGATCCGTGGCTGTGATATAGACTTTATCTTTCACACGTTCGTTAGATGTTGGAACAGACTCTATCTTTCACACGGTCCGTGGCTGTGGGATAGCCTCTATCTTTCACACGGTCCGTTTCTGTGGGGTAGACTTTATCTTTCACACGGTCCGTGGCTGTGGGGTAGACTTTATCTTTCACACGGCCCGGGGCTGTGGGGTAGACTTTATCTTTCACATGGCCCGTGCCTGTGGGGTAGACTTTACCTTTCACACGGTCCGTGCCTGTGGGGTAGACATTATCTTTCACATGGTCCGTGGATGTGGGGTAGACTTTATCTTTCACACGGTCCGTGGCTGTGGGGTAGACTTTATCTTTCACACGGCCCGTGGCTGTGGGGTAGAGTTTATCTTTCACATGGCCCGTGGCTGTGGAGTAGACTTTATCTTTCACATGGCGTGGCTGTGGGGTAGACTTTATCTTTCACACGGTCCGTGCCTGTGGGAAAGACTCCATCTTTCACACGGTCCGTGGCTGTGGGATAGACTTTTTCTTTCATATGGTCCGAGGCTGTGGGAATAGACTCTATCTTTCACACGGTCCGTGGCTGTGGGATAGACTTTATCTTTCACACGGTCTGTGCCTGTGGAGTAGACTTTATCTTTCACAGGTCCGTGGCTCTGGTATAGACTTTATCTTTCACACGGTAATTGGCTGTGTGATAGACTTTTTCACATGGTACGTGCCTGTGGGATAGACTTTATCTTTCACACGATTCCGTGGCTGTCGGATAGACTTTATCTTTCACAAGGTCCGTGTCTGTGGGATAGACTTTATCTTTCACACGGTCCATGGCTGTGGGAATAGACTCTATCTTTCACACGGTCCGTGGCTGTGGGAAAGACTTTATTTTTCGCACGGTCCGTGGCTGTGGGAATAGACTCTATCTTTCACACGGTCCGTGGCTGTGGGAAAGACTTTATCTTTCGCACAGCCCGTGGCTGTGTGGTAGACTTTATCTTTCATACAGTCCGTGGCTGTGGGGTAGACATTATCTTTCACACGGTCCGTGCCTTTGGAATAGACTTTATCTTTAACATGTTCCGTGGCTCTGGTATAGACTTTATCTTTCACACGGTAAGTGGCTGTGTGATAGACTTTTTCACACGGTCCGTGCCTGTGGGATAGACTTTATCTTTCACATGGTCCATGGCTGTGGGATAGACTTTTTGACACGGTCCGTGCCTGTGGGATAGACTTTATCTTTCACACGTTCCGTGGCTGTAGGATAGACTTTATCTTTCACAAGGTCCGTGCCTGTGGGACAGACTTTATCTTTCAAACGGTCCGTGGCTGTGGGACAGACTTTATCTTTCACAAGGTCCGTGCCTGTGGGGTAGACATTATCTTTCACACGGTCCGTGGATGTGGGGTAGACTTTATCTTTCAAACGGTCCGTGGCTGTGGGAATAGAGTCTATCTTTCACACGGTCCGTGCCTGTGGGATAGACTTTATGTTTCACACGGTCCGTGCCTGTGGGGTAGACATTATCTTTCACACGGTTCGTGGATGTGGGGTAGACTTTATCGTTCACACGGTCCGTGGCTGTGGGGTAGACTTTATCTTTCACACGGTCCGTGCCTGTGGGATAGACTTTATCTTTCACACGGTCCGTGGCTGTGGGATAGACTCTATCTTTCACACGGTCGTTTCCTGTGGGGTAGACTCTATCTTTCACACGGTTCATGGCTGTTGGAATAGACTTTATCTTTCACACGGTCCGTGGTGTGGGATAGACTTTATCTTTCACACGGTCCGTGGCTGTGGAATAGACTCTATCTTGCACATGGTCTGTCGCTGTCTGAATAGACTCTATCTTTCACACGGTCCGTGCCTGTGGGATAAACTTTATCTTTCACACGGTCCGTGCCTGTGGGATAGACTTTATCTTTCACACGGTCCGTGGCTCTGGGAATAGAGTTTATCTTTCTCACAGTCCGTGCCTGTGGGATAGACTTTATCTTTCACATGGTCCGTGCCTATGGGATAGACTCTATCATTCACCGGGTCCGTGGCTGTGGAATAGACTCTATCTTTCACATGGTCCGTGGCTGTGTGATTAGACTCTATCTTTCACACGGTCCATGGCTCTCGGGTAGTTTTTATCTTTCACATGGTCCGTGGCTGTGGGGTAGACTTTATCTTTCACACTGCATATGGCTGTGGGATAGATTTTATCTTTCACATGGTCCGTGGCTGTCGGGTAGACTTTATCTTTCACACGGTCCTTGGCTGTGCGGTAGACTTTATCTTTCACACGGTCCGTGCCTATGGGATAGACTTTGTCTTTCACACGGCCCGTGACTGTGGGGTAGACTTTATCTTTCACACGGCCAGTGGCTGTGGATTAGACTTTATCTTTCACACGTTCCGTGCCTATGGGGTAGACTTTATCTTTCACACGGTTCGTGCCTGTGGGATAGACTTTATCTTTCACATGGTTCGTGCCTGTGGGATAGACTCTATCATTCACCCGGTCCGTGGCTGTGGAATAGACTCTATCTTTCACATGGTCCGTGGCTGTGGGATTAGACTCTATCTTTCACAAGGTCCATGGCTGTCGGGTATACTTTATCTTTCACATGGTCCGTGGCTGTGGGGTAGACTTTATCTTTCACAAGGTATATGGCTATGGGATAGATTTTATCTTTCACATGGTCCCTGGCTGTGGGGTAGACTTTATCTTTCAAACGGTCCGTGGCTGTGGGAACAGACTCTATCTTTCACACTGTCCGTGCCTGTGGGATAGACTTTATCTTTCACACGGTCCGTGGCTGTGCGGTAGACTTTGTCTTTCACATGGTCCGTGCCTGTTGGATAGTCTTTATCTTTCACACGGTCCATGCCTGAGGGATAGACTTTTTCACACGGTCCGTGCCTGTGGGAAAGACTTTCTCTTTCACACGGTCCGTGCCTGTGGGATAGACTTTATCTTTCACATGGTCCGTGGCTGTGGGATAGACTTTATCTTTCACACGGTCCGTGGCTGTGGAAATAGATTTATCTTTCACATGGTTTGTGCCTGTGGGATAGACTTTATCTTTCACATGGTCCGTGGCAGTGGGGTAGACTTTATCTTTCACACGGTCCATTCATGTGGGATAGACTTTTTCACACGGTCCGTGCCTGTGGGGTAGACTGTATCTTTCACATGGTCCGTGGCTGTGGGAATAGTCTTTATCTCTCACACGGTCAGTGCCTGTGAGATAGACTCTATCTTTCACACTGTCCGTGGTTGTGGGATAGTCTCTCTCTTGCACATGGTGTGGCTGCGGGGTAGACTTGATCTTTCACACGGTCCGTGGCTGCGGGGTAGACTTTATCTTTCACACGGTCCGTGGCTGCGGGGTAGACTTTATCTTTCACACGGTCCGTGGCTGCGGGGTAGACTTTATCGTTCACACGGCCCGTGGCTGTGGGGTAGACTTTAATTTCACACGGCCCGTGGCTGTGGGGTAGACTTTATCTTTCAACACGGCCCGTGGCTGTGGGGTAGACTTTATCTTTCACACGGCCCGTGGCTGTGGAGTAGACTTTATGTTTCACACGGTCCGTGCCTGTGGGAAAGACTCCATCTTTCACACGGTCCGTGGCTGTGGGATAGACTTTTTCTTTCACATGGTCCGTGGCTGTTGGAATAGACTCTATCTTTCACACGGTCCGTGGCTGTGGGATAGACTTTATCTTTCACACGGTCCATGGCTGTGGGAATAGACTCTATCTTTCACACGGTCCGTGGCTGCGGGAAAGACTTTATCTTTCGCACGGCCCGTGGCTGTGTGGTAGACTTTATCTTTCATACAGTCCGTGGCTGTGGGGTAGACATTATCTTTCACACGTTCCGTGCCTTTGGAATAGACTTTATCTTTCACATGGCCCGTGGCTCTGGTATAGACTTTATCTTTCACACGGTAAGTGGCTGTGTGATAGACTTTTTCACACGGTCCGTGCCTGTGGGATAGACTTTATCTTTCACATGGTCCATGGCTGTGGGATAGACTTTTTGACACGGTCCGTGCCTGTGGGATAGACTTTATCTTTTACACGTTCCGTGGCTGTCGGATAGACTTTATCTTTCACACGGTCCGTGGCTGTGGGGTAGACTTTATCTTTCACACGGTCCGTGGCTGTGGGAACAGACTGTATCATTCACACTGTCCACGGCTGTGGGGTGGACTTTATCTTTCACACGGTCCGTGCCTGTGGGATAGACTTTATCTTTCACATGGTCTGTGGCTGAGGGATAGACTTTTTCACACGGTCCGTGGCTGTGGGATAGACTTTATCTTTCACACGGTCCGTGGCTGTGGGGTAGACTTTATCTTTCATACAGTCCGTGGCTGTGGGGTAGACTTTATCTTTCACACGGTCCGTGCCTGTGGGGTAGACTTTATCTTTCACATGATCCGTGGCTGTGGGAATAGACTCTATCTTTCACACGGTCCGTGCCTGTGGGATAGACTTTATTTTTCACACGGTCCGTGGCTGTGTGGTAGACTTTATTTTTCACACGGTCCGTGGCTGTGGGATAGACTTTATCTTTCACACAGTCCGTGTCTTTGTGGTAGACTTTATCTTTCACACAGTAGGTGGCTGTGGGAGTAGACTTTATCTTTCACACGGTCCGTGGCTGTGCGAATAGACTTTATCTTTCACATGGTCCGTGGCTGTGGGATAGACTTTTTCACACGGTCCGTGGCTGTGGGATAGACTTTATCTTTCACACGGTCCGTTCCTGTGGGATAGACTTTATCTTTCACACGGTCCGTGCCTGTGGGATAGACTTCATCTTTCACATGATCCGTGGCTGTGGTATAGACTTTATCTTTCACACGTTCGTTAGATGTTGGAACAGACTCTATCTTTCACACGGTCCGTGGCTGTGGGATAGCCTCTATCTTTCACACGGTCCGTTTCTGTGGGGTAGACTTTATCTTTCACACGGTCCGTGGCTGTGGGGTAGACTTTATCTTTCACACGGCCCGGGGCTGTGGGGTAGACTTTATCTTTCACATGGCCCGTGCCTGTGGGGTAGACTTTACCTTTCACACGGTCCGTGCCTGTGGGGTAGACATTATCTTTCACATGGTCCGTGGATGTGGGGTAGACTTTATCTTTCACACGGTCCGTGGCTGTGGGGTAGACTTTATCTTTCACACGGCCCGTGGCTGTGGGGTAGAGTTTATCTTTCACATGGCCCGTGGCTGTGGAGTAGACTTTATCTTTCACATGGCGTGGCTGTGGGGTAGACTTTATCTTTCACACGGTCCGTGCCTGTGGGAAAGACTCCATCTTTCACACGGTCCGTGGCTGTGGGATAGACTTTTTCTTTCATATGGTCCGAGGCTGTGGGAATAGACTCTATCTTTCACACGGTCCGTGGCTGTGGGATAGACTTTATCTTTCACACGGTCTGTGCCTGTGGAGTAGACTTTATCTTTCACAGGTCCGTGGCTCTGGTATAGACTTTATCTTTCACACGGTAATTGGCTGTGTGATAGACTTTTTCACATGGTCCGTGCCTGTGGGATAGACTTTATCTTTCACACGATTCCGTGGCTGTCGGATAGACTTTATCTTTCACAAGGTCCGTGTCTGTGGGATAGACTTTATCTTTCACACGGTCCATGGCTGTGGGAATAGACTCTATCTTTCACACGGTCCGTGGCTGTGGGAAAGACTTTATTTTTCGCACGGTCCGTGGCTGTGGGAATAGACTCTATCTTTCACACGGTCCGTGGCTGTGGGAAAGACTTTATCTTTCGCACAGCCCGTGGCTGTGTGGTAGACTTTATCTTTCATACAGTCCGTGGCTGTGGGGTAGACATTATCTTTCACACGGTCCGTGCCTTTGGAATAGACTTTATCTTTCACATGGTCCGTGGCTCTGGTATAGACTTTATCTTTCACACGGTAAGTGGCTGTGTGATAGACTTTTTCACACGGTCCGTGCCTGTGGGATAGACTTTATCTTTCACATGGTCCATGGCTGTGGGATAGACTTTTTGACACGGTCCGTGCCTGTGGGATAGACTTTATCTTTCACACGTTCCGTGGCTGTCGGATAGACTTTATCTTTCACAAGGTCCGTGCCTGTGGGACAGACTTTATCTTTCAAACGGTCCGTGGCTGTGGGACAGACTTTATCTTTCACAAGGTCCGTGCCTGTGGGGTAGACATTATCTTTCACACGGTCCGTGGATGTGGGGTAGACTTTATCTTTCAAACGGTCCGTGGCTGTGGGAATAGAGTCTATCTTTCACACGGTCCGTGCCTGTGGGATAGACTTTATGTTTCACACGGTCCGTGCCTGTGGGGTAGACATTATCTTTCACACGGTTCGTGGATGTGGGGTAGACTTTATCGTTCACACGGTCCGTGGCTGTGGGGTAGACTTTATCTTTCACACGGTCCGTGCCTGTGGGATAGACTTTATCTTTCACACGGTCCGTGGCTGTGGGATAGACTCTATCTTTCACACGGTCGTTTCCTGTGGGGTAGACTCTATCTTTCACACGGTTCATGGCTGTTGGAATAGACTTTATCTTTCACACGGTCCGTGGTGTGGGATAGACTTTATCTTTCACACGGTCCGTGGCTGTGGAATAGACTCTATCTTGCACATGGTCTGTCGCTGTCTGAATAGACTCTATCTTTCACACGGTCCGTGCCTGTGGGATAAACTTTATCTTTCACACGGTCCGTGCCTGTGGGATAGACTTTATCTTTCACACGGTCCGTGGCTCTGGGAATAGAGTTTATCTTTCTCACAGTCCGTGCCTGTGGGATAGACTTTATCTTTCACATGGTCCGTGCCTATGGGATAGACTCTATCATTCACCGGGTCCGTGGCTGTGGAATAGACTCTATCTTTCACATGGTCCGTGGCTGTGTGATTAGACTCTATCTTTCACACGGTCCATGGCTCTCGGGTAGTTTTTATCTTTCACATGGTCCGTGGCTGTGGGGTAGACTTTATCTTTCACACTGCATATGGCTGTGGGATAGATTTTATCTTTCACATGGTCCGTGGCTGTCGGGTAGACTTTATCTTTCACACGGTCCTTGGCTGTGCGGTAGACTTTATCTTTCACACGGTCCGTGCCTATGGGATAGACTTTGTCTTTCACACGGCCCGTGACTGTGGGGTAGACTTTATCTTTCACACGGCCAGTGGCTGTGGATTAGACTTTATCTTTCACACGTTCCGTGCCTATGGGGTAGACTTTATCTTTCACACGGTTCGTGCCTGTGGGATAGACTTTATCTTTCAAATGGTTCGTGCCTGTGGGATAGACTCTATCATTCACCCGGTCCGTGGCTGTGGAATAGACTCTATCTTTCACATGGTCCGTGGCTGTGGGATTAGACTCTATCTTTCACAAGGTCCATGGCTGTCGGGTATACTTTATCTTTCACATGGTCCGTGGCTGTGGGGTAGACTTTATCTTTCACAAGGTATATGGCTATGGGATAGATTTTATCTTTCACATGGTCCCTGGCTGTGGGGTAGACTTTATCTTTCAAACGGTCCGTGGCTGTGGGAACAGACTCTATCTTTCACACTGTCCGTGCCTGTGGGATAGACTTTATCTTTCACACGGTCCGTGGCTGTGCGGTAGACTTTGTCTTTCACATGGTCCGTGCCTGTTGGATAGTCTTTATCTTTCACACGGTCCATGCCTGAGGGATAGACTTTTTCACACGGTCCGTGCCTGTGGGAAAGACTTTCTCTTTCACACGGTCCGTGCCTGTGGGATAGACTTTATCTTTCACATGGTCCGTGGCTGTGGGATAGACTTTATCTTTCACACGGTCCGTGGCTGTGGAAATAGATTTATCTTTCACATGGTTTGTGCCTGTGGGATAGACTTTATCTTTCACATGGTCCGTGGCAGTGGGGTAGACTTTATCTTTCACACGGTCCATTCATGTGGGATAGACTTTTTCACACGGTCCGTGCCTGTGGGGTAGACTGTATCTTTCACATGGTCCGTGGCTGTGGGAATAGTCTTTATCTCTCACACGGTCAGTGCCTGTGAGATAGACTCTATCTTTCACACTGTCCGTGGTTGTGGGATAGTCTCTCTCTTGCACATGGTGTGGCTGCGGGGTAGACTTGATCTTTCACACGGTCCGTGGCTGCGGGGTAGACTTTATCTTTCACACGGTCCGTGGCTGCGGGGTAGACTTTATCTTTCACACGGTCCGTGGCTGCGGGGTAGACTTTATCGTTCACACGGCCCGTGGCTGTGGGGTAGACTTTAATTTCACACGGCCCGTGGCTGTGGGGTAGACTTTATCTTTCACACGGTCCGTGGCTGTGGGGTAGACTTTACCTGTCACACGGTCCGTGGCTGTGGGGTAGACGTTACCTTTCACACGGTCCGTGGCTGTGGGGTAGACATTATCTTTCACAAGGTCAGTGGCTGTGGGGGAGACTTTATCTTTCACACGGCCTTTGCCTGTGGCATAGACTTTATCTTTCACACGGCCCGTGCCTGTGGCATAGACTTTATTTTCACACGGCCCGTGCCTGTGGGGTAGACATAATCTTTCACACGGCCCGTGGCTGTGGGGTAGACTTTATGTTTCACACGGTCCGTGGCTGTGGGAATAGACTTTCTCTTTCACATGGTCCGTGGCTGTGGGAATACACTTTATCTTTCACACGGTCCGTGGCTGTGGGATAGACTCTATCTTTCCCTCGGTCCATGCCTTTGGGATACCCTCTATCTTTCACACGGTCCGTGGCTGTGGGAATAGACTTTATCTTTCACACAGTCCATGCCTGTGGGATAGACTCTATCTTTCACATGGTCCGTGGCTGTGGGATAGCCTCTATCTATCACACGGTCCGTGGTTGTGTGAATAGGCTTTATCTTTCACACGGTCCGTGGCTGTGGGGTAGACTTTATCTTTCACAAGCTCCGTGGCTGTGGGAAAGACTTTATCTTTCACACGGTCCGTGTCTTTGTGGTAGACTTTATCTTTCACACGGTAGGTGGCTGTGGGGTAGACTTTATCTTTCACACGGTCCGTGGCTGTGCGAATAGACTTTATCTTTCACATGTTCCGTGGCTGTGGGATAGACTTTTTCACACGGTCCGTGGCTGTGGGATAGACTTTATCTTTCACACGGTCCGTGCCTGTGGGATAGACTTTATCTTTCACACGGTCCGTGCCTGTGGGATAGACTTTATCTTTCATATGATCCGTGGCTGTGGGATAGACTTTATCTTTCACACGTTCGTTAGATGTGGGAACAGACTCTATCTTTCACACGGTCTGTGGCTGTGGGATAGACTCTATCTTTCACACGGTCCATGGCTGTGGAGTAGACTTTATCTTTCACACGGTCCGTGGCTGTGGGGTAGACTTTATCTTTCAACACGGCCCGTGGCTGTGGGGTAGACTTTATCTTTCACATGGCCCGTGCCTGTGGGGTAGACTTTATCTTTCACACGGTCCGTGGCTGTGGGGTAGACTTTATCTTTCACATGGTCCGTGGCTGTGGGGTAGACTTTATCTTTCACACGGCCCGTGGTTGTGGGGTAGACTTTATCTTTCACACGGCCCGTGGCTGTGGAGTAGACTTTATCTTTCACACGGTCCGTGCCTGTGGGAAAGACTCCATCTTTCACACGGTCCGTGGCTGTGGGATAGACTTTTTCTTTCACATGGTCCGTGGCTGTTGGAATAGACTCTATCTTTCACACGGTCCGTGGCTGTGGGATAGACTTTATCTTTCACACGGTCCATGGCTGTGGGAATAGACTCTATCTTTCACACGATCCGTGGCTGCGGGAAAGACTTTATCTTTCGCACGGCCCGTGGCTGTGTGGTAGACTTTATCTTTCATACAGTCCGTGGCTGTGGGGTAGACATTATCTTTCACACGTTCCGTGCCTTTGGAATAGACTTTATCTTTCACATGGCCCGTGGCTCTGGTATAGACTTTATCTTTCACACGGTAAGTGGCTGTGTGATAGACTTTTTCACACGGTCCGTGCCTGTGGGATAGACTTTATCTTTCACATGGTCCATGGCTGTGGGATAGACTTTTTGACACGGTCCGTGCCTGTGGGATAGACTTTATCTTTTACACGTTCCGTGGCTGTCGGATAGACTTTATCTTTCACAAGGTCCGTGCCTGTGGGACAGACTTTATCTTTCAAACGGTCCGTGGCTGAGGGATAGACTTTATCTTTCACAAGGTCCGTGCCTGTGGGGTAGACATTATCTTTCACACGGTCCGTGGATGTGGGGTAGACTTTATCTTTCAAACAGTCCGTGTCTGTGGGAATAGACTCAATCTTTCACACGGTCCGTGCCTGTGGGATAGACTTTATCTTTCACACGGTCCGTGCCTGTGGGGTAGACATTATCTTTCACACGGTTCGTGGAGGTGGGGTAGACTTTATCGTTCACACGGTCCATGGCTGTTGGGTAGACTTTATCTTTCACACGGTCCATGCCTGTGGGATAGACTTTATCTTTCACATGGTCCGTGGCTGTGAGGTAGACTTTATCTTTCACACGGTCCGTGCCTGTGGGATAGACTTTATCTTTCACACGGTCCGTGGCTGTGGGATAGACTCTATCTTTCCCTCGGTCCATGCCTGTGGGATACCCTCTATCTTTCACACGGTCCGTCGCTGTGGGAATAGACTTTATCTTTCACACAGTCCATGCCTGTGGGATAGACTCTATCTTTCACATGGTCCGTGGTTGTGTGAATAGGCTTTATCTTTCACACGGTCCGTGGCTGTGGGGTAGACTTTATCTTTCACAAGCTCCGTGGCTGTGGGAAAGACTTTATCTTTCACACGGTCCGTGTCTTTGTGGTAGACTTTATCTTTCACACGGTAGGTGGCTGTGGGGTAGACTTTATCTTTCACACGGTCCGTGGCTGTGCGAATAGACTTTATCTTTCACATGTTCCGTGGCTGTGGGATAGACTTTTTCACACGGTCCGTGGCTGTGGGATAGACTTTATCTTTCACACGGTCCGTGCCTGTGGGATAGACTTTATCTTTCACACGGTCCGTGCCTGTGGGATAGACTTTATCTTTCATATGATCCGTGGCTGTGGGATAGACTTTATCTTTCACACGTTCGTTAGATGTGGGAACAGACTCTATCTTTCACACGGTCTGTGGCTGTGGGATAGACTCTATCTTTCACACGGTCCATGGCTGTGGAGTAGACATTATCTTTCACACGGTCCGTGGCTGTGGGGTAGACTTTATCTTTCAACACGGCCCGTGGCTGTGGGGTAGACTTTATCTTTCACATGGCCCGTGCCTGTGGGGTAGACTTTATCTTTCACACGGTCCGTGCCTGTGGGGTAGACATTATCTTTCACATGGTCCGTGGCTGTGGGGTAGACTTTATCTTTCACACGGCCCGTGGTTGTGGGGTAGACTTTATCTTTCACACGGCCCGTGGCTGTGGAGTAGACTTTATCTTTCACACGGTCCGTGCCTGTGGGAAAGACTCCATCTTTCACACGGTCCGTGGCTGTGGGATAGACTTTTTCTTTCACATGGTCCGTGGCTGTTGGAATAGACTCTATCTTTCACACGGTCCGTGGCTGTGGGATAGACTTTATCTTTCACACGGTCCATGGCTGTGGGAATAGACTCTATCTTTCACACGTTCCGTGGCTGTGGGAAAGACTTTATCTTTCGCACGGCCCGTGGCTGTGTGGTAGACTTTATCTTTCATACAGTCCGTGGCTGTGGGGTAGACATTATCTTTCACACGTTCCGTGCCTTTGGAATAGACTTTATCTTTCACATGGCCCGTGGCTCTGGTATAGACTTTATCTTTCACACGGTAAGTGGCTGTGTGATAGACTTTTTCACACGGTCCGTGCCTGTGGGATAGACTTTATCTTTCACATGGTCCATGGCTGTGGGATAGACTTTTTGACACGGTCCGTGCCTGTGGGATAGACTTTATCTTTTACACTTTCCGTGGCTGTCGGATAGACTTTATCTTTCACAAGGTCCGTGCCTGTGGGACAGACTTTATCTTTCAAACGGTCCGTGGCTGTGGGATAGACTTTATCTTTCACAAGGTCCGTGCCTGTGGGGTAGACATTATCTTTCACACGGTCCGTGGATGTGGGGTAGACTTTATCTTTCAAACAGTCCGTGTCTGTGGGAATAGACTCTATCTTTCACACGGTCCGTGCCTGTGGGATAGACTTTATCTTTCACACGGTCCGTGCCTGTGGGGTAGATATTATCTTTCACACGGTTCGTGGAGGTGGGGTAGACTTTATCGTTCACACGGTCCATGGCTGTTGGGTAGACTTTATCTTTCACACGGTCCGTGCCTGTGGGATAGACTTTATCTTTCACACGGTCCGTGGCTGTGGGATAGACTCTATCTTTCACACGGTCGTTTCCTGTGGGGTCGACACTATCTTTCACACGGTTCATGGCTGTTGGAATAGACTTTATCTTTCACACAGTCCGTGGTGTGGGATAGACTTTATCTTTCACACAGTCCGTGCCTGTGGGATAGACTTTATCTTTCACACGGTCCGTGCCTGTGGGATAGACTTTATCTTTCACATGATCCGTGGCTGTGGGATAGACTTTATCTTTCACACGTTCGTTAGATGTGGGAACAGACTCTATCTTTCACACGGTCCGTGGCTGTGGGATAGACTCTATCTTTCACACGGTCCGTGGCTGTGGGGTAGACTTTATCTTTCATACAGTCCGTGGCTGTGGGGTAGACTTTATCTTTCACACGGTCCGCGCCTGTGGGGTAGACTTTATCTTTCACATGGTCCGTGGCTCTGGTATAGACTTTATCTTTCACACGGTAAGTGGCTGTGTGATAGACTTTTTCACACGGTCCGTGCCTGTCGGATAGACTTTATCTTTCACATGGTCCGTGGCTGTGGGATAGACTTTTTGACACGGTCCGTGCCTGTGGGATAGACTTTATCTTTCACACGGTCCATGGCTGTGGGAATAGACTCTGTCTCTCACACGGTCCGTGGCTGTGGGATAGACTTTAACTTTCACACGGTCCGTGGCTGTGGGAAAGACTTTATCTTTCACACGGCCCGTGGCTGTGTGGTAGACTTTATCTTTCATACAGTCCGTGGCTGTGGGGTAGACTTTATCTTTCACACGGTCCGTGCCTGTGGAGTAGGCTTTATCTTTCACATGGTCCGTGGCTCTGGTATAGACTTTATCTTTCACACGGTAAGTGGCTGTGTGATAGACTTTTTCACACGGTCCGTGCCTGTGGGATAGACTTTATCTTTCACACGTTCCGTGGCTGTCGGATAGACTTTATCTTTCACAAGGTCCGTGCCTGTGGGATAGACTTTATCTTTCACACGGTCCATGGCTGTGGGAATAGACTCTATTTTTAACACGGTCCGTGGCTGTGGGAAAGACTTTATCTTTCGCACTGTCCATGGCTGTGGGAATAGACTCTATCTTTCACACGGTCCGTGGCTGTGGGAAAGACTTTAACTTTCGCACGGCCCGTGGCTGTGTGGTAGACTTTATCTTTCATACAGTCCGTGGCTGTGGGGTAGACATTATCTTTCACACGGTCCGTGCCTTTGGAATAGACTTTATCTTTCACATGGTCCGTGGCTCTGGTATAGACTTTATCTTTCACACGGTAAGTGGCTGTGTGATAGACTTTTTCACACGGTCCGTGCCTGTGGGATAGACTTTATCTTTCACATGGTCCATGGCTGTGGGATAGACTTTTTGACACGGTCCGTGCCTGTGGGATAGACTTTATCTTTCACACGTTCCGTGGCTGTCGGATAGACTTTATCTTTCACAAGATCCGTGCCTGTGGGACAGACTTTATCTTTCAAACGGTCCGTGGCTGTGGGATACACTTTATCTTTCACAAGGTCCGTGCCTGTGGGGTAGACATTATCTTTCACACGGTCCGTGGATGTGGGAACAGACTGTATCATTCACACTGTCCACGGCTGTGGGGTGGACTTTATCTTTCACACGGTCCGTGCCTGCGGGATAGACTTTATCTTTCACATGGTCTGTGGCTGAGGGATAGACTTTTTCACACGGTCCGTGGCTGTGGGATAGACTTTATCTTTCACACGGTCCGTGCCTGTGGGATAGACTTTATCTTTCACATGATCCGTGGCTGTGGGATAGACTCTATCTTTCACACGGTCGCTGGCTGTGGGAATAGACTCTATCTTTCACACGGTCCGTGCCTGTGGGATAGACTTTATTTTTCACACGGTCCGTGGCTGTGTGGTAGACTTTATCTTTCACACGGTCCGTGGCTGTGGGGTAGACTTTATCTTTCACACGGCCCCGTGCCTGTGGGGTAGACTTAATCTTTCACCCAGCCCGTGGCTGTGGAGTAGACTTTATGTTTCACACGGTCCGTGGCTGTGAGAATAGACTTTATCTTTCACACGGTCCGTGGCTGTGGGAATAGACTTTATCTTTCACACGGTCCGTGCCTGTGGGATAGACTTTATCTTTCACACGGTCCGTGGCTGTGGGATAGACTCTATCTTTCCCTCGGTCCATGCCTGTGGGATAGCCTCTATCTTTCACACGGTCCGTGGCTGTGGGAATAGACTTTATCTTTCACACAGTCCATGCCTGTGGGATAGACTCTATCTTTCACATGGTCCGTGGCTGTGAGATAGCCTCTATCTTTCACACGGTCCGTGGCTGTGTGAATAGGCTTTATCTTTCACACGGTCCGTGGCTGTGGGGTAGACTTTATCTTTCACAAGCTCCGTGGCTGTGGGATAGACTTTATCTTTCACACGGTCCGTGTCTTTGTGGTAGACTTTATCTTTCACACAGTAGGTGGCTGTGGGAGTAGACTTTATCTTTCACACGGTCCGTGGCTGTGCGAATAGACTTTATCTTTCACATGGTCCGTGGCTGTGGGATAGATTTTTCACATGGTCCGTGGCTTTGGGATAGACTTTATCTTTCACACGGTCCGTGGCTGTGCGAATAGACTTTATCTTTCACATGGTCCGTGGCTGTGGGATAGATTTTTCACATGGTCCGTGGCTTTGGGATAGACTTTATCTTTCACATGGTCCGTGGCTCTGGTATAGACTTTATCTTTCACACGGTAAGTGGCTGTGTGATAGACTTTTTCACACGGTCCGTGCCTGTCGGATAGACTTTATCTTTCACATGGTCCGTGGCTGTGGGATAGACTTTTTGACACGGTCCGTGCCTGTGGGATAGACTTTATCTTTCACACGGTCCATGGCTGTGGGAATAGACTCTGTCTCTCACACGGTCCGTGGCTGTGGGATAGACTTTAACTTTCACACGGTCCGTGGCTGTGGGAAAGACTTTATCTTTCACACGGCCCGTGGCTGTGTGGTAGACTTTATCTTTCATACAGTCCGTGGCTGTGGGGTAGACTTTATCTTTCACACGGTCCGTGCCTGTGGAGTAGGCTTTATCTTTCACATGGTCCGTGGCTCTGGTATAGACTTTATCTTTCACACGGTAAGTGGCTGTGTGATAGACTTTTTCACACGGTCCGTGCCTGTGGGATAGACTTTATCTTTCACACGTTCCGTGGCTGTCGGATAGACTTTATCTTTCACAAGGTCCGTGCCTGTGGGATAGACTTTATCTTTCACACGGTCCATGGCTGTGGGAATAGACTCTATTTTTAACACGGTCCGTGGCTGTGGGAAAGACTTTATCTTTCGCACGGTCCATGGCTGTGGGAATAGACTCTATCTTTCACACGGTCCGTGGCTGTGGGAAAGACTTTAACTTTCGCACGGCCCGTGGCTGTGTGGTAGACTTTATCTTTCATACAGTCCGTGGCTGTGGGGTAGACATTATCTTTCACACGGTCCGTGCCTTTGGAATAGACTTTATCTTTCACATGGTCCGTGGCTCTGGTATAGACTTTATCTTTCACACGGTAAGTGGCTGTGTGATAGACTTTTTCACACGGTCCGTGCCTGTGGGATAGACTTTATCTTTCACATGGTCCATGGCTGTGGGATAGACTTTTTGACACGGTCCGTGCCTGTGGGATAGACTTTATCTTTCACACGTTCCGTGGCTGTCGGATAGACTTTATCTTTCACAAGATCCGTGTCTGTGGGACAGACTTTATCTTTCAAACGGTCCGTGGCTGTGGGATACACTTTATCTTTCACAAGGTCCGTGCCTGTGGGGTAGACATTATCTTTCACACGGTCCGTGGATGTGGGAACAGACTGTATCATTCACACTGTCCACGGCTGTGGGGTGGACTTTATCTTTCACACGGTCCGTGCCTGCGGGATAGACTTTATCTTTCACATGGTCTGTGGCTGAGGGATAGACTTTTTCACACGGTCCGTGGCTGTGGGATAGACTTTATCTTTCACACGGTCCGTGCCTGTGGGATAGACTTTATCTTTCACATGATCCGTGGCTGTGGGATAGACTCTATCTTTCACACGGTCGCTGGCTGTGGGAATAGACTCTATCTTTCACACGGTCCGTGCCTGTGGGATAGACTTTATTTTTCACACGGTCCGTGGCTGTGTGGTAGACTTTATCTTTCACACGGTCCGTGGCTGTGGGGTAGACTTTATCTTTCACACGGCCCCGTGCCTGTGGGGTAGACTTAATCTTTCACCCAGCCCGTGGCTGTGGAGTAGACTTTATGTTTCACACGGTCCGTGGCTGTGAGAATAGACTTTATCTTTCACACGGTCCGTGGCTGTGGGAATAGACTTTATCTTTCACACGGTCCGTGCCTGTGGGATAGACTTTATCTTTCACACGGTCCGTGGCTGTGGGATAGACTCTATCTTTCCCTCGGTCCATGCCTGTGGGATAGCCTCTATCTTTCACACGGTCCGTGGCTGTGGGAATAGACTTTATCTTTCACACAGTCCATGCCTGTGGGATAGACTCTATCTTTCACATGGTCCGTGGCTGTGAGATAGCCTCTATCTTTCACACGGTCCGTGGCTGTGTGAATAGGCTTTATCTTTCACACGGTCCGTGGCTGTGGGGTAGACTTTATCTTTCACAAGCTCCGTGGCTGTGGGATAGACTTTATCTTTCACACGGTCCGTGTCTTTGTGGTAGACTTTATCTTTCACACAGTAGGTGGCTGTGGGAGTAGACTTTATCTTTCACACGGTCCGTGGCTGTGCGAATAGACTTTATCTTTCACATGGTCCGTGGCTGTGGGATAGATTTTTCACATGGTCCGTGGCTTTGGGATAGACTTTATCTTTCACACGGTCCGTTCCTGTGGGAAAGACTTTATCTTTCACACGGTCCGTGCCTGTTGGATAGACTTTATCTTTCACACGTTCATTAGATGTTGGAACAGACTCTATCTTTCACACGGTCCGTGGCTGTGGGATAGCCTCTATCTTTCACACGGTCCGTGTCTGTGGGGTAGACTTTATCTTTCACACGGTCCGTGGCTGTGGGGTAGACTTTATCTTTCACACGGCCCGGGGCTGTGGGGTAGACTTTATCTTTCACATGGCCCGTGCCTGTGGGGTAGACTTTATCTTTCACACGGTCCGTGCCTGTGTGGTAGACATTATCTTTCACATGGTCCGTGGATGTGGGGTAGACTTTATCTTTCACACGGTCCGTGGCTGTGGGGTAGACTTTATCTTTCACACGGCCCGTGGCTGTGGGGTAGAGTTTATCTTTCACACGGCCCGTGGCTGTGGAGTAGACTTTAACTTTCACATGGTCCGTGGCTGTGGGGTAGACTTTATCTTTCACACGGTCCGTGCCTGTGGGATAGACTTTATCTTTCACACGGTCCGTGGCTGTGGGATAGACTCTATCTTTCCCTCGGTCCATGCCTGTGGGATACCCTCTATCTTTCACACGGTCCGTTGCTGTGGGAATAGACTTTATCTTTCACACAGTCCATGCCTGTGGGATAGACTCTATCTTTCACATGGTCCGTGGCTGTGGGATAGCCTCTATCTATCACACGGTCCGTGGTTGTGTGAATAGGCTTTATCTTTCACACGGTCCGTGGCTGTGGGGTAGACTTTATCTTTCACAAGCTCCGTGGCTGTGGGAAAGACTTTATCTTTCACATGGTCCGGGTCTTTGTGGTAGACTTTATCTTTCACACGGTAGGTGGCTGTGGGGTAGACTTTATCTTTCACACGGTCCGTGGCTGTGCGAATAGACTTTATCTTTCACATGTTCCGTGGCTGTGGGATAGACTTTTTCACACGGTCCGTGGCTGTGGGATAGACTTTATCTTTCACACGGTCCGTGCCTGTGGGATAGACTTTATCTTTCACATGGTCCGTGCCTGTGGGATAGACTTTATCTTTCACATGATCCGTGGCTGTGGGATAGACTTTATCTTTCACACGTTCGTTAGATGTGGGAACAGACTCTATCTTTCACACGGTCTGTGGCTGTGGGATAGACTCTATCTTTCACACGGTCCATGGCTGTGGAGTAGACTTTATCTTTCACACGGTCCGTGGCTGTGGGGTAGACTTTATCTTTCAACACGGCCCGTGGCTGTGGGGTAGACTTTATCTTTCACATGGCCCGTGCCTGTGGGGTAGACTTTATCTTTCACACGGTCCGTGCCTGTGGGGTAGACATTATCTTTCACATGGTCCGTGGCTGTGGGGTAGACTTTATCTTTCACACGGCCCGTGGTTGTGGGGTAGACTTTATCTTTCACACGGCCCGTGGCTGTGGAGTAGACTTTATCTTTCACACGGTCCGTGCCTGTGGGAAAGACTCCATCTTTCACACGGTCCTTGGCTGTGGGATAGACTTTTTCTTTCACATGGTCCGTGGCTGTGGGAATAGACTCTATCTTTCACACGGTCCGTGGCGGTGGGATAGACTTTATCTTTCACACGGTCCATGGCTGTGGGAATAGACTCTATCTTTCACACGGTCCGTGGCTGTGGGAAAGACTTTATCTTTCGCACGGCCCGTGAATGTGTGGTAGACTTTATCTTTCATACAGTCCGTGGCTTTGGGGTAGACATTATCTTTCACACGGTCCGTGCTTTTGGAATAGACTTTATCTTTCACATGGCCCGTGGCTCTGGTATAGACTTTATCTTTCACACGGTAAGTGGCTGTGTGATAGACTTTTTCACACGGTCCGTGCCTGTGGGATAGACTTTATCTTTCACATGGTCCATGGCTGTGGGATAGACTTTTTGACACGGTCCGTGCCTGTGGGATAGACTTTATCTTTCACACGTTCCGTGGCTTTCGGATAGACTTTATCTTTCACAAGGTCCGTGCCTGTGGGACAGACTTTATCTTTCAAACGGTCCGTGGCTGAGGGATAGACTTTATCTTTCACAAGGTCCGTGCCTGTGGGGTAGACATTATCTTTCACACGGTCCGTGGATGTGGGGTAGACTTTATCTTTCAAACGGTCCGTGGCTGTGGGAATAGACTCTATCTTTCACACGGTCCGTGGATGTGGGGTAGACTTTATCTTTCACACGGTCCGTGTCTGTGTGATAGACTTTATCTTTCACACGGTCCGTGGCTGTGGGATAGACTCTATCTTTCACACGGTCGTTTCCTGTGGGGTAGACTCTATCTTTCACACGGTTCATGGCTGTTGGAATAGACTTTATCTTTCACACGGTCCATGGTGTGGGATAGACTTTATCTTTCACACGGTCCGTGCCTGTGGGATAGACTTTATCTTTCACACGGTCCGTGCCTGTGGGATAAACTTTATCTTTCACATGATCCGTGGCTGTGGGATAGACTTTATCTTTCACACGTTCGTTAGATGTGGGAACAGACTCTATCTTTCACACGGTCCGTTCCTGTGGGATAGACTTTATCTTTCACACGGTCCGTGCCTGTGGGATAGACTTTATCTTTCACATGATCCGTGGCTGTGGGATAGACTCTATCTTTCACACGGTCGCTGGCTGTGGGAATAGACTCTATCTTTCACACGGTCCGTGCCTGTGGGATAGACTTTATCTTTCACACGGTCCGTGGCTGTGTGGTAGACTTTATCTTTCACATGGTCCGTGGCTGTGGGGTAGACTTTATCTTTCACACGGCCCGTGCCTGTGGGGTAGACCTAATCTTTCATCCGGCCCGTGGCTGTGGTGTAGACTTTATGTTTCACACGGTCCGTGGCTGTGAGAATAGACTTTATCTTTCACACGGTCCGTGGCTGTGGGAATAGACTTTATCTTTCACACAGTCCATGCCTGTGGGATAGACTCTATCTTTCACATGGTCCGTGGCTGTGGGATAGCCTCTATCTTTCACACGGTCCGTGGCTGTGTGAATAGGCTTTATCTTTCACACGGTCCATGCCTGTGGGGTAGACATTATCTTTCACATGGTCCGTGGATGTGGGGTAGACTTTATCTTTCACACGGTCCGTGGCTGTGGGGTAGACTTTATCTTTCACACGGCCCGTGGCTGTGGGGTAGAGTTTATCTTTCACACGGCCCGTGGCTGTGGAGTAGACTTTATCTTTCACATGGTCCGTGGCTGTGGGGTAGACTTTATCTTTCACACGGTTCGTGCCTGTGGGAAAGACTCCATCTTTCACACGGTCCGTGGCTGTGGGATAGACTTTTTCTTTCATATGGTCCGTGGCTGTGGGAATAGACTCTATCTTTCACACGGTCCGTGGCTGTGGGATAGACTTTATCTTTCACACGGTCCGTGGCTGTGGGAAAGACTTTATCTTTCACACGGCCCGTGGCTGTGTGGTAGACTTTATCTTTCATACAGTCCGTGGCTGTGGGGTAGACTTTATCTTTCACACGGTCCGTGCCTGTGGAGTAGACTTTATCTTTCACATGGTCCGTGGCTCTGGTATAGACTTTATCTTTCACACGGTAAGTGGCTGTGTGATAGACTTTTTCACACGGTCCGTGCCTGTGGGATAGACTTTATCTTTCACACGTTCCGTGGCTGTCGGATAGACTTTATCTTTCACAAGGTCCGTGCGTGTGGGATAGACTTTATCTTTCACACGGTCCATGGCTGTGGGAATAGACTCTATTTTTAACACGGTCCGTGGCTGTGGGAAAGACTTTATCTTTCGCACGGTCCATGGCTGTGGGAATAGACTCTATCTTTCACACGGTCCGTGGCTGTGGGAAAGACTTTATCTTTCGCACGGCCCGTGGCTGTGTGGTAGACTTTATCTTTCATACAGTCCGTGGCTGTGGGGTAGTCATTATCTTTCACACGGTCCGTGCCTTTGGAATAGACTTTATCTTTCACATGGTCTGTGGCTCTGGTATAGACTTTATCTTTCACACGGTAAGTGGCTGTGTGATAGACTTTTTCACACGGTCCGTGCCTGTGGGATAGACTTTATCTTTCACATGGTCCATGGCTGTGGGATAGACTTTTTGACACGGTCCGTGCCTGTGGGATAGACTTTATCTTTCACACGTTCCGTGGCTGTCGGATAGACTTTATCTTTCACAAGGTCCGTGCCTGTGGGACAGACTTTATCTTTCAAACGGTCCGTGGCTGTGGGATAGACTTTATCTTTCACAAGGTCCGTGCCTGTGGGGTAGACATTATCTTTCACACGGTCCGTGGATGTGGGAACAGACTGTATCATTCACACTGTTCACGGCTGTGGGGTGGACTTTATCTTTCACACGGTCCGTGCCTGCGGGATAGACTTTATCTTTCACATGGTCTGTGGCTGAGGGATAGACTTTTTCACACGGTCCGTGGCTGTGGGATAGACTTTATCTTTCACACGGTCCGTTCCTGTGGGATAGACTTTATCTTTCACACGGTCCGTGCCTGTGGGATAGACTTTATCTTTCACATGATCCGTGGCTGTGGGATAGACTCTATCTTTCACACGGTCGCTGGCTGTGGGAATAGACTCTATCTTTCACACGGTCCGTGTCTGTGGGATAGACTTTATTTTTCACACGGTCCGTGGCTGTGTGGTAGACTTTATCTTTCACACGGTCCGTGGCTGTGGGGTAGACTTTATCTTTCACACGGCCCGTGCCTGTGGGGTAGACTTAATCTTTCATCCGGCCCGTGGCTGTGGTGTAGACTTTATGTTTCACACGGTCCGTGGCTGTGAGAATAGACTTTATCTTTCACACGGTCCGTGGCTGTGGGAATAGACTTTATCTTTCACACGGTCCGTGCCTGTGGGATAGACTTTATCTTTCACACGGTCCGTGGCTGTGGGATAGACTCTATCTTTCCCTCGGTCCATGCCTGTGGGATAGCCTCTATCTTTCACACGGTCCGTGGCTGTGGGAATACACTTTATCTTTCACACAGTCCATGCCTGTGGGATAGACTCTATCTTTCACATGGTCCGTGGCTGTGGGATAGCCTCTATCTTTCACACGGTCCGTGGCTGTGTGAATAGGCTTTATCTTTCACACGGTCCGTGGCTGTGGGGTAGACTTTATCTTTCACAAGCTCCGTGGCTGTGGGATAGACTTTATCTTTCACACGGTCCGTGGCTGTGCGAATAGACTTTATCTTTCACATGGTCCGTGGCTGTGGGATAGACTTTTTCACAGGGTCCGTGGCTTTGGGATAGACTTTATCTTTCACACGGTCCGTTCCTGTGGGATAGACTTTATCTTTCACACGGTCCGTGCCTGTGGGATAGACTTTATCTTTCACATGATCCGTGGCTGTGGGATAGACTTTATCTTTCACACGTTCGTTAGATGTTGGAACAGACTCTATCTTTCACACGGTCCGTGGCTGTGGGATAGCCTCTATCTTTCACACGGTCCGTGTCTGTGGGGTAGACTTTATCTTTCACACGGTCCGTGGCTGTGGGGTAGACTTTATCTTTCACACGGCCCGGGGCTGTGGGGTAGACTTTATCTTTCACATGGCCCGTGCCTGTGGGGTAGACTTTATCTTTCACACGGTCCGTGCCTTTGGGGTAGACATTATCTTTCACATGGTCCGTGGATGTGGGGTAGACTTTATCTTTCACACGGTCCGTGGCTGTGGGGTAGACTTTATCTTTCACACGGCCCGTGGCTGTGGGGTAGAGTTTATCTTTCACACGGCCCGTGGCTGTGGGATAGACTTTATCTTTCACACGGTCCGTGCCTGTGGGATAGACTTTATCTTTCACATGATCCGTGGCTGTGGGATAGACTCTATCTTTCACACGGTCGCTGGCTGTGGGAATAGACTCTATCTTTCACACGGTCCGTGCCTGTGGGATAGACTTTATTTTTCACACGGTCCGTGGCTGTGTGGTAGACTTTATCTTTCACACGGTCCGTGGCTGTGGGGTAGACTTTATCTTTCACACGGCCCGTGCCTGTGGGGTAGACTTAATCTTTCATCCGGCCCGTGGCTGTGGTGTAGACTTTATGTTTCACACGGTCCGTGGCTGTGAGAATAGACTTTATCTTTCACACGGTCCGTGGCTGTGGGAATAGACTTTATCTTTCACACGGTCCGTGCCTGTGGGATAGACTTTATCTTTCACACGGTCCGTGGCTGTGGGATAGACTCTATATTTCCCTCGGTCCATGCCTGTGGGATAGCCTCTATCTTTCACACGGTCCGTGACTGTGTGAATAGGCTTTATCTTTCACACGGTCCGTGCCTGTGGGGTAGACATTATCTTTCACATGGTCCGTGGATGTGGGGTAGACTTTATCTTTCACACGGTCCGTGGCTGTGGGGTAGACTTTATCTTTCACACGGCCCGTGGCTGTGGGGTAGAGTTTATCTTTCACACAGCCCGTGGCTGTGGAGTAGACTTTATCTTTCACATGGTCCGTGGCTGTGGGGTAGACTTTATCTTTCACACGGTCCGTGCCTGTGGGAAAGACTCCATCTTTCACACGGTCCGTGGCTGTGGGATAGACTTTTTCTTTCATATGGTCCGTGGCTGTGGGAATAGACTCTATCTTTCACACGGTCCGTGGCTGTGGGATAGACTTTATCTTTCACACGGTCCGTGGCTGTGGGAAAGACTATCACACGGCCCGTGGCTGTGTGGTAGACTTTATCTTTCATACAGTCCGTGGCTGTGGGGTAGACTTTATCTTTCACACGGTCCGTGCCTGTGGAGTAGACTTTATCTTTCACATGGTCCGTGGCTCTGGTATAGACTTTATCTTTCACACGGTAAGTGGCTGTGTGATAGACTTTTTCACACGGTCCGTGCCTGTGGGATAGACTTTATCTTTCACACGTTCCGTGGCTGTCGGATAGACTTTATCTTTCACAAGGTCCGTGCCTGTGGGATAGACTTTATCTTTCACATGGTCCATGGCTGTGGGAATAGACTCTATCTTTAACACGGTCCGTGGCTGTGGGAAAGACTTTATCTTTCGCACGGTCCATGGCTGTGGGAATAGACTCTATCTTTCACACGGTCCGTGGCTGTGGGAAAGACTTTATCTTTCGCACGGCCCGTGGCTGTGTGGTAGACTTTATCTTTCATACAGTCCGTGGCTGTGGGGTAGACATTATCTTTCACACGGTCCGTGCCTTTGGAATAGACTTTATCTTTCACATGGTCCGTGGCTCTGGCATAGACTTTATCTTTCACACGGTAAGTGGCTGGGTGATAGACTTTTTCACACGGTCCGTGCCTGTGGGATAGACTTTATCTTTCACATGGTCCATGGCTGTGGGATAGACTTTTTGACATGGTCCGTGCCTGTGGGAAAGACTTTATCTTTCACACGTTCCGTGGCTGTCGGATAGACTTTATCTTTCAAAAGGTCCGTGCCTGTGGGACAGACTTTATCTTTCAAATGGTCCGTGGCTGTGGGATAGACTTTATCTTTCACAAGGTCCGTGCCTGTGGGGTAGACATTATCTTTCACACGGTCCGTGGATGTGGGGTAGACTTTATCTTTCAAACGGTCCGTGGCTGTGGGAATAGACTCTATCTTTCACACGGTCCGTGCCTGTGGGATAGACTTTATGTTTCACACGGTCCGTGCCTGTGGGGTAGACATTATCTTTCACACGGTTCGTGGATGTGGGGTAGACTTTATCTTTCACACGGTCCGTGGCTGTGGGGTAGACTTTATCTTTCACACGGTCCGTGCCTGTGGGATAGACTTTATCTTTCACACGGTCCGTGGCTGTGGGATAGACTCTATCTTTCACACGGTCGTTTCCTGTGGGGTAGACTCTATCTTTCACACGGTTCATGGCTGTTGGAATAGACTTTATCTTTCACACGGTCCGTGGTGTGGGATAGACTTTATCTTTCACACGGTCCGTGCCTGTGGGATAGACTTTATCTTTCACACGGTCCGTGCCTGTGGGATAGACTTTATCTTTCACATGATCCGTGGCTGTGGGATAGACTTTATCTTTCACACGTTCGTTAGATGTGGGAACAGATTCTATCTTTCACACGGTCCGTGGCTGTGGGATAGACTCTATCTTTCACACGGTCCGTGGCTGTGGGGTAGACTTTATCTTTCATACAGTCCGTGGCTGTGGGGTAGACTTTATCTTTCACACGGTCCGTGCCTTTGGGGTAGACTTTATCTTTCACATGGTCCGTGGCTCTGGTATAGACTTTATCTTTCTCACGGTAAGTGGCTGTGTGATAGACTTTTTCACACGGTCCGTGCCTGTCGGATAGACTTTATCTTTCACATGGTCCATGGCTGTGGGATAGACTTTTTGACAGGGTCCGTGCCTGTGGGATAGACTTTATATTTCACACGGTCCGTGGCTGTCGGTAAAACTTTATCTTTCACAAGGTCCGTGGCTGTGGGATAGACTTTATCTTTCACACGTTCGTTAGATGTGGGAACAGACTCTATCTTTCACAGGGTCCATGGCTGTGGGAATAGACTCTATCTTTCACACGGTCCGTGGCTGTGGGAAAGACTTTATCTTTCGCATGGCCCGTGGCTGTGTGGTAGACTTTATCTTTCATACAGTCCGTGGCTGTGGGGTAGACTTTATCTTTCACACGGTCCGTGCCTGTGGAGTAGACTTTATCTTTCACATGGTCCGTGGCTCTGGTATAGACTTTATCTTTCACACGGTAAGTGGCTGTGTGATAGACTTTTTCACACGGTCCGTGCCTGTGGGATAGACTTTACCTTTCACATGGTCCGTGGCTGTGGGATAGACTTTTTGACACGGTCCGTGCCTGTGCGATAGACTTTATCTTTCACACGTTCCGTGGCTGTAGGATAGACTTTATCTTTCACAAGGTCCGTGCCTGTGGGATAGACTTTATCTTTCAAACGGTCCGTGGCTGTGGGATAGACTTTATCTTTCACAAGGTCCATGCCTGTGGGGTAGACATTATCTTTCACATGGTCCGTGGATGTGGGGTAGACGTTATCTTTCAAACGGTCCGTGGCTGTGGGAATAGACTCTATCTTTCACACAGTCCGTGCCTGTGGGATAGACTTTATCTTTCACACTCTCCGTGCCGGGGGGGTAGACATTATCTTTCACACGGTTCGTGGATGTGGGGTAGACTTTATCGTTCACACGGTCCGTGGCTGTGGGGTAGACTTTATCTTTCACACGGTCCGTGCCTGTGGGATAGACTTTATCTTTCACACGGTCCGTGGTTGTGGGATAGACTCTATCTTTCACACGGTCGTTTCCTGTGGGGTAGACTGTATCTTTCACACGGTTCATGGCTGTTGGAATAGACTTTATCTTTCACACGGTCCGTGGTTTGGGATTGACTTTATCTTTCACACGGTCCGTGCCTGTGGATAGACTTTATCTTTCACACGGTCCGTGCCTGTGGGATAGACTTTATCTTTCACATGATCCGGGGCTGTGGGATAGACTTTATCTTTCACACGTTCGTTAGATGTGGGAACAGACTCTATCTTTCACAAGGTCCGTGGCTGTGGGATAGACTCTATCTTTCACACGGTCCGTGGCTGTGGGGTAGACTTTATCTTTCATACAGTCCGTGGCTGTGGGGTAGACTTTATCTTTCACACGGTCCGTGCCTGTGGGGTAGACTTTATCTTTCACATGGTCCGTGGCTCTGGTATAGACTTTATCTTTCACACGGTAAGTGGCTGTGTGATAGACTTTTTCACACGGTCCTTGCCTGTCGGATAGACTTTATCTTTCACATGGTCCGTGGCTGTGGGATAGACTTTTTGACACGGTCCGTGCCTGTGGGATAGACTTTATCTTTCCCACGGTCCGTGGCTGTCGTATAGACTTTTTCTTTCACAAGGTCCGTGCCTGTGGGATAGACTTTATCTTTCAAACGGTCCGTGGCTGTGGGATAGACTTTATCTTTAACACGGTCCATGGCTGTGGGAATAGACTCTACCTTTCACACGGTCCGTGCCTGTGGGGTAGACATTATCTTTCACACGGTCCATGGCTGTGGGGTAGACTTCATCTTACACACGGTCCGTGGCTGTGGGATAGACTTTATCTTTCACACGGTCCGTGGCTGTGGGGCAGACTTTATCTTTCACACGGTCCGTGGCTGTGGGAACAGACTGTATCATTCACACTGTCCACGGCTGTGGGGTGGACTTTATCTTTCACACGGTCCGTGCCTGTGGGATAGACTTTATCTTTCACATGGTCTGTGGCTGAGGGATAGACTTTTTCACACGGTCCGTGGCTGTGGGATAGACTTTATCTTTGACACGGTCCGTTCCTGTGGGATAGACTTAATCTTTCACACGGTCCGTGCCTGTGGGATAGACTTTATCTTTCACATGGTCTGTGGCTGAGGGATAGACTTTTCACAGGGTCCGTGGCTGTGGGATAGACTTTATCTTTCACACGGCCCGTGGCTGTGGGGTAGACTTTCTCTATCACATGGCACGTGGCAGTGGATTAGACTTTATCATTTACACGGTCCATGGCTGTGGGGTAGACTTTATCTTTCACACGGCCCGTGGCTGTGAGGTAGACTTTCTCTTTCACACGGCCCGTGGCTGTGGATTAGACTTTATCATTTACACGGTCCACGGCTGTGGGGTAGACTTTATCTTTCACACGGTCCGTGCTTGTGGGATAGACTTTATCTTTCACATGGTCTGTGGCTGAGGGATAGACTTTTCACAGGGTCCGTGGCTGTGGGATAGAATTTATCTTTCACACGGCCCGTGGCTGTGGGGTAGACTTTATCTTTCACACGGTCCGTGGCTGTGGGGTAGACTTTACCTTTCACACGGTCCATGGCTGTGGGGTAGACTTTACCTTTCACACGGTCCGAGCCTGTGGGATAGACGTTGTCACACGGTCCGTGGCTGTGGGGTAGACTTTATCTTTCACATGATCCGTGGCTGTGGGGTAGTCTTTATCTTTCACACGGTCCGTGCCTGTGGGATAGACTTTTTCACACGGTCCGTGGCTGTGGGGTAGACTTTATCTTTCACATGGTCCGTGGCTGTGGGAGTAGTCTTTATCTTTCACACGGCCCGTGGCTGCGGGGTAGACTTTATCTTTCACACGGCCCGTGGTTGCGGGGTAGACTTTATCTTTCACACGTCCCGTGGCTGTGGGGTAGACTTTATCTTTCACACGGCCCGTGGCTGTGGGGTAGACCTTATCTTTCACACGGTCCGTGGCTGTGGGGTAGACTTTACCTTTCACACGGTCCGTGGCTGTGGGGTAGACTTTATCTTTCACTCGGTCCGTACCTGTGGGGTAGACATTATCTTTCACAAGGTCAGTGGCTGTGGGGTAGACTTTATCTTTCACACAGCCCTTGCCTGTGGCATAGCCTTTATCTTTCACACGGCCCGTGCCTGTGGCATAGACTTTATCTTTCACACGGCCCGTGCCTGTGGGGTAGACTTAATCTTTTACACGGCCCGTGGCTGTGGGGTAGACTTTATGTTTCACACCGTCCATGGCTGTGGGAATAGACTTTATCTTTCACACGGTCCGTGGCTGTGGGAATAGACTTTATCTTTCACACGGTCCGTGCTTGTGGGATAGACTTTATCTTTCACACGGTCCGTGACTGTGGGATAGACTCTATCTTTCCCTCGGTCCATGCCTGTGGGATAGCCTCTATCTTTCACACGGTCCGTGGCTGTGGGAATAGACTTTATCTTTCACACAGTCCATGCCTGTGGGATAGACTCTATCTTTCACATGGTCCGTGGCTGTGGGATAGCCTCTATCTATCACACGGTCCGTGGCTGTGTGAATAGGCTTTATCTTTCACACGGTCCGTGGCTGTGGGGTAGACTTTATCTTTCACAAGCTCCGTGGCTGTGGGATAGACTTTATCTTTCACACGGTCCGTGTCTTTGTGGTAGACTTTATCTTTCACACGGTAGGTGGCTGTGGGAGTAGACTTTATCTTTCACACGGTCCGTGGCTGTGCGAATAGACTTTATCTTTCACATGGTCCGTGGCTGTGGGATAGACTTTTTCACACGGTCCGTGGCTGTGGGATAGACTTTATCTTTCACACGGTCCGTGCCTGTGGGATAGACTTTATCTTTCACACGGTCCGTGCCTGTGGGATAGACTTTATCTTTCACATGATCCGTGGCTGTGGGATAGACTTTATCTTTCACACGTTCGTTAGATGTGGGAACAGACTCTATCTTTCACACGGTCTGTGGCTGTGGGATAGACTCTATCTTTCACACGGTCCGTGGCTGTGGGGTAGACTTTATCTTTCACACGGTCCGTGGCTGTGGGGTAGACTTTATCTTTCACACGGTCCATGCCTGTGGGGTAGACATTATCTTTCACATGGTCCGTGCATGTGGAGTAGACTTTATCTTTCACACGGTCCGTGGCTGTGGGGTAGACTTTATCTTTCACACGGCCCGTGGCTGTGGGGTAGAGTTATCTTGCACACGGCCCGTGGCTGTGGAGTAGACTTTATCTTTCACACGGTCCGTGGCTGTGGGGTAGACTTTATCTTTCACACGGCCCGTGGCTGTGGGGTAGACTTTATCTTGCACACGGCCCGTGGCTGTGGAGTAGACTTTATCTTTCACACGGTCCGTGGCTGTGGGGTAGACTTTATCTTTCACACGGTCCGTGCCTGTGGGAAAGACTCCATCTTTCACACGGTCCGTGGCTGTGGGATAGACTTTTTCTTTCACATGGTCCGTGGCTGTGGGAATAGACTCCATCTTTCACACGGTCCGTGGCTGTGGGATAGACTTTATCTTTCACACGGTCCATGGCTGTGGGAATAGACTCTATCTTTCACACGGTCCGTGGCTGTGGGAAAGACTTTATCTTTCGCACGGCCCGTGGCTGTGTGGTAGACTTTATCTTTCATACAGTCCGTGGCTGTGGGGTAGACATTATCTTTCACACGGTCCGTGCCTGTGGAATAGACTTTATCTTTCACATGGTCCGTGGCTCTGGTATAGACTTTATCTTTCACACGGTAAGTGGCTGTGTGATAGACTTTTCACACGGTCCGTGGCTGTGGGATAGACTTTATCTTTCACATGGTCCGTGGCTGTGGGATAGACTTTTTGACACGGTCCGTGCCTGTGGGATGGACTTTATCTTTCACACGTTCCGTGGCTGTCGGATAGACTTTATCTTTCACAAGGTCCGTGCCTGTGGGATAGACTTTATCTTTCAAACGGTCCGTGACTGTGGGATAGACTTTATCTTTCACAAGGTCCGTGCCTGTGGGGTAGACATTATCTTTCACACGGTCCGTGGATGTGGGGTAGACTTTATCTTTCAAACGGTCCGTGACTGTGGGAATAGACTCTATATTTCACACGGTCCGTGCCTGTGGGATAGACTTTATCTTTCACACGGTCCGTGCCTGTGGGGTAGACATTATCTTTCACACGGTTCGTGGATGTGGGGTAGAGTTTATCTTTCACACGGTCCGTGGCTGTGTGATAGACTCTATCTTTCACACGGTCGTTTCCTGTGGGGTAGACTCTATCTTTCACATGGTTCATGGCTGTTGGAATAGACTTTATCTTTCACACGGTCCGTGGTGTGGGATAGACTTTATCTTTCACACGGTCCGTGCCTGTGGGATAGACTTTATCTTTCACACGGTCCGTGCCTGTGGGATAGACTTTATCTTTCACATGATCCGTGGCTGTGGGATAGACTTTATCTTTCACACGTTCGTTAGATGTGGGAACAGACTCTATCTTTCACACGGTCCGTGGCTGTGGGATAGACTCTATCTTTCACACGGTCCGTGCCTGTGGGCTAGACTTTATCTTTCATAGAGTCCGTGGCTGTGGGGTAGACTTTATCTTTCACACGGTCCGTGCCTGTGGGGTAGACTTTATCTTTCACATGGTCCGTGGCTCTGGTATAGACTTTATCTTTCACACGGTAAGTGGCTGTGTGATAGACTTTTTCACACGGTCCGTGCCTGTCGGATAGACTTTATCTTTCACATGGTCCGTGGCTGTGGGATAGACTTTTTGACACGGTCCTTGCCTGTGGGATAGACTTTATATTTCACACGGTCCGTGGCTCTCGGAAAAACTTTATCTTTCACAAGGTCCGTGCCTGTGGGATAGACTTTATCTTTCAAACGGTCCGTGGCTGTGGGATAGACTTTCTCTTTCACACGGACCATGGCTGTGGGAATAGACTCTATCTTTCACACGGTCCGTGCCTGTGGGGTAGACATTACCTTTCACACGGTCCGTGGCTGTGGGGTAGACTTCATCTTGCACACGGTCCGTGGCTGTGGGATAGACTTTATCTTTCGCACGGTCCGTGGCTGTGGGGCAGACTTTATCTTTCACACGGTCCGTGGCTGTGGTAACAGACTGTATCATTCACACTGTCAACGGCTGTGGGGTGGACTTTATCTTTCACACGGTCCGTGCCTGCGGGATAGACTTTATCTTTCACATGGTCTGTGGCTGAGGGATAGACTTTTTCACACGGTCCGTGGCTGTGGGATAGACTTTATCTTTCACACGGTCCGTTCCTGTGAGATAGAATTTATCTTTCACACGGTCCGTGCCTGTGGGATAGATTTTATCTTTCACATGATCCGTGGCTGTGGGATAGACTCTATCTTTCACACGGTCGCTGCCTGTGGGAATAGACTCTATCTTTCATACGGTCCGTGCCTGTGGGATAGACTTTATTTTTCACACGGTCCGTGGCTGTGGGATAGACTTTATCTTTCACACGGCCCGTGGCTCTGGGCAAGACTTTATCTTTCACACGGCCCGTGCCTGTGGGGTAGACTTTATCTTTCACATGGTCCGTGGCTGTGGGGTAGACTTTATCTTTCACACGGCCCGTGGCTGTGAGGTAGACTTTCTCCTTCACACGGCCCGTGGCTGTGGATTAGACTTTATCATTTACACGGTCCATGGCTGTGGGGTAGACTTTATCTTTCACACGGCCCGTGGCTGTGAGGTAGACTTTCTCTTTCACACGGCCCGTGGCTGTGGATTAGACTTTATCATTTACACGGTCCACGGCTGTGGGGTAGACTTTATCTTTCACACGGTCCGTGCCTGTGGGATAGACTTTATCTTTCACATGGTCTGTGGCTGAGGGATAGACTTTTCACAGGGTCCGTGGCTGTGTGATAGACTTTATCTTTCACACGGCCCGTGGCTGTGGGGTAGACTTTATCTTTCACACGGTCTGTGGCTGTGGGGTAGACTTTACCTTTCACACGGTCCGTGGCTGTGGGGTAGACTTTACCTTTCACACGGTCCGTGGCTGTGGGGTAGACATTATCTTTCACAAGGTCAGTGGCTGTGGGGTAGACTTTATCTTTCACAAGGCCCTTGCCTGTGGCATAGACTTTATCTTTCACACGGCCCGTGCCTGTGGCAAAGACTTTATCTTTCACACGGCCCGTGCCTGTGGCATAGACTTAATCTTTTACACGGCCCGTGGCTGTGGGGTAGACTTTATGTTTCACACGGTCCGTGGCTGTGGGAATAGACTTTATCTTTCACACGGTGCGTGGCTGTGGGAATAGACTTTATCTTTCACACGGTCCGTGGCTGTGGAAATAGACTTTATCTTTCACATGGTCCGTACCTGTGGGATAGACTTTATCTTTCACACAGTCCGTGGCTGTGGGGTAGACTCTATCTTTCCCTCGGTCCATGCCTGTGGGATAGCCTCTATCTTTCACACTGTCCGTGGCTGTTGGAATAGACTTTATCTTTCACACAGTCCATGCCTGTGGGATAGACTCTATCTTTCACATGGTCCGTGGCTGTGGGATAGCCTCTATCTTTCACACGGTACGTGGCTGTGTGAATAGGATTTATCTTTCACACGGTCCGTGGCTGTGGGGTAGACTTTATCTTTCACAAGCTCCGTGGCTGTGGGATAGACTTTATCTTTCACACGGTCCGTGTCTTTGTAGTAGACTTTATCTTTCACACGGTAGGTGGCTGTGGGAGTAGACTTTATCTTTCACACGGTCCGTGGCTGTGCGAATAGACTTTATCTTTCACATGGTCCGTGGCGGTGGGATAGACTTTTTCACACGGTCCGTGGCTGTGGGATAGACTTTATCTTTCACACGGTCCGTGCCTGTGGGATAGACTTTATCTTTCACACGGTCCGTGCCTGTGGGATAGACTTTATCTTTCACATGATCCGTGGCTGTGGGATAGACTTTATCTTTCACACGTTCATTAGATGTGGGAACAGACTCTATCTTTCACACGGTCCGTGGCTGTGGGATAGACTCTATCTTTCACACGGTCCGTGGCTGTGGGGTAGACTTTATCTTTCACACGGTCCGTGGCTGTGGGGTAGACTTTATCTTTCACACGGTCCGTGGCTGTGGGGTAGACTTTATCTTTCACACGGTCCGTGCCTGTGGGATAGACTTTATCTTTCACACGGTCCGTGGCTGTGGGATAGACTCTATCTTTCACACGGTCGTTTCCTGTGGGGTAGACTCTATCTTTCACACGGTTCATGGCTGTTGGAATAGACTTTATCTTTCACACGGTCCGTGGTGTGGGATAGACTTTAACTTTCACACGGTCCGTGCCTGTGGGATAGACTTTATCTTTCACACGGTCCGTGCCTGTGGGATAGACTTTATCTTTCACATGATCCGTGGCTGTGGGATAGACTTTATCTTTCACACGTTCGTTAGATGTGGGAACAGATTCTATCTTTCACACGGTCCGTGGCTGTGGGATAGACTCTATCTTTCACACGGTCCGTGGCTGTGGGGTAGACTTTATCTTTCATACAGTCCGTGGCTGTGGGGTAGACTTTATCTTTCACACGGTCCGTGCCTTTGGGGTAGACTTTATCTTTCACATGGTCCGTGGCTCTGGTATAGACTTTATCTTTCTCACGGTAAGTGGCTGTGTGATAGACTTTTTCACACGGTCCGTGCCTGTCGGATAGACTTTATCTTTCACATGGTCCGTGGCTGTGGGATAGACTTTTTGACAGGGTCCGTGCCTGTGGGATAGACTTTATATTTCACACGGTCCGTGGCTGTCGGTAAAACTTTATCTTTCACAAGGTCCGTGGCTGTGGGATAGACTTTATCTTTCACACGTTCGTTAGATGTGGGAACAGACTCTATCTTTCACACGGTCCATGGCTGTGGGAATAGACTCTATCTTTCACACGGTCCGTGGCTGTGGGAAAGACTTTTTGACACGGTCCGTGCCTGTGGGATAGACTTTATCTTTCAAACGGTCCGTGGCTGTCGTATAGACTTTTTCTTTCACAAGGTCCGTGCCTGTGGGATAGACTTTATCTTTCAAACGGTCCGTGGCTGTGGGATAGACTTTATCTTTAACACGGTCCATGGCTGTGGGAATAGACTCTACCTTTCACACGGTCCGTGCCTGTGGGGTAGACATTATCTTTCACATGGTCCATGGCTGTGGGGTAGACTTCATCTTGCACACGGTCCGTGGCTGTGGGATAGACTTTATCTTTCACACGGTCGTGGCTGTGGGGCAGACTTTATCTTTCACACGGTCCGTGGCTGTGGGAACAGACTGTATCATTGACACTGTCCACGGCTGAGGGGTGGACTTTATCTTTCACACGGTCCGTGCCTGTGGGATAGACTTTATCTTTCACATGGTCTGTGGCTGAGGGATAGACTTTTTCACACGGTCCGTGGCTGCGGGATAGACTTTATCTTTGACACGGTCCGTTCCTGTGGGATAGACTTTATCTTTCACACGGTCCGTGCCTGTGGGATAGACTTTATCTTTCACATGGTCTGTGGCTGAGGGATAGACTTTTCACAGGGTCCGTGGCTGTGGGATAGACTTTATCTTTCACACGGCCCGTGGCTGTGGGGTAGACTTTATCTTTCACACGGTCCGTGGCTGTGGGGTAGACTTTACCTTTCACACGGTCCGTGGCTGTGGGGTAGACTTTACTTTTCACACGGTCCGAGCCTGTGGGATAGACGTTTTCACACGGTCCGTGGCTGTGGGGTAGACTTTATCTTTCACATGATCCGTGGCTGTGGGGTAGTCTTTATCTTTCACACGGTCCGTGCCTGTGGGATAGACTTTTTCACACGGTCCGTGGCTGTGGGGTAGACTTTATCTTTCACATGGTCCGTGGCTGTGGGAGTAGTCTTTATCTTTCACACGGCCCGTGGCTGCGGGGTAGACTTTATCTTTCACACGGCCCGTGGTTGCGGGGTAGACTTTATCTTTCATACGTCCCGTGGCTGTGGGGTAGACTTTATCTTTCACACGGCCCGTGGCTGTGGGGTAGACCTTATCTTTCACACGGTCCGTGGCTGTGGGGTAGACTTTACCTTTCACACGCTCCGTGGCTGTGGGGTAGACTTTATCTTTCACTCGGTCCGTACCTGTGGGGTAGACATTATCTTTCACAAGGTCAGTGGCTGTGGGGTAGACTTTATCTTTCACACAGCCCTTGCCTGTGGCATAGCCTTTATCTTTCACACGGCCCGTGCCTGTGGCATAGACTTTATCTTTCACACGGCCCGTGCCTGTGGGGTAGACTTAATCTTTTACACGGCCCGTGGCTGTGGGGTAGACTTTATGTTTCACACCGTCCATGGCTGTGGGAATAGACTTTATCTTTCACACGGTCCGTGGCTGTGGGAATAGACTTTATCTTTCACACGGTCCATGCCTGTGGGATAGACTTTATCTTTCACACGGTCCGTGACTGTGGGATAGACTCTATCTTTCCCTCGGTCCATGCCTGTGGGATAGCCTCTATCTTTCACACGGTCCGTGGATGTGGGAATAGATTTTATCTTTCACACAGTCCATGCCTGTGGGATAGACTCTATCTTTCACATGGTCCGTGGCTGTGGGATAGCCTCTATCTATCACACGGTCCGTGGCTGTGTGAATAGGCTTTATCTTTCACACGGTCCGTGGCTGTGGGGTAGACTTTATCTTTCACAAGCTCCGTGGCTGTGGGATAGACTTTATCTTTCACACGGTCCGTGTCTTTGTGGTAGACTTTATCTTTCACACGGTAGGTGGCTGTGGGAGTAGACTTTATCTTTCACACGGTCCGTGGCTGTGCAAATAGACTTTATCTTTCACATGGTCCGTGGCTGTGGGATAGACTTTTTCACACGGTCCGTGGCTGTGGGATAGACTTTATCTTTCACACGGTCCGTGCCTGTGGGATAGACTTTATATTTCACACGGTCCGTGCCTGTGGGATAGACTTTATCTTTCACATGATCCGTGGCTGTGGGATAGACTTTATCTTTCACACGTTCGTTAGATGTGGGAACAGACTCTATCTTTCACACGGTCTGTGGCTGTGGGATAGACTCTATCTTTCACACGGTCCGTGGCTGTGGGGTAGACTTTATCTTTCACACGGTCCGTGGCTGTGGGGTAGACTTTATCTTTCACACGGCCCGTGGCTGTGGGGTAGACTTTATCTTTCACATGGCCCGTGCCTGTGGGGTAGACTTTATCTTTCACACGGTCCGTGCCTGTGGGGTAGACATTATCTTTCACATGGTCCGTGCATGTGGAGTAGACTTTATCTTTCACACGGTCCGTGGCTGTGGGGTAGACTTTATCTTTCACACGGCCCGTGGCTGTGGGGTAGAGTTATCTTGCACACGGCCCGTGGCTGTGGAGTAGACTTTATCTTTCACACGGTCCGTGGCTGTGGGGTAGACTTTATCTTTCACACGGCCCGTGGCTGTGGGGTAGACTTTATCTTGCACACGGCCCGTGGCTGTGGAGTAGACTTTATCTTTCACACGGTCCGTGCCTGTGGGGTAGACTTTATCTTTCACACGGTCCGTGCCTGTGGGAAAGACTCCATCTTTCACACGGTCCGTGGCTGTGGGATAGACTTTTTCTTTCACATGGTCCGTGGCTGTGGGAATAGACTCTATCTTTCACACGGTCCGTGGCTGTGGGATAGACTTTATCTTTCACACGGTCCATGGCTGTGGGAATAGACTCTATCTTTCACACGGTCCGTGGCTGTGGGAAAGACTTTATCTTTTGCACGGCCCGTGGCTGTGTGGTAGACTTTATCTTTCATACAGTCCGTGGCTGTGGGGTAGACATTATCTTTCACACGGTCCGTGCCTGTGGAATAGACTTTATCTTTCACATGGTCCGTGGCTCTGGTATAGACTTTATCTTTCACACGGTAAGTGGCTGTGTGATAGACTTTTCACACGGTCCGTGGCTGTGGGATAGACTTTATCTTTCACATGGTCCGTGGCTGTGGGATAGACTTTTTGACACGGTCCGTGCCTGTGGGATGGACTTTATCTTTCACACGTTCCGTGGCTGTCGGATAGACTTTATCTTTCACAAGGTCCGTGCCTGTGGGATAGACTTTATCTTTCAAACGGTCCGTGGCTGTGGCATAGACTTTATCTTTCACAAGGTCCGTGCCTGTGGGGTAGACATTATCTTTCACACGGTCCGTGGATGTGGGGTAGACTTTATCTTTCAAACGGTCCGTGGCTGTGGGAATAGACTCTATCTTTCACACGGTCCGTGCCTGTGGGATAGACTTTATCTTTCACACGGTCCGTGCCTGTGGGGTAGACATTATCTTTCACACGGTTCGTGGATGTGGGGTAGAGTTTATCTTTCACACGGTCCGTGGCTGTGTGATAGACTCTATCTTTCACACGGTCGTTTCCTGTGGGGTAGACTCTATCTTTCACATGGTTCATGGCTGTTGGAATAGACTTTATCTTTCACACGGTCCGTGGTGTGGGATAGACTTTATCTTTCACACGGTCCGTGCCTGTGGGATAGACTTTATCTTTCACACGGTCCGTGCCTGTGGGATAGACTTTATCTTTCACATGATCCGTGGCTGTGGGATAGACTTTATCTTTCACACGTTCGTTAGATGTGGGAACAGACTCTATCTTTCACACGGTCCGTGGCTGTGGGATAGACTCTATCTTTCACACGGTCCGTGCCTGTGGGCTAGACTTTATCTTTCATACAGTCCGTGGCTGTGGGGTAGACTTTATCTTTCACACGGTCCGTGCCTGTGGGGTAGACTTTATCTTTCACATGGTCCGTGGCTCTGGTATAGACTTTATCTTTCACACGGTAAGTGGCTGTGTGATAGACTTTTTCACACGGTCCGTGCCTGTCGGATAGACTTTATCTTTCACATGGTCCGTGGCTGTGGGATAGACTTTTTGACACGGTCCGTGCCTGTGGGATAGACTTTATATTTCACACGGTCCGTGGCTCTCGGAAAAACTTTATCTTTCACAAGGTCCGTGCCTGTGGGATAGACTTTATCTTTCAAACGGTCCGTGGCTGTGGGATAGACTTTATCTTTCACACGGTCCATGGCTGTGGGAATAGACTCTATCTTTCACACGGTCCGTGCCTGTGGGGTAGACATTACCTTTCACATGGTCCGTGGATGTGGGGTAGACTTCATCTTGCACACGGTCCGTGGCTGTGGGATAGACTTTATCTTTCGCACGGTCCGTGGCTGTGGGGCAGACTTTATCTTTCACACGGTCCGTGGCTGTGGTAACAGACTGTATCATTCACACTGTCCACGGCTGTGGGGTGGACTTTATCTTTCACACGGTCCGTGCCTGCGGGATAGACTTTATCTTTCACATGGTCTGTGGCTGAGGGATAGACTTTTTCACACGGTCCGTGGCTGTGGGATAGACTTTATCTTTCACACGGTCCGTTCCTGTGGGATAGAATTTATCTTTCACACGGTCCGTGCCTGTGGGATAGATTTTATCTTTCACATGATCCGTGGCTGTGGGATAGACTCTATCTTTCACACGGTCGCTGCCTGTGGGAATAGACTCTATCTTTCATACGGTCCGTGCCTGTGGGATAGACTTTATTTTTCACACGGTCCGTGGCTGTGGGATAGACTTTATCTTTCACACGGCCCGTGGCTCTGGGCAAGACTTTATCTTTCACACTGCCCGTGGCTGTGGGGTAGACTTTATCTTTCACACGGCCCGTGCCTGTGGTGTAGACTTTATCTTTCACATGGTCCGTGGCTGTGGGGTAGACTTTATCTTTCACACGGCCCGTGGCTGTGAGGTAGACTTTCTCCTTCACACGGCCCATGGCTGTGGATTAGACTTTATCATTTACACGGTCCATGGCTGTGGGGTAGACTTTATCTTTCACACGGCCCGTGGCTGTGAGGTAGACTTTCTCTTTCACACGGCCCGTGGCTGTGGATTAGACTTTATCATTTACACGGTCCACGGCTGTGGTGTAGACTTTATCTTTCACACGGTCCGTGCCTGTGGGATAGACTTTATCTTTCACATGGTCTGTGGCTGAGGGATAGACTTTTCACAGGGTCCGTGGCTGTGGGATAGACTTTATCTTTCACACGGCCCGTGGCTGTGGGGTAGACTTTATCTTTCACACGGTCTGTGGCTGTGGGGTAGACTTTACCTTTCACACGGTCTGTGGCTGTGGGGTAGACTTTACCTTTCACACGGTCCGTGGCTGTGGGGTAGACATTATCTTTCACAAGGTCAGTGGCTGTGGGGTAGACTTTATGTTTCACACGGCCCTTGCCTGTGGCATAGACTTTATCTTTCACACGGCCCGTGCCTGTGGCATAGACTTTATCTTTCACACGGCCCGTGCCTGTGGGGTAGACTTAATCTTTTACACGGCCCGTGGCTGTGGGGTAGACTTTATGTTTCACACGGTCCGTGGCTGTGGGAATAGACTTTATCTTTCACACGGTGCGTGGCTGTGGGAATAGACTTTATCTTTCACACGGTCCGTGGCTGTGGAAATAGACTTTATCTTTCACATGGTCCGTACCTGTGGGATAGACTTTATCTTTCACACAGTCCGTGGCTGTGGGGTAGACTCTATCTTTCCCTCGGTCCATGCCTGTGGGATAGCCTTTATCTTTCACACTGTCCGTGGCTGTTGGAATAGACTTTATCTTTCACACAGTCCATGCCTGTGGGATAGACTTTATCTTTCACACGGTCCATGGCTGTGGGAATAGACTCTATCTTTCACACGGTCCGTGGCTGTGGGAAAGACTTTATCTTTCGCACGGCCCGTGGCTGTGTGGTAGACTTTATCTTTCACACGGTCCGTGCCTGTGGGGTAGACTTTATGTTTCACACGGTCCGTGGCTGTGGGAATAGACTTTATCTTTCACACGGTGCGTGGCTGTGGGAATAGACTTTATCTTTCACACGGTCCGTGGCTGTGGAAATAGACTTTATCTTTCACACGGTCCATGGCTGTGGGAATAGACTCTATCTTTCACACGGTCCGTGGCTGTGGGAAAGACTTTATCTTTCGCACGGCCCGTGGCTGTGTGGTAGACTTTATCTTTCATACAGTCCGTGGCTGTGGGGTAGACATTATCTTTCACACGGTCCGTGCCTGTGGAATAGACTTTATCTTTCACATGGTCCGTGGCTCTGGTATAGACTTTATCTTTCACACGGTAAGTGGCTGTGTGATAGACTTTTCACACGGTCCGTGGCTGTGGGATAGACTTTATCTTTCACATGGTCCGTGGCTGTGGGATAGACTTTTTGACACGGTCCGTGCCTGTGGGATGGACTTTATCTTTCACACGTTCCGTGGCTGTCGGATAGACTTTATCTTTCACAAGGTCCGTGCCTGTGGGATAGACTTTATCTTTCAAACGGTCCGTGGCTGTGGCATAGACTTTATCTTTCACAAGGTCCGTGCCTGTGGGGTAGACATTATCTTTCACAAGGTCCGTGGATGTGGGGTAGACTTTATCTTTCAAACGGTCCGTGGCTGTGGGAATAGACTCTATCTTTCACACGGTCCGTGCCTGTGGGATAGACTTTATCTTTCACACGGTCCGTGCCTGTGGGGTAGACATTATCTTTCACACGGTTCGTGGATGTGGGGTAGAGTTTATCTTTCACACGGTCAGTGGCTGTGTGATAGACTCTATCTTTCACACGGTCGTTTCCTGTGGGGTAGACTCTATCTTTCACATGGTTCATGGCTGTTGGAATAGACTTTATCTTTCACACGGTCCGTGGTGTGGGATAGACTTTATCTTTCACACGGTCCGTGCCTGTGGGATAGACTTTATCTTTCACACGGTCCGTGCCTGTGGGATAGACTTTATCTTTCACATGATCCGTGGCTGTGGGATAGACTTTATCTTTCACACGTTCGTTAGATGTGGGAACAGACTCTATCTTTCACACGGTCCGTGCCTGTGGGCTAGACTTTATCTTTCATACAGTCCGTGGCTGTGGGGTAGACTTTATCTTTCACACGGTCCGTGCCTGTGGGGTAGACTTTATCTTTCACATGGTCCGTGGCTCTGGTATAGACTTTATCTTTCACACGGTAAGTGGCTGTGTGATAGACTTTTTCACACGGTCCGTGCCTGTCGGATAGACTTTATCTTTCACATGGTCCGTGGCTGTGGGATAGACTTTTTGACACGGTCCGTGCCTGTGGGATAGACTTTATATTTCACATGGTCCGTGGCTCTCGGAAAAACTTTATCTTTCACAAGGTCCGTGCCTGTGGGATAGACTTTATCTTTCAAACGGTCCGTGGCTGTGGGATAGACTTTATCTTTCACACGGTCCATGGCTGTGGGAATAGACTCTATCTTTCACACGGTCCGTGCCTGTGGGGTAGACATTACCTTTCACATGGTCCGTGGCTGTGGGGTAGACTTCATCTTGCACACGGTCCGTGGCTGTGGGATAGACTTTATCTTTCGCACGGTCCGTGGCTGTGGGGCAGACTTTATCTTTCACACGGTCCGTGGCTGTGGTAACAGACTGTATCATTCACACTGTCCACGGCTGTGGGGTGGACTTTATCTTTCACACGGTCCGTGCCTGCGGGATAGACTTTATCTTTCACATGGTCTGTGGCTGAGGGATAGACTTTTTCACACGGTCCGTGGCTGTGGGATAGACTTTATCTTTCACACGGTCCGTTCCTGTGGGATAGAATTTATCTTTCACACGGTCCGTGCCTGTGGGATAGATTTTATCTTTCACATGATCCGTGGCTGTGGGATAGACTCTATCTTTCACACGGTCGCTGCCTGTGGGAATAGACTCTATCTTTCATACGGTCCGTGCCTGTGGGATAGACTTTATTTTTCACACGGTCCGTGGCTGTGGGATAGACTTTATCTTTCACACGGCCCGTGGCTCTGGGCAAGACTTTACCTTTCACACTGCCCGTGGCTGTGGGGTAGACTTTATCTTTCACACGGCCCGTGCCTGTGGGGTAGACTTTATCTTTCACATGGTCCGTGGCTGTGGGGTAGACTTTATCTTTCACACGGCCCGTGGCTGTGAGGTAGACTTTCTCCTTCACACGGCCCGTGGCTGTGGATTAGACTTTATCATTTACACGGTCCATGGCTGTGGGGTAGACTTTATCTTTCACACGGCCCGTGGCTGTGAGGTAGACTTTCTCTTTCACACGGCCCGTGGCTGTGGATTAGACTTTATCATTTACACGGTCCACGGCTGTGGTGTAGACTTTATCTTTCACACGGTCCGTGCCTGTGGGATAGACTTTATCTTTCACATGGTCTGTGGCTGAGGGATAGACTTTTCACAGGGTCCGTGGCTGTGGGATAGACTTTATCTTTCACACGGCCCGTGGCTGTGGGGTAGACTTTATCTTTCACACGGTCTGTGGCTGTGGGGTAGACTTTACCTTTCACACGGTCCGTGGCTGTGGGGTAGACTTTACCTTTCACACGGTCCGTGGCTGTGGGGTAGACATTATCTTTCACAAGGTCAGTGGCTGTGGGGTAGACTTTATCTTTCACACGGCCCTTGCCTGTGGCATAGACTTTATCTTTCACACGGCCCGTGCCTGTGGCATAGACTTTATCTTTCACACGGCCCGTGCCTGTGGGGTAGACTTAATCTTTTACACGGCCCGTGGCTGTGGGGTAGACTTTATGTTTCACACGGTCCGTGGCTGTGGGAATAGACTTTATCTTTCACACGGTGCGTGGCTGTGGGAATAGACTTTATCTTTCACACGGTCCGTGGCTGTGGAAATAGACTTTATCTTTCACATGGTCCGTGCCTGTGGGATAGACTTTATCTTTCACACAGTCCGTGGCTGTGGGGTAGACTCTATCTTTCCCTCGGTCCATGCCTGTGGGATAGCCTCTATCTTTCACACTGTCCGTGGCTGTTGGAATAGACTTTATCTTTCACACAGTCCATGCCTGTGGGATAGACTCTATCTTTCACATGGTCCGTGGCTGTGGGATAGCCTCTATCTTTCACACGGTACGTGGCTGTGTGAATAGGATTTATCTTTCACACGGTCCGTGGCTGTGGGGTAGACTTTATCTTTCACAAGCTCCGTGGCTGTGGGATAGACTTTATCTTTCACACGGTCCGTGTCTTTGTGGTAGACTTTATCTTTCACACGGTAGGTGGCTGTGGGAGTAGACTTTATCTTTCACACGGTCCGTGGCTGTGCGAATAGACTTTATCTTTCACATGGTCCGTGGCGGTGGGATAGACTTTTTCACACGGTCCGTGGCTGTGGGATAGACTTTATCTTTCACACGGTCCGTGCCTGTGGGATAGACTTTATCTTTCACACGGTCCGTGCCTGTGGGATAGACTTTATCTTTCACATGATCCGTGGCTGTGGGATAGACTTTATCTTTCACACGTTCATTAGATGTGGGAACAGACTCTATCTTTCACACGGTCCGTGGCTGTGGGATAGACTCTATCTTTCACACGGTCCGTGGCTGTGGGGTAGACTTTATCTTTCACACGGTCCGTGGCTGTGGGGTAGACTTTATCTTTCCCACAGCCCGTGGCTGTGGGGTAGACTTTATCTTTCACATGGCCCGTGCCTGTGGGGTAGACTTTATCTTTCACACGGTCCGTGACTGTGGGGTAGACATTATCTTTCACACGGTCCGTGGATGTGGGGTAGACTTAATCTTTTACACGGCCCGTGGCTGTGGGGTAGACTTTATGTTTCACACGGTCCGTGGCTGTGGGAATAGACTTTATCTTTCACACGGTGCGTGGCTGTGGGAATAGACTTTATCTTTCACACGGTCCGTGGCTGTGGAAATAGACTTTATCTTTCACATGGTCCGTACCTGTGGGATAGACTTTATCTTTCACACAGTCCGTGGCTGTGGGGTAGACTCTATCTTTCCCTCGGTCCATGCCTGTGGGATAGCCTCTATCTTTCACACTGTCCGTGGCTGTTGGAATAGACTTTATCTTTCACACAGTCCATGCCTGTGGGATAGACTCTATCTTTCACATGGTCCGTGGCTGTGGGATAGTCTCTATCTTTCACACGGTACGTGGCTGTGTGAATAGGATTTATCATTCACACGGTCCGTGGCTGTGGGGTAGACTTTATCTTTCACAAGCTCCGTGGCTGTGGGATAGACTTTATCTTTCACACGGTCCGTGTCTTTGTGGTAGACTTTATCTTTCACACGGTAGGTGGCTGTGGGAGTAGACTTTATCTTTCACACGGTCCGTGGCTGTGCGAATAGACTTTATCTTTCACATGGTCCGTGGCGGTGGGATAGACTTTTTCACACGGTCCGTGGCTGTGGGATAGACTTTATCTTTCACACGGTCCGTGCCTGTGGGATAGACTTTATCTTTCACACGGTCCGTGCCTGTGGGATAGACTTTATCTTTCACATGATCCGTGGCTGTGGGATAGACTTTATCTTTCACACGTTCATTAGATGTGGGAACAGACTCTATCTTTCACACGGTCCGTGGCTGTGGGATAGACTCTATCTTTCACACGGTCCGTGGCTGTGGGGTAGACTTTATCTTTCACACGGTCCGTGGCTGTGGGGTAGACTTTATCTTTCCCACAGCCCGTGGCTGTGGGGTAGACTTTATCTTTCACATGGCCCGTGCCTGTGGGGTAGACTTTATCTTTCACACGGTCCGTGACTGTGGGGTAGACATTATCTTTCACACGGTCCGTGGATGTGGGGTAGACTTTATCTTTCACATGGTCCGTGGCTGTGGTGTAAACTTTATCTTTCACACGGCCCGTGGCTGTGGGGTAGAGTTTATCTTTCACACGGCCCATGGCTGTGGAGTAGACTTTATCTTTCACATGGTTGTGGCTGTGGGGTAGACTTTATCTTTCACACGGTCCGTGCCTGTGGGAAAGACTCCATCTTTCACACGGTCCGAGGCTGTGGGATAGACTTTTTCTTTCACATGGTCCGTGGCTGTGGGAATAGACTCTATCTTTCACACGGTCCGTGGCTGTGGGATAGACTTTATCTTTCACACGGTCCATGGCTGTGGGAATAGACTCTATCTTTCACACGGTCCGTGGCTGTGGGAAAGATTTTATCTTTCGCACGGCCCGTGGCTGTGTGGTAGACTTTATCTTTCATACAGTCCGTGGCTGTGGGGTAGACATTATCTTTCACACGATCCGTGCCTGTGGAATAGACTTTATCTTTCACATGGTCCGTGGATGTGGGGTAGACTTTATCTTTCACACGGTCCGTGGCTGTGGGGTAGACTTTATCTTTCACACGGCCCGTGGCTGTGGGGTAGAGTTTATCTTTCACACAGCCCGTGGCTGTGGAGTAGACTTTCTCTTTCACATGGTCCGTGGCTGTGGGGTAGACTTTATCTTTCACACGGTCCGTGCCTGTGGGAAAGACTCCATCTTTCACACGGTTCGTGGCTGTGGGATAGACTTTTTCTTTCATATGGTCCGTGGCTGTGGGAATAGACTCTATCTTTCACACGGTCCGTGCCTGTGGGGTAGACATTATCTTTCACACGGTCCGTGGCTGTGGGAAAGACTTTATCTTTCACACGGCCCGTGGCTGTGTGGTAGACTTTATCTTTCATACAGTCCGTGGCTGTGGGGTAGACTTTATCTTTCACACGGCCCGTGGCTGTGGGGTAGACTTTATCTTTCACACGGTCTGTGGCTGTGGGGTAGACTTTACCTTTCACACGGTCCGTGGCTGTGGGGTAGACTTTACCTTTCACACGGTCCGTGGCTGTGGGGTAGACATTATCTTTCACAAGGTCAGTGGTTGTGGGGTAGACTTTATCTTTCACACGGCCCTTGCCTGTGGCATAGACTTTATCTTTCACACGGCCCGTGCCTGTGGCATAGACTTTATCTTTCACACGGCCCGTGCCTGTGGGGTAGACTTAATCTTTTACACGGCCCGTGGCTGTGGGGTAGACTTTATGTTTCACACGGTCCGTGGCTGTGGGAATAGACTTTATCTTTCACACGGTGCGTGGCTGTGGGAATAGACACTATCTTTCACACGGTCCGTGGCTGTGGAAATAGACTTTATCTTTCACATGGTCCGTACCTGTGGGATAGACTTTATCTTTCACACAGTCCGTGGCTGTGGGGTAGACTATATCTTTCCCTCGGTCCATGCCTGTGGGATAGCCTCTATCTTTCACACTGTCCGTGGCTGTTGGAATAGACTTTATCTTTCACACAGTCCATGCCTGTGGGATAGACTCTATCTTTCACATGGTCCGTGGCTGTGGGATAGCCTCTATCTTTCACACGGTACGTGGCTGTGTGAATAGGATTTATCTTTCACACGGTCCGTGGCTGTGGGGTAGACTTTATCTTTCACAAGCTCCGTGGCTGTGGAATAGACTTTATCTTTCACACGGTCCGTGCCTGTGGGATAGACTCTATCTTTCACATGGTCCGTGGCTGTGCGATAGCCTCTATCTTTCACAAGGTCCGTGGCTGTGTGAATAGGCTTTATCTTTCACACGGTCCGTGGCTGTGGGGTAGACTTTATCTTTCACAAGCTCCGTGGCTGTGGGATAGACTTTATCTTTCACACGGTCCGTGTCTTTGTGGTAGACTTTATCTTTCACACGGTAGGTGGCTGTGGGAGTAGACTTTATCTTTCACACAGTCCGTGGCTGTGCGAATAGACTTTATCTTTCACATGGTCCGTGGCGGTGGGATAGACTTTTTCACACGGTCCGTGGCTGTGGGATAGACTTTATCTTTCACACGGTCCGTGCCTGTGGGATAGACTTTATCTTTCACACGGTCCGTGCCTGTGGGATAGACTTTATCTTTCACATGATCCGTGGCTGTGGGATAGACTTTATCTTTCACACGTTCGTTAGATGTGGGAACAGACTCTATCTTTCACACGGTCCGTGGCTGTGGGATAGCCTCTATCTTTCACACGGTCCGTGGCTGTGGGGTAGACTTTATCTTTCACACGGTCCGGGGCTGTGGGGTAGACTTTATCTTTCACACGGCCCGTGGCTGTGGGGTAGACTTTATCTTTCACATGGCCCGTGCCTGTGGGGTAGACTTTATCTTTCACACGGTCCGTGCCTGTGGGGTAGACATTATCTTTCACATGATCTGTGGATGTGGGGTAGACTTTATCTTTCACACGGTCCGTGGCTGTGGGGTAGACTTTATCTTTCACACGGCCCGTGGCTGTGGGGTAGAGTTTATCTTTCACACGGCCCGTGGCTGTGGAGTAGACTTTATCTTTCACATGGTCCGTGGCTGAGGGGTAGACTTTATCTTTCACACGGTCCGTGCCTGTGGGAAAGACTCCATCTTTCACACGGTCCGTGGCTTGGGATACACTCTTTCTTTCACATGGTCCGTGGCTGTGGGAATAGACTCTATCTTTCACACGGTCTGTGGCTGTGGGATAGACTTTATCTTTCACACGGTCCATGGCTGTGGGAATAGACTCTATCTTTCACACGGTCCGTGGCTGTGGGAAAGACTTTATCTTTCGCATGGCCCGTGGCTGTGTGGTAGACTTTATCTTTCATACAGTCCGTGGCTGTGGGGTAGACTTTATCTTTCACACGGTCCGTGCCTGTGGAGTAGACTTTATCTTTCACATGGTCCGTGGCTCTGGTATAGACTTTATCTTTCACACGGTAAGTGGCTGTGTGATAGACTTTTTCACACGGTCCGTGCCTGTGGGATAGACTTTACCTTTCACATGGTCCGTGGCTGTGGGATAGACTTTTTGACACGGTCCGTGCCTGTGCGATAGACTTTATCTTTCACACGTTCCGTGGCTGTAGGATAGACTTTATCTTTCACAAGGTCCGTGCCTGTGGGATAGACTTTATCTTTCAAACGGTCCGTGGCTGTGGGATAGACTTTATCTTTCACAAGGTCCATGCCTGTGGGGTAGACATTATCTTTCACATGGTCCGTGGATGTGGGGTAGACGTTATCTTTCAAACGGTCCGTGGCTGTGGGAATAGACTCTATCTTTCACACAGTCCGTGCCTGTGGGATAGACTTTATCTTTCACACTCTCCGTGCCGGGGGGGTAGACATTATCTTTCACACGGTTCGTGGATGTGGGGTAGACTTTATCGTTCACACGGTCCGTGGCTGTGGGGTAGACTTTATCTTTCACACGGTCCGTGGCTGTGGGATAGACTTTATCTTTCACACGGTCCGTGGCTGTGGGATAGACTCTATTTTTCACACGGTCGTTTCCTGTGGGGTAGACTCTATCTTTCACACGGTTCATGGCTGTTGGAATAGACTTTATCTTTCACATGGTCCGTGGTGTGGGATAGACTTTATCTTTCACACGGTCCGTGCCTGTGGGATAGACTTTATCTTTCACACGGTCCGTGCCTGTGGGATAGACTTTATCTTTCACATGATCCGGGGCTGTGGGATAGACTTTATTTTTCACACGTTCGTTAGATGTGGGAACAGACTCTATCTTTCACAAGGTCCGTGGCTGTGGGATAGACTCTATCTTTCACACGGTCCGAGGCTGTGGGGTAGACTTTATCTTTCATACAGTCCGTGGCTGTGGGGTAGACTTTATCTTTCACACGGTTCGTGCCTGTGGGGTAGACTTTATCTTTCACATGGTCCGTGGCTCTGGTATAGACTTTATCTTTCACACGGTAAGTGGCTGTGTGATAGACTTTTTCACACGGTCCTTGCCTGTCGGATAGACTTTATCTTTCACATGGTCCGTGGCTGTGGGATAGACTTTATCTTTCACACGGTCCGTGGCTGTGGGGCAGACTTTATCTTTCACACGGTCCGTGGCTGTGGGAACAGACTGTATCATTCACACTGTCCACGGCTGTGGGGTGGACTTTATCTTTCACACGGTCCGTGCCTGTGGGATAGACTTTATCTTTCACATGGTCTGTGGCTGAGGGATAGACTTTTTCACACGGTCCGTGGCTGTGGGATAGACTTTATCTTTGACACGGTCCGTTCCTGTGGGATAGACTTTATCTTTCACACGGTCCGTGCCTGTGGGATAGACTTTATCTTTCACATGGTCTGTGGCTGAGGGATAGACTTTTCACAGGGTCCGTGGTTGTGGGATAGACTTTATCTTTCACACGGCCCGTGGCTGTGGGGTAGACTTTCTCTTTCACATGGCCCGTGGCAGTGGATTAGACTTTATCATTTACACGGTCCATGGCTGTGGGGTAGACTTTATCTTTCACACGGCCCGTGGCTGTGAGGTAGACTTTCTCTTTCACACGGCCCGTGGCTGTTGATTAGACTTTATCATTTACACGGTCCACGGCAGTGGGGTAGACTTTGTCTTTCACACGGTCCGTGCCTGTGGGATAGACTTTATCTTTCACATGGTCTTTGGCGGAGGGATAGACTTTTCACAGGGTCCGTGGCTGTGGGATAGACTTTATCTTTCACACGGCCCGTGGCTGTGGGGTAGACTTTATCTTTCACATGGTCCGTGGCTGTGGGGTAGACTTTACCTTTTACACGGTCCGTGGCTGTGGGGTAGACTTTACCTTTCACACGGTCCGAGCCTGTGGGATAGACTTTTTCACACGGTCCGTGGCTGTGGGGTAGACTTTATCTTTCACATGGTCCGTGGCTGTGGGAGTAGTCTTTATCTTTCACACGGTCCGTGGCTGCGGGGTAGACTTTATCTTTCACACGGTCCGTGGCTGCGGGGTAGACTTTATCTTTCACACGGCCCGTGGCTGCGGGGTAGACTTTATCTTTCACACGGCCCGTGGTTGCGAGGTAGACTTTATCTTTCACACGTCCCGTGGCTGTGGGGTAGACTTTATCTTTCACACGGCCCGTGGCTGTGGGGTAGACTTTATCTTTCACACGGTCCGTGGCTGTGGGGTAGACTTTACCTTTCACACGGTCCGTGGCTGTGGGGTAGACTTTATCTTTCACTCGGTCCGTACCTGTGGGGTAGACATTATCTTTCACAAGGTCAGTGGCTGTGGGGTAGACTTTATCTTTCACACAGCCCTTGCCTGTGGCATAGCCTTTATCTTCACACGGCCCGTGCCTGTGGCATAGACTTTATCTTTCACACGGCCCGTGCCTGTGGGGTAGACTTAATCTTTTACACGGCCCGTGGCTGTGGGGTAGACTTTATGTTTCACACCGTCCATGGCTGTGGGAATAGACTTTATCTTTCACACGGTCCGTGGCTGTGGGAATAGACTTTATCTTTCACACGGTCCGTGCCTGTGGGATAGACTTTATCTTTCACACGGTCCGTGACTGTGGGATAGACTCTATCTTTCCCTCGGTCCATGCCTGTGGGATAGCCTCTATCTTTCACACGGTCCGTGGCTGTGGGAATAGACTTTATCTTTCACACAGTCCATGCCTGTGGGATAGACTCTATCTTTCACATGGTCCGTGGCTGTGGGATAGCCTCTATCTATCACACGGTCCGTGGCTGTGTGAATAGGCTTTATCTTTCACACGGTCCGTGGCTGTGGGGTAGACTTTATCTTTCACAAGCTCCGTGGCTGTGGGATAGACTTTATCTTTCACACGGTCCGTGTCTTTGTGGTAGACTTTATCTTTCACACGGTAGGTGGCTGTGGGAGTAGACTTTATCTTTCACACGGTCCGTGGCTGTGCGAATAGACTTTATCTTTCACATGGTCCGTGGCTGTGGGATAGACTTTTTCACACGGTCCGTGGCTGTGGGATAGACTTTATCTTTCACACGGTCCGTGCCTGTGGGATAGACTTTATCTTTCACACGGTCCGTGCCTGTGGGATAGACTTTATCTTTCACATGATCCGTGGCTGTGGGATAGACTTTATCTTTCACACGTTCGTTAGATGTGGGAACAGACTCTATCTTTCACACGGTCTGTGGCTGTGGGATAGACTCTATCTTTCACACGGTCCGGGGCTGTGGGGTAGACTTTATCTTTCACACGGTCCGTGGCTGTGGGGTAGATTTATCTTTCACACGGCCCGTGGCTGTGGGGTAGACTTTATCTTTCACATGGCCCGTGCCTGTGGGGTAGACTTTATCTTTCACACGGTCCGTGCCTGTGGGGTAGACATTATCTTTCACATGGTCCGTGCATGTGGGGTAGACTTTGTCTTTCACACGGTCCGTGGCTGTGGGGTAGACTTTATCTTTCACACGGCCCGTGGCTGTGGGGTAGAGTTATCTTGCACACGTTCCGTGGCTGTGGAGTAGACTTTATCTTTCACACGGTCCGTGGCTGTGGGGTAGACTTTATCTTTCACACGGCCCGTGGCTGTGGGGTAGACTTTATCTTGCACACGGCCCGTGGCTGTGGAGTAGACTTTATCTTTCACACGGTCCGTGCCTGTGGGGTAGACTTTATCTTTCACACGGTCCGTGCCTGTGGGAAAGACTCCATCTTTCACACGGTCCGTGGCTGTGGGATAGACTTTTTCTTTCACATGGTCCGTGGCTGTGGGAATAGACTCTATCTTTCACACGGTCCGTGGCTGTGGGATAGAATTTATCTTTCACACGGTCCATGGCTGTGGGAATAGACTCTATCTTTCACACGGTCCGTGGCTGTGGGAAAGACTTTATCTTTCGCACGGCCCGTGGCTGTGTGGTAGACTTTATCTTTCATACAGTCCGTGGCTGTGGGGTAGACATTATCTTTCACACGGTCCGTGCCTGTGGAATAGACTTTATCTTTCACATGGTCCGTGGCTCTGGTATAGAGTTTATCTTTCACACGGTAAGTGGCTGTGTGATAGACTTTTTCACACGGTCCGTGGCTGTGGGATAGACTTTATCTTTCACATGGTCCGTGGCTGTGGGATAGACTTTTTGACACGGTCCGTGCCTGTGGGATAGACTTTATCTTTCACACGTTCCGTGGCTGTCGGATAGACTTTATCTTTCACAAGGTCCGTGCCTGTGGGATAGACTTTATCTTTCAAACGGTCCGTGGCTGTGGGATAGACTTTATCTTTCACACGGTCCGTGCTTGTGGGGTAGACATTATCTTTCACACGGTTCGTGGATGTGGGGTAGAGTTTATCTTTCACACGGTCCGTGGCTGTGTGATAGACTCTATCTTTCACACGGTCGTTTCCTGTGGGGTAGACTCTATCTTTCACATGGTTCATGGCTGTTGGAATAGACTTTATCTTTCACACGGTCCGTGGTGTGGGATAGACTTTATCTTTCACACGGTCCGTGCCTGTGGGATAGACTTTATCTTTCACACGGTCCGTGCCTGTGGGATAGATTTTATCTTTCACATGATCCGTGGCTGTGGGATAGACTTTATCTTTCACACGTTCCTTAGATGTGGGAACAGACTCTATCTTTCACACGGTCCGTGGCTGTGGGATAGACTCTATCTTTCACACGGTCCGTGCCTGTGGGGTAGACTTTATCTTTCATACAGTCCGTGGCTGTGGGGTAGACTTTATCGTTTACACGGTCCGTGCCTGTGGGGTAGACTTTATCTTTCACATGGTCCGTGGCTCTGGTATAGACTTTATCTTTCACACGGTAAGTGGCTGTGTGATAGACTTTTTCACACGGTCCGTGCCTGTCGGATAGACTTTATCTTTCACATGGTCCGTGGCTGTGGGATAGACTTTTTGACACGGTCCGTGCCTGTGGGATAGACTTTATATTTCACACGGTCCGTGGCTCTCGGAAAAACTTTATCTTTCACAAGGTCCGTGCCTGTGGGATAGACTTTATCTTTCAAACGGTCCGTGGCTGTGGAATAGACTTTATCTTTCACACGGTCCATGGCTGTGGGAATAGACTCTATCTTTCACACGGTCCGTGCCTGTGGGGTAGACATTACCTTTCACACGGTCCGTGGCTGTGGGATAGACTTTATCTTTCGCACGGTCCGTGGCTGTGGGGCAGACTTTATCTTTCACACGGTCCGTGGCTGTGGTAACAGACTGTATCATTCACACTGTCCACGGCTGTGGGGTGGACTTTATCTTTCACACGGTCCGTGCCTGCGGGATAGACTTTATCTTTCACATGGTCTGTGGCTGAGGGATAGACTTTTTCACACGGTCCGTGGCTGTGGGATAGACTTTATCTTTCACACGGTCCGTTCCTGTGGGATAGAATTTATCTTTCACACGGTCCGTGCCTGTGGGATAGATTTTATCTTTCACATGATCCGTGGCTGTGGGATAGACTCTATCTTTCACACGGTCGCTGCCTGTGGGAATAGACTCTATCTTTCATACGGTCCGTGCCTGTGGGATAGACTTTATTTTTCACACGGTCCGTGGCTGTGGAATAGACTTTATCTTTCACACGGCCCGTGGCTCTGGGCAAGACTTTATCTTTCACACTGCCCGTGGCTGTGGGGTAGACTTTATCTTTCACACGGCCCGTGCCTGTGGGGTAGACTTTATCTTTCACATGGTCCGTGGCTGTGGGGTAGACTTTATCTTTCACACGGCCCGTGGCTGTGAGGTAGACTTTCTCTTTCACACGGCCCGTGGCTGTGGATTAGACTTTATCATTTACACGGTCCATGGCTGTGGGGTAGACTTTATCTTTCACACGGCCCGTGGCTGTGAGGTAGACTTTCTCTTTCACACGGCCCGTGGCTGTGGATTAGACTTTATCATTTACACGGTCCACGGCTGTGGGGTAGACTTTATCTTTCACACGGTCCGTGCCTGTGGGATAGACTTTATCTTTCACATGGTCTGTGGCTGAGGGATAGACTTTTCACAGGGTCCGTGGCTGTGGGATAGACTTTATCTTTCACACGGCCCGTGGCTGTGGGGTAGACTTTATCTTTCACACGGTCTGTGGCTGTGGGGTAGACTTTACCTTTCACACGGTCCGTGGCTGTGGGGTAGACTTTACCTTTCACACGGTCCGTGGCTGTGGGGTAGACATTATCTTTCACAAGGTCAGTGGCTGTGGGGTAGACTTTATCTTTCACACGGCCCTTGCCTGTGGCATAGACTTTATCTTTCACACGGCCCGTGCCTGTGGCATAGACTTTATCTTTCACACGGACCGTGCCTGTGGGGTAGACTTAATCTTTTACACGGCCCGTGGCTGTGGGGTAGACTTTATGTTTCACACGGTCTGTGGCTGTGGGAATAGCCTTTATCTTTCACACGGTGCGTGGCTGTGGGAATAGACTTTATCTTTCACACGGTCCGTGGCTGTGGAAATAGACTTTATCTTTCACATGGTCCGTACCTGTGGGATAGACTTTATCTTTCACACAGTCCGTGGCTGTGGGGTAGACTCTATCTTTCCCTCGGTCCATGCCTGTGGGATAGCCTCTATCTTTCACACTGTCCGTGGCTGTTGGAATAGACTTTATCTTTCACACAGTCCATGCCTGTGGGATAGACTCTATCTTTCACATGGTCCGTGGCTGTGGGATAGCCTCTATCTTTCACACGGTACGTGGCTGTGTGAATAGGATTTATCTTTCACACGGTCCGTGGCTGTGGGGTAGACTTTATCTTTCACAAGCTCCGTGGCTGTGGGATAGACTTTATCTTTCACACGGTCCGTGTCTTTGTGGTAGACTTTATCTTTCACACGGTAGGTGGCTGTGGGAGTAGACTTTATCTTTCACACGGTCCGTGGCTGTGCGAATAGACTTTATCTTTCACATGGTCCGTGGCGGTGGGATAGACTTTTTCACACGGTCCGTGGCTGTGGGATAGACTTTATCTTTCACACGGTCCGTGCCTGTGGGATAGACTTTATCTTTCACACGGTCCGTGCCTGTGGAATAGACTTTATCTTTCACATGATCCGTGGCTGTGGGATAGACTTTATCTTTCACACGTTCATTAGATGTGGGAACAGACTCTATCTTTCACACGGTCCGTGGCTGTGGGATAGACTCTATCTTTCACACGGTCCGTGGCTGTGGGGTAGACTTTATCTTTCACACGGTCCGTGGCTGTGGGGTAGACTTTATCTTTCACACGGCCCGTGGCTGTGGGGTAGACTTTATCTTTCACATGGCCCGTACCTGTGGGAAAGACTCCATCTTTCACACGGTCCGTGACTGTGGGGTAGACATTATCTTTCACACGGTCCGTGGATGTGGGGTAGACTTTATCTTTCACATGGTCCGTGGCTGTGGGGTAAACTTTATCTTTCACACGGCCCGTGGCTGTGGGGTAGAGTTTATCTTTCACACGGCCCATGGCTGTGGAGTAGACTTTATCTTTCACATGGTTGTGGCTGTGGGGTAGACTTTATCTTTCACACGGTCCGTGCCTGTGGGAAAGACTCCATCTTTTACACGGTCCGTGGCTGTGGGATAGACTTTTTCTTTCACATGGTCCGTGGCTGTGGGAATAGCCTCTATCTTTCACACGGTACGTGGCTGTGTGAATAGGATTTATCTTTCACACGGTCCGTGGCTGTGGGGTAGACTTTATCTTTCACAAGCTCCGTGGCTGTGGGATAGACTTTATCTTTCACACGGTCCGTGTCTTTGTGGTAGACTTTATCTTTCACACGGTAGGTGTCTGTGGGAGTAGACTTTATCTTTCACACGGTCCGTGGCTGTGCGAATAGACTTTATCTTTCACATGGTCCGTGGCGGTGGGATAGACTTTTTCACACGGTCCGTCGCTGTGGGATAGACTTTATCTTTCACACGGTCCGTGCCTGTGGGATAGACTTCATCTTTCACACGGTCCGTGCCTGTGGGATAGACTTTATCTTTCACATGATCCGTGGCTGTGGGATAGACTTTATCTTTCACACGTTCATTAGATGTGGGAACAGACTCTATCTTTCACACGGTCCGTGGCTGTGGGATAGACTCTATCTTTCACACGGTCCGTGGCTGTGGGGTAGACTTTATCTTTCACACGGTCCGTGGCTGTGGGGTAGACTTTATCTTTCACACGGCCCGTGGCTGTGGGGTAGACTTTATCTTTCACATGGCCCGTGCCTGTGGGGTAGACTTTATCTTTCACACGGTCCGTGACTGTGGGGTAGACATTATCTTTCACACGGTCCGTGGATGTGGGGTAGACTTTATCTTTCACATGGTCCGTGGCTGTGGGGTAAACTTTATCTTTCACACGGCCCGTGGCTGTGGGGTAGAGTTTATCTTTCACACGGCCCATGGCTGTGGAGTAGACTTTATCTTTCACATGGTTGTGGCTGTGGGGTAGACTTTATCTTTCACACGGTCCGTGCCTGTGGGAAAGACTCCATCTTTCACACGGTCCGTGGCTGTGGGATAGACTTTTTCTTTCACATGGTCCGTGGCTGTGGGAATAGACTCTATCTTTCACATGCTCCGTGGCTGTGGGATAGACTTTATCTTTCACACGGTCCATGGCTGTGGGAATAGACTCTATCTTTCACACGGTCCGTGGCTGTGGGAAAGACTTTATCTTTCGCACGGCCCGTGGCTGTGTGGTAGACTTTATCTTTCATACAGTCCGTGGGTGTGGGGTAGACATTATCTTTCACACGGTCCGTGCCTGTGGAATAGACTTTATCTTTCACATGGTCCGTGGCTCTGGTATAGACTTTATCTTTCACACGGTAAGTGGCTGTGTGATAGACTTTTTCACACGGTCCGTGGCTGTGGGATAGACTTTATCTTTCACATGGTCCATGGCTGTGGGATAGACTTTTTGACACGGCCCGTGCCTGTGGGATAGACTTTATCTTTCACACGTTCCGTGGCTGTCAGATAGACTTTATCTTTCACAAGGTCCGTGCCTGTGGGTTAGACTTTATCTTTCAAACGGTCCGTGGCTGTGGGATAGACTCTATCTTTCACACGGTCCGTGCCTGTGGGGTAGACTTTATCTTTCATACAGTCCGTGGCTGTGGGGTAGACTTTATCTTTCACACGGTCCATGCCTGTGAGGTAGACTTTATCTTTCACATGGTCCGTGGCTCTGGTATAGACTTTATCTTTCACACGGTAAGTGGCTGTGTGATAGACTTTTTCACACGGTCCGTGCCTGTCGGATAGACTTTATCTTTCACATGGTCCGTGGCTGTGGGATAGACTTTTTGACACGGTCCGTGCCTGTGGGATAGACTTTATATTTCACACGGTTCGTGGCTCTCGGAAAAACTTTATCTTTCACAAGGTCCGTGCCTGTGGGATAGACTTTATCTTTCAAACGGTCCGTGGCTGTGGGATAGACTTTATCTTTCACACGGTCCATGGCTGTGGGAATAGACTCTATCTTTCACACGGTCCGTGCCTGTGGGGTAGACATTATCTTTCACACGGTCCGTGGCTGTGGGGTAGACTTCATCTTGCACACGGTCCGTGGCTGTGGGATAGACTTTATCTTTCACACGGTCCGTGGCTGTGGGGCAGACTTTATCTTTCACACGGTCCGTGGCTGTGGTAACAGACTGTATCATTCACACTGTCCACGGCTGTGGGGTGGACTTTATCTTTCACACGGTCCGTGCCTGCGGGATAGACTTTATCTTTCACATGGTCTGTGGCTGAGGGTTAGACTTTTTCACACGGTCCGTGGCTGTGGGATAGACTTTATCTTTCACACGGTCCGTTCCTGTGGGATAGAATTTATCTTTCACACGGTCCGTGCCTGTGGGATAGATTTTATCTTTCACATGATCCGTGGCTGTGGGATAGACTCTATCTTTCACACGGTCGCTGCCTGTGGGAATAGACTCTATCTTTCATACGGTCCGTGCCTGTGGGATAGACTTTATTTTTCACACGGTCCGTGGCTGTGGAATAGACTTTATCTTTCACACGGCCCGTGGCTCTGGGCAAGACTTTATCTTTCACACTGCCCGTGGCTGTGGGGTAGACTTTATCTTTCACACGGCCCGTGCCTGTGGGGTAGACTTTATCTTTCACATGGTCCGTGGCTGTGGGGTAGACTTTATCTTTCACACGGCCCGTGGCTGTGAGGTAGACTTTCTCTTTCACACGGCCCGTGGCTGTGGATTAGACTTTATCATTTACACGGTCCATGGCTGTGGGGTAGACTTTATCTTTCACACGGCCCGTGGCTGTGAGGTAGACTTTCTCTTTCACACGGCCCGTGGCTGTGGATTAGACTTTATCATTTACACGGTCCACGGCTGTGGGGTAGACTTTATCTTTCACACGGTCCGTGCCTGTGGGATAGACTTTATCTTTCACATGGTCTGTGGCTGAGGGATAGACTTTTCACAGGGTCCGTGGCTGTGGGATAGACTTTATCTTTCACACGGCCCGTGGCTGTGGGGTAGACTTTATCTTTCACACGGTCTGTGGCTGTGGGGTAGACTTTACCTTTCACACGGTCCGTGGCTGTGGGGTAGACTTTACCTTTCACACGGTCCGTGGCTGTGGGGTAGACATTATCTTTCACAAGGTCAGTGGCTGTGGGGTAGACTTTATCTTTCACACGGCCCTTGCCTGTGGCATAGACTTTATCTTTCACACGGCCCGTGCCTGTGGCATAGACTTTATCTTTCACACGGACCGTGCCTGTGGGGTAGACTTAATCTTTTACACGGCCCGTGGCTGTGGGGTAGACTTTATGTTTCACACGGTCTGTGGCTGTGGGAATAGACTTTATCTTTCACACGGTGCGTGGCTGTGGGAATAGACTTTATCTTTCACACGGTCCGTGGCTGTGGAAATAGACTTTATCTTTCACATGGTCCGTACCTGTGGGATAGACTTTATCTTTCACACAGTCCGTGGCTGTGGGGTAGACTCTATCTTTCCCTCGGTCCATGCCTGTGGGATAGCCTCTATCTTTCACACTGTCCGTGGCTGTTGGAATAGACTTTATCTTTCACACAGTCCATGCCTGTGGGATAGACTCTATCTTTCACATGGTCCGTGGCTGTGGGATAGCCTCTATCTTTCACACGGTACGTGGCTGTGTGAATAGGATTTATCTTTCACACGGTCCGTGGCTGTGGGGTAGACTTTATCTTTCACAAGCTCCGTGGCTGTGGGATAGACTTTATCTTTCACACGGTCCGTGTCTTTGTGGTAGACTTTATCTTTCACACGGTAGGTGGCTGTGGGAGTAGACTTTATCTTTCACACGGTCCGTGGCTGTGCGAATAGACTTTATCTTTCACATGGTCCGTGGCGGTGGGATAGACTTTTTCACACGGTCCGTGGCTGTGGGATAGACTTTATCTTTCACACGGTCCGTGCCTGTGGGATAGACTTTATCTTTCACACGGTCCGTGCCTGTGGAATAGACTTTATCTTTCACATGATCCGTGGCTGTGGGATAGACTTTATCTTTCACACGTTCATTAGATGTGGGAACAGACTCTATCTTTCACACGGTCCGTGGCTGTGGGATAGACTCTATCTTTCACACGGTCCGTGGCTGTGGGGTAGACTTTATCTTTCACACGGTCCGTGGCTGTGGGGTAGACTTTATCTTTCACACGGCCCGTGGCTGTGGGGTAGACTTTATCTTTCACATGGCCCGTACCTGTGGGAAAGAATCCATCTTTCACACGGTCCGTGACTGTGGGGTAGACATTATCTTTCACACGGTCCGTGGATGTGGGGTAGACTTTATCTTTCACATGGTCCGTGGCTGTGGGGTAAACTTTATCTTTCACACGGCCCGTGGCTGTGGGGTAGAGTTTATCTTTCACACGGCCCATGGCTGTGGAGTAGACTTTATCTTTCACATGGTTGTGGCTGTGGGGTAGACTTTATCTTTCACACGGTCCGTGCCTGTGGGAAAGACTCCATCTTTTACACGGTCCGTGGCTGTGGGATAGACTTTTTCTTTCACATGGTCCGTGGCTGTGGGAATAGCCTCTATCTTTCACACGGTACGTGGCTGTGTGAATAGGATTTATCTTTCACACGGTCCGTGGCTGTGGGGTAGACTTTATCTTTCACAAGCTCCGTGGCTGTGGGATAGACTTTATCTTTCACACGGTCCGTGTCTTTGTGGTAGACTTTATCTTTCACACGGTAGGTGGCTGTGGGAGTAGACTTTATCTTTCACACGGTCCGTGGCTGTGCGAATAGACTTTATCTTTCACATGGTCCGTGGCGGTGGGATAGACTTTTTCACACGGTCCGTCGCTGTGGGATAGACTTTATCTTTCACACGGTCCGTGCCTGTGGGATAGACTTCATCTTTCACACGGTCCGTGCCTGTGGGATAGACTTTATCTTTCACATGATCCGTGGCTGTGGGATAGACTTTATCTTTCACACGTTCATTAGATGTGGGAACAGACTCTATCTTTCACACGGTCCTTGGCTGTGGGATAGACTCTATCTTTCACACGGTCCGTGGCTGTGGGGTAGACTTTATCTTTCACACGGTCCGTGGCTGTGGGGTAGACTTTATCTTTCACACGGCCCGTGGCTGTGGGGTAGACTTTATCTTTCACATGGCCCGTGCCTGTGGGGTAGACTTTATCTTTCACACGGTCCGTGACTGTGGGGTAGACATTATCTTTCACACGGTCCGTGGATGTGGGGTAGACTTTATCTTTCACATGGTCCGTGGCTGTGGGGTAAACTTTATCTTTCACACGGCCCGTGGCTGTGGGGTAGAGTTTATCTTTCACACGGCCCATGGCTGTGGAGTAGACTTTATCTTTCACATGGTTGTGGCTGTGGGGTAGACTTTATCTTTCACACGGTCCGTGCCTGTGGGAAAGACTCCATCTTTCACACGGTCCGTGGCTGTGGGATAGACTTTTTCTTTCACATGGTCCGTGGCTGTGGGAATAGACTCTATCTTTCACATGCTCCGTGGCTGTGGGATAGACTTTATCTTTCACACGGTCCATGGCTGTGGGAATAGACTCTATCTTTCACACGGTCCGTGGCTGTGGGAAAGACTTTATCTTTCGCACGGCCCGTGGCTGTGTGGTAGACTTTATCTTTCATACAGTCCGTGGGTGTGGGGTAGACATTATCTTTCACACGGTCCGTGCCTGTGGAATAGACTTTATCTTTCACATGGTCCGTGGCTCTGGTATAGACTTTATCTTTCACACGGTAAGTGGCTGTGTGATAGACTTTTTCACACGGTCCGTGGCTGTGGGATAGACTTTATCTTTCACATGGTCCGTGGCTGTGGGATAGACTTTTTGACACGGCCCGTGCCTGTGGGATAGACTTTATCTTTCACACGTTCCGTGGCTGTCAGATAGACTTTATCTTTCACAAGGTCCGTGCCTGTGGGTTAGACTTTATCTTTCAAACGGTCCGTGGCTGTGGGATAGACTCTATCTTTCACACGGTCCGTGCCTGTGGGGTAGACTTTATCTTTCATACAGTCCGTGGCTGTGGGGTAGAATTTATCTTTCACACGGTCCATGCCTGTGAGGTAGACTTTATCTTTCACATGGTCCGTGGCTCTGGTATAGACTTTATCTTTCACACGGTAAGTGGCTGTGTGATAGACTTTTTCACACGGTCCGTGCCTGTCGGATAGACTTTATCTTTCACATGGTCCGTGGCTGTGGGATAGACTTTTTGACACGGTCCGTGCCTGTGGGATAGACTTTATATTTCACACGGTTCGTGGCTCTCGGAAAAACTTTATCTTTCACAAGGTCCGTGCCTGTGGGATAGACTTTATCTTTCAAACGGTCCGTGGCTGTGGGATAGACTTTATCTTTCACACGGTCCATGGCTGTGGGAATAGACTCTATCTTTCACACGGTCCGTGCCTGTGGGGTAGACATTATCTTTCACACGGTCCGTGGCTGTGGGGTAGACTTCATCTTGCACACGGTCCGTGGCTGTGGGATAGACTTTATCTTTCACACGGTCCGTGGCTGTGGGGCAGACTTTATCTTTCACACGGTCCGTGGCTGTGGTAACAGACTGTATCATTCACACTGTCCACGGCTGTGGGGTGGACTTTATCTTTCACACGGTCCGTGCCTGTGGGATAGACTTTATCTTTCACATGGTCTGTGGCTGAGGGATAGACTTTTTCACACGGTCCGTGGCTGTGGGATAGACTTTATCTTTCACACGGTCCGTTCCTGTGGGATAGACTTTCTCTTTCACACGGTCCGTGCCTGTGGGATAGATTTTATCTTTCACATGATCCGTGGCTGTGGGATAGACTCTATCTTTCACACGGTCGCTGCCTGTGGGAATAGACTCTATCTTTCACACGGTCCGTGCCTGTGGGATAGACTTTATTTTTCACACGGTCCGTGGCTGTGGGGTAGACTTTATCTTTCACACGGTCCGTGCTTGTGGGATAGACTTTATCTTTCACACGGCCCGTGGCTCTGGGCAAGACTTTATCTTTCACACTGCCCGTGGCTGTGGGGTAGACTTTATCTTTCACACGGCCCATGCCTGTGGGGTAGACTTTATCTTTCACATGGTCCGTGGCTGTGGGGTACACTTTATCTATCACACGGCCCGTGGCTGTGAGGTAGACTTTCTCTTTCACACGGCCCGTGGCTGTGGATTAGACTTTATCATTTACACGGTCCATGGCTGTGGGGTAGACTTTATCTTTCACACGGCCCGTGGCTGTGAGGTAGACTTTCTCTTTCACACGGCCCGTGGCTGTGGATTAGACTTTATCATTTACACGGTCCACGGCTGTGGGGTAGACTTTATCTTTCACACGGTCCGTGCCTGTGGGATAGACTTTATCTTTCACATGGTCTGTGGCTGAGGGATAGACTTTTCACAGGGTCCGTGGCTGTGGGATAGACTTTATCTTTCACACGGCCCGTGGCTGTGGGGTAGACTTTATCTTTCACACGGTCTGTGGCTGTGGGGTAGACTTTACCTTTCACACGGTCCGTGGCTGTGGGGTAGACTTTACCTTTCACACGGTCCGTGGCTGTGGGGTAGACATTATCTTCCACAAGGTCAGTGGCTGTGGGGTAGACTTTATCTTTCACACGGCCCTTGCCTGTGGCATAGACTTTATCTTTCACACGGCCCGTGCCTGTGGCATAGACTTTATCTTTCACACGGCCCGTGCCTGTGGGGTAGACTTAATCTTTTACACGGCCCGTGGCTGTGGGGTAGACTTTATGTTTCACACGGTCCGTGGCTGTGGGAATAGACTTTATCTTTCACACGGTGCGTGGCTGTGGGAATAGACTTTATCTTTCACACGGTCCGTGGCTGTGGGAATAGACTTTATCTTTCACTTGGTCCGTACCTGTGGGATAGACTTTATCTTTCACACAGTCCGTGGCTGTGGGGTAGACTCTATCTTTCCCTCGGTCCATGCCTGTGGGATAGCCTCTATCTTTCACACTGTCCGTGGCTGTTGGAATAGACTTTATCTTTCACACAGTCCATGCCTGTGGGATAGACTCTATCTTTCACATGGTCCGTGGCTGTGAGATAGCGTCTATCTTTCACACGGTACGTGGCTGTGTGAATAGGATTTATCTTTCACACGGTCCGTGGCTGTGGGGTAGACTTTATCTTTCACAAGCTCCGTGGCTGTGGGATAGACTTTATCTTTCACACGGTCCGTGTCTTTGTGGTAGACTTTATCTTTCACACGGTAGGTGGCTGTGGGAGTAGACTTTATCTTTCACACGGTCCGTGGCTGTGCGAATAGACTTGATCTTTCACATGGTCCGTGGCGGTGGGATAGACTTTTTCACACGGTCCGTGGCTGTGGGATAGACTTTATCTTTCACACGGTCCGTACCTGTGGGATAGACTTTATCTTTCACATGGTCCGTGCCTGTGGGATAGACTTTATCTTTCACATGATCCGTGGCTGTGGGATAGACTTTATCTTTCACACGTTCATTAGATGTGGGAACAGACTCTATCTTTCACACGGTCCGTGGCTGTGGGATAGACTCTATCTTTCACACGGTCCGTGGCTGTGGGGTAGACTTTATCTTTCACACGGCCCGTGGCTGTGGAGTAGACTTTATCTTTCACATGGTCCGTGGCTGTGGGGTACACTTTATCTTTCACACGGTCCGTGCCTGTGGGAAAGACTCTATCTTTCACACGGTCCGTGGCTGTGGGATAGACTTTTTCTTTCACATGGTCCATGGCTGTGCGAATAGACTCTATCTTTCACACGGTCCGTGGCTGTGGGAAAGACTTTATCTTTCGCACGGCCCGTCGCTGTGTGTTAGACTTTATCTTTCATACAGTCCGTGGCTGTGGGGTAGACTTTATCTTTCACATGGTCCGTGGCTCTGGTATAGACTTTATCTTTCACTCGGTAAGTGGCTGTTTTATAGACTTTTTCACACGGTCCTTGCCTGTGGGATAGACTTTACCTTTCACATGCTCCGTGGTTGTGGGATAGACTTTTTGTCATGGTCCGTACCTGTGGGATAGACTTTATCTTTCACACGGTCCGTGGCTGCCGGATAGACTTTATCTTTCACAAGGTCAGTGCCTGTGGGATAGACTTTATCTTTCCAACGGTCCGTGGCTGTGGGATAGACTTTTTCTTTCACAAGGTCCGTGCTTGTGGGGTAGACATTATCTTTCACTGGGTCCGTGGATGTCGGGTAGACTTTATCTTTCAAACGGTCCGTTGCTGTGGGAATAGACTCTATCTTTCACACGGTCCATGCCTGTGGGATAGACTTTATCTTTCACACGGTCCGTGCCTGTGGGGTAGACATTATCTTTCACATGGTCCGTGGATGTGGGGTAGACTTTATCGTTCACACGGTCCGTGGCTGTGGGGTAGACTTTATCTTTCACACGGTCGTGCCTGTGGGATAGTCTTTATCTTTCACACGGTCCGTGGCTGTGGGATAGACTCTATCTTTCACACGGTCGTTTCCTTTGGGGTAGACTCTATCTTTCACACGGTTCATGGCTGTTGGAATAGACTTTATCTTTCACACGGTCCGTGGTGTGGGATAGACTTAATCTTTCACACGGTCCGTGGCTGTGGGTAGACTTTATCTTTCACACGGTCCGTGGCTGTGGTGTAGACTTTATCTTTCACACTGCCCGTGGCTGTGCGGTAGACTTTATGTTTCACACGGCCCGTGGATGTGGGGTAGACTTTATCTTTCACACGGTCCGTGGCTGTGGGGTAGACTTTATCTTTCACATGGTCCGTGGCTGTGGAGTAGACTTTATCTTTCACACGGTCCGTGCCTGTGGGAATGACTCTATCTTTCACACGGTCCATGGCTGTGGGATAGACTTTATCTTTCACACGGTCCGTGGCTGTGTGATAGACTCTATCTTTTACACGGTCGTTTCCTGTGGGGTAGACTCTATCTTTCACATGGTTCATGGCTGTTGGAATAGACTTTATCTTTCACACGGTCCGTGGTGTGGGATAGACTTTATCTTTCACACGGTCCGTGCCTGTGGGATAGACTTTATCTTTCACACGGTCCGTGCCTGTGGGATAGACTTTATCTTTCACATGATCCGTGGCTGTGGGATAGACTTTATCTTTCACACGTTCGTTAGATGTGGGAACAGACTCTATCTTTCACACGGTCCGTGGCTGTGGGATAGACTCTATCTTTCACACGGTCCGTGCCTGTGGGGTAGACTTTATCTTTCATACAGTCCGTGGCTGTGGGGTAGAATTTATCTTTCACACGGTCCGTGCCTGTGGGGTAGACTTTATCTTTCACATGGTCCGTGGCTCTGGTATAGACTTTATCTTTCACACGGTAAGTGGCTGTGTGATAGACTTTTTCACACGGTCCGTGCCTGTCGGATAGACTTTATCTTTCACATGGTCCGTGGCTGTGGGATAGACTTTTTGACACGGTCCGTGCCTGTGGGATAGACTTTATATTTCACACGGTTCGTGGCTCTCGGAAAAACTTTATCTTTCACAAGGTCCATGCCTGTGGGATAGACTTTATCTTTCAAACGGTCCGTGGCTGTGGGATAGACTTTATCTTTCACACGGTCCATGGCTGTGGGAATAGACTCTATCTTTCACACGGTCCGTGCCTGTGGGGTAGACATTATCTTTCACACGGTCCGTGGCTGTGGGGTAGACTTCATCTTGCACACGGTCCGTGGCTGTGGGATAGACTTTATCTTTCACACGGTCCGTGGCTGTGGGGCAGACTTTATCTTTCACACGGTCCGTGGCTGTGGTAACAGAGTGTATCATTCACACTGTCCACGGCTGTGGGGTGGACTTTATCTTTCACACGGTCCGTGCCTGTGGGATAGACTTTATCTTTCACATGGTCTGTGGCTGAGGGATAGACTTTTTCACACGGTCCGTGGCTGTGGGATAGACTTTATCTTTCACACGGTCCGTTCCTGTGGGATAGACTTTCTCTTTCACACGGTCCGTGCCTGTGGGATAGATTTTATCTTTCACATGATCCGTGGCTGTGGGGTAGTCTTTATATTTCACACGGTCCGTGCCTGTGGGATAGACTTTTTCACACGGTCCGTGGCTGTGGGGTAGACTTTATCTTTCACATGGTCTGTGGCTGTGGGAGTAGACTTTATCTTTCACACGGTCCGTGGCTGCGGGGTAGACTTTATCTTTCACACGGTCCGTGGCTGCGGGGTAGACTTTATCTTTCACACGGCCCGTGGCTGTGGGGTAGACTTTATCTTTCACACGGCCCGTTGCTGCGGGGTAGACTTTATCTTTCACACGGCCCGTGGCTGTGGGGTAGACTTTATCTTCCACACGGTCTGTGGCTGTGGGAATAGACTTTATCTTTCACGTGGTCTTTGCCTTTGGGATAGACTTTATCTTTCACATGGTCCGTGGCTGTGGGGTAGTCTTTATCTTTCACACGGTCCGTGCCTGTGGGATAGACTTTTTCACACGGTCCGTGGCTGTGGAGTAGACTTTACCTTTCACACGGTCCTTGGCTGTGGGGTAGACATTATCTTTCACAAGGTCAGTGGCTGTGGGGTAGACTTTATCTTTCACACGGCCCGTGCCTGTGGCATAGACTTTATCTTTCACAAGGCCCGTGCCTGTGGGGTAGACTTAATCTTTTACACGGCCCGTGGCTGTGGGGTAGACTTTATGTTTCACACGGTCCGTGGCTGTGGGAATAGACTTTATCTTTCACACGGTCCGTGGCTGTGGGAATAGACTTTATCTTTCACACGGTCCGTGCCTGTGGGATAGACTTTATCTTTCACACGGTCCGTGACTGTGGGATAGACTCTATCTTTCCCTCGGTCCATGCATGTGGGATAGCCTCTATCTTTCACACGGTCCGTGGCTGTGGGAATAGACTTTATCTTTCACACAGTCCATGCCTGTGGGATAGACTCTATCTTTCACATGGTCCGTGGCTGTGGGATAGCCTCTAACTATCACACGGTCCGTGGCTGTGTGAATAGGCTTTATCTTTCACACGGTCCGTGGCTGTGGGGTAGACTTTATCTTTCACAAGCTCCGTGGCTGTGGGATAGACTTTATCTTTCACACGGTCCGTGTCTTTGTGGTAGACTTTATCTTTCACACGGTAGGTGGCTGTGGGAGTAGACTTTATCTTTCACACGGTCCGTGGCTGTGCGAATAGACTTTATCTTTCACATGGTCCGTGGCTGTGGGATAGACTTTTTCACACGGTCCGTGGCTGTGGGATAGACTTTATCTTTCACACGTTCGTTAGATGTGGGAACAGACTCTATCTTTCACACGGTCTGTGGCTGTGGGATAGACTCTATCTTTCACACGGTCTGTGGCTGTGGGGTAGACTTTATCTTTCACACGGTCTGTGGCTGTGGGGTAGACTTTATCTTTCACACGGTCCGTGGCTGTGGGGTAGACTTTATCTTTCACACGGCCCGTGGCTGTGGGGTAGACTTTATCTTTCACACGGTCCGTGCCTGTGGGGTAGACATTATCTTTCACATGGTCCATGGCTGTGGATTAGACTTTATCTTTCACACGGCCCGTGGCTGTGAGGTAGACTTCACTTTCACACGGCCCGTGGCTGTGGATTAGACTTTATCTTTCACAAGCTCCGTGTCTGTGGGATAGACTTTATCTTTCACACGGTCCGTGTCTTTGTGGTAGACTTTATCTTTCACACGGTAGGTGGCTGTGGGAGTAGACTTTATCTTTCACACGGTCCGTGGCTGTGCGAATAGACTTTATCTTTCACATGGTCCGTGGCGGTGGGATAGACTTTTTCACACGGTCCGTGGCTGTGGGATAGACTTTATCTTTCACACGGTCCGTGCCTGTGGGATAGACTTTATCTTTCACACGGCCCGTGGCTGTGGGGTAGAGTTTATCTTTCACACGGCCCGTGGTTGTGGAGTAGACTTTATCTTACACACGGTCCGTGGCAGTGGGGTAGACTTTATCTTTCACACGGTCCGTGCCTGTGGGAAAGACTCCATCTGTCACACGATCCGTGGCTGTGGGATAGACTTTTCCTTTCACATGGTCCGTGGCTGTGGGAATAGACTCTATCTTTCACACGGTCCGTGGCTTTGGGATAGACTTTATCTTTCAAACGGTCCATGGCTGTGGGAATAGACTCTATCTTTCACACGGTCCGTGGCTGTGGGAAAGACTTTATCTTCCGCACGGCCCGTGGCTGTGTGGTAGACTTTATCTTTCATACAGTCCGTGGCTGTGGGGTAACATTATCTTTCACACGGTCCGTGCCTGTGGAATAGACTTTATCTTTCACATGGTCCGTGGCTCTGGTATAGACTTTATCTTTCACACGGTAAGTGGCTGTGTGATAGACTTTTTCACACGGTCCGTGCCTGTGGGATAGACTTTATCTTTCACATGGTCCGTGGCTGTGGGATAGACTTTTTGACATGGTCCGTGCCTGTGGGATAGACTTTATCTTTCACACGTTCCGTGGCTGTCGGATAGACTTTATCTTTCACACGGTCCGTGCCTCTGGGGTAGACATTATTTTTCACACGGTTCGTGGATGTGGGGTAGACTTTATCTTTCACACGGTCCGTGGCTGTGTGATAGACTCTATCTTTCACACGGTCGTTTCCTGTGGGGTAGACTCTATCTTTCACACGGTTCATGGCTGTTGGAATAGACTTTATCTTTCACACGGTCTGTGGTGTGGGATAGACTTTATCTTTCACACGGTCCGTGGCTGTGGGATAGACTCTATCTTTCACACGGTCCGTGCCTGTGTTGTAGACTTTATCTTTCATACAGTCCGTGGCTGTGGGGTAGACTTTATCTTTCACACGGTCCGTGCCTGTGGGGTGGACTTTATCTTTCACATGGTCCGTGGCTCTGGTATAGACTTTATCTTTCACACAGTAAGTGGCTGTGTGATAGACTTTTTCACACGGTCCGGGCCTGTCGGATAGACTTTATCTTTCACATGGTCCGTGGCTGTGGGATAGACTTTTTGACACGGTCCGTGCCTGTGGGATAGACTTTATATTTCACACAGTCCGTGGCTGTCGGAAAAACTTTATCTTTCACAAGGTCCGTGCCTGTGGGATAGACTTTATCTTTCAAACGGTCCGTGGCTATGGGATAGACTTTATCTTTCACACGGTCCATGGCTGTGGGAATAGACTCTATCTTTCACACGGTCCGTGCCTGTGGGGTAGACTTTATCTGTCATACAGTCCGTGGCTGTGGGGTAGACTTTATCTTTCACACGGTCCGTGCCTGTGGGGTAGACATTATCTTTCACACGGTCCGTGGCTGTGGGGTAGACTTCATCTTGCACACGGTCCGTGGCTGTGGGATAGACTTTATCTTTCACACGGTCCGTGGCTGTGGGGCAGACTTTATCTTTCACACGGTCCGTGGCTGTGGGAACAGACTGTATCATTCACACTGTCCACGGCTGTGGGGTGGACTTTATCTTTCACACGGTCCGTGCCTGTGGGATAGACTTTATCTTTCACACGGTCCGTGCCTGTGGGGTAGACATTATCTTTCACATGGTCCGTGGATGTGGGTAGACTTTATCGTTCACACGGTCCGTGGCTGTGGGGTAGACTTTATCTTTCACACGGTCGTGCCTGTGGGATAGTCTTTATCTTTCACACGGTCCGTGGCTGTGGGATAGACTCTATCTTTCACACGGTCGTTTCCTTTGGGGTAGACTCTATCTTTCACACGGTTCATGGCTGTTGGAATAGACTTTATCTTTCACACGGTCCGTGGTGTGGGATAGACTTTATCTTTCACACGGGCCGTGGCTGTGGGTAGACTTTATCTTTCACACGGTCCGTGGCTGTGGTGTAGACTTTATCTTTCACACTGCCCGTGGCTGTGCGGTAGACTTTATGTTTCACACGGCCCGTGGATGTGGGGTAGACTTTATCTTTCACACGGTCCGTGGCTGTGGGGTAGACTTTATCTTTCACATGGTCCGTGGCTGTGGAGTAGACTTTATCTTTCACACGGTCCGTGCCTGTGGGAATGACTCTATCTTTCACACGGTCCATGGCTGTGGGATAGACTTTATCTTTCACACGGTCCGTGGCTGTGGGAATAGACTTTATGTTTCACAAGGTCCGTGGCTCTGCGAATAGACTTTATCTTTCACATGGTCTGTGGCTGTGGGGTAGACTTTATCTTTCACATGGTCCGTGCCTGTGGGATAGACTTTATCTTTCACATGGTCTGTGGCTCTGGTATAGACTTTATCTTTCTCACGGTAATTGGCTGTGGGATAGACTTTTTCACACGATCCGTGCCTGTGGATAGACTTTATCTTTCACACGGTCCGTGGCTGTGGGATAGACTTTTTCACACGGTCTGTGCCTGTGGGATAGACTTTATCTTTCACACGGTCCGTGCCTGTGGGGTAGACTTTATCTTTCACACGGTCTGTGGCTGTGGGAATAGACTTTATCTTTCACGTGGTCTTTGTCTTTGGGATAGACTTTATCTTTCACATGGTCCGTGGCTGTGGGGTAGTCTTTATCTTTCACATGGTCTGTGCCTGTGGGATAGACTTTTTCACACGGTCCGTGGCTGTGGGGTAGACTTTATCTTTCACACGGTCTGTGGCTGTGGGAGTAGACTTTATCTTTCACACGGTCCGTGGCTGCGGGGTAGACTTTATCTTTCACACGGTCCGTGGCTGCGGTGTAGACTTTATCTTTCACACGGCCCGTGGCTGCGGGGTAGACTTTATCTTTCACACGGCCCGTTGCTGCGGGGTAGACTTTATCTTTCACACGGCCCGTGGCTGTGGGGTAGACTTTATCTTCCACACGGTCTGTGGCTGTGGGAATAGACTTTATCTTTCACGTGGTCTTTGCCTTTGGGATAGACTTTATCTTTCACATGGTCCGTGGCTGTGGGGTAGTCTTTATCTTTCACACGGTCCGTGCCTGTGGGATAGACTTTTTCACACGGTCCGTGGCTGTGGAGTAGACTTTACCTTTCACACGGTCCTTGGCTGTGGGGTAGACATTATCTTTCACAAGGTCAGTGGCTGTGGGGTAGACTTTATCTTTCACACGGCCCTTGCCTGTAGCATAGACTTTATCTTTCACACGGCCCGTGCCTGTGGCATAGACTTTATCTTTCACAAGGCCCGTGCCTGTGGGGTAGACTTAATCTTTTACACGGCCCGTGGCTGTGTGGTAGACTTTATGTTTCACACGGTCCGTGGCTGTGGGAATAGACTTTATCTTTCACACGGTCCGTGGCTGTGGAAATAGACTTTATCTTTCACACGGTCCGTGCCTGTGGGATAGACTTTATCTTTCACACGGTCCGTGACTGTGGGATAGACTCTATCTTTCCCTCGGTCCATGCCTGTGGGATAGCCTCTATCTTTCACACGGTCCGTGGCTGTGGGAATAGACTTTATCTTTCACACGGTCCGTGGCTGTGGGGTAGACTTTATCTTTCACAAGCTCCGTGGCAGTGGGATAGACTTTATCTTTCACACGGTCCGTGTCTTTGTGGTAGACTTTATCTTTCACACGTTAGGTGGCTGTGGGAGTAGACTTTATCTTTCACACGGTCCGTGGCTGTGCGAATAGACTTTATCTGTCACATGGTCCGTGGCTGTGGGATAGACTTTTTCACACGGTCCGTGGCTGTGGGATAGACTTTATCTTTCACACGGTCCGTGCCTGTGGGATAGACTTCATCTTTCACATGGTCCGTGCCTGTGGGATAGACTTTATCTTTCACATGATCCGTGGCTGTGGGATATACTTTATCTTTCACACGTTCGTTAGATGTGGGAACAGACTCTATCTTTCACACGGTCTGTGGCTGTGGGATAGACTCTATCTTTCACACGGTCTGTGGCTGTGGGGTAGACTTTATCTTTCACACGGTCCGTGGCTGTGGGGTAGACTTTATCTTTCACACGGCCCGTGGCTGTGGGGTAGAGTTTATCTTTCACACGGCCCGTGGTTGTGGAGTAGACTTTATCTTTCACACGGTCCGTGGCAGTGGGGTAGACTTTATCTTTCACACGGTCCGTGCCTGTGGGAAAGACTCCATCTGTCACACGGTCCGTGGCTGTGGGATAGACTTTTCCTTTCACATGGTCCGTGGCTGTGGGAATAGACTCTATCTTTCACACGGTCCGTGGCTGTGGGATAGACTTTATCTTTCAAACGGTCCATGGCTGTGGGAATAGACTCTATCTTTCACACGGTCCGTGGCTGTGGGAAAGACTTTATCTTTCACACGGCCCGTGGCTGTGTGGTAGACTTTATCTTTCATACAGTCCGTGTCTTTGGGGTAACATTATCTTTCACACGGTCCGTGCCTGTGGAATAGACTTTATCTTTCACATGGTCCGTGGCTCTGGTATAGACTTTATCTTTCACATGGTAAGTGGCTGTGTGATAGACTTTTTCACACGGTCCGTGCCTGTGGGATAGACTTTATCTTTCACATGGTCCGTGGCTGTGGGATAGACTTTTTGACACGGTCCGTGGCTGTGGGATAGACTTTATCTTTCACACGGTCCGTGCCTGTGGGGTAGACATTATTTTTCACACGGTTCGTGGATGTGGGGTAGACTTTATCTTTCACACGGTCCGTGGCTGTGTGATAGACTCTATCTTTCACACGGTCGTTTCCTGTGGGGTAGACTCTATCTTTCACATGGTTCATGGCTGTTGGAATAGACTTTATCTTTCACACGGTCTGTGGTGTGGGATAGACTTTATCTTTCACACGGTCCGTGCCTGTGGGATAGACTTTATCTTTCACACGGTCCGTGCCTGTGGGATAGACTTTATCTTTCACATGATCCGTGGCTGTGGGATAGACTTTATCTTTCACACGTTCGTTAGATGTGGGAACAGACTCTATCTTTCACACGGTCCGTGGCTGTGGGATAGACTCTATCTTTCACACGGTCCGTGCCTGTGGGGTAGACTTTATCTTTCATACAGTCCGTGGCTGTGGGGTAGACTTTATCTTTCACACGGTCCGTGCCTGTGGGGTGGACTTTATCTTTCACATGGTCCGTGGCTCTGGTATAGACTTTATCTTTCACACAGTAAGTGGCTGTGTGATAGACTTTTTCACACGGTCCGGGCCTGTCGGATAGACTTTATCTTTCACATGGTCCGTGGCTGTGGGATAGACTTTTTGACACGGTCCGTGCCTGTGGGATAGACTTTATATTTCACACAGTCCGTGGCTGTCGGAAAAACTTTATCTTTCACAAGGTCCGTGCCTGTGGGATAGACTTTATCTTTCAAACGGTCCGTGGCTATGGGATAGACTTTATCTTTCACACGGTCCATGGCTGTGGGAATAGACTCAATCTTTCACACGGTCCGTGGCTGTGGGAACAGACTGTATCATTCACACTGTCCACGGCTGTGGGGTGGACTTTATCTTTCACACGGTCCGTGCCTGTGGGATAGACTTTATCTTTCACATGGTCTGTGGCTGAGGGATAGACTTTTTCACACGGTCCGTGGCTGTGGGATAGACTTTATCTTTCACACGGTCCGTGGCTGTGGGGTAGACTTTATCTTTCACACGGTCCGTGGCTGTGGGATAGACTTTATCTTTCACATGATCCGTGGCTGTGGGATAGACTCTATCTTTAACACGGTCGCTGGCTGTGGGAATAGACTCTATCTTTCACACGGTCGGTGCCTGTGGGATAGACTTTATTTTTCACACGGTCCGTGGCTGTGGGGTAGATTTTATCTTTCACACGGCCCGTGCCTGTGGGGTAGACTTAATCTTTCACACGGCCCGTGGCTGTGGTGTAGACTTTATGTTTCACACGGTCCGTGGCTGTGAGAATAGACTTTATCTTTCACACGGTCCGTGGCTGTGGGAATAGACTTTATCTTTCACACGGTCCGTGCCTGTGGGATGGACTTTATCTTTCACACGGTCCGTGGCTGTGGGATAGACTCTATCTTTCCCTCGGTCCATGCCTGTGGGATAGCCTCTATCTTTCACACGGTCTGTGGCTGTGGGAATAGACTTTACCTTTCACACAGTCCATGCCTGTTGGATAGACTCTATCTTTCACATGGTCCGTGGCTGTGGGATAGCCTCTATCTTTCACACAGTACGTGGCTGTTTGAATAGGCTTTATCTTTCACACGGTCCTTGGCTGTGGGGTAGACTTTATCTTTCACAAGCTCCGTGGCTGTGGGATAGACTTTATCTTTCACACGGTCCGTGTCTTTGTGGTAGACTTTATCTTTCACACGGTAGGTGGCTGTGGGAGTAGACTTTATCTTTCACACGGTCCGGGGCTGTGGGGTAGACTTTATCTTTCACACGGTCCGTGGCTGTGGGGTAGACTTTATCTTTCACACGGCCCGTGGCTGTGGGTAGACTTTATCTTTCACATGGCCCGTGCCTGTGGGGTAGACTTTATCTTTCACACGGTCCGTGCCTGTGGGGTAGACATTATCTTTCACATGGTCCGTGGATGTGGGGTCGACTTTAACTTTCACACGGTCCGTGGCTGTGGGGTAGACTTTATCTTTCACACGGCCCGAGGCTGTGGGGTAGAGTTTATCTTTCACACGGCCCGTGGCTGTGGAGTAGACTTCATCTTTCACATGGTCCGTGGCTGAGGGGTAGACTTTATCTTTCACACGGTCCGTGCCTGTGGGAAAAACTCCATCTTTCACACGGTCCGTTGCTTGGGATACAATTTTTCTTTCACATGGTCCGTTGCTGTGGGAATAGACTCTATCTTTCACACGGTCTGTGGCTGTGGGATAGACTTTATCTTTCACACGGTCCATGGCTGTGGGAAAGACTTTATCTTTCGCACGGCCCGTGGCTGTGTGGTAGACTTTATCTATCATACAGTCCGTGGCTGTGGGGAAGACTGTATCTTTCACACGGTCCGTGCCTGTGGAGTAGACTTTATCTTTCACATGGTCCGTGGCTTTGGGATAGACTTTTTGACACGGTCCGTGCCTGTGGGATAGACTTTATCTTTCACATGGTCCGTGGCCGTAGGATAGACTTTATCTTTCACAAGGTCCGTGCCTGTGGGATAGACTTTATCTTTCAAACGGTCCGTGCCTGTGGGATAGACTTTATCTTTCACATGGTCCGTGCCTGTGGGATAGACTTTATCTTTCACATGATCCGTGGCTGTGGGATAGACTTTATCTTTCACACGTTCGTTAGATGTGGGAACAGACTCTATCTTTCACACGGTCTGTGGCTGTGGGATAGACTCTATCTTTCACACGGTCCGTGGCTGTGGGGTAGACTTTATCTTTCACACGTTCCGTGGCTGTGGGGTAGACTTTATCTTTCACACGGCCCGTGGCTGTGGGGTAGACTTTATCTTTCACACGGTCCGTGCCTGTGGGGTAGACATTATCTTTCACATGGTCCGTGCATGTGGGGTAGACTTTATCTTTCACACGGTCCGTGGCTGTGGGGTAGACTTTATCTTTCACACGGCCCGTGGCTGTGGGGTAGAGTTTATCTTTCACACGGCCCGTGGTTGTGGAGTAGACTTTATCTTTCACACGGTCCGTGGCAGTGGGGTAGACTTTATCTTTCACACGGTCCGTGCCTGTGGGAAAGACTCCATCTGTCACACGGTCCATGGCTGTGGGATAGACTTTTCCTTTAACATGGTCCGTGGCTGTGGGAATAGACTCTATCTTTCACACGGTCCGTGGCTGTGGGATAGACTTTATCTTTCACACGGTCCATGGCTGTGGGAATGGACTCTATCTTTCACACGGTCCGTGGCTGTGGGAAAGACTTTATCTTTCGCACGGCCCGTGGCTGTGTGGTAGACTTTATCTTTCATACAGTCCGTGGCTGTGGGGTAGACATTATCTTTCACACGGTCCGTGCCTGTGGAATAGACTTTATCTTTCACATGGTCCGTGGCTCTGGTATAGACTTTATCTTTCACACGGTAAGTGGCTGTGTGATAGACTTTTTCACACGGTCCGTGCCTGTGGGATAGACTTTATCTTTCACATGGTCCGTGGCTGTGGGATAGACTTTTTGACACGGTCCGTGCCTGTGGGATAGACTTTATCTTTCACACGTTCCGTGGCTGTCGGATAGACTTTATCTTTCACACGGTCCGTGCCTGTGGGGTAGACATTATTTTTCACACGGTTCGTGGATGTGGGGTAGACTTTATCTTTCACACGGTCCGTGGCTGTGTGATAGACTCTATCTTTCACACGGTCGTTTCCTGTGGGGTAGACTCTATCTTTCACACGGTTCATGGCTGTTGGAATAGACTTTATCTTTCACACGGTCTGTGGTGTGGGATAGACTTTATCTTTCACACGGTCCGTGCCTGTGGGATAGACTTTATCTTTCACACGGTCCGTGCCTGTGGGATAGACTTTATCTTTCACATGATCCGTGGCTGTGGGATAGACTTTATCTTTCACACGTTCGTTAGATGTGGGAACAGACTCTATCTTTCACACTGTCCGTGGCTGTGGGATAGACTCTATCTTTCACACGGTCCGTGCCTGTGGGGTAGACTTTATCTTTCATACAGTCCGTGGCTGTGGGGTAGATTTTATCTTTCACACGGTCCGTGCCTGTGGGGTAGACTTTATCTTTCACATGGTCCGTGGCTCTGGTATAGACTTTATCTTTCACACGGTAAGTGGCTGTGTGATAGACTTTTTCACACGGTCCGTGCCTGTCGGATAGACTTTATCTTTCACATGGTCCGTGGCTGTGGGATAGACTTTTTGACACGGTCCGTGCCTGTGGGATAGACTTTATATTTCACACAGTCCGTGGCTGTCGGAAAAACTTTATCTTTCACAAGGTCCGTGCCTGTGGGATAGACTTTATCTTTCAAACGGTCCGTGGCTATGGGATAGACTTTATCTTTCACACGGTCCATGGCTGTGGGAATAGACTCTATCTTTCACACGGTCCGTGCCTGTGGGGTAGACTTTATCTTTCATACAGTCCGTGCCTGTGGGGTAGACATTATCTTTCACACGGTCCGTGGCTGTGGGGTAGACTTCATCTTGCACACGGTCCGTGGCTGTGGGATAGACTTTATCTTTCACACTGTCCGTGGCTGTGGGGCAGACTTTATCTTTCACACGGTCCGTGGCTGTGGGAACAGACTGTATCATTCACACTGTCCACGGCTGTGGGGTGGACTTTATCTTTCACACGGTCCGTGCCTGTGGGATAGACTTTATCTTTCACATGGTCTGTGGCTGAGGGATAGACTTTTTCACACGGTCCGTTCCTGTGGGATAGACTTTATCTTTCACACGGTCCGTGACTGTGGGATAGACTTTATCTTTCACACGGTCCGTGCCTGTGGGATAGACTTTATCTTTCACATGATCCGTGGCTGTGGGATAGACTTTATCTTTCACACGTTCGTTAGATGTGGGAACAGACTCTATCTTTCACACGGTCCGTGGCTGTGGGATAGCCTCTATCTTTCACACGGTCCGTGGCTGTGGGGTAGACTTTATCTTTCACACGGTCCGTGGCTGTGGGGTAGACTTTATCTTTCACACGGCCCGTGGCTGTGGGTAGACTTTATCTTTCACATGGCCCGTGCCTGTGGGGTAGACTTTATCTTTCACACGGTCCGTGCCTGTGGGGTAGACATTATCTTTCACATGGTCCGTGGATGTGGGGTCGACTTTAACTTTCACACGGTCCGTGGCTGTGTGGTAGACTTTATCTTTCACACGGCCCGAGGCTGTGGGGTAGAGTTTATCTTTCACACGGCCCGTGGCTGTGGAGTAGACTTCATCTTTCACATGGTCCGTGGCTGAGGGGTAGACTTTATCTTTCACACGGTCCGTGCCTGTGGGAAAGACTCCATCTTTCACACGGTCCGTGGCTTGGGATACAATTTTTCTTTCACATGGTCCGTTGCTGTGGGAATAGACTCTATCTTTCACACGGTCTGTGGCTGTGGGATAGACTTTATCTTTCACACGGTCCATGGCTGTGGGAATAGACTCTATCTTTCACACGGTCCGTGGCTGTGGGAAAGACTTTATCTTTCGCACGGCCCGTGGCTGTGTGGTAGACTTTATCTATCATACAGTCCGTGGCTGTGGGGAAGACTGTATCTTTCACACGGTCCGTGCCTGTGGAGTAGACTTTATCTTTCACATGGTCCGTGGCTTTGGGATAGACTTTTTGACACGGTCCGTGCCTGTGGGATAGACTTTATATTTCACATGGTCCGTGGCCGTCGGATAGACTTTATATTTCACAAGGTCCGTGCCTGTGGGATAGACTTTATCTTTCAAACGGTCCGTGCCTGTGGGATAGACTTTATCTTTCACATGGTCCGTGCCTGTGGGATAGACTTTATCTTTCACATGATCCGTGGCTGTGGGATAGACTTTATCTTTCACACGTTCGTTAGATGTGGGAACAGACTCTATCTTTCACACGGTCTGTGGCTGTGGGATAGACTCTATCTTTCACACGGTCCGTGGCTGTGGGGTAGACTTTATCTTTCACACGTTCCGTGGCTGTGGGGTAGACTTTATCTTTCACACGGCCCGTGGCTGTGGGGTAGACTTTATCTTTCACACGGTCCGTGCCTGTGGGGTAGACATTATCTTTCACATGGTCCGTGCATGTGGGGTAGACTTTATCTTTCACACGGTCCGTGGCTGTGGGGTAGACTTTATCTTTCACACGGCCCGTGGCTGTGGGGTAGAGTTTATCTTTCACACGGCCCGTGGTTGTGGAGTAGACTTTATCTTTCACACGGTCCGTGGCAGTGGGGTAGACTTTATCTTTCACACGGTCCGTGCCTGTGGGAAAGACTCCATCTGTCACACGGTCCTTGGCTGTGGGATAGACTTTTCCTTTAACATGGTCCGTGGCTGTGGGAATAGACTCTATCTTTCACACGGTCCGTGGCTGTGGGATAGACTTTATCTTTCACACGGTCCATGGCTGTGGGAATGGACTCTATCTTTCACATGGTCCGTGGCTGTGGGAAAGACTTTATCTTTCGCACGGCCCGTGGCTGTGTGGTAGACTTTATCTTTCATACAGTCCGTGGCTGTGGGGTAGACATTATCTTTCACACGGTCCGTGCCTGTGGAATAGACTTTATCTTTCACATGGTCCGTGGCTCTGGTATAGACTTTATCTTTCACACGGTAAGTGGCTGTGTGATAGACTTTTTCACACGGTCCATGCCTGTGGGATAGACTTTATCTTTCACATGGTCCGTGGCTGTGGGATAGACTTTTTGACACGGTCCGTGCCTGTGGGATAGACTTTATCTTTCACACGTTCCGTGGCTGTCGGATAGACTTTATCTTTCACACGGTCCGTGCCTGTGGGGTAGACATTATTTTTCACACGGTTCGTGGATGTGGGGTAGACTTTATCTTTCACACGGTCCGTGGCTGTGTGATAGACTCTATCTTTCACACGGTCGTTTCCTGTGGGGTAGACTCTATCTTTCACACGGTTCATGGCTGTTGGAATAGACTTTATCTTTCACACGGTCTGTGGTGTGGGATAGACTTTATCTTTCACACGGTCCGTGCCTGTGGGATAGACTTTATCTTTCACACGGTCCGTGCCTGTGGGATAGACTTTATCTTTCACATGATCCGTGGCTGTGGGATAGACTTTATCTTTCACACGTTCGTTAGATGTGGGAACAGACTCTATCTTTCACACTGTCCGTGGCTGTGGGATAGACTCTATCTTTCACACGGTCCGTGCCTGTGGGGTAGACTTTATCTTTCATACAGTCCGTGACTGTGGGGTAGACTTTATCTTTCACACGGTCCGTGCCTGTGGGGTAGACTTTATCTTTCACATGGTCCGTGGCTCTGGTATAGACTTTATCTTTCACACGGTAAGTGGCTGTGTGATAGACTTTTTCACACGGTCCGTGCCTGTCGGATAGACTTTATCTTTCACATGGTCCGTGGCTGTGGGATAGACTTTTTGACACGGTCCGTGCCTGTGGGATAGACTTTATATTTCACACAGTCCGTGGCTGTCGGAAAAACTTTATCTTTCACAAGGTCCGTGCCTGTGGGATAGACTTTATCTTTCAAACGGTCCGTGGCTATGGGATAGACTTTATCTTTCACACGGTCCATGGCTGTGGGAATAGACTCTATCTTTCACACGGTCCGTGCCTGTGGGGTAGACTTTATCTTTCATTCAGTCCGTGGCTGTGGGGTAGACTTTATCTTTCACACGGTCCGTGCCTGTGGGGTAGACATTATCTTTCACACGGTCCGTGGCTGTGGGGTAGACTTCATCTTGCACACGGTCCGTGGCTGTGGGATAGACTTTATCTTTCACACTGTCCGTGGCTGTGGGGCAGACTTTATCTTTCACACGGTCCGTGGCTGTGGGAACAGACTGTATCATTCACACTGTCCACGGCTGTGGGTTGGACTTTATCTTTCACACGGTCCGTGCCTGTGGGATAGACTTTATCTTTCACATGGTCTGTGGCTGAGGGATAGACTTTTTCACACGGTCCGTTCCTGTGGGATAGACTTTATCTTTCACACGGTCCGTGACTGTGGGATAGACTTTATCTTTCACACGGTCCGTGCCTGTGGGATAGACTTTATCTTTCACATGATCCGTGGCTGTGGGATAGACTTTATCTTTCACACGGTCCGTGGCTGTGGGGTAGACTTTATCTTTCACACGGTCCGTGGCTGTGTGGTAGACTTTATCTTTCACACGGTCCGTGGCTGTGGGGTAGACTTTATCTTTCACACGGCCCGTGGCTGTGGGGTAGAGTTTATCTTTCACACGGCCCGTGGCTGTGGAGTAGACTTCATCTTTCACATGGTCCGTGGCTGAGGGGTAGACTTTATCTTTCACACGGTCCGTGCCTGTGGGAAAGACTCCATCTTTCACATGGTCCGTGGCTTGGGATACACTTTTTCTTTCACATGGTCCGTGGCTGTGGGAATAGACTCTTTCTTTCACACGGTCTGTGGCTGTGGGATAGACTCTATCTTTCACACGGTCCATGGCTGTGGGAATAGACTCTATCATTCACACGGTCCGTGGCTGTGGGAAAGACTTTATCTTTCGCACGGCCCGTGGCTGTGGGGTAGACTTTATCATTTACACGGTCCACGGCTGTGAGGTAGACTTTATCTTTCACACGGTCCGTGTCTGTGGGAACAGACTGTATCATTCACACTGTCCACGGCTGTGGGGTGGACTTTATCTTTCACACGGTCCGTGCCTGTGGGATAGACTTTATCTTTCACATGATCCGTGGCTGTGGGATAGACTCTATCTTTCACACGGTCGCTGGCTGTGGGAATAGACTCTATCTTTCACACGGTCCGTGCCTGTGGGATAGACTTTATTTTTCACACGGTCCGTGGCTGTGAGGTAGACTTTCTCTTTCACATGGCCCGTGGCAGTGGATTAGACTTTATCATTTACACGGTCCATGGCTGTGGGGTAGACTTTATCTTTCACACGGCCCGTGGCTGTGAGGTAGACTTTCTCTTTCACACGGCCCGTGGCTGTGGATTAGACTTTATCATTTACACGGTCCACGGCTGTGAGGTAGACTTTATCTTTCACACGGTCCGTGTCTGTGGGATAGACTTTATCTTTCACATGGTCTGTGGCTGAGGGATAGACTTTTCACAGGGTCCGTGGCTGTGGGATAGACTTTATCTTTCACACGGCCCGTGGCTGTGGGGTAGACTTTATCTTTCACACGGTCCGTGGTTGTGGGGTAGACTTTATCTTTCACATGGTCCGTGGCTGTGGAGTAGATTTTATCTTTCACACGGTCCGTGCCTGTGGGAATGACTCTATCTTTCACACGGTCCATGGCTGTGGGATAGACTTTATCTTTCACACGGTCCGTGGCTGTGGGAATAGACTTTATGTTTCACAAGGTCCGTGGCTCTGCGAATAGACTTTATCTTTCACATGGTCTGTGGCTGTGGGGTAGACTTTATCTTTCACATGGTCCGTGCCTGTGTGATAGACTTTATCTTTCACATGGTCTGTGGCTCTGGTATAGACTTTATCTTTCACACGGTAATTGGCTGTGGGATAGACTTTTTCACACGATCCGTGCCTGTGGATAGACTTTATCTTTCACACGGTCCGTGGCTGTGGGATAGACTGTTTCACACGGTCTGTGCCTGTGGGATAGACTTTATCTTTCACACGGTCCGTGCCTGTGGGGTAGACTTTATCTTTCACACGGTCTGTGGCTGTGGGAATAGACTTTATCTTTCACGTGGTCTTTGTCTTTGGGATAGACTTTATCTTTCACATGGTCCGTGGCTGTGGGGTAGTCTTTATCTTTCACACGGTCCGTGCCTGTGGGATAGACTTTTTCACACGGTCCGTGGCTGTGGGGTAGACTTTATCTTTCACATGGTCTGTGGCTGTGGGAGTAGACTTTATCTTTCACACGGTCCGTGGCTGTGGAATAGACTTTATCTTTCACACGGTCCGTGGCTGCGGGGTAGACTTTATCTTTCACACGGCCCGTGGTTGCGGGGTAGACTTTATCTTTCACACGGCCCGTTGCTGCGGGGTAGACTTTATCTTTCACACGGCCCGTGGCTGTGGGGTAGACTTTATCTTCCACACGGTCTGTGACTGTGGGAATAGACTTTATCTTTCACGTGGTCTTTGCCTTTGGGATAGACTTTATCTTTCACATGGTCCGTGGCTGTGGGGTAGTCTTTATCTTTCACACGGTCCGTGCCTGTGGGATAGACTTTTTCACACGGTCCGTGGCTGTGGAGTAGACTTTACCTTTCACACGGTCCTTGGCTGTGGGGTAGACATTATCTTTCACAAGGTCAGTGGCTGTGGGGTAGACTTTATCTTTCACACGGCCCTTGCCTGTAGCATAGACTTTATCTTTCACACGGCCCGTGCCTGTGGCATAGACTTTATCTTTCACAAGGCCCGTGCCTGTGGGGTAGACTTAATCTTTTACACGGCCCGTGGCTGTGGGGTAGACTTTATGTTTCACACGGTCCGTGGCTGTGGGAATAGACTTTATCTTTCACACGGTCCGTGGCTGTGGGAATAGACTTTATCTTTCACACGGTCCGTGCCTGTGGGATAGACTTTATCTTTCACACGGTCCGTGACTGTGGGATAGACTCTATCTTTCCCTCGGTCCATGCCTGTGGGATAGCCTCTATCTTTCACACGGTCCGTGGCTGTGGGAATAGACTTTATCTTTCACACAGTCCATGCCTGTGGGATAGACTCTATCTTTCACATGGTCCGTGGCTGTGGGATAGCCTCTATCTATCACACGGTCCGTGGCTGTGTGAATAGGCTTTATCTTTCACACGGTCCGTGGCTGTGGGGTAGACTTTATCTTTCACAAGCTCCGTGGCTGTGGGATAGACTTTATCTTTCACACGGTCCGTGTCTTTGTGGTAGACTTTATCTTTCACACGGTAGGTGGCTGTGGGAGTAGACTTTATCTTTCACACGGTCCGTGGCTGTGCGAATAGACTTTATCTTTCACATGGTCCGTGGCTGTGGGATAGACTTTTTCACACGGTCCGTGGCTGTGTGATAGACTTTATCTTTCACACGGTCCGTGCCTGTGGGATAGACTTTATCTTTCACATGGTCCGTGCCTGTGGGATAGACTTTATCTTTCACATGATCCGTGGCTGTGGGATAGACTTTATCTTTCACACGTTCGTTAGATGTGGGAACAGACTCTATCTTTCACACGGTCTGTGGCTGTGGGATAGACTCTATCTTTCACACGGTCTGTGGCTGTGGGGTAGACTTTATCTTTCACACGGTCCGTGGCTGTGGGGTAGACTTTATCTTTCACACGGCCCGTGGCTGTGGGGTAGAGTTTATCTTTCACACGGCCCGTGGTTGTGGAGTAGACTTTATCTTTCACACGGTCCGTGGCAGTGGGGTAGACTTTATCTTTCACACGGTCCGTGCCTGTGGGAAAGACTCCATCTGTCACACGGTCCGTGGCTGTGGGATAGACTTTTCCTTTCACATGGTCCGTGGCTGTGGGAATAGACTCTATCTTTCACACGGTCCGTGGCTGTGGGATAGACTTTATCTTTCAAACGGTCCATGGCTGTGGGAATAGACTCTATCTTTCACACGTTCCGTGGCTGTGGGAAAGACTTTATCTTTCGCACGGCCCGTGGCTGTGTGGTAGACTTTATCTTTCATACAGTCCGTGGCTGTGGGGTAACATTATCTTTCACACGGTCCGTGCCTGTGGAATAGACTTTATCTTTCACATGGTCCGTGGCTCTGGTATAGACTTTATCTTTCACACGGTAAGTGGCTGTGTGATAGACTTTTTCACACGGTCCGTGCCTGTGGGATAGACTTTATCTTTCACACGTTCCGTGGCTGTCGGATAGACTTTATCTTTCACACGGTCCGTGCCTGTGGGGTAGACATTATTTTTCACACGGTTCGTGGATGTGGGGTAGACTTTATCTTTCACACGGTCCGTGGCTGTGTGATAGACTCTATCTTTCACACGGTCGTTTCCTGTGGGGTAGACTCTATCTTTCACACGGTTCATGGCTGTTGGAATAGACTTTATCTTTCACACGGTCTGTGGTGTGGGATAGACTTTATCTTTCACACGGTCCGTGCCTGTGGGATAGACTTTATCTTTCACACGGTCCGTGCCTGTGGGATAGACTTTATCTTTCACATGATCCGTGGCTGTGGGATAGACTTTATCTTTCACACGTTCGTTAGATGTGGGAACAGACTCTATCTTTCACACGGTCCGTGGCTGTGGGATAGACTCTATCTTTCACACGGTCCGTGCCTGTGGGGTAGACTTTATCTTTCTTACAGTCCGTGGCTGTGGGGTAGACTTTATCTTTCACACGGTCCGTGCCTGTGGGGTGGACTTTATCTTTCACATGGTCTGTGGCTCTGGTATAGACTTTATCTTTCACACGGTAATTGGCTGTGGGATAGACTTTTTCACACGATCCGTGCCTGTGGATAGACTTTATCTTTCACACGGTCCGTGGCTGTGGGATAGACTTTTTCACACGGTCTGTGCCTGTGGGATAGACTTTATCTTTCACACGGTCCGTGCCTGTGGGGTAGACTTTAACTTTCACACGGTCTGTGGCTGTGGGAATAGACTTTATCTTTCACGTGGTCTTTGTCTTTGGGATAGACTTTATCTTTCACATGGTCCGTGGCTGTGGGGTAGTCTTTATCTTTCACACGGTCCGTGCCTGTGGGATAGACTTTTTCACACGGTCCGTGGCTGTGGGGTAGACTTTATCTTTCACATGGTCTGTGGCTGTGGGAGTAGACTTTATCTTTCACACGGTCCGTGGCTGCGGGGTAGACTTTATCTTTCACACGGTCCGTGGCTGCGGGGTAGACTTTATCTTTCACACGGCCCGTGGCTGCGGGGTAGACTTTATCTTTCACACGGCCCGTTGCTGCGGGGTAGACTTTATCTTTCACACGGCCCGTGGCTGTGGGGTAGACTTTATCTTCCACACGGTCTGTGGCTGTGGGAATAGACTTTATCTTTCACGTGGTCTTTGCCTTTGGGATAGACTTTATCTTTCACATGGTCCGTGGCTGTGGGGTAGTCTTTATCTTTCACACGGTCCGTGCCTGTGGGATAGACTTTTTCACACGGTCCGTGGCTGTGGAGTAGACTTTACCTTTCACACGGTCCTTGGCTGTGGGGTAGACATTATCTTTCACAAGGTCAGTGGCTGTGGGGTAGACTTTATCTTTCACACGGCCCTTGCCTGTAGCATAGACTTTATCTTTCACACGGCCCGTGCCTGTGGCATAGACTTTATCTTTCACAAGGCCCATGCCTGTGGGGTAAACTTAATCTTTTACACGGCCCGTGGCTGTGGGGTAGACTTTATGTTTCACACGGTCCGTGGCTGTGGGAATAGACTTTATCTTTCACACGGTCCGTGGCTGTGGGAATAGACTTTATCTTTCACACGGTCCGTGCCTGTGGGATAGACTTTATCTTTCACACGGTCCGTGACTGTGGGATAGACTCTATCTTTCCCTCGGTCCATGCCTGTGGGATAGCCTCTATCTTTCACACGGTCCGTGGCTGTGGGAATAGACTTTATCTTTCACACAGTCCATGCCTGTGGGATAGACTCTATCTTTCACATGGTCCGTGGCTGTGGGATAGCCTCTATCTATCACACGGTCCGTGGCTGTGTGAATAGGCTTTATCTTTCACACGGTCCGTGGCTGTGGGGTAGACTTTATCTTTCACATGGTCCGTGCCTGTGGGATAGACTTTATCTTTCACATGATCCGTGGCTGTGGGATAGACTTTATCTTTCACACGTTCGTTAGATGTGGGAACAGACTCTATCTTTCACACGGTCTGTGGCTGTGGGATAGACTCTATCTTTCACACGGTCTGTGGCTGTGGGGTAGACTTTATCTTTCACACGGTCCGTGGCTGTGGGGTAGACTTTATCTTTCACACGGCCCGTGGCTGTGGGGTAGAGTTTATCTTTCACACGGCCCGTGGTTGTGGAGTAGACTTTATGTTTCACACGGTCCGTGGCAGTGGGGTAGACTTTATCTTTCACACGGTCCGTGCCTGTGGGAAAGACTCCATCTGTCACACGGTCCGTGGCTGTGGGATAGACTTTTCCTTTCACATGGTCCGTGGCTGTGGGAATAGACTCTATCTTTCACACGGTCCGTGGCTGTGGGATAGACTTTATCTTTCAAACGGTCCATGGCTGTGGGAATAGACTCTATCTTTTACACGGTCCGTGGCTGTGGGAAAGACTTTATCTTTCGCACGGCCCGTGGCTGTGTGGTAGACTTTATCTTTCATACAGTCCGTGGCTGTGGGGTAACATTATCTTTCACACGGTCCGTGCCTGTGGAATAGACTTTATCTTTCACATGGTCCGTGGCTCTGGTATAGACTTTATCTTTCACACGGTAAGTGGCTGTGTGATAGACTTTTTCACACGGTCCGTGCCTGTGGGATAGACTTTATCTTTCACATGGTCCGTGGCTGTGGGATAGACTTTTTGAAACGGTCCGTGCCTGTGAGATAGACTTTATCTTTCACACGTTCCGTGGCTGTCGGATAGACTTTATCTTTCACACGGTCCGTGCCTGTGGGGTAGACATTATTTTTCACACGGTTCGTGGATGTGGGGTAGACTTTATCTTTCACACGGTCCGTGGCTGTGTGATAGACTCTATCTTTCACACGGTCGTTTCCTGTGGGGTAGACTCTATCTTTCCCACGGTTCATGGCTGTTGGAATAGACTTTATCTTTCACACGGTCTGTGGTGTGGGATAGACTTTATCTTTCACACGGTCCGTGCCTGTGGGATAGACTTTATCTTTCACACGGTCCGTGCCTGTGGGATAGACTTTATCTTTCACATGATCCGTGGCTGTGGGATAGACTTTATCTTTCACACGTTCGTTAGCTGTGGGAACAGACTCTATCTTTCACACGGTCCGTGGCTGTGGGATAGACTCTATCTTTCACACGGTCCGTGCCTGTGGGGTAGACTTTATCTTTCATACAGTCCGTGGCTGTGGGGTAGACTTTATCTTTCACACGGTCCGTGCCTGTGGGGTGGACTTTATCTTTCACATGGTCCGTGGCTCTGGTATAGACTTTATCTTTCACACAGTAAGTGGCTGTGTGATAGACTTTTTCACACGGTCCGGGCCTGTCGGATAGACTTTATCTTTCACATGGTCCGTGGCTGTGGGATAGACTTTTTGACACGGTCCGTGCCTGTGGGATAGACTTTATATTTCACACAGTCCGTGGCTGTCGGAAAAACTTTATCTTTCACAAGGTCCGTGCCTGTGGGATAGACTTTATCTTTCAAACGGTCCGTGGCTATGGGATAGACTTTATCTTTCACACGGTCCATGGCTGTGGGAATAGACTCTATCTTTCACACGGTCCGTGCCTGTGGGGTAGACTTTACCTGTCATACAGTCCGTGGCTGTGAGGTAGACTTTATCTTTCACACGGTCCGTGCCTGTGGGGTAGACATTATCTTTTACACGGTCCGTGGCTGTGGGGTAGACTTCATCTTGCACACGGTCCGTGGCTGTGGGATAGACTTTATCTTTCACACGGTCCGTGGCTGTGAGGCAGACTTTATCTTTCACACGGTCCGTGGCTGTGGGAACAGACTGTATCATTCACACTGTCCACGGCTGTGGGGTGGACTTTATCTTTCACACGGTCCGTGCCTGTGGCATAGACTTTATCTTTCACATGGTCTGTGGCTGAGGGATAGACTTTTTCACACGGTCCGTGGCTGTGGGATAGACTTTTTCTTTCACACGGTCCGTGGCTGTGGGGTAGACTTTATCTTTCACACGGTCCGTGGCTGTGGGATAGACTTTATCTTTCACATGATCCGTGGCTGTGGGATAAACTCTATCTTTCACACGGTCGCTGGCTGTGGGAATAGACTCTATCTTTCACACGGTCCGTGCCTGTGGGATAGACTTTATTTTTCACACGGTCCGTGGCTGTGGGGTAGATTTTATCTTTCACACGGCCCGTGCGTGTGGGGTAGACTTAATCTTTCACACGGCCCGTGGCTGTGGTGTAGACTTTATGTTTCACACGGTCCGTGGCTCTGAGAATAGACTTTATCTTTCACACGGTCCGTGGCTGTGGGAATAGACTTTATCTTTCACACGGTCCGTGCCTGTGGGATAGACTTTATCTTTCACACGGTCCGTGGCTGTGGTATAGACTCTATCTTTCCCTCGGTCCATGCCTGTGGGATAGCCTCTATCTTTCACACGGTCTGTGGCTGTGGGAATAGACTTTATCTTTCACACAGTCCATGCCTGTGGGATAGACTCTATCTTTCACATGGTCCGTGGCTGTGGGATAGCCTCTATCTTTCACACAGTACGTGGATGTGTGAATAGGCTTTATCTTTCACACGGTCCGTGGCTGTGGGGTAGACTTTATCTTTCACAAGCTCCGTGGCTGTGGGATAGACTTTATCTTTCACACGGTCCGTGTCTTTGTGGTAGACTTTATCTTTCACACGGTAGGTGGCTGTGGGAGTAGACTTTATCTTTCACACGGTCCGTGGCTGTGCGAATAGACTTTATCTTTCACATGGTCCGTGGCGGTGGGATAGACTTTTTCACACGGTCCGTGGCTGTGGGATAGACTTTATCTTTCACACGGTCCGTGCCTGTGGGATAGACTTTATCTTTCACACGGTCCGTGCCTGTGGGATAGACTTTATCTTTCACATGATCCGTGGCTGTGGGATAGACTTTATCTTTCACACGTTCGTTAGATGTGGGAACAGACTCTATCTTTCACACGGTCCGTGGCTGTGGGATAGCCTCTATCTTTCACACGGTCCGTGGCTGTGGTGTAGACTTTATCTTTCACACGGTCCGTGGCTGTGGGGTAGACTTTATCTTTCACACGGCCCGTGGCTGTGGGTAGACTTTATCTTTCACATGGCCCGTGCCTGTGGGGTAGACTTTATCTTTCACACGGTCCGTGCCTGTGGGGTAGACATTATCTTTCACATGGTCCGTGGATGTGGGGTCGACTTTAACTTTCACACGGTCCGTGCCTGTTGGAAAGACTCCATCTTTCACACGGTCCGTGGCTTGGGATACAATTTTTCTTTCACATGGTCCGTGGCTGTGGGAATAGACTCTATCTTTCACACGGTCTGTGGCTGTGGGATAGACTTTATCTTTCACACGGTCCATGGCTGTGGGAATACACTCTATCTTTCACACGGTCCGTGGCTGTGGGAAAGACTTTATCTTTCGCACGGCCCGTGGCTGTGTGGTTGACTTTATCTATCATACAGTCCGTGGCTGTGGGGTAGACTGTATCTTTCACACGGTCCGTGGCCGTCGGATAGACTTTATCTTTCACAAGGTCCGTGCCTGTGGGATAGACTTTATCTTTCAAACGGTCCGTGCCTGTGGGATAGACTTTATCTTTCACATGGTCCGTGCCTGTGGGATAGACTTTATCTTTCACATGATCCGTGGCTGTGGGATAGACTTTATCTTTCACACGTTCGTTAGATGTGGGAACAGACTCTATCTTTCACACGGTCTGTGTCTGTGGGATAGACTCTATCTTTCACACGGTCCGTGGCTGTGGGGTAGACTTTATCTTTCACACGTTCCGTGGCTGTGGGGTAGACTTTATCTTTCACACGGCCCGTGGCTGTGGGGTAGACTTTATCTTTCACACGGTCCGTGCCTGTGGGGTAGACATTATCTTTCACATGGTCCGTGCATGTGGGGTAGACTTTATCTTTCACACGGTCCGTGGCTGTGGGGTAGACTTTATCTTTCACACGGCCCGTGGTTGTGGAGTAGACTTTATCTTTCACACGGTCTGTGGCTGTGGGGTAGACTTTATCTTTCACACGGTCCGTGGCTGTGGGGTAGACTCTATCTTTCACACGGTCCGTGCCTGTGGGGTAGACTTTATCTTTCATACAGTCCGTGGCTGTGGGATAGACTCTATCTTTCACACGGTCTGTGGCTGTGGGGTAGACTTTATCTTTCACACGGTCCGTGGCTGTGGGGTAGACTTTATCTTTCACACGGCCCGTGGCTGTGGGGTAGAGTTTATCTTTCACACGGCCCGTGGTTGTGAAGTAGACTTTATCTTTCACGCGGTCCGTGGCAGTGGGGTAGACTTTATCTTTCACACGGTCCGTGCCTGTGGGAAAGACTCCATCTGTCACACGGTCCGTGGCTGTGGGATAGACTTTTCCTTTCACATGGTCCGTGGCTGTGGGAATAGACTCTATCTTTCACACGGTCCGTGGCTGTGGGATAGACTTTATCTTTCAAACGGTCCATGGCTGTGGGAATAGACTCTATCTTTCACACGGTAAGTGGCTGTGGGAAAGACTTTATCTTTCGCACGGCCCGTGGCTGTGTGGTAGACTTTATCTTTCATACAGTCCGTGGCTGTGGGGTAACATTATCTTTCACACGGTCCGTGCCTGTGGAATAGACTTTATCTTTCACATGGTCCGTGGCTCTGGTATAGACTTTATCTTTCACACAGTAAGTGGCTGTGTGATAGACTTTTTCACACGCTCCGTGTCTGTGGGATAGCCTCTATCTATCACACGGTCCGTGGCTGTGTGAATAGGCTTTATCTTTCACACGGTCCGTGGCTGTGGGGTAGACTTTATCTTTCACAAGCTCCGTGGCTGTGGGATAGACTTTATCTTTCACACGGTCCGTGTCTTTGTGGTAGACTTTATCTTTCACACGGTAGGTGGCTGTGGGAGTAGACTTTATCTTTCACACGGTAAGTGGCTGTGTGATAGACTTTTTCACACGGTCCGTGCCTGTGGGATAGACTTTATCTTTCACACGTTCCGTGGCTGTCGGATAGACTTTATCTTTCACACGGTCCGTGCCTGTGGGGTAGACATTATTTTTCACATGGTTCGTGGATGTGGGGTAGACTTTATCTTTCACACGGTCCGTGGCTGTGTGATAGACTCTATCTTTCACACGGTCGTTTCCTGTGGGGTAGACTCTATCTTTCACACGGTTCATGGCTGTTGGAATAGACTTTATCTTTCACACGGTCTGTGGTGTGGGATAGACTTTATCTTTCACACGGTCCGTGCCTGTGGGATAGACTTTATCTTTCACACGGTCCGTGCCTGTGGGATAGACTTTATCTTTCACATGATCCGTGGCTGTGGGATAGACTTTATCTTTCACACGTTCGTTAGATGTGGGAACAGACTATCTTTCACACGGTCCGTGGCTGTGGGATAGACTCTATCTTTCACACGGTCCGTGCCTGTGGGGTAGACTTTATCTTTCATACAGTCCGTGGCTGTGGGGTAGACTTTATCTTTCACACGGTCCGTGCCTGTGGGGTGGACTTTATCTTTCACATGGTCTGTGGCTCTGGTATAGACTTTATCTTTCACACGGTAATTGGCTGTGGGATAGACTTTTTCACACGATCCGTGCCTGTGGATAGACTTTATCTTTCACACGGTCCGTGGCTGTGGGATAGACTTTTTGACACGGTCTGTGCCTGTGGGATAGACTTTATCTTTCACACGGTCCGTGCCTGTGGGGTAGACTTTATCTTTCACACGGTCTGTGGCTGTGGGAATAGACTTTATCTTTCACGTGGTCTTTGTCTTTGGGATAGACTTTATCTTTCACATGGTCCGTGGCTGTGGGGTAGTCTTTATCTTTCACACGGTCCGTGCCTGTGGGATAGACTTTTTCACACGGTCCGTGGCTGTGGGGTAGACTTTATCTTTCACATGGTCTGTGGCTGTGGGAGTAGACTTTATCTTTCACACGGTCCGTGGCTGCGGGGTAGACTTTATCTTTCACACGGTCCGTGGCTGCGGGGTAGACTTTATCTTTCACACGGCCCGTGGCTGCGGGGTAGACTTTATCTTTCACACGGCCCGTTGCTGCGGGGTAGACTTTATCTTTCACACGGCCCGTGGCTGTGGGGTAGACTTTATCTTCCACACGGTCTGTGGCTGTGGGAATAGACTTTATCTTTCACGTGGTCTTTGCCTTTGGGATAGACTTTATCTTTCACATGGTCCGTGGCTGTGGGGTAGTCTTTATCTTTCACACGGTCCGTGCCTGTGGGATAGACTTTTTCACACGGTCCGTGGCTGTGGAGTAGACTTTACCTTTCACACGGTCCTTGGCTGTGGGGTAGACATTATCTTTCACAAGGTCAGTGGCTGTGGGGTAGACTTTATCTTTCACACGGCCCTTGCCTGTAGCATAGACTTTATCTTTCACACGGCCCGTGCCTGTGGCATAGACTTTATCTTTCACAAGGCCCATGCCTGTGGGGTAGACTTAATCTTTTACACGGCCCGTGGCTGTGGGGTAGACTTTATGTTTCACACGGTCCGTGGCTGTGGGAATAGACTTTATCTTTCACACGGTCCGTGGCTGTGGGAATAGACTTTATCTTTCACACGGTCCGTGCCTGTGGGATAGACTTTATCTTTCACACGGTCCGTGACTGTGGGATAGACTCTATCTTTCCCTCGGTCCATGCCTGTGGGATAGCCTCTATCTTTCACACGGTCCGTGGCTGTGGGAATAGACTTTATCTTTCACACAGTCCATGCCTGTGGGATAGACTCTATCTTTCACATGGTCCGTGGCTGTGGGATAGCCTCTATCTATCACACGGTCCGTGGCTGTGTGAATAGGCTTTATCTTTCACACGGTCCGTGGCTGTGGGGTAGACTTTATCTTTCACAAGCTCCGTGGCTGTGGGATAGACTTTATCTTTCACACGGTCCGTGTCTTTGTGGTAGACTTTATCTTTCACACGGTAGGTGGCTGTGGGAGTAGACTTTATCTTTCACACGGTCCGTGGCTGTGCGAATAGACTTTATCTTTCACATGGTCCGTGGCTGTGGGATAGACTTTTTCACACGGTCCGTGGCTGTGTGATAGACTTTATCTTTCACACGGTCCGTGCCTGTGGGATAGACTTTATCTTTCACATGGTCCGTGCCTGTGGGATAGACTTTATCTTTCACATGATCCGTGGCTGTGGGATAGACTTTATCTTTCACACGTTCGTTAGATGTGGGAACAGACTCTATCTTTCACACGGTCTGTGGCTGTGGGATAGACTCTATCTTTCACACGGTCTGTGGCTGTGGGGTAGACTTTATCTTTCACACGGTCCGTGGCTGTGGGGTAGACTTTATCTTTCACACGGCCCGTGGCTGTGGGGTAGAGTTTATCTTTCACACGGCCCGTGGTTGTGGAGTAGACTTTATGTTTCACACGGTCCGTGGCAGTGGGGTAGACTTTATCTTTCACACGGTCCGTGCCTGTGGGAAAGACTCCATCTGTCACACGGTCCGTGGCTGTGGGATAGACTTTTCCTTTCACATGGTCCGTGGCTGTGGGAATAGACTCTATCTTTCACACGGTCCGTGGCTGTGGGATAGACTTTATCTTTCAAACGGTCCATGGCTGTGGGAATAGACTCTATCTTTCACACGGTCCGTGGCTGTGGGAAAGACTTTATCTTTCGCACGGCCCGTGGCTGTGTGGTAGACTTTATCTTTCATACAGTCCGTGGCTGTGGGGTAACATTATCTTTCACACGGTCCGTGCCTGTGGAATAGACTTTATCTTTCACATGGTCCGTGGCTCTGGTATAGACTTTATCTTTCACACGGTAAGTGGCTGTGTGATAGACTTTTTCACACGGTCCGTGCCTGTGGGATAGACTTTATCTTTCACATGGTCCGTGGCTGTGGGGTAGACTTTTTGACACGGTCCGTGCCTGTGAGATAGACTTTATCTTTCACACGTTCCGTGGCTGTCGGATAGACTTTATCTTTCACACGGTCCGTGCCTGTGGGTTAGACATTATTTTTCACACGGTTCGTGGATGTGGGGTAGACTTTATCTTTCACACGGTCCGTGGCTGTGTGATAGACTCTATCTTTCACACGGTCGTTTCCTGTGGGGTAGACTCTATCTTTCACACGGTTCATGGCTGTTGGAATAGACTTTATCTTTCACACGGTCTGTGGTGTGGGATAGACTTTATCTTTCACACGGTCCGTGCCTGTGGGATAGACTTTATCTTTCACACGGTCCGTGCCTGTGGGATAGACTTTATCTTTCACATGATCCGTGGCTGTGGGATAGACTTTATCTTTCACACGTTCGTTAGCTGTGGGAACAGACTCTATCTTTCACACGGTCCGTGGCTGTGGGATAGACTCTATCTTTCACACGGTCCGTGCCTGTGGGGTAGACTTTATCTTTCATACAGTCCGTGGCTGTGGGGTAGACTTTATCTTTCACACGGTCCGTGCCTGTGGGGTGGACTTTATCTTTCACATGGTCCGTGGCTCTGGTATAGACTTTATCTTTCACACAGTAAGTGGCTGTGTGATAGACTTTTTCACACGGTCCGGGCCTGTCGGATAGACTTTATCTTTCACATGGTCCGTGGCTGTGGGATAGACTTTTTGACACGGTCCGTGCCTGTGGGATAGACTTTATATTTCACACAGTCCGTGGCTGTCGGAAAAACTTTATCTTTCACAAGGTCCGTGCCTGTGGGATAGACTTTATCTTTCAAACGGTCCGTGGCTATGGGATAGACTTTATCTTTCACATGGTCCATGGCTGTGGGAATAGACTCTATCTTTCACACGGTCCGTGCCTGTGGGGTAGACTTTACCTGTCATACAGTCCGTGGCTGTGGGGTAGACTTTATCTTTCACACGGTCCGTGCCTGTGGGGTAGACATTATCTTTTACACAGTCCGTGGCTGTGGGGTAGACTTCATCTTGCACACGGTCCGTGGCTGTGGGATAGACTTTATCTTTCACACGGTCCGTGGCTGTGAGGCAGACTTTATCTTTCACACGGTCCGTGGCTGTGGGAACAGACTGTATCATTCACACTGTCCACGGCTGTGGGGTGGACTTTATCTTTCACACGGTCCGTGCCTGTGGCATAGACTTTATCTTTCACATGGTCTGTGGCTGAGGGATAGACTTTTTCACACGGTCCGTGGCTGTGGGATAGACTTTTTCTTTCACACGGTCCGTGGCTGTGGGGTAGACTTTATCTTTCACACGGTCCGTGGCTGTTGGATAGACTTTATCTTTCACATGATCCGTGGCTGTGGGATAGACTCTATCTTTCACACGGTCGCTGGCTGTGGGAATAGACTCTATCTTTCACACGGTCCGTGCCTGTGGGATAGACTTTATTTTTCACACGGTCCGTGGCTGTGGGGTAGATTTTATCTTTCACACGGCCCGTGCGTGTGGGGTAGACTTAATCTTTCACACGGCCCGTGGCTGTGGTGTAGACTTTATATTTCACACGGTCCGTGGCTCTGAGAATAGACTTTATCTTTCACACGGTCCGTGGCTGTGGGAATAGACTTTATCTTTCACACGGTCCGTGCCTGTGGGATAGACTTTATCTTTCACACGGTCCGTGGCTGTGGTATAGACTCTATCTTTCCCTCGGTCCATGCCTGTGGGATAGCCTCTATCTTTCACACGGTCTGTGGCTGTGGGAATAGACTTTATCTTTCACACAGTCCATGCCTGTGGGATAGACTCTATCTTTCACATGGTCCGTGGCTGTGGGATAGCCTCTATCTTTCACACAGTACGTGGATGTGTGAATAGGCTTTATCTTTCACACGGTCCGTGGCTGTGGGGTAGACTTTATCTTTCACAAGCTCCGTGGCTGTGGGATAGACTTTATCTTTCACACGGTCCGTGTCTTTGTGGTAGACTTTATCTTTCACACGGTAGGTGGCTGTGGGAGTAGACTTTATCTTTCACACGGTCCGTGGCTGTGCGAATAGACTTTATCTTTCACATGGTCCGTGGCGGTGGGATAGACTTTTTCACACGGTCCGTGGCTGTGGGATAGACTTTATCTTTCACACGGTCCGTGCCTGTGGGATAGACTTTATCTTTCACACGGTCCGTGCCTGTGGGATAGACTTTATCTTTCACATGATCCGTGGCTGTGGGATAGACTTTATCTTTCACACGTTCGTTAGATGTGGGAACAGACTCTATCTTTCACACGGTCCGTGGCTGTGGGATAGCCTCTATCTTTCACACGGTCCGTGGCTGTGGGGTGGACTTTATCTTTCACACGGTCCGTGGCTGTGGGGTAGACTTTATCTTTCACACGGCCCGTGGCTGTGGGTAGACTTTATCTTTCACATGGCCCGTGCCTGTGGGGTAGACTTTATCTTTCACACGGTCCGTGCCTGTGGGGTAGACATTATCTTTCACATGGTCCGTGGATGTGGGGTCGACTTTAACTTTCACACGGTCCGTGCCTGTTGGAAAGACTCCATCTTTCACACGGTCCGTGGCTTGGGATACAATTTTTCTTTCACATGGTCCGTGGCTGTGGGAATAGACTCTATCTTTCACACGGTCTGTGGCTGTGGGATAGACTTTATCTTTCACACGGTCCATGGCTGTGGGAATACACTCTATCTTTCACACGGTCCGTGGCTGTGGGAAAGACTTTATCTTTCGCACGGCCCGTGGCTGTGTGGTAGACTTTATCTATCATACAGTCCGTGGCTGTGGGGTAGACTGTATCTTTCACACGGTCCGTGGCCGTCGGATAGACTTTATCTTTCACAAGGTCCGTGCCTGTGGGATAGACTTTATCTTTCAAACGGTCCGTGCCTGTGGGATAGACTTTATCTTTCACATGGTCCGTGCCTGTGGGATAGACTTTATCTTTCACATGATCCGTGGCTGTGGGATAGACTTTATCTTTCACACGTTCGTTAGATGTGGGAACAGACTCTATCTTTCACACGGTCTGTGTCTGTGGGATAGACTCTATCTTTCACACGGTCCGTGGCTGTGGGGTAGACTTTATCTTTCACACGTTCCGTGGCTGTGGGGTAGACTTTATCTTTCACACGGCCCGTGGCTGTGGGGTAGACTTTATCTTTCACACGGTCCGTGCCTGTGGGGTAGACATTATCTTTCACATGGTCCGTGCATGTGGGGTAGACTTTATCTTTCACACGGTCCGTGGCTGTGGGGTAGACTTTATCTTTCACACGGCCCGTGGTTGTGGAGTAGACTTTATCTTTCACACGGTCTGTGGCTGTGGGGTAGACTTTATCTTTCACACGGTCCGTGGCTGTGGGGTAGACTCTATCTTTCACACGGTCCGTGCCTGTGGGGTAGACTTTATCTTTCATACAGTCCGTGGCTGTGGGATAGACTCTATCTTTCACACGGTCTGTGGCTGTGGGGTAGACTTTATCTTTCACACGGTCCGTGGCTGTGGGGTAGACTTTATCTTTCACACGGCCCGTGGCTGTGGGGTAGAGTTTATCTTTCACACGGCCCGTGGTTGTGAAGTAGACTTTATCTTTCACGCGGTCCGTGGCAGTGGGGTAGACTTTATCTTTCACACGGTCCGTGCCTGTGGGAAAGACTCCATCTGTCACACGGTCCGTGGCTGTGGGATAGACTTTTCCTTTCACATGGTCCGTGGCTGTGGGAATAGACTCTATCTTTCACACGGTCCGTGGCTGTGGGATAGACTTTATCTTTCAAACGGTCCATGGCTGTGGGAATAGACTCTATCTTTCACACGGTAAGTGGCTGTGGGAAAGACTTTATCTTTCGCACGGCCCGTGGCTGTGTGGTAGACTTTATCTTTCATACAGTCCGTGGCTGTGGGGTAACATTATCTTTCACACGGTCCGTGCCTGTGGAATAGACTTTATCTTTCACATGGTCCGTGGCTCTGGTATAGACTTTATCTTTCACACAGTAAGTGGCTGTGTGATAGACTTTTTCACACGGTCCGTGTCTGTGGGATAGCCTCTATCTATCACACGGTCCGTGGCTGTGTGAATAGGCTTTATCTTTCACACGGTCCGTGGCTGTGGGGTAGACTTTATCTTTCACAAGCTCCGTGGCTGTGGGATAGACTTTATCTTTCACACGGTCCGTGTCTTTGTGGTAGACTTTATCTTTCACACGGTAGGTGGCTGTGGGAGTAGACTTTATCTTTCACACGGTCCGTGGCTGTGCGAATAGACTTTATCTTTCACATGGTCCGTGGCTGTGGGATAGACTTTTTCACACGGTCCGTGGCTGTGGGATAGACTTTATCTTTCACACGGTCCGTGCCTGTGGGATAGACTTTATCTTTCACATGGTCCGTGCCTGTGGGATAGACTTTATCTTTCACATGATCCGTGGCTGTGGGATAGACTTTATCTTTCACACGTTCGTTAGATGTGGGAACAGACTCTATCTTTCACACGGTCTGTGGCTGTGGGATAGACTCTATCTTTCACACGGTCTGTGGCTGTGGGGTAGACTTTATCTTTCACACGGTCCGTGGCTGTGGGGTAGACTTTATCTTTCACACGGCCCGTGGCTGTGGGGTAGAGTTTATCTTTCACACGGCCCGTGGTTGTGGAGTAGACTTTATCTTTCACACGGTCCGTGGCAGTGGGGTAGACTTTATCTTTCACACGGTCCGTGCCTGTGGGAAAGACTCCATCTGTCACACGGTCCGTGGCTGTGGGATAGACTTTTCCTTTCACATGGTCCGTGGCTGTGGGAATAGACTCTATCTTTCACACGGTCCGTGGCTGTGGGATAGACTTTATCTTTCAAACGGTCCATGGCTGTGGGAATAGACTCTATCTTTCACACGTTCCGTGGCTGTGGGAAAGACTTTATCTTTCGCACGGCCCGTGGCTGTGTGGTAGACTTTATCTTTCATACAGTCCGTGGCTGTGGGGTAACATTATCTTTCACACGGTCCGTGCCTGTGGAATAGACTTTATCTTTCACATGGTCCGTGGCTCTGGTATAGACTTTATCTTTCACACGGTAAGTGGCTGTGTGATAGACTTTTTCACACGGTCCGTGCCTGTGGGATAGACTTTATCTTTCACACGTTCCGTGGCTGTCGGATAGACTTTATCTTTCACACGGTCCGTGCCTGTGGGGTAGACATTATTTTTCACACGGTTCGTGGATGTGGGGTAGACTTTATCTTTCACACGGTCCGTGGCTGTGTGATAGACTCTATCTTTCACACGGTCGTTTCCTGTGGGGTAGACTCTATCTTTCACACGGTTCATGGCTGTTGGAATAGACTTTATCTTTCACACGGTCTGTGGTGTGGGATAGACTTTATCTTTCACACGGTCCGTGCCTGTGGGATAGACTTTATCTTTCACACGGTCCGTGCCTGTGGGATAGACTTTATCTTTCACATGATCCGTGGCTGTGGGATAGACTTTATCTTTCACACGTTCGTTAGATGTGGGAACAGACTCTATCTTTCACACGGTCCGTGGCTGTGGGATAGACTCTATCTTTCACACGGTCCGTGCCTGTGGGGTAGACTTTATCTTTCATACAGTCCGTGGCTGTGGGGTAGACTTTATCTTTCACACGGTCCGTGCCTGTGGGGTGGACTTTATCTTTCACATGGTCTGTGGCTCTGGTATAGACTTTATCTTTCACACGGTAATTGGCTGTGGGATAGACTTTTTCACACGATCCGTGCCTGTGGATAGACTTTATCTTTCACACGGTCCGTGGCTGTGGGATAGACTTTTTCACACGGTCTGTGCCTGTGGGATAGACTTTATCTTTCACACGGTCCGTGCCTGTGGGGTAGACTTTATCTTTCACACGGTCTGTGGCTGTGGGAATAGACTTTATCTTTCACGTGGTCTTTGTCTTTGGGATAGACTTTATCTTTCACATGGTCCGTGGCTGTGGGGTAGTCTTTATCTTTCACACGGTCCGTGCCTGTGGGATAGACTTTTTCACACGGTCCGTGGCTGTGGGGTAGACTTTATCTTTCACAAGCTCCGTGGCTGTGGGATAGACTTTATCTTTCACACGGTCCGTGTCTTTGTGGTAGACTTTATCTTTCACACGGTAGGTGGCTGTGGGAGTAGACTTTATCTTTCACACGGTCCGTGGCTGTGCGAATAGACTTTATCTTTCACATGGTCCGTGGCTGTGGGATAGACTTTTTCACACGGTCCGTGGCTGTGTGATAGACTTTATCTTTCACACGGTCCGTGCCTGTGGGATAGACTTTATCTTTCACATGGTCCGTGCCTGTGGGATAGACTTTATCTTTCACATGATCCGTGGCTGTGGGATAGACTTTATCTTTCACACGTTCGTTAGATGTGGGAACAGACTCTATCTTTCACACGGTCTGTGGCTGTGGGATAGACTCTATCTTTCACACGGTCTGTGGCTGTGGGGTAGACTTTATCTTTCACACGGTCCGTGGCTGTGGGGTAGACTTTATCTTTCACACGGCCCGTGGCTGTGGGGTAGAGTTTATCTTTCACACGGCCCGTGGTTGTGGAGTAGACTTTATGTTTCACACGGTCCGTGGCAGTGGGGTAGACTTTATCTTTCACACGGTCCGTGCCTGTGGGAAAGACTCCATCTGTCACACGGTCCGTGGCTGTGGGATAGACTTTTCCTTTCACATGGTCCGTGGCTGTGGGAATAGACTCTATCTTTCACACGGTCCGTGGCTGTGGGATAGACTTTATCTTTCAAACGGTCCATGGCTGTGGGAATAGACTCTATCTTTCACACGGTCCGTGGCTGTGGGAAAGACTTTATCTTTCGCACGGCCCGTGGCTGTGTGGTAGACTTTATCTTTCATACAGTCCGTGGCTGTGGGGTAACATTATCTTTCACACGGTCCGTGCCTGTGGAATAGACTTTATCTTTCACATGGTCCGTGGCTCTGGTATAGACTTTATCTTTCACACGGTAAGTGGCTGTGTGATAGACTTTTTCACACGGTCCGTGCCTGTGGGATAGACTTTATCTTTCACATGGTCCGTGGCTGTGGGATAGACTTTTTGACACGGTCCGTGCCTGTGAGATAGACTTTATCTTTCACACGTTCCGTGGCTGTCGGATAGACTTTATCTTTCACACGGTCCGTGCCTGTGGGGTAGACATTATTTTTCACACGGTTCGTGGATGTGGGGTAGACTTTATCTTTCACACGGTCCGTGGCTGTGTGATAGACTCTATCTTTCACACGGTCGTTTCCTGTGGGGTAGACTCTATCTTTCACACGGTTCATGGCTGTTGGAATAGACTTTATCTTTCACACGGTCTGTGGTGTGGGATAGACTTTATCTTTCACACGGTCCGTGCCTGTGGGATAGACTTTATCTTTCACACGGTCCGTGCCTGTGGGATAGACTTTATCTTTCACATGATCCGTGGCTGTGGGATAGACTTTATCTTTCACACGTTCGTTAGCTGTGGGAACAGACTCTATCTTTCACACGGTCCGTGGCTGTGGGATAGACTCTATCTTTCACACGGTCCGGGCCTGTGGGGTAGACTTTATCTTTCATACAGTCCGTGGCTGTGGGGTAGACTTTATCTTTCACACGGTCCGTGCCTGTGGGGTGGACTTTATCTTTCACATGGTCCGTGGCTCTGGTATAGACTTTATCTTTCACACAGTAAGTGGCTGTGTGATAGACTTTTTCACACGGTCCGGGCCTGTCGGATAGACTTTATCTTTCACATGGTCCGTGGCTGTGGGATAGACTTTTTGACACGGTCCGTGCCTGTGGGATAGACTTTATATTTCACACAGTCCGTGGCTGTCGGAAAAACTTTATCTTTCACAAGGTCCGTGCCTGTGGGATAGACTTTATCTTTCAAACGGTCCGTGGCTATGGGATAGACTTTATCTTTCACACGGTCCATGGCTGTGGGAATAGACTCTATCTTTCACACGGTCCGTGCCTGTGGGGTAGACTTTACCTGTCATACAGTCCGTGGCTGTGGGGTAGACTTTATCTTTCACACGGTCCGTGCCTGTGGGGTAGACATTATCTTTTACACGGTCCGTGGCTGTGGGGTAGACTTCATCTTGCACACGGTCCGTGGCTGTGGGATAGACTTTATCTTTCACACGGTCCGTGGCTGTGAGGCAGACTTTATCTTTCACACGGTCCGTGGCTGGGGGAACAGACTGTATCATTCACACTGTCCACGGCTGTGGGGTGGACTTTATCTTTCACACGGTCCGTGCCTGTGGCATAGACTTTATCTTTCACATGGTCTGTGGCTGAGGGATAGACTTTTTCACACGGTCCGTGGCTGTGGGATAGACTTTTTCTTTCACACGGTCCGTGGCTGTGGGGTAGACTTTATCTTTCACACGGTCCGTGGCTGTGGGATAGACTTTATCTTTCACATGATCCGTGGCTGTGGGATAGACTCTATCTTTCACACGGTCGCTGGCTGTGGGAATAGACTCTATCTTTCACACGGTCCGTGCCTGTGGGATAGACTTTATTTTTCACACGGTCCGTGGCTGTGGGGTAGATTTTATCTTTCACACGGCCCGTGCGTGTGGGGTAGACTTAATCTTTCACACGGCCCGTGGCTGTGGTGTAGACTTTATGTTTCACACGGTCCGTGGCTCTGAGAATAGACTTTATCTTTCACACGGTCCGTGGCTGTGGGAATAGACTTTATCTTTCACACGGTCCGTGCCTGTGGGATAGACTTTATCTTTCACACGGTCCGTGGCTGTGGTATAGAATCTATCTTTCCCTCGGTCCATGCCTGTGGGATAGCCTCTATCTTTCACACGGTCTGTGGCTGTGGGAATAGACTTTATCTTTCACACAGTCCATGCCTGTGGGATAGACTCTATCTTTCACATGGTCCGTGGCTGTGGGATAGCCTCTATCTTTCACACAGTACGTGGATGTGTGAATAGGCTTTATCTTTCACACGGTCCGTGGCTGTGGGGTAGACTTTATCTTTCACAAGCTCCGTGGCTGTGGGATAGACTTTATCTTTCACACGGTCCGTGTCTTTGTGGTAGACTTTATCTTTCACACGGTAGGTGGCTGTGGGAGTAGACTTTATCTTTCACACGGTCCGTGGCTGTGCGAATAGACTTTATCTTTCACATGGTCCGTGGCGGTGGGATAGACTTTTTCACACGGTCCGTGGCTGTGGGATAGACTTTATCTTTCACACGGTCCGTGCCTGTGGGATAGACTTTATTTTTCACACGGTCCGTGCCTGTGGGATAGACTTTATCTTTCACATGATCCGTGGCTGTGGGATAGACTTTATCTTTCACACGTTCGTTAGATGTGGGAACAGACTCTATCTTTCACACGGTCCGTGGCTGTGGGATAGCCTCTATCTTTCACACGGTCCGTGGCTGTGGGGTAGACTTTATCTTTCACACGGTCCGTGGCTGTGGGGTAGACTTTATCTTTCACACGGCCCGTGGCTGTGGGTAGACTTTATCTTTCACATGGCCCGTGCCTGTGGGGTAGACTTTATCTTTCACACGGTCCGTGCCTGTGGGGTAGACATTATCTTTCACATGGTCCGTGGATGTGGGGTCGACTTTAACTTTCACACGGTCCGTGCCTGTTGGAAAGACTCCATCTTTCACACGGTCCGTGGCTTGGGATACAATTTTTCTTTCACATGGTCCGTGGCTGTGGGAATAGACTCTATCTTTCACACGGTCTGTGGCTGTGGGATAGACTTTATCTTTCACACGGTCCATGGCTGTGGGAATACACTCTATCTTTCACACGGTCCGTGGCTGTGGGAAAGACTTTATCTTTCGCACGGCCCGTGGCTGTGTGGTAGACTTTATCTATCATACAGTCCGTGGCTGTGGGGTAGACTGTATCTTTCACACGGTCCGTGGCCGTCGGATAGACTTTATCTTTCACAAGGTCCGTGCCTGTGGGATAGACTTTATCTTTCAAACGGTCCGTGCCTGTGGGATAGACTTTATCTTTCACATGGTCCGTGCCTGTGGGATAGACTTTATCTTTCACATGATCCGTGGCTGTGGGATAGACTTTATCTTTCACACGTTCGTTAGATGTGGGAACAGACTCTATCTTTCACACGGTCTGTGTCTGTGGGATAGACTCTATCTTTCACACGGTCCGTGGCTGTGGGGTAGACTTTATCTTTCACACGTTCCGTGGCTGTGGGGTAGACTTTATCTTTCACACGGCCCGTGGCTGTGGGGTAGACTTTATCTTTCACACGGTCCGTGCCTGTGGGGTAGACATTATCTTTCACATGGTCCGTGCATGTGGGGTAGACTTTATCTTTCACACGGTCCGTGGCTGTGGGGTAGACTTTATCTTTCACACGGCCCGTGGTTGTGGAGTAGACTTTATCTTTCACACGGTCTGTGGCTGTGGGGTAGACTTTATCTTTCACACGGTCCGTGGCTGTGGGGTAGACTCTATCTTTCACACGGTCCGTGCCTGTGGGGTAGACTTTATCTTTCATACAGTCCGTGGCTGTGGGATAGACTCTATCTTTCACACGGTCTGTGGCTGTGGGGTAGACTTTATCTTTCACACGGTCCGTGGCTGTGGGGTAGACTTTATCTTTCACACGGCCCGTGGCTGTGGGGTAGAGTTTATCTTTCACACGGCCCGTGGTTGTGGAGTAGACTTTATCTTTCACGCGGTCCGTGGCAGTGGGGTAGACTTTATCTTTCACACGGTCCGTGCCTGTGGGAAAGACTCCATCTGTCACACGGTCCGTGGCTGTGGGATAGACTTTTCCTTTCACATGGTCCGTGGCTGTGGGAATAGACTCTATCTTTCACACGGTCCGTGGCTGTGGGATAGACTTTATCTTTCAAACGGTCCATGGCTGTGGGAATAGACTCTATCTTTCACACGGTAAGTGGCTGTGGGAAAGACTTTATCTTTCGCACGGCCCGTGGCTGTGTGGTAGACTTTATCTTTCATACAGTCCGTGGCTGTGGGGTAACATTATCTTTCACACGGTCCGTGCCTGTGGAATAGACTTTATCTTTCACATGGTCCGTGGCTCTGGTATAGACTTTATCTTTCACACAGTAAGTGGCTGTGTGATAGACTTTTTCACACGGTCCGTGTCTGTGGGATAGACTTTATCTTTCACATGGTCCGTGGCTGTGGGATAGACTTTTTGACACGGTCCGTGCCTGTGGGATAGACTTTATCTTTCACACGTTCCGTGGCTGTCGGATAGACTTTATCTTTCACACGGTCCGTGCCTGTGGGGTAGACATTATTTTTCACACGGTTCGTGGATGTGGGGTAGACTTTATCTTTCACACGGTCCGTGGCTGTGTGATAGACTCTATCTTTCACACGGTCGTTTCCTGTGGGGTAGACTCTATCTTTCACACGGTTCATGGCTGTTGGAATAGACTTTATCTTTCACACGGTCTGTGGTGTGGGATAGACTTTATCTTTCACACGGTCCGTGCCTGTGGGATAGACTTTATCTTTCACACGGTCCGTGCCTGTGGGATAGACTTTATCTTTCACATGATCCGTGGCTGTGGGATAGACTTTATCTTTCACACGTTCGTTAGATGTGGGAACAGACTATCTTTCACACGGTCCGTGGCTGTGGGATAGACTCTATCTTTCACACGGTCCGTGCCTGTGGGGTAGACTTTATCTTTCATACAGTCCGTGGCTGTGGGGTAGACTTTATCTTTCACACGGTCCGTGCCTGTGGGGTGGACTTTATCTTTCACATGGTCCGTGGCTCTGGTATAGACTTTATCTTTCACACAGTAAGTGGCTGTGTGATAGACTTTTTCACACGGTCCGGGCCTGTCGGATAGACTTTATCTTTCACATGGTCCGTGGCTGTGGGATAGACTTTTTGACACGGTCCGTGCCTGTGGGATAGACTTTATATTTCACACAGTCCGTGGCTGTCGGAAAAACTTTATCTTTCACAAGGTCCGTGCCTGTGGGATAGACTTTATCTTTCAAACGGTCCGTGGCTATGGGATAGACTTTATCTTTCACACGGTCCATGGCTGTGGGAATAGACTCTATCTTTCACACGGTCCGTGCCTGTGGGGTAGACTTTATCTGTCATACAGTCCGTGGCTGTGGGGTAGACTTTATCTTTCACACGGTCCGTGCCTGTGGGGTAGACATTATCTTTCACACGGTCCGTGGCTGTGGGGTAGACTTCATCTTGCACACGGTCCGTGGCTGTGGGATAGACTTTATCTTTCACACGTTCGTTAGATGTGGGAACAGACTCTATCTTTCACACGGTCCGTTGCTGTGGGATAGCCTCTATCTTTCACACGGTCCGTGGCTGTGGGGTAGACTTTATCTTTCACACGGTCCGTGGCTGTGGGGTAGACTTTATCTTTCACACGGCCCGTGGCTGTGGGTAGACTTTATCTTTCACATGGCCCGTGCCTGTGGGGTAGACTTTATCTTTCACACGGTCCGTGCCTGTGGGGTAGACATTATCTTTCACATGGTCCGTGGATGTGGGGTCGACTTTAACTTTCACACGGTCCGTGGCTGTGGGGTAGACTTTATCTTTCACACGGCCCGAGGCTGTGGGGTAGAGTTTATCTTTCACACGGCCCGTGGCTGTGGAGTAGACTTCATCTTTCACATGGTCCGTGGCTGAGGGGTAGACTTTATCTTTCACACGGTCCGTGCCTGTTGGAAAGACTCCATCTTTCACATGGTCCGTGGCTTGGGATACAATTTTTCTTTCACATGGTCCGTGGCTGTGGGAATAGACTCTATCTTTCACACGGTCTGTGGCTGTGGGATAGACTTTATCTTTCACACGGTCCATGGCTGTGGGAATACACTCTATCTTTCACACGGTCCGTGGCTGTGGGAAAGACTTTATCTTTCGCACGGCCCGTGGCTGTGTGGTAGACTTTATCTATCATACAGTCCGTGGCTGTGGGGTAGACTGTATCTTTCACACGGTCCGTGCCTGTGGAGTAGGCTTTATCTTTCACATGGTCCGTGGCTTTGGGATAGACTTTTTGACACGGTCCGTGCCTGTGGGATAGACTTTATCTTTCACACGGTCCGTGGCCGTCGGATAGACTTTATCTTTCACAAGGTCCGTGCCTGTGGGATAGACTTTATCTTTCAAATGGTCCGTGCCTGTGGGATAGACTTTATCTTTCACATGGTCCGTGCCTGTGGGATAGACTTTATCTTTCACATGATCCGTGGCTGTGGGATAGACTTTATCTTTCACACGTTCGTTAGATGTGGGAACAGACTCTATCTTTCACACGGTCTGTGGCTGTAGGATAGACTCTATCTTTCACACGGTCCGTGGCTGTGGGGTAGACTTTATCTTTCACACGTTCCGTGGCTGTGGGGTAGACTTTATCTTTCACACGGCCCGTGGCTGTGGGGTAGACTTTATCTTTCACACGGTCCGTGCCTGTGGGGTAGACATTATCTTTCACATGGTCCGTGCATGTGGGGTAGACTTTATCTTTCACACGGTCCGGGGCTGTGGGGTAGACTTTATCTTTCACACGGCCCGTGGCTGTGGGGTAGAGTTTATCTTTCACACGGCCCGTGGTTGTGGAGTAGACTTTATCTTTCACACGGTCCGTGGCAGTGGGGTAGACTTTATCTTTCACACGGTCCGTGCCTGTGGGAAAGACTCCATCTGTCACACGGTCCATGGCTGTGGGATAGACTTTTCCTTTCACATGGTCCGTGGCTGTAGGAATAGACTCTATCTTTCACACGGTCCGTGGCTGTGGGATAGACTTTATCTTTCACACGGTCCATGGCTGTGGGAATGGACTCTATCTTTCACACGGTCCGTGGCTGTGGGAAAGACTTTATCTTTCGCACGGCCCGTGGCTGTGTGGTAGACTTTATCTTTCATACAGTCCGTGGCTGTGGGGTAGACATTATCTTTCACACGGTCCGTGCCTGTGGAATAGACTTTATCTTTCACATGGTCCGTGGCTCTGGTATAGACTTTATCTTTCACACGGTAAGTGGCTGTGTGATAGACTTTTTCACACGGTCCGTGCCTGTGGGATAGACTTTATCTTTCACATGGTCCGTGGCTGTGGGATAGACTTTTTGACACAATCCGTGCCTGTGGGATAGACTTTATCTTTCACACGTTCCGTGGCTGTCGGATAGACTTTATCTTTCACACGGTCCGTGCCTGTGGGGTAGACATTATTTTTCACACGGTTCGTGGATGTGGGGTAGACTTTATCTTTCACACGGTCCGTGGCTGTGTGATAGACTCTATCTTTCACACGGTCGTTTCCTGTGGGGTAGACTCTATCTTTCACACGGTTCATGGCTGTTGGAATAGACTTTATCTTTCACACGGTCTGTGGTGTGGGATAGACTTTATCTTTCACATGGTCCGTGGCTGTGGGATAGACTTTTTGACACGGTCCGTGCCTGTGGGATAGACTTTATATTTCACACAGTCCGTGGCTGTCGGAAAAACTTTATCTTTCACAAGGTCCGTGCCTGTGGGATAGACTTTATCTTTCAAACGGTCCGGGGCTATGGGATAGACTTTATCTTTCACACGGTCCATGGGTGTGGGAATAGACTCTATCTTTCACACGGTCCGTGCCTGTGGGGTAGACTTTATCTTTCACACGGTCCGTGCCTGTGGGGTAGACATTATCTTTCACACGGTCCGTGGCTGTGGGGTAGACTTCATCTTGCACACGGTCCGTGGCTGTGGGATAGACTTTATCTTTCACACTGTCCGTGGCTGTGGGGCAGACTTTATCTTTCACACGGTCCGTGGCTGTGGGAACAGACTGTATCATTCACACTGTCCACGGCTGTGGGGTGGACTTTATCTTTCACACGGTCCGTGCCTGTGGGATAGACTTTATCTTTCACATGGTCTGTGGCTGAGGGATAGACTTTTTCACACGGTCCGTTCCTGTGGGATAGACTTTATCTTTCACACGGTCCGTGACTGTGGGATAGACTTTATCTTTCACACGGTCCGTGCCTGTGGGATAGACTTTATCTTTCACATGATCCGTGGCTGTGGGATAGACTTTATCTTTCACACGTTCGTTAGATGTGGGAACAGACTCTATCTTTCACACGGTCCGTGGCTGTGGGATAGCCTCTATCTTTCGCACGGTCCGTGGCTGTGGGGTAGACTTTATCTTTCACACGGTCCGTGGCTGTGGGGTAGACTTTATCTTTCACACGGTCCGTGGCTGTGGGGTAGACTTTATCTTTCACACGGCCCGTGGCTGTGGGGTAGAGTTTATCTTTCACACGGCCCGTGGCTGTGGAGTAGACTTCATCTTTCACATGGTCCGTGGCTGAGGGGTAGACTTTATCTTTCACACGGTCCGTGCCTGTGGGAAAGACTCCATCTTTCACACGGTCCGTGGCTTGGGATACACTTTTTCTTTCACATGGTCCGTGGCTGTGGGAATAGACTCTATCTTTCACACGGTCCGTGGCTGTGGGAAAGACTTTATCTTTCGCACGGCCCGTGGCTGTGTGGTAGATTTTATCTTTCATACAGTCCGTGGCTGTGGGGTAGACTTTATCTTTCACATGGTCCGTGGCTCTGGTATAGACTTTATCTTTCACACGGTAAGTGGCTGTGTGATAGACTTTTTCACACGGTCCGTGCCTGTGGGATAGACTTTATCTTTCACATGGTCCGTGGCTGTGGGATAGACTTTTTGTCACGGTCCGTGCCTGTGGGATAGACTTTATCTTTCACACGGTCCGTGGCTGTCGGATAGACTTTATCTTTCACAAGGTCCGTGCCTGTGGGATAGACTTTATCTTTCAAATGGTCCGTGGCTGTGGGATAGACTTTATCTTTCACAAGGTCCGTGCCTGTGGGGTAGACATTATCTTTCACCGGGTCCGTGGATGTGGGGTAGACTTTATCTTTCAAATGGTCCGTAGCTGTGGGAATAGACTCAATCTTTCACACGGTCCGTGCCTGTGGGATAGACTTTATCTTTCACACGGTCCGTGCCTGTGGGGTAGACATTATCTTTCACACGGTCCGTGGATGTGGGGTAGACTTTATCGTTCACACGGTCCGTGGCTGTGGGGTAGACTTTATCTTTCACACGGTCCGTCCCTGTGGGATAGACTTTATCTTTCACACGGTCCGTGGCTGTGGGATAGACTCTATCTTTCACACGGTCGTTTCCTTTGGGGTAGACTCTATCTTTCACACGGTTCATGGCTGTTGGAATAGACTTTATCTTTCACACGGTCCGTGGTGTGGGATAGACTTTATCTTTCACACGGGCCGTGGCTGTGGGTAGACTTTATCTTTCACACGGTCCGTGGCTGTGGGATAGACTTTTTGTCACGGTCCGTGCCTGTGGGATAGACTTTATCTTTCACACGGTCCGTGGCTGTCGGATAGACTTTATCTTTCACAAGGTCCGTGCCTGTGGGATAGTCTTTATCTTTCAAACGGTCCGTGGCTGTGGGATAGACTTTATCTTTCACAAGGTCCGTGCCTGTGGGGTAGACATTATCTTTCACCGGGTCCGTGGATGTGGGGTAGACTTTATCTTTCAAATGGTCCGTGGCTGTGGGAATAGACTCTATCTTTCACACGGTCCGTGCCTGTGGGATAGACTTTATCTTTCACACGGTCCGTGCCTGTAGGGAGACATTATCTTTCACACGGTCCGTGGATGTGGGGTAGACTTTATCGTTCACACGGTCCGTGGCTGTGGGGTAGACTTTATCTTTCACAAGGTCCGTGCCTGTGGGATAGACTTTATCTTTCACACGGTCTGTGGCTGTGGGATAGACTCTATCTTTCACACGGTCGTTTCCTTTGGGGTAGACTCTATCTTTCACACGGTTCATGGCTGTTGGAATAGACTTTATCTTTCACACGGGCCGTGGCTGTGGGTAGACTTTATCTTTCACACGGTCCGTGGCTGTGGTGTAGACTTTATCTTTCACACTGCCCGTGGCTGTGCGGTAAACTTTATGTTTCACATGGCCCGTGGATGTGGGGTAGACTTTATCTTTCACACGGTCCGTGGCAGTGGGGTAGACTTTATCTTTCACACGGCCCGTGGCTGTGGGGTAGACTTTATCTTTCACACGGCCCATGGCTGTGGAATAGACTTTATCTTTCACATGGTCCGTGGCTGTGGGGTAGACTTTATCTTTCACACGGTCCGTGCCTGTGGGAAAGACTCTATCTTTCACACGGTCCGTGGCTGTGGGATAGACTTTTTCTTTCACATGGTCCGTGGCTGTGGGAATAGACTCTATCTTTCACACGGTCCGTGGCTGTGGGATAGACTTTATCTTTCACACGGTCCATGGTTGTGGGAATAGACTCTATCTTTCACACGGTCCGTGGCTGTGGGAAAGACTTTATCTTTCGCACGGCCCGTGGCTGTGTGGTAGATTTTATCTTTCATACAGTCCGTGGCTGTGGGGTAGACTTTATCTTTCACATGGTCCGTGGCTCTGGTATAGACTTTATCTTTCACACGGTAAGTGGCTGTGTGATAGACTTTTTCACACGGTCCGTGCCTGTGGGATAGACTTTATCTTTCACATGGTCCGTGGCTGTGGGATAGACTTTTTGTCACGGTCCGTGCCTGTGGGATACTCTTTATCTTTCACACGGTCCGTGGCTGTCGGATAGACTTTATCTTTCACAAGGTCCGTGCCTGTGGGATAGACTTTATCTTTCAAACGGTACGTGCCTGTGGGATAGACTTTATCTTTCACATGGTCCGTGCCTGTGGGATAGACTTTATCTTTCACATGATCCGTGGCTGTGGGATAGACTTTATCTTTCACACGGTCTGTGGCTGTGGGATAGACTCTATCTTTCACACGGTCCGTGGCTGTGGGGTAGACTTTATCTTTCACACGGTCCGTGGCTGTGGGGTAGACTTTATCTTTCACACGGCCCGTGGCTGTGGGGTAGACTTTATCTTTCACACGGTCCGTGCCTGTGGGGTAGACATTATCTTTCACATGGTCCGTGCATGTGGAGTAGACTTTATCTTTCACACGGTCCGTGGCTGTGGGGTAGACTTTATCTTTCACACGGCCCGTGGTTGTGGAGTAGACTTTATCTTTCACACGGTCCGTGGCAGTGGGGTAGACTTTATCTTTCACACGGTCCGTGCCTGTGGGAAAGACTCCATCTGTCACACGGTCCGTGGCTGTGGGATAGCCTTTTCCTTTCACATGGTCCATGGCTGTGGGAATAGACTCTATCTTTCACACGGTCCGTGGCTGTGGGAAAGACTTTATCTTTCGCACGGCCCGTGGCTGTGTGGTAGACTTTATCTTTCATACAGTCCGTGGCTGTGGGGTAGACATTATGTTTCACACGGTCCGTGCCTGTGGAATAGACTTTATCTTTCACATGGTCCGTGGCTCTGGTATAGACTTTATCTTTTACACGGTAAGTGGCTGTGTGATAGACTTTTTCACACGGTCCGTGCCTGTGAGATAGACTTTATCTTTCACATGGTCCGTGGCTGAGGGATAGACTTTTTGACACGGTCCGTGCCTGTGGGATAGACTTTATCTTTCACACGTTCCGTGGCTGTCGGATAGACTTTATCTTTCACACGGTCCGTGCCTGTGGGGTAGACATTATTTTTCACACGGTTCATGGATGTGGGGTAGACTTTATCTTTCACACGGTCCGTGGCTGTGTGATAGACTCTATCTTTCACACGGTCGTTTCCTGTGGGGTAGACTCTATCTTTCACACAGTTCATGGCTGTTGGAATAGACTTTATCTTTCACACGGTCTGTGGTGTGGGATAGACTTTATCTTTCACACGGTCCGTGGATGTGGGGTAGACTTTATCTTTCACACGGTCCGTGCCTGTGGGATAGACTTTATCTTTCACACGGTCCGTGCCTGTGGGGTAGACATTATTTTTCACACGGTTCGTGGATGTGGGGTAGACTTTATCTTTCACACGGTCCGTGGCTGTGTGATAGACTCTATCTTTCACACGGTCGTTTCCTGTGGGGTAGACTCTATCTTTCACACGGTTCATGGCTGTTGGAATAGACTTTATCTTTCACACGGTCTGTGGTGTGGGATAGACTTTATCTTTCACACGGTCCGTGCCTGTGGGATAGACTTTATCTTTCACACGGTCCGTGCCTGTGGGATAGACTTTATCTTTCACATGATCCGTGGCTGTGGGATAGACTTTATCTTTCACACGTTCGTTAGATGTGGGAACAGACTCTATCTTTCACACGGTCCGTGGCTGTGGGATAGACTCTATCTTTCACACGGTCCGTGCCTGTGGGGTAGACTTTATCTTTCATACAGTCCGTGGCTGTGGGGTAGACTTTATCTTTCACACGGTCCGTGCCTGTGGGGTGGACTTTATCTTTCACATGGTCCGTGGCTCTGGTATAGACTTTATCTTTCACACAGTAAGTGGCTGTGTGATAGACTTTTTCACACGGTCCGGGCCTGTCGGATAGACTTTAACTTTCACATGGTCCGTGGCTGTGGGATAGACTTTTTGACACGGTCCGTGCCTGTGGGATAGACTTTATATTTCACACAGTCCGTGGCTGTCGGAAAAACTTTATCTTTCACAAGGTCCGTGCCTGTGGGATAGACTTTATCTTTCAAACGGTCCGTGGCTATGGGATAGACTTTATCTTTCACACGGTCCATGGCTGTGGGAATAGACTCAATCTTTCACACGGTCCATGCCTGTGGGGTAGACTTTATCTTTCATACAGTCCGTGGCTGTGGGGTAGACTTTATCTTTCACACGGTCCGGGCCTGTGGGGTAGACATTATCTTTCACACGGTCCGTGGCTGTGGGGTAGACTTCATCTTGCACACGGTCCGTGGCTGTGGGATAGACTTTATCTTTCACACGGTCCGTGGCTGTGGGGCAGACTTTATCTTTCACACGGTCCGTGGCTGTGGGAACAGACTGTATCATTCACACTGTCCACGGCTGTGGGGTGGACTTTATCTTTCACACGGTCCGTGCCTGTGGGATAGACTTTATCTTTCACATGGTCTGTGGCTGAGGGATAGACTTTTTCACACGGTCCGTGGCTGTGGGATAGACTTTATCTTTCACACGGTCCGTGGCTGTGGGGTAGACTTTATCTTTCACACGGTCCGTGGCTGTGGGATAGACTTTATCTTTCACATGATCCGTGGCTGTGGGATAGACTCTATCTTTAACACGGTCGCTGGCTGTGGGAATAGACTCTATATTTCACACGGTCGGTGCCTGTGGGATAGACTTTATTTTTCACACGGTCCGTGGCTGTGGGGTAGATTTTATCTTTCACACGGCCCGTGCCTGTGGGGTAGACTTTATCTTTCACACGGTCCGTGCCTGTGGGGTAGACTTTATCTTTCACATGGTCCGTGGCTCTGGTATAGACTTTATCTTTCACACGGTAAGTGGCTGTGTGATAGACTTTTTCACACGGTCCGTGCCTGTCGGATAGACTTTATCTTTCACATGGTCCGTGGCTGTGGGATAGACTTTTTGACACGGTCCGTGCCTGTGGGATAGACTTTATATTTCACACAGTCCGTGGCTGTCGGAAAAACTTTATCTTTCACAAGGTCCGTGCCTGTGGGATAGACTTTATCTTTCAAACGGTCCGTGGCTATGGGATAGACTTTATCTTTCACACGGTCCATGGCTGTGGGAATAGACTCTATCTTTCACACGGTCCGTGCCTGTGGGGTAGACTTTATCTTTCATACAGTCCGTGGCTGTGGGGTAGACTTTATCTTTCACACGGTCCGTGCCTGTGGGGTAGACATTATCTTTCACACGGTCCGTGGCTGTGGGGTAGACTTCATCTTGCACACGGTCCGTGGCTGTGGGATAGACTTTATCTTTCACACTGTCCGTGGCTGTGGGGCAGACTTTATCTTTCACACGGTCCGTGGCTGTGGGAACAGACTGTATCATTCACACTGTCCACGGCTGTGGGGTGGACTTTATCTTTCACACGGTCCGTGCCTGTGGGATAGACTTTATCTTTCACATGGTCTGTGGCTGAGGGATAGACTTTTTCACAGGGTCCGTTCCTGTGGGATAGACTTTATCTTTCACACGGTCCGTGACTGTGGGATAGACTTTATCTTTCACACGGTCCGTGCCTGTGGGATAGACTTTATCTTTCACATGATCCGTGGCTGTGGGATAGACTTTATCTTTCACACGTTCGTTAGATGTGGGAACAGACTCTATCTTTCACACGGTCCGTGGCTGTGGGATAGCCTCTATCTTTCACACGGTCCGTGGCTGTGGGGTAGACTTTATCTTTCACACGGTCCGTGGCTGTGGGGTAGACTTTATCTTTCACACGGTCCGTGGCTGTGGGGTAGACTTTATCTTTCACACGGCCCGTGGCTGTGGGGTAGAGTTTATCTTTCACACGGCCCGTGGCTGTGGAGTAGACTTCATCTTTCACATGGTCCGTGGCTGAGGGGTAGACTTTATCTATCACACGGTCCGTGCCTGTGGGAAAGACTCCATCTTTCACACGGTCCGTGGCTTGGGATACACTTTTTCTTTCACATGGTCCGTGGCTGTGGGAATAGACTCTTTCTTTCACACGGTCTGTGGCTGTGGGATAGACTCTATCTTTCACACGGTCCATGGCTGTGGGAATAGACTCTATCTTTCACACGGTCCGTGGCTGTGGGAAAGACTTTATCTTTCGCACGGCCCGTGGCTGTGGGGTAGACTTTATCATTTACACGGTCCACGGCTGTGAGGTAGACTTTATCTTTCACACGGTCCGTGTCTGTGGGAACAGACTGTATCATTCACACTGTCCACGGCTGTGGGGTGGACTTTATCTTTCACACGGTCCGTGCCTGTGGGATAGACTTTATCTTTCACATGATCCGTGGCTGTGGGATAGACTCTATCTTTCACACGGTCGCTGGCTGTGGGAATAGACTCTATCTTTCACACGGTCCGTGCCTGTGGGATAGACTTTATTTTTCACACGGTCCGTGGCTGTGAGGTAGACTTTCTCTTTCACATGGCCCGTGGCAGTGGATTAGACTTTATCATTTACACGGTCCATGGCTGTGGGGTAGACTTTATCTTTCACACGGCCCGTGGCTGTGAGGTAGACTTTCTCTTTCACACGGCCCGTGGCTGTGGATTAGACTTTATCATTTACACGGTCCACGGCTGTGAGGTAGACTTTATCTTTCACACGGTCCGTGTCTGTGGGATAGACTTTATCTTTCACATGGTCTGTGGCTGAGGGATAGACTTTTCACAGGGTCCGTGGCTGTGGGATAGACTTTATCTTTCACACGGCCCGTGGCTGTGGGGTAGACTTTATCTTTCACACGGTCCGTGGCTGTGGGGTAGACTTTATCTTTCACATGGTCCGTGGCTGTGGAGTAGATTTTATCTTTCACACGGTCCGTGCCTGTGGGAATGACTCTATCTTTCACACGGTCCATGGCTGTGGGATAGACTTTATCTTTCACACGGTCCGTGGCTGTGGGAATAGACTTTATGTTTCACAAGGTCCGTGGCTCTGCGAATAGACTTTATCTTTCACATGGTCTGTGGCTGTGGGGTAGACTTTATCTTTCACATGGTCCGTGCCTGTGGGATAGACTTTATCTTTCACATGGTCTGTGGCTCTGGTATAGACTTTATCTTTCACACGGTAATTGGCTGTGGGATAGACTTTTTCACACGATCCGTGCCTGTGGATAGACTTTATCTTTCACACGGTCCGTGGCTGTGGGATAGACTTTTTCACACGGTCTGTGCCTGTGGGATAGACTTTATCTTTCACACGGTCCGTGCCTGTGGGGTAGACTTTATCTTTCACACGGTCTGTGGCTGTGGGAATAGACTTTATCTTTCACGTGGTCTTTGACTTTGGGATAGACTTTATCTTTCACATGGTCCGTGGCTGTGGGGTAGTCTTTATCTTTCACACGGTCCGTGCCTGTGGGATAGACTTTTTCACACGGTCCGTGGCTGTGGGGTAGACTTTATCTTTCACATGGTCTCTGGCTGTGGGAGTAGACTTTATCTTTCACACGGTCCGTGGCTGCGGGGTTGACTTTATCTTTCACACGGTCCGTGGCTGCGGGGTAGACTTTATCTTTCACACGGCCCGTGGCTGCGGGGTAGACTTTATCTTTCACACGGCCCGTTGCTGCGGGGTAGACTTTATCTTTCACACGGCCCGTGGCTGTGGGGTAGACTTTATTTCCACACGGTCTGTGACTGTGGGAATAGACTTTATCTTTCACGTGGTCTTTGCCTTTGGGATAGACTTTATCTTTCACATGGTCCGTGGCTGTGGGATAGTCTTTATCTTTCACACGGTCCGTGCCTGTGGGATAGACTTTTTCACACGGTCCGTGGCTGTGGAGTAGACTTTACCTTTCACACGGTCCTTGGCTGTGGGGTAGACATTATCTTTCACAAGGTCAGTGGCTGTGGGGTAGACTTTATCTTTCACACGGCCCTTGCCTGTAGCATAGACTTTATCTTTCACACGGCCCGTGCCTGTGGCATAGACTTTATCTTTCACAAGGCCCGTGCCTGTGGGGTAGACTTAATCTTTTACACGGCCCGTGGCTGTGGGGTAGACTTTATGTTTCACACGGTCCGTGGCTGTGGGAATAGACTTTATCTTTCACACGGTCCGTGGCTGTGGGAATAGACTTTATCTTTCACACGGTCCGTGCCTGTGGGATAGACTTTATCTTTCACACGGTCCGTGACTGTGGGATAGACTCTATCTTTCCCTCGGTCCATGCCTGTGGGATAGCCTCTATCTTTCACACGGTCCGTGGCTGTGGGAATAGACTTTATCTTTCACACAGTCCATGCCTGTGGGATAGACTCTATCTTTCACATGGTCCGTGGCTGTGGGATAGCCTCTATCTATCACACGGTCCGTGGCTGTGTGAATAGGCTTTATCTTTCACACGGTCCGTGGCTGTGGGGTAGACTTTATCTTTCACAAGCTCCGTGGCTGTGGGGTAGACTTTATCTTTCACACGGTCCGTGTCTTTGTGGTAGACTTTATCTTTCACACGGTAGGTGGCTGTGGGAGTAGACTTTATCTTTCACACGGTCCGTGGCTGTGCGAATAGACTTTATCTTTCACATGGTCCGTGGCTGTGGGATAGACTTTTTCACACGGTCCGTGGCTGTGGGATAGACTTTATCTTTCACACGGTCCGTGCCTGTGGGATAGACTTTATCTTTCACATGGTCCGTGCCTGTGGGATAGACTTTATCTTTCACATGATCCGTGGCTGTGGGATAGACTTTATCTTTCACACGTTCGTTAGATGTGGGAACAGACTCTATCTTTCACACGGTCTGTGGCTGTGGGATAGACTCTATCTTTCACACGGTCTGTGGCTGTGGGGTAGACTTTATCTTTCACACGGTCCGTGGCTGTGGGGTAGACTTTATCTTTCACACGGCCCGTGGCTGTGGGGTAGAGTTTATCTTTCACACGGCCCGTGGTTGTGGAGTAGACTTTATCTTTCACACGGTCCGTGGCAGTGGGGTAGACTTTATCTTTCACACGGTCCGTGCCTGTGGGAAAGACTCCATCTGTCACACGGTCCGTGGCTGTGGGATAGACTTTTCCTTTCACATGGTCCGTGGCTGTGGGAATAGACTCTATCTTTCACACGGTCCGTGGCTGTGGGATAGACTTTATCTTTCAAACGGTCCATGGCTGTGGGAATAGACTCTATCTTTCACACGGTCCGTGGCTGTGGGAAAGACTTTATCTTTCGCACGGCCCGTGGCTGTGTGGTAGACTTTATCTTTCATACAGTCCGTGGCTGTGGGGTAACATTATCTTTCACACGGTCCGTGCCTGTGGAATAGACTTTATCTTTCACATGGTCCGTGGCTCTGGTATAGACTTTATCTTTCACACGGTAAGTGGCTGTGTGATAGACTTTTTCACACGGTCCGTGCCTGTGGGATAGACTTTATCTTTCACACGTTCCGTGGCTGTCGGATAGACTTTATCTTTCACACGGTCCGTGCCTGTGGGGTAGACATTATTTTTCACACGGTTCGTGGATGTGGGGTAGACTTTATCTTTCACACGGTCCGTGGCTGTGTGATAGACTCTATCTTTCACACGGTCGTTTCCTGTGGGGTAGACTCTATCTTTCACACGGTTCATGGCTGTTGGAATAGACTTTATCTTTCACACGGTCTGTGGTGTGGGATAGACTTTATCTTTCACACGGTCCGTGCCTGTGGGATAGACTTTATCTTTCACACGGTCCGTGCCTGTGGGATAGACTTTATCTTTCACATGATCCGTGGCTGTGGGATAGACTATATCTTTCACACGTTCGTTAGATGTGGGAACAGACTCTATCGTTCAAACGGTCCGTGGCTGTGGGATAGACTCTATCTTTCACACGGTCCGTGCCTGTGGGGTAGACTTTATCTTTCATACAGTCCGTGGCTGTGGGGTAGACTTTATCTTTCACACGGTCCGTGCCTGTGGGATAGACTTTATCTTTCACATGGTCTGTGGCTCTGGTATAGACTTTATCTTTCACACGGTAATTGGCTGTGGGATAGACTTTTTCACACGATCCGTGCCTGTGGATAGACTTTATCTTTCACACGGTCCGTGGCTGTGGGATAGACTTTTTCACACGGTCTGTGCCTGTTGGGTAGACTTTATCTTTCACACGGTCCGTGCCTGTGGGGTAGACTTTATCTTTCACACGGTCTTTGGCTGTGGGAATAGACTTTATCTTTCACGTGGTCTTTGTCTTTCGGATAGACTTTATCTTTCGCATGGTCCGTGGCTGTGGGGTAGTCTTTATCTTTCACACGGTCCGTGCCTGTGGGATAGACTTTTTCACACGGTCCGTGGCTGTGGGGTAGACTTTATCTTTCACATGGTCTGTGGCTGTGGGAGTAGACTTTATCTTTCACACGGTCCGTGGCTGCGGAGTAGACTTTATCTTTCACACGGTCCGTGGCTGCGGGGTAGACTTTATCTTTCACACGGCCCGTGGCTGCGGGGTAGACTTTATCTTTCACACGGCCCGTTGCTGCGGGGTAGACTTTATCTTTCACACGGCCCGTGGCTGTGGGGTAGACTTTATCTTCCACACGGTCTGTGGCTGTGGGAATAGACTTTATCTTTCACGTGGTCTTTGCCTTTGGGATAGACTTTATCTTTCACATGGTCCGTGGCTGTGGGGTAGTCTTTATCTTTCACACGGTCCGTGCCTGTGGGATAGACTTTTTCACACGGTCCGTGGCTGTGGAGTAGACTTTACCTTTCACACGGTCCTTGGCTGTGGGGTAGACATTATCTTTCACAAGGTCAGTGGCTGTGGGGTAGACTTTATCCTTCACACGGCCCTTGCCTGTAGCATAGACTTTATCTTTCACACGGCCCGTGCCTGTGGCATAGACTTTATCTTTCACACGGTCCGTGCCTGTGGGATAGATTTTATCTTTCACATGGTCCGTGCCTGTGGGATAGACTTTATCTTTCACATGATCCGTGGCTGTGGGATAGACTTTATCTTTCACACGTTCGTTAGATGTGGGAACAGACTCTATCTTTCACACGGTCTGTGGCTGTGGGATAGACTCTATCTTTCACACGGTCTGTGGCTGTGGGGTAGACTTTATCTTTCACACGGTCCGTGGCTGTGGGGTAGACTTTATCTTTCACACGGCCCGTGGCTGTGGGGTAGAGTTTATCTTTCACACGGCCCGTGGTTGTGGAGTAGACTTTCTGTTTCACACGGTCCGTGGCAGAGGGGTAGACTTTATCTTTCACACGGTCCGTGCCTGTGGGAAAGACTCCATCTGTCACACGGTCCGTGGCTGTGGGATAGACTTTTCCTTTCACATGGTCCGTGGCTGTGGGAATAGACTCTATCTTTCACACGGTCCGTGGCTGTGGGATAGACTTTATCTTTCAAACGGTCCATGGCTGTGGGAATAGACTCTATCTTTCACACGGTCCGTGGCTGTGGGAAAGACTTTATCTTTCGCACGGCCCGTGGCTGTGTGGTAGACTTTATCTTTCATACAGTCCGTGGCTGTGGGGTAACATTATCTTTCACACGGTCCGTGCCTGTGGAATAGACTTTATCTTTCACATGGTCCGTGGCTCTGGTATAGACTTTATCTTTCACACGGTAAGTGGCTGTGTGATAGACTTTTTCACACGGTCCGTGCCTGTGGGATAGACTTTATCTTTCACATGGTCCGTGGCTGTGGGATAGACTTTTTGACACGGTCCGTGCCTGTGAGATAGACTTTATCTTTCACACGTTCCGTGGCTGTCGGATAGACTTTATCTTTCACACGGTCCGTGCCTGTGGGGTAGACATTATTTTTCACACGGTTCGTGGATGTGGGGTAGACTTTATCTTTCACACGGTCCGTGGCTGTGTGATAGACTCTATCTTTCACACGGTCGTTTCCTGTGGGGTAGACTCTATCTTTCACACGGTTCATGGCTGTTGGAATAGACTTTATCTTTCACACGGTCTGTGGTGTGGGATAGACTTTATCTTTCACACGGTCCGTGCCTGTGGGATAGACTTTATCTTTCACACGGTCCGTGCCTGTGGGATAGACTTTATCTTTCACATGATCCGTGGCTGTGGGATAGACTTTATCTTTCACACGTTCGTTAGCTGTGGGAACAGACTCTATCTTTTACACGGTCCGTGGCTGTGGGATAGACTCTATCTTTCACACGGTCCGTGCCTGTGGGGTAGACTTTATCTTTCATACAGTCCGTGGCTGTGGGGTAGACTTTATCTTTCACACGGTCCGTGCCTGTGGGGTGGACTTTATCTTTCACATGGTCCGTGGCTCTGGTATAGACTTTATCTTTCACACAGTAAGTGGCTGTGTGATAGACTTTTTCACACGGTCCGGGCCTGTCGGATAGACTTTATCTTTCACATGGTCCGTGGCTGTGGGATAGACTTTTTGACACGGTCCGTGCCTGTGGGATAGACTTTATATTTCACACAGTCCGTGGCTGTCGGAAAAACTTTATCTTTCACAAGGTCCGTGCCTGTGGGATAGACTTTATCTTTCAAACGGTCCGTGGCTATGGGATAGACTTTATCTTTCACACGGTCCATGGCTGTGGGAATAGACTCTATCTTTCACACGGTCCGTGCCTGTGGGGTAGACTTTACCTGTCATACAGTCCGTGGCTGTGGGGTAGACTTTATCTTTCACACGGTCCGTGCCTGTGGGGTAGACATTATCTTTTACACGGTCCGTGGCTGTGGGGTAGACTTCATCTTGCACACGGTCTGTGGCTGTGGGATAGACTTTATCTTTCACACGGTCCGTGGCTGTGAGGCATACTTTATCTTTCACACGGTCCGTGGCTGTGGGAACAGACTGTATCATTCACACTGTCCACGGCTGTGGGGTGGACTTTATCTTTCACACGGTCCGTGCCTGTGGCATAGACTTTATCTTTCACATGGTCTGTGGCTGAGGGATAGACTTTTTCACACGGTCCGTGGCTGTGGGATAGACTTTTTCTTTCACACGGTCCGTGGCTGTGGGGTAGACTTTATCTTTCACACGGTCCGTGGCTGTGGGATAGACTTTATCTTTCACATGATCCGTGGCTGTGGGATAGACTCTATCTTTCACACGGTCGCTGGCTGTGGGAATAGACTCTATCTTTCACACGGTCCGTGCCTGTGGGATAGACTTTATTTTTCACACGGTCCGTGGCTGTGGGGTAGATTTTATCTTTCACACGGCCCGTGCGTGTGGGGTAGACTTAATCTTTCACACGGCCCGTGGCTGTGGTGTAGACTTTATGTTTCACAGGGTCCGTGGCTGTGAGAATAGACTTTATCTTTCACACGGTCCGTGGCTGTGGGAATAGACTTTATCTTTCACACGGTCCGTGCCTGTGGGATAGACTTTATCTTTCACACGGTCCGTGGCTGTGGGATAGACTCTATCTTTCCCTCGGTCCATGCCTGTGGGATAGCCTCTATCTTTCACACGGTCTGTGGCTGTGGGAATAGACTTTATCTTTCACACAGTCCATGCCTGTGGGATAGACTCTATCTTTCACATGGTCCGTGGCTGTGGGATAGCCTCTATCTTTCACACAGTACGTGGATGTGTGAATAGGCTTTATCTTTCACACGGTCCGTGGCTGTGGGGTAGACTTTATCTTTCACAAGCTCCGTGGCTGTGGGATAGACTTTATCTTTCACACGGTCCGTGTCTTTGTGGTAGACTTTATCTTTCACACGGTAGGTGGCTGTGGGAGTAGACCTTATCTTTCACACGGTCCGTGGCTGTGCGAATAGACTTTATCTTTCACATGGTCCGTGGCGGTGGGATAGACTTTTTCACACGGTCCGTGGCTGTGGGATAGACTTTATCTTTCACACGGTCCGTGCCTGTGGGATAGACTTTATCTTTCACACGGTCCGTGCCTGTGGGATAGACTTTATCTTTCACATGATCCGTGGCTGTGGGATAGACTTTATCTTTCACACGTTCGTTAGATGTGGGAACAGACTCTATCTTTCACACGGTCCGTGGCTGTGGGATAGCCTCTATCTTTCACACGGTCCGTGGCTGTGGGGTAGACTTTATCTTTCACACGGTCCGTGGCTGTGGGGTAGACTTTATCTTTCACACGGCCCGTGGCTGTGGGTAGACTTTATCTTTCACATGGCCCGTGCCTGTGGGGTAGACTTTATCTTTCACACGGTCCGTGCCTGTGGGGTAGACATTATCTTTCACATGGTCCGTGGATGTGGGGTCGACTTTAACTTTCACACGGTCCGTGGCTGTGGGGTAGACTTTATCTTTCACACGGCCCGAGGCTGTGGGGTAGAGTTTATCTTTCACACGGCCCGTGGCTGTGGAGTAGACTTCATCTTTCACATGGTCCGTGGCTGAGGGGTAGACTTTATCTTTCACACGGTCCGTGCCTGTTGGAAAGACTCCATCTTTCACACGGTCCGTTGCTTGGGATACAATTTTTCTTTCACATGGTCCGTGGCTGTGGGAATAGACTCTATCTTTCACACGGTCTGTGGCTGTGGGATAGACTTTATCTTTCACACGGTCCATGGCTGTGGGAATACACTCTATCTTTCACACGGTCCGTGGCTGTGGGAAAGACTTTATCTTTCGCACGGCCCGTGGCTGTGTGGTAGACTTTATCTATCATACAGTCCGTGGCTGTGGGGTAGACTGTATCTTTCACACGGTCCGTGGCCGTCGGATAGACTTTATCTTTCACAAGGTCCGTGCCTGTGGGATAGACTTTATCTTTCAAACGGTCCGTGCCTGTGGGATAGACTTTATCTTTCACATGGTCCGTGCCTGTGGGATAGACTTTATCTTTCACATGATCCGTGGCTGTGGGATAGACTTTATCTTTCACACGTTCGTTAGATGTGGGAACAGACTCTATCTTTCACACGGTCTGTGTCTGTGGGATAGACTCTATCTTTCACACGGTCCGTGGCTGTGGGGTAGAGTTTATCTTTCACACGTTCCGTGGCTTTGGGGTAGACTTTATCTTTCACACGGCCCGTGGCTGTGTGGTAGACTTTATCTTTCACACGGTCCGTGCCTGTGGGGTAGACATTATCTTTCACATGGTCCGTGCATGTGGGGTAGACTTTATCTTTCACACGGTCCGTGGCTGTGGGGTAGACTTTATCTTTCACACGGCCCGTGGTTGTGGAGTAGACTTTATCTTTCACACGGTCTGTGGCTGTGGGGTAGACTTTATCTTTCACACGGTCCGTGGCTGTGGGGTAGACTCTATCTTTCACACGGTCCGTGCCTGTGGGGTAGACTTTATCTTTCATACAGTCCGTGGCTGTGGGATAGACTCTATCTTTCACACGGTCTGTGGCTGTGGGGTAGACTTTATCTTTCACACGGTCCGTGGCTGTGGGGTAGACTTTATCTTTCACACGGCCCGTGGCTGTGGGGTAGAGTTTATCTTTCACACGGCCCGTCGTTGTGGAGTAGACTTTATCTTTCACGCGGTCCGTGGCAGTGGGGTAGACTTTATCTTTCACACGGTCCGTGCCTGTGGGAAAGACTCCATCTGTCACACGGTCCGTGGCTGTGGGATAGACTTTTCCTTTCACATGGTCCGTGGCTGTGGGAATAGACTCTATCTTTCACACGGTCCGTGGCTGTGGGATAGACTTTATCTTTCAAACGGTCCATGGCTGTGGGAATAGACTCTATCTTTCACACGGTAAGTGGCTGTGGGAAAGACTTTATCTTTCGCACGGCCCGTGGCTGTGTGGTAGACTTTATCTTTCATACAGTCCGTGGCTGTGGGGTAACATTATCTTTCACACGGTCCGTGCCTGTGGAATAGACTTTATCTTTCACATGGTCCGTGGCTCTGGTATAGACTTTATCTTTCACACGGTAAGTGGCTGTGTGATAGACTTTTTCACACGGTCCGTGTCTGTGGGATAGACTTTATCTTTCACATGGTCCGTGGCTGTGGGATAGACTTTTTGACACGGTCCGTGCCTGTGGGATAGACTTTATCTTTCACACGTTCCGTGGCTGTCGGATAGACTTTATCTTTCACACGGTCCGTGCCTGTGGGGTAGACATTATTTTTCACACGGTTCGTGGATGTGGGGTAGACTTTATCTTTCACACGGTCCGTGGCTGTGTGATAGACTCTATCTTTCACACGGTCGTTTCCTGTGGGGTAGACTCTATCTTTCACACGGTTCATGGCTGTTGGAATAGACTTTATCTTTCACACGGTCTGTGGTGTGGGATAGACTTTATCTTTCACACGGTCCGTGCCTGTGGGATAGACTTTATCTTTCACACGGTCCGTGCCTGTGGGATAGACTTTATCTTTCACATGATCCGTGGCTGTGGGATAGACTTTATCTTTCACACGTTCGTTAGATGTGGGAACAGACTCTATCTTTCACACGGTCCGTGGCTGTGGGATAGACTCTATCTTTCACACGGTCCGTGCCTATGGGGTAGACTTTATCTTTCATACAGTCCGTGGCTGTGGGGTAGACTTTATCTTTCACACGGTCCGTGCCTGTGGGGTGGACTTTATCTTTCACATGGTCCGAGGCTCTGGTATAGACTTTATCTTTCACACAGTAAGTGGCTGTGTGATAGACTTTTTCACACGGTCCGGGCCTGTCGGATAGACTTTATCTTTCACATGGTCCGTGGCTGTGGGATAGACTTTTTGACACGGTCCGTGCCTGTGGGATAGACTTTATATTTCACACAGTCCGTGGCTGTCGGAAAAACTTTATCTTTCACAAGGTCCGTGCCTGTGGGATAGACTTTATCTTTCAAACGGTCCGTGGCTATGGGATAGACTTTATCTTTCACACGGTCCATGGCTGTGGGAATAGACTCTATCTTTCACACGGTCCGTGCCTGTGGGGTAGACTTTATCTGTCATACAGTCCGTGGCTGTGGGGTAGACTTTATCTTTCACACGGTCCGTGCCTGTGGGGTAGACATTATCTTTCACACGGTCCGTGGCTGTGGGGTAGACTTCATCTTGCACACGGTCCGTGGCTGTGGGATAGACTTTATCTTTCACACGGTCCGTGGCTGTGGGGCAGACTTTATCTTTCACACGGTCCGTGGCTGTGGGAACAGACTGTATCATTCACACTGTCCACGGCTGTGGGGTGGACTTTATCTTTCACACGGTCCGTGCCTGTGGGATAGACTTTATCTTTCACATGGTCTGTGGCTGTGGGGTAGACTTTATCTTTCACACGGTCCGTGGCTGTGGGATAGACTTTATCTTTCACACGGTCCGTGGCTGTGGGGTAGACTTTATCTTTCACACGGTCCGTGGCTGTGGGATAGACTTTATCTTTCACATGATCCGTGGCTGTGGGATAGACTCTATCTTTCACACGGTCGCTGGCTGTGGGAATAGACTCTATCTTTCACACGGTCCGTGCCTGTGGGATAGACTTTATTTTTCACACGGTCCGTGGCTGTGGGGTAGATTTTATCTTTCACACGGCCCGTGCCTGTGGGGTAGACTTAATCTTTCACACGGCCCGTGGCTGTGGTGTAGACTTTATGTTTCACACGGTCCGTGGCTGTGAGAATAGACTTTATCTTTCACACGGTCCGTGGCTGTGGGAATAGACTTTATCTTTCAAACGGTCCGTGCCTGTGGGATAGACTTTATCTTTCACACGGTCCGTGGCTGTGGGATAGACTCTATCTTTCCCTCGGTCCATGCCTGTGGGATAGCCTCTATCTTTCACACGGTCTGTGGCTGTGGGAATAGACTTTATCTTTCACACAGTCCATGCCTGTGGGATAGACTCTATCTTTCACATGGTCCGTGGCTGTGGGATAGCCTCTATCTTTCACACAGTACGTGGCTGTGTGAATAGGCTTTATCTTTCACACGGTCCGTGGCTGTGGGGTAGACTTTATCTTTCACAAGCTCCGTGGCTGTGGGATAGACTTTATCTTTCACACGGTCCGTGTCTTTGTGGTAGACTTTATTTTTCACACGGTAGGTGGCTGTGGGAGTAGACTTTATCTTTCACACGGTCCGTGGCTGTGCGAATAGACTTTATCTTTCACATGGTCCGTGGCGGTGGAATAGACTTTTTCACACGGTCCGTGGCTGTGGGATAGACTTTATCTTTCACACAGTCCGTGCCTGTGGGATAGACTTTATCTTTCACACGGTCCGTGCCTGTGGGATAGACTTTATCTTTCACATGATCCGTGGCTGTGGGATAGACTTTATCTTTCACACGTTCGTTAGATGTGGGAACAGACTCTATCTTTCACACGGTCCGTGGCTGTGGGATAGCCTCTATCTTTCACACGGTCCGTGGCTGTGGGGTAGACTTTATCTTTCACACGGTCCGTGGCTGTGGGGTAGACTTTATCTTTCACACGGCCCGTGGCTGTGGGTAGACTTTGTCTTTCACATGGCCCGTGCCTGTGGGGTAGACTTTATCTTTCACACGGTCCGTGCCTGTGGGGTAGACATTATCTTTCACATGGTCCGTGGATGTGGGGTCGACTTTAACTTTCACACGGTCCGTGGCTGTGGGGTAGACTTTATCTTTCACACGGCCCGAGGCTGTGGGGTAGAGTTTATCTTTCACACGGCCTGTGGCTGTGGAGTAGACTTCATCTTTCACATGGTCCGTGGCTGAGGGGTAGACTTTATCTTTCACACGGTCCGTGCCTGTTGGAAAGACTCCATCTTTCACACGGTCCGTGGCTTGGGATACAATTTTTCTTTCACATGGTCCGTGGCTGTGGGAATAGACTCTATCTTTCACACGGTCTGTGGCTGTGGGATAGACTTTATCTTTCACACGGTCCATGGCTGTGGGAATACACTCTATCTTTCACACGGTCCGTGGCTGTGGGAAAGACTTTATCTTTCGCACGGCCCGTGGCTGTGTGGTAGACTTTATCTATCATACAGTCCGTGGCTGTGGGGTAGACTGTATCTTTCACACGGTCCGTGCCTGTGGAGTAGGCTTTATCTTTCACATGGTCCGTGGCTTTGGGATAGACTTTTTGACACGGTCCGTGCCTGTGGGATAGACTTTATCTTTCACACGGTCCGTGGCCGTCGGATAGACTTTATCTTTCACAAGGTCCGTGCCTGTGGGATAGACTTTATCTTTCAAACGGTCCGTGCCTGTGGGATAGACTTTATCTTTCACATGGTCCGTGCCTGTGGGATAGACTTTTCCTTTCACATGGTCCGTGGCTGTAGGAATAGACTCTATCTTTCACACGGTCCGTGGCTGTGGGATAGACTTTATCTTTCACACGGTCCATGGCTGTGGGAATGGACTCTATCTTTCACACGGTCCGTGGCTGTGGGAAAGACTTTATCTTTCGCACGGCCCGTGGCTGTGTGGTAGACTTTATCTTTCATACAGTCCGTGGCTGTGGGGTAGACATTATCTTTCACACGGTCCGTGCCTGTGGAATAGACTTTATCTTTCACATGGTCCGTGGCTCTGGTATAGACTTTATCTTTCACACGGTAAGTGGCTGTGTGATAGACTTTTTCACACGGTCCGTGCCTGTGGGGTAGACTTTTTGACACGGTCCGTGCCTGTGGGATAGACTTTATCTTTCACACGTTCTGTGGCTGTCGGATAGACTTTATCTTTCACACGGTCCGTGCCTGTGGGGTAGACATTATTTTTCACACGGTTCGTGGATGTGGGGTAGACTTTATCTTTCACACGGTCCGTGGCTGTGTGATAGACTCTATCTTTCACACGGTCGTTTCCTGTGGGGTAGACTCTATCTTTCACACGGTTCATGGCTGTTGGAATAGACTTTATCTTTCACACGGTCTGTGGTGTGGGATAGACTTTATCTTTCACACGGTCCGTGCCTGTGGAATAGACTTTATCTTTCACACGGTCCGTGCCTGTGGGATAGACTTTATCTTTCACATGATCCGTGGCTGTGGGATAGACTTTATCTTTCACACGTTCGTTAGATGTGGGAACAGACTCTATCTTTCACACTGTCCGTGGCTGTGGGATAGACTCTATCTTTCACACGGTCCGTGCCTGTGGGGTAGACTTTATCTTTCATACAGTCCGTGGCTGTGGGGTAGACTTTATCTTTCACACGGTCCGTGCCTGTGGGGTAGACTTTATCTTTCACATGGTCCGTGGCTCTGGTATAGACTTTATCTTTCACACGGTAAGTGGCTGTGTGATAGACTTTTTCACACGGTCCGTGCCTGTCGGATAGACTTTATCTCTCACATGGTCCGTGGCTGTGGGATAGACTTTTTGACACGGTCCGTGCCTCTGGGATAGACTTTATATTTCACACAGTCCGTGGCTGTCGGAAAAACTTTATCTTTCACAAGGTCCGTGCCTGTGGGATAGACTTTATCTTTCAAACGGTCCGGGGCTATGGGATAGACTTTATCTTTCACACGGTCCATGGGTGTGGGAATAGAGTCTATCTTTCACACGGTCCGTGCCTGTGGGGTAGACTTTATCTTTCATACAGTCCGTGGCTGTGGGGTAGACTTTATCTTTCACACGGTCCGTGCCTGTGGGGTAGACATTATCTTTCACACGGTCCGTGGCTGTGGGGTAGACTTCATCTTGCACACGGTCCGTGGCTGTGGGATAGACTTTATCTTTCACACTGTCCGTGGCTATGGGGCAGACTTTATCTTTCACACGGTCCGTGGCTGTGGGAACAGACTGTATCATTCACACTGTCCACGGCTGTGGGGTGAACTTTATCTTTCACACGGTCCGTGCCTGTGGGATAGACTTTATCTTTCACATGGTCCGTGGCTCTGGTATAGACTTTATCTTTCACACGGTAAGTGGCTGTGTGATAGACTTTTTCACACGGTCCGTGCCTGTGGGATAGACTTTATCTTTCACATGGTCCGTGGCTGTGGGATAGACTTTTTGTCACGGTCCGTGCCTGTGGGATACTCTTTATCTTTCACACGGTCCGTGGCTGTCGGATAGACTTTATCTTTCACAAGGTCCGTGCCTGTGGGATAGACTTTATCTTTCAAACGGTACGTTCCTGTGGGATAGACTTTATCTTTCACATGGTCCGTGCCTGTGGGATAGACTTTATCTTTCACAAGATCCGTGGCTGTGGGATAGACTTTATCTTTCACACGGTCTGTGGCTGTGGGATAGACTCTATCTTTCACACGGTCCGTGGCTGTGGGGTAGACTTTATCTTTCACACGGTCCGTGGCTGTGGGATAGACTTTATCTTTCACACGGTCCATGGCTGTGGGAATAGACTCTATCTTTCACACGGTCCGTGGCTGTGGGAAAGACTTTATCTTTCGCACGGCCCGTGGCTGTGTGGTAGATTTTATCTTTCATACAGTCCGTGGCTGTGGGGTAGACTTTATCTTTCACATGGTCCGTGGCTCTGGTATAGACTTTATCTTTCACACGGTAAGTGGCTGTGTGATAGACTTTTTCACACGGTCCGTGCCTGTGGGATAGACTTTATCTTTCACATGGTCCGTGGCTGTGGGATAGACTTTTTGTCACGGTCCGTGCCTGTGGGATAGACTTTATCTTTCACACGGTCCGTGGCTGTCGGATAGACTTTATCTTTCACAAGGTCCGTGCCTGTGGGATAGACTTTATCTTTCAAATGGTCCGTGGCTGTGGGATAGACTTTATCTTTCACAAGGTCCGTGCCTGTGGGGTAGACATTATCTTTCACCGGGTCCGTGGATGTGGGATAGACTTTATCTTTCAAATGGTCCGTGGCTGTGGGAATAGACTCAATCTTTCACACGGTCCGTGCCTGTGGGATAGACTTTATCTTTCACACGGTCCGTGCCTGTGGGGTAGACATTATCTTTCACACGGTCCGTGGATGTGGGGTGGACTTTATCGTTCACACGGTCCGTGGCTGTGGGGTAGACTTTATCTTTCACACGGTCCGTGGCTGTGGGATTGACTCTATCTTTCACACGGTCGTTTCCTTTGGGGTAGACTCTATCTTTCACACGGTTCATGGCTGTTGGAATAGACTTTATCTTTCACACGGTCCGTGGTGTGGGATAGACTTTATCTTTCACACGGGCCGTGGCTGTGGGTAGACTTTATCTTTCACACGGTCCGTGGCTGTGGGATAGACTTTTTGTCACGGTCCGTGCCTGTGGGATAGACTTTATCTTTCACACGGTCCGTGGCTGTCGGATAGACTTTATCTTTCACAAGGTCCGTGCCTGTGGGATAGACTTTATCTTTCAAACGGTCCGTGGCTGTGGGATAGACTTTATCTTTCACAAGGTCCGTGCCTGTGGGGTAGACATTATCTTTCACCGGGTCCGTGGATGTGGGGTAGACTTTATCTTTCAAATGGTCCGTGGCTGTGGGAATAGACTCTATCTTTCACACGGTCCGTGCCTGTGGGATAGACTTTATCTTTCACACGGTCCGTGCCTGTAGGGCGACATTATCTTTCACACGGTCCGTGGATGTGGGGTAGACTTTATCGTTCACACGGTCCGTGGCTGTGGGGTAGACTTTATCTTTCACAAGGTCCGTGCCTGTGGGATAGACTTTATCTTTCACACGGTCCATGGCTGTGGGAATAGACTTCATCCTTCACATGGTCCGTACCTGTGGGATAGACTTTATCTTTCACACGGCCCGTGGCTGTGGGGTAGACTTTATCTTTCACACGGTCCGTGGCTGTGGGGTAGACTTTATCTTTCACACGGCCCGTGCCTGTGGGGTAGACTTTATCTTTCACATGGTCCGTGGCTGTGGGGTAGACTTTATCTTTCACACGGCCCTTGCCTGTGGCATAGACTTTATCTTTCACACGGTCCATGGCTGTGGGAATAGACTTCATCCTTCACATGGTCCGTACCTGTGGGATAGACTTTATCTTTCACACGGTCCGTGGCTGTGGGGTAGACTTTATCTTTCACACGGCCCGTGGCTGTGGGGTAGACTTTATCTTTCACACGGCCCATGGCTGTGGAATAGACTTTATCTTTCACATGGTCCGTGGCTGTGGGGTAGACTTTATCTTTCACACGGTCCGTGCCTGTGGGAAAGACTCTATCTTTCACACGGTCCGTGGCTGTGGGATAGACTTTTTCTTTCACATGGTCCGTGGCTGTGGGAATAGACTCTATCTTTCACACGGTCCGTGGCTATGGGATAGACTTTATCTTTCACACGGTCCATGGTTGTGGGAATAGACTCTATCTTTCACACGGTCCGTGGCTGTGGGAAAGACTTTATCTTTCGCACGGCCCGTGGCTGTGTGGTAGATTTTATCTTTCATACAGTCCGTGGCTGTGGGGTAGACTTTATCTTTCACATGGTCCGTGGCTCTGGTATAGACTTTATCTTTCACACGGTAAGTGGCTGTGTGATAGACTTTTTCACACGGTCCGTGCCTGTGGGATAGACTTTATCTTTCACATGGTCCGTGGCTGTGGGATAGACTTTTTGTCACGGTCCGTGCCTGTGGGATACTCTTTATCTTTCACACGGTCCGTGGCTGTCGGATAGACTTTATCTTTCACAAGGTCCGTGCCTGTGGGATAGACTTTATCTTTCAAACGGTACGTGCCTGTGGGATAGACTTTATCTTTCACATGGTCCGTGCCTGTGGGATAGACTTTATCTTTCACATGATCCGTGGCTGTGGGATAGACTTTATCTTTCACACGGTCTGTGGCTGTGGGATAGACTCTATCTTTCACACGGTCCGTGGCTGTGGGGTAGACTTTATCTTTCACACGGTCCGTGGCTGTGGGGTAGACTTTATCTTTCACACGGCCCGTGGCTGTGGGGTAGACTTTATCTTTCACACGGTCCGTGCCTGTGGGGTAGACATTATCTTTCACATGGTCCGTGCATGTGGGGTAGACTTTATCTTTCACACGGTCCGTGGCTGTGGGGTAGACTTTATCTTTCACACGGCCCGTGGTTGTGGAGTAGACTTTATCTTTCACACGGTCCGTGGCAGTGGGGTAGACTTTATCTTTCACACGGTCCGTGCCTGTGGGAAAGACTCCATCTGTCACACGGTCCGTGGCTGTGGGATAGCCTTTTCCTTTCACATGGTCCATGGCTGTGGGAATAGACTCTATCTTTCACACGGTCCGTGGCTGTGGGAAAGACTTTATCTTTCGCATGGCCCGTGGCTGTGTGGTAGACTTTATCTTTCATACAGTCCGTGGCTGTGGGCTAGACATTATGTTTCACACGGTCCGTGCCTGTGGAATAGACTTTATCTTTCACATGGTCCGTGGCTCTGGTATAGACTTTATCTTTCACACGGTAAGTGGCTGTGTGATAGACTTTTTCACACGGTCCGTGCCTGTGAGATAGACTTTATCTTTCACATGGTCCGTGGCTGAGGGATAGACTTTTTGACACGGTCCGTGCCTGTGGGATAGACTTTATCTTTCACACGTTCCGTGGCTGTCGAATAGACTTTATCTTTCACACGGTCCATGCCTGTGGGGTAGACATTATTTTTCACACGGTTCGTGGATGTGGGGTAGACTTTATCTTTCACACGGTCCGTGGCTGTGTGATAGACTCTATCTTTCACACGGTCGTTTCCTGTGGGGTAGACTCTATCTTTCACACAGTTCATGGCTGTTGGAATAGACTTTATCTTTCACACGGTCTGTGGTGTGGGATAGACTTTATCTTTCACACGGTCCGTGGATGTGGGGTAGACTTTATCTTTCACACGGTCCGTGCCTGTGGGATAGACTTTATCTTTCACATGATCCGTGGCTGTGGGATAGACTTTATCTTTCACACGTTCGTTAGATGTGGGAACAGACTCTATCTTTCACACGGTCCGTGGCTGTGGGATAGACTCTATCTTTCACACGGTCCGTGCCTGTGGGGTAGACTTTATCTTTCATACAGTCCGTGGCTGTGGGGTAGACTTTATCTTTCACACGGTCCGTGCCTGTGGGGTAGACTTTATCTTTCACGTGGTCCGTGGTTCTGGTATAGACTTTATCTTTCACAATGTAAGTGGCTGTGTGATAGACTTTTTCACACGGTCCGTGCCTGTCGGATAGACTTTATCTTTCACATGGTCCGTGGCTGTGGGATAGACTTTTTGACACGGTCCGTGCCTGTGGGATAGACTTTATATTTCACACGGTCCGTGGCTGTCGGAAAAACTTTATCTTTCACGAGGTCCGTGCCTGTGGGATAGACTTTATCTTTCAAACAGTCCGTGGCTATGGGATAGACTTTATCTTTCACACGGTCCATGGCTATGTGGTAGACTTTATCTTTTATACAGTCCGTGGCTGTGCGGTAGACTTTATCTTTCACACGGTCCCTGCCTGTGGGGTAGACATTATCTTTCACACGGTCCGTGGCTGTGGGGTAGACTTCATCTTGCACACGGTCCGTGGCTGTGGGATAGACTTTATCTTTCACACGGTCCGTGGCTGTGGGGCAGACTTTATCTTTCACACCGTCCGTGGCTGTGGGAACAGACTGTATCATTCACACTGTCCACGGCTGTGGGGTGGACTTTATCTTTCACACGGTCCGTGCCTGTGGGATAGACTTTATCTTTCACATGGTCTGTGGCTGAGGGATAGACTTTTCCACACGGTCCGTGGCTGTGGGATAGACTTTATCTTTCACACGGTCCGTTCCTGTGGGATAGACTTTATCTTTCACACGGTCCGTGCCTGTGGGATAGACTTTATCTTTCACATGATCCGTGGCTGTGGGATAGACTCTATCTTTCACACGGTCGCTGGCTGTGGGAATAGACTCTATCTTTCACACGGTCCGTGCCTGTGGGATAGACTTTATTTTTCACACGGTCCGTGGCTGTGGGGTAGACTTTATCTTTCACACGGTCCGTGGCTGTGGGATAGACTTTATCTTTCACACGGCCCGTGGCTCTGGGCAAGACTTTATCTTTCACACTGCCCTTGGCTGTGGGGTAGACTTTATCTTTCACACGGCCCGTGCCTGTGGGGTAGACTTTATCTTTCACATGGTCCGTGGCTGTGGGGTAGACTTTATCTTCACACGGCCCGTGGCTGTGAGGTAGACTTTCTCTTTCACATGGCCCGTGGCAGTGGATTAGACTTTATCATTTACACGGTCCATGGCTGTGGGGTAGACGTTATCTTTCACACGGCCCGTGGCTGTGAGGTAGACTTTCTCTTTCACACGGCCCGTGGCTGTGGATTAGACTTTATCATTTACACGGTCCACGGCTGTGGGGTAGACTTTACCTTTCACACGGTCCGTGGCTGTGGGGTAGACTTTACCTTTCACACGGTCCGTGGCTGTGGGGTAGACTTTACCTTTCACACGGTCCGTGGCTGTGGGGTAGACTTTACCTTTCACACGGTCCGTGGCTGTGGGGTAGACATTATCTTTCACAAGGTCAGTGGCTGTGGGGTGGACTTTATCTTTCACACGGCCCTTGCCTGTGGCATAGACTTTATCTTTCACACGGCTCGTGCCTGTGGCATAGACTTTATCTTTCACACGGCCGGTGCCTGTCGTGTAGACTTAATCTTTTACACGGCCCGTAGCTGTGGGGTAGACTTTATGTTTCACACGGTCCGTGCCTGTGGGAATGACTCTATCTTTCACACGGTCAGTGGCTGTGGGATAGACTTTTTCTTTAACATGGTCTGTGGCTGTGGGAATAGACTCTATCTTTCACACGGTCCATGGCTGTGGGATAGACTTTATCTTTCACACGGTCCGTGGCTGTGGGAATAGACTTTATGTTTCACAAGGTCCGTGGCTCTGCGAATAAACTTTATCTTTCACATGGTCTGTGGCTGTGGGGTAGACTTTATCTTTCACATGGTCCGTGCCTGTGGGATAGACTTTATCTTTCACATGGTCTGTGGCTCTGGTATAGACTTTATCTTTCACACGGTAATTGGCTGTGGGATAGACTTTTTCACACGATCCGTGCCTGTGGAGAGACTTTATCTTTCACACGGTCCGTGGCTGTGGGATAGACTTTTTCACACGGTCTGAGCCTGTGGGATAGACTTTATCTTTCACACGGTCTGAGCCTGTGGGATAGACTTTATCTTTCACACGGTCCGTGCCTGTGGCGTAGACTTTATCTTTCACACGGCCCGTGGCTGTGGGGTAGACTTAATCTTTTACACGGCCCGTGGCTGTGGGGTAGACTTTATGTTTCACACGGTCCGTGGCTGTGGGAATAGACTTTATCTTTCACACGGTCCGTGGCTGTGGGAATAGACTTTATCTTTCACACGGTCCGTGCCTGTGGGATAGACTTTATCTTTCACACGGTCCGTGACTGTGGGATAGACTCTATCTTTCCCTCGGTCCATGCCTGTGGGATAGCATCTGTCTTTCACACGGTCCGTGGCTGTGGAAATAGACTTTATCTTTCACACAGTCCATGCCTGTGGGATAGACTCTATCTTTCACATGGTCCGTGGCTGTGGGATAGCCTCTATCTATCACACGGTCCGTGGCTGTGTTAATAGGCTTTATCTTTCACACGGTCCGTGGCTGTTTGGTAGACTTTATCTTTCACAAGCTCCGTGGCTGTGGGATAGACTTTATCTTTCACACGGTCCGTGTCTTTGTGGTAGACTTTATCTTTCACACGGTAGGTGGCTGTGGGAGTAGACTTTATCTTTCACACGGTCCGTGGCTGTGCGAATAGACTTTATCTTTCACATGGTCCGTGGCTGTGGGATAGACTTTTTCACACGGTCCGTGGCTGTGGGAATAGACTTTATGTTTCACAAGGTCCGTGGCTCTGCGAATAAACTTTATCTTTCACATGGTCTGTGGCTGTGGGGTAGACTTTATCTTTCACATGGTCCGTGCCTGTGGGATAGACTTTATCTTTCACATGGTCTGTGGCTCTGGTATAGACTTTATCTTTCACACGGTAATTGGCTGTGGGATAGACTTTTTCACACGATCCGTGCCTGTGGAGAGACTTTATCTTTCACACGGTACGTGGCTGTGGGATAGACTTTTTCACACGGTCTGAGCCTGTGGGATAGACTTTATCTTTCACACGGTCTGAGCCTGTGGGATAGACTTTATCTTTCACACGGTCCGTGCCTGTGGCGTAGACTTTATCTTTCACACGGCCCGTGGCTGTGGGGTAGACTTAATCTTTTACACGGCCCGTGGCTGTGGGGTAGACTTTATGTTTCACACGGTCCGTGGCTGTGGGAATAGACTTTATCTTTCACACGGTCCGTGTCTGTGGGAATAGACTTTATCTTTCACACGGTCCGTGCCTGTGGGATAGACTTTATCTTTCACACGGTCCGTGACTGTGGGATAGACTCTATCTTTCCCTCGGTCCATGCCTGTGAGATAGCATCTATCTTTCACACGGTCCGTGGCTGTGGAAATAGACTTTATCTTTCACACAGTCCATGCCTGTGGGATAGACTCTATCTTTCACATGGTCCGTGGCTGTGGGATAGCCTCTATCTATCACACGGTCCATGGCTGTGTTAATAGGCTTTATCTTTCACACGGTCCGTGGCTGTGGGGTAGACTTTATCTTTCACAAGCTCCGTGGCTGTGGGATAGACTTTATCTTTCACACGGTCCGTGTCTTTGTGGTAGACTTTATCTTTCACACGGTAGGTGGCTGTGGGAGTAGACTTTATCTTTCACACGGTCCGTGGCTGTGCGAATAGACTTTATCTTTCACATGGTCCGTGGCTGTGGGATAGACTTTTTCACACGGTCCGTGGCTGTGGGATAGACTTTATCATTCACACGCTCCGTGTCTGTGGGATAGACTCTATCTTTCACACGGTCCGTGGCTGTGGGATTAGACTCTATCTTTCACATGGTCCGTGGCTGTGGGATTAGACTCTATCTTTCACACGGTCCATGGCTGTGGGGTAGACTTTATCTTTCACATGGTCCGTGGCTGTGGGATAGAATTTATCAATCAGATGGTCCGTGCCTGTGGGATAGACTCTATCTTTCACATGGTCCGTACCTGTGGGATAGACTCTGTCTTTCAAATGGTCCTTTGCTGTGGGATTAGACTCTATCTTTCACACGATCCATGGCTATGGGGTGGACTTTATCTTTCACACGGTATGTGGCTGTTGCGTAGATTTTATCTTTCACACTGTCCGTGGCTGTGGGATAGACTTTATCTTTCACACGGTCCGTGGCAGTGGGGTAGACTTTATCTTTCACACGGCCCATGCCTGTGGGATAGACTTTATCTTTCACAGGGCCCGTGGCTGTGGGGTAGACTTTATCTTTCATATGGCCCGTTCCTGTGGGATAGACTTTATCTTTCACACGGTCCGTGCCTGTGGGATAGACTTTATCTTTCACACGGTCCATGCCTGAGGGATAGACTTTTTCACACGGTCCGTGCCTGTGGGAAAGACTTTCTCTTTAACACGGTCCGTGGCTGTGGAAATAGACTTTATCTTTCACATGGTTTGTGCCTGTGGGATAGACTTTATCTTTCACATGGTCCGTGGCAGTGGGGTAGACTTTATCTTTCACACGGTCCATTCCTGTGGGATAGACTTTTTCACACGGTCCGTGGCTGTGGGGTAGACTGTATCTTTCACATGGTCCGTGGCTGTGGGAGTAGTCTTTATCTCTCACACGTTCCGTGGCTGTAGGAAGAGACTTTATGTTTCACGAGATCCATGGCTCTGGGAATAGAATTTATCTTTCACATGGTCCGTGGCTGTGGGGTAGACTTTAACTTTCATACGGTCCGTGCCTGTGGGATAGACTTTATCTTTCCCACGGTCCGTGCCTGTGGGATAAACTTTATGTTTCACATGGTCCGTGGCTGTGCGATAGCTTTTTCACACGGTCCGTGCCTGTGGGATAGACTTTATCTTTCACAAGGTCCGTGGTTGTGGGATAGACTTTATCATTTACACGGTCCACGGCTGTGGGGTAGACTTTATCTTTCACACGGTCCGTGCCTGTGGGATAGACTTTATCTTTCACATGGTCTGTGGCTGAGGGATAGACTTTTCACAGGGTCCGTGGCTGTGGGATAGACTTTATCTTTCACACGGCCCGTGGCTGTGGGGTAGACTTTATCTTTCACACGGTCCGTGGCTGTGGGGTAGACTTTACGTTTCACACGGTCCGTGGCTGTGGGGTAGACTTTACCTTTCACACGGTCCGTGGCTGTGGGGTAGACATTATCTTTCACAAGGTCAGTGGCTGTGGGGTAGACTTTATCTTTCACACCGCCCTTGCCTGTGGCATAGACTTTATCTTTCACACGGTGCGTGGCTGTGGGAATAGACTTTATCTTTCACACGGTCCGTGGCTGTGGGAATAGACTTTATCTTTCACATGGTCCGTACCTGTGGGATAGACTTTATCTTTCACACGGTCCGTGGCTGTGGGGTAGACTCTATCTTTCCCTCGGTCCATGCCTGTGGGATAGCCTCTATCTTTCACACTGTCCGTGGCTGTTGGAATAGACTTTATCTTTCACACAGTCCATGCCTGTGGGATAGACTCTATCTTTCACATGGTCCGTGGCTGTGGGATAGCCTCTATCTTTCACACAGTACGTGGCTGTGTGAATAGGCTTTATCTTTCACACGGTCCGTGGCTGTGGGGTAGACTTTATCTTTCACAAGCTCCGTGGCTGTGGGATAGACTTTATCTTTCACACGGTCCGTGTCTTTGTGGTAGACTTTATCTTTCACACGGTAGGTGGCTGTGGGAGTAGACTTTATCTTTCACACGGTCCGTGGCTGTGCGAATAGACTTTATCTTTCACATGGTCCGTGGCGGTGGGATAGACTTTTTCACATGGTCCGTGGCTGTGGGATAGACTTTATCTTTCACACGGTCCGTGCCTGTGGGATAGACTTTATATTTCAAATGATCCGTGGCTGTGGGATAGACTTTATCTTTCACACGGCACGTGGCTGTGGGGTAGAGTTTATCTTTCACACGGCCCGTGGCTGTGGAGTAGACTTTATCTTTCACATGGTCCGTGGCTGTGGGGTAGACTTTATCTTTCACACGGTCCGTGCCTGTGGGAAAGACTCTATCTTTCACACGGTCCGTGGCTGTGGGATAGAGTTTTTCTTTCACATGGTCCATGGCTGTGGGAATAGACTCTATCTTTCACACGGTCCGTGGCTGTGGGAAAGACTTTATCTTTCGCACGGCCCGTGGCTGTGTGGTAGACTTTATCTTTCATACAGTCCGTGGCTGTGGGGTAGACTTTATCTTTCACATGATCCGTGGCTCTGGTATAGACTTTATCTTTCACTCGGTAAGTGGCTGTGTGATAGACTTTTTCACACGGTCCGTGCCTGTGGGATAGACTTTATCTTTCACATGGTCCGTGGCTGTGGGATAGACTTTTTGTCACAGTCCGTGGCTGTGGGATAGACTCTATCTTTCACACGGTCGTTTCCTTTGGGGTAGACTCTATCTTTCACACGGTTCATGGCTGTTGGAATAGACTTTATCTTTCACACGGTCCGTGGTGTGGGATAGACTTTATCTTTCACACGGTCCGTGGCTGTGGGTAGACTTTATCTTTCACACGGTCCGTGGCTGTGGGATAGACTCTATCTTTCACACGGTCGTTTCCTTTGGGGTAGACTCTATCTTTCACACGGTTCATGGCTGTTGGAATAGACTTTATCTTTCACACGGTCCGTGGCTGTGGGTAGACTTTATCTTTCACACGGTCCGTGGCTGTGGGATAGACTCTATCTTTCACACGGTTCGCGGCGTTGGTGTAGACTTTATATTTCACACGGTCCGTGGCTGGGGTGTAGACTTTATCTTTCACACGGTCCGTGGCTGTGGGAATAGACTCTAACTTCCCACGGTCCGTGCTTGTGGGATAGACTTTATCTTTCACACGGTCCATGCCTGTGGGATAGACTTTATCTTTCACACGGTCGGTTGCTGTGGGGTAGACTTTATCTTTCACACGGTCCGTGGCTGTGGGATAGACTTTATCTTTCACATGGTCCGTGTCTGTGGGGTAGACTTTATCTTTCACACGGTCCCAGGCTGTGGGAGTAGACTTTATCGTTCATACGGTCCATGTCTGTGGGAATAGACTTTATGTTTCATAAGGTCCGTGGCTCTGGGAAGAGACTTTATCTTTCACATGGTCCATGGCTGTGGGGTAGACTTTATCTTTCACATGGTCCGTGGCTGTGGGATAGACTTTATCTTTCACATGGTCCGTGGCTGTCGGGTAGACTTTATCTTTCACATGGTCCGTGGCTGTGGGATAACCTCTATCTTTCACACAGTCCGTGGCTGTTGGAATAGACTCTATCTTTCATACGGTCCATGGCTGTGGGTTAGACTTTATCTTTCACACGGTCCCTGGCTGTGGGGTAGACTTTATCTTTCACACGGTCCGTGGTTGTCGGATAGACTTTATCTTTCACACGGTCCGTGCCTGTGGGATAGACTTTTTCACACGGTCTGTGGCTGTGGGTTAGACTTTATCTTTCACATGTTCCGTGGCTGTGGGAGTAGTCTTTATCTTTCACACAGTCCGTGGCTCTGGGAATAGACTTTATGTTTCACAAGGTCCGTGGCTCTGGGAATAGAATATATCTTTCACATGGTCCGTGGCTCTGGGGTAGAATTTATCTTTCATACGGTCCGTGCTTGTGTGATAGACTTTATATTTCACACGGTCCGTGCCTGTCGGATAGACTTTTTCACAAGGTCCGTGGCTGTGGGATAGACTTTATCTTTCACACGGTCCGTGGCTGTGGGATAGACTTTATCTTTCACACGGTCCGTGGTTGTGGGATAGACTTTATCTTTCACACGGTCCGTGACTGTGGGATAGACTTTATCTTTCACATGGTCCGTGGCTGTGGGGTAGATTTTATCTTTCACAAGGTCCGTGGCTGTGGGATAGACTTTATCTTTCACACGGTCCGTGGCTGTGGGATAGACTTTATCTTTCACACGGTCCGTGGCTGTGGGATAGACTTTATCTTTCACAGGGTCCGTGCCTGTGGGATAGACTTTTTCACACGGTCCTTGGCTGTGGGGTAGACTTTATCTTTCACATGGTCCATGGCTGTGGGAGTAGTCTTTATGTTTCGCACAGGTCCGTGGCTGTGGGAATAGACTTTATGTTTCACAAGGTCCGTGGCTCTGGGAATAGAATTTATCTTTCACATGGTCCGTGGCTGTGTGATACACTGTATCTTTCACACGGTCCGTGGCTGTGGGATAGACTTTATCTTTCTCACGGTACGTGCCTGTGGAATAGACTTTATCTTTCACACGGTCCGTGCGTCTAGGACAGACTTTATCTTTCACACGGTTCGTGCCTGTGGGATCGACTTTTTCACACGGTCCGTGCCTGTGGGATAGACTTTATCTTTCACACGGTCCATGCCTGTGTAATAGACTTTATCTTTCACACGGTCCGTGGCTGTGGGATAGACTTTTTCACACGGTCCGTGCCTGTGGGATAGACTTTATCTTTCACACGGTCCGTTCCTGTGGGATAGACTTTATCTTTCACACGGTCCGTGACTGTGGGATAGACTTTATCTTTCACATGGTCCGTTGCTGTGGGATAGACTTTATCTTTCACACGGTATGTGACTGTGGGATTATACTCTATCTTTCACACGGTCCGTGGCTGTGGGGTAGACTTTATCTTTCACACGGTCCGTGGCTGTGGGGTAGACTTTGTCTTTCACACGGTCCGTGGCTGTGGGGTAGACTTTATCTTTCACACGGTCCGTGGTTGTGGGATAGACTTTATCTTTCACACAGTCCGTGCCTGTGGGATAGACTTTATCTTTCACATGGTCCGTTGCTGTGGGATAGACTTTATCTTTCACACAGTCCGTGCCTGTGGGATAGACTTTATCTTTCACATGGTCCGTGGTTGTGGTATAGACTTTATCTTTCACACGGTCCGTGCCTGTGGGATAGACTTTATCTTTCACATGGTCCGTGGCTGTGGGGTAGATTTTATCTTTCACATGGTCTGTGGCTGTGGGATAGACTTTATCTTTCAAATGGTCCGTGTCTGTGGGGTAGACTTTATCTTTCCCAACACCCGTGTCTGTGGGGTAGGCTTTATCTTTCACACGGTCCGTGGCTGTGGAGTAGACTTCATCTTTCACACGGTCCGTGGCTGAGGGTATTCTTTATCTTTCACACGGTCCTTGGCTGTGGGGTAGACTTTATTTTTCACATGGTCCGTGGCTGTGGTAGTAGACTTTATCTTTCACACGGTCCGTGGCTGTGGGAATAGACTTTATGTTTCACACGGTCCGTGGCTCTGGGAATAGACTTTATCTTTCACACGGTCCGTGCCTGTGGGGTAGACTTTATCTTTCACATGATCCGTGCCTGAGGGATAGACTCTATCTTGCACATGGTCTGTCGCTGTGGGAAGAGACTCTATCTTTCACACGGTCCATCGCTGTGGTTTAGACTTTATCTTTCACACGGTCCGTGCCTGTGGGATAGACTTTTTCACACGGTCTGTGGCTGTGGGTTAGACTTTATCTTTCACATGTTCCGTGGCTGTGGGAGTAGTCTTTATCTTTCACACAGTCCGTGGCTCTGGGAATAGACTTTATGTTTCACAAGGTCCGTGGCTCTGGGAATAGAATTTATCTTTCACATGGTCCGTGGCTCTGGGGTAGAATTTATCTTTCATACGGTCCGTGCTTGTGGGATAGACTTTATATTTCACACGGTTCGTGCCTGTCGGATAGACTTTTTCACAAGGTCCGTGGCTGTGGGATAGACTTTATCTTTCACACGGTCCGTGCATGTGGGATAGACTTTATCTTTCACACGGTCCGTGCCTGTGCGATAGACTTTATCTTTCACATGGTCCATGCCTGAGGGATAGACTTTTTCACACGGTCCGTGCCTGTGGGAAAGACTTTCTCTTTCACACGGTCCGTGGCTGTGGTGTAGACTTTATCTTTCAGTCGGTCCGTGCCTGTGGGATAGACTTTTTCAAACGGTCCTTGGCTGTGGGGTAGACTTTATCTTTCACATTGTCCGTGGCTGTGGGAATAGTCTTTATGTTTCGCACAGGTCCATGTCTGTGGGAATAGAATTTATGTTTCACAAGGTCCGTGGCTCTGGGAATAGAATTTATCTTTCACATGGTCCGTGGCTGTGTGATAGACTGTATCTTTCACACGGTCCGTGGCTGTGGGATAGACTTTATCTTTCACACGATCCGTGGCTGTGGGAATAGACTCTATCTTTCACACGCTCCGTGCTTGTGGGATAGACTTTATCTTTCACACGCTCTGTGCCTGTGGGATAGACTTTTCTTTCTCACGGTCCGTGGCTGTGGGGTAGACTTTATCTTTCACACGGTCCGTGCCTGTGGGATAGACTTTATCTTTCACACGTTCCGTGTCTGTGGGGTAGACTTTATCTTTCACACGGTCCCAGGCTGTGGGAGTAGACTTTATCGTTCATACGGTCCATGTCTGTGGGAATAGACTTTATGTTTCACAAGGTCCGTGGCTCTGGGAAGAGACTTTATCTTTCACATGGTCCGTGGCTGTGGGGTAGACTTTATCTTTCACATGGTCCGTTTCTGTGGGATAGACATTATCTTTCACATGGTCCGTGGCTGTGGGGTAGACTTTATCTTTCACATGGTCCGTGGCTGTGGGATAACCTCTATCTTTCACACAGACCGTGGCTGTTGGAATAGACTCTATCTTTCATACGGTCCATGGCTGTGGGATAGACTTTATCTTTCACACGGTCCTTGGCTGTGGGGTTGACTTTATTTTTCACATGGTCCGTGGCTGTGGTAGTAGACTTTATCTTTCATACGGTCCGTGGCTGTGGGAATAGACTTTATGTTTCAGACGGTCCGTGGCTCTGGGAATAGACTTTATGTTTCACAAGGTCCGTGGCTCTGGGAATAGAATTTATCTTTCACATGGTCCGTGGCTCTGGGGTAGAATTTATCTTTCATACGGTCCGTGCCTGTGGGATAGACTTTATATTTCACACGGTCCATGCCTGTCGGATAGACTTTTTCACAAGGTCCATGGCTGTGCGATAGACTTTATCTTTCACATGGTCCGTTGCTATTGGGTAGATTTTATCTTTCACATGGTCTGTGGCTGTGGGATAGACTTTATCTTTCACATGGTCCGTGTCTGTGGCGTAGACTTTATCTTTCACAACACCCGTGGCTGTGGGGTAGGCTTTATCTTTCACACGGTCCGTGGCTGTGGAGTAGACTTTATCTTTCACATGTTCCGTGGCTGTGGGTAGACTTTATCTTTCACACGGTCCGTGGCTGTGGTGTAGACTTTATCTTTCACACGGTCCGTGCCTGTGGAATAGACTTTTTCAAACGGTCCTTGGCTGTGGGGTAGACTTTATCTTTCACATGGTCCGTGGCTGTGGGAATAGTCTTTATGTTTCGCACAGGTCCATGGCTGTGGGAATAGACTTTATGTTTCACAAGGTCCGTGGCTCTGGGAATAGAATTTATCTTTCACACGCTCCGTGCTTGTGGGATAGACTTTATCTTTCACACGGTCTGTGCCTGTGGGATAGACTTTTCTTTCTCATGGTCGGTGGCTGTGGGGTAGACTTTATCTTTCACACGGTCCGTGCCTGTGGGATAGACTTTATCTTTCACACGTTCCGTGTCTGTGGGGTAGACTTTATCTTTCACACGGTCCCAGGCTGTGGGAGTAGACTTTATCGTTCATACGGTCCATGTCTGTGGGAATAGACTTTATGTTTCACAAGGTCCGTGGCTCTGGGAAGAGACTTTATCTTTCACATGGTCCGTGGCTGTGGGGTAGACTTTATCTTTCACATGGACCGTGGCTGTGGGATAGATTTATCTTTCACATGGTCCGTTGCTGTGGGGTAGACTTTAACTTTCACATGGCCCGTGGCTGTGGGATAGCCTCTATCATTCACACAGTCCGTGGCTGTGGGAATAGACTCTATCTTTCACAGGGTCCATGGCTGTGGGATAGACTTTATCTTTCACACGGTCCGTGGCTGTGGGGTAGACTTTATTTTTCACACGGTCCGTGGCTGTGGTAGTAGACTTTATCTTTCACACGGTCCGTGGCTGTGGGAATAGACTTTATGTTTCACACAGTCCGTGGCTCTGCGAATAGACTTTATCTTTCACACGGTCCCTGCCTGTGGGGTAGACTTTAACTTTCACATGGTCCGTGCCTGTGGGATAGACTCTATCTTGTACATGGTCTGTCGCTGTGGGAATAGACTCTATCTTTCACACGGTCCGTGCCTGTGGGATAAAATTTATCTTTCCCACGGTCCGTGGCTGTGAGATAGACTTTATCTTTCACTCGGTCCGTGGCTCTGGGAATAGAGTTTATCTTTCTCAGAGTCCGTGCCTGTGGGATAGACTTTATCATTCACACGCTCCGTGCCTGTGGGATATACTCTATCTTTCACACGGTCCGTGGCTGTGGGATTAGACTCTATCTTTCACACGGTCCATGGCTGTGGGGTAGACTTTATCTTTCACATGGTCCGTGGCTGTGGGGTAGAATTTATCAATCAGATGGTCCGTGCCTGTGGGATAGACTCTACCTTTCACATGGTCCGTGCCTGTGGGATAGACTCTACCTTTCACATGGTCCGTGCCTGTATGATAGACTCTGTCTTTCACATGGTCCGTGGCTGTGGGATTAGACTCTATCTTTCACACGGTCCATGGCTGTGGGGTGGACTTTATCTTTCACATGGTCCGTGGATGTGGGGTAGACTTTATCTTTCACACGGTATGTGGATGTGGGGTAGATTTTATCTTTCACACTGTCCGTGGCTGTGGGATAGACTTTATCTTTCACACGGTCCGTGGCTGGGGGGTAGACTTTATCTTTCAAATGGCCCGTGGCAGTGGGGTAGACTTTATCTTTCACACGGCCCATGCCTGTGGGATAGACTTTATCTTTTACAGGGCCCGTGGCTGTGGGGTAGACTTTATCTTTCATATGGCCCGTTCCTGTGGGATAGACTTTATCTTTCACATGGTCCGTGGCTGTGCGGTAGACTTTATCTTTCACACGATCCGTGCCTGTGGGATAGACTTTACCTTTCACACGGTCCATGCCTGAGGGATAGACTTTTTCACACGGTCCGTGCCTGTGGGAAAGACTTTCTCTTTCACACGGTCCGTGGCTGTGGAAATAGACTTTATCTTTCACATGGTTTGTGCCTGTGGGATAGACTTTATCTTTGACATGGTCCGTGGCAGTGGGGTAGACTTTATCTTTCACACGGTCCATTCCTGTGGGATAGACTTTTTCACACGGTCCGTGGCTGTGGGGTAGACTGTATCTTTCACATGATCCGTGGCTGTGGGAGTAGTCTTTATCTCTCACACGGTCCGTGGCTGTGAGAATAGACTTTATGTTTCAAGAGGTCCGTGGCTCTGGGAATAGAATTTATCTTTCACATGGTCCGTGGCTGTGGGCTAGACTTTAACTTTCATACGGTCCGTGCCTGTGGGATAGACTTTATCTTTCACACGGTCCATGGCTGTGGGATAGACTTTATCTTTCACACGGTCCGTGGTTGGGGGGTAGACTTTATCTTTCAAATGGCCCGTGACAGTGGGGTAGAATTTATCTGTCACACGGCCCATGCCTGTGGGATAGACTTTATCTTTCACACGTCCTGTGGCTGTGGGGTAGACTTTATCTTTCATATGGCCCGTTCCTGTGGGATAGACTTTATCTTTCACACGGTCCGTGCCTATGGGATAGACTTTGTCTTTCACACGGCCCGTGGCTGTGGGGTAGACTTTATCTTTCACACGGCCAGTGGCTGTGGATTAGACTTTATCTTTCACACATTCCGTGCCTGTGGGGTAGACTTTATCTTTCACACGGTCCGTGCCTGTGGGATAGACTTTATCTTTCACATGGTCCGGGCCTGTGGAATAGACTCTATCATTCACCTGGTCCGTGGCTGTGGGATAGACTCTATCTTTCACATGGTCCGTGGCTGTGGGATTACACTCTATCTTTCACACGGTCCATGGCTGTCGGGTAGACTTTATCTTTCACATGGTCCATGGCTGTGTGGTAGACTTTATCTTTCACACGGTATATGGCTGTGGGGTAGACTTTATTTTTCACATGGTCCGTGGCTGTGGTAGTAGACTTTATCTTTCACACGTTCCGTGGCTGTGGGAATAGACTTTATGTTTCACACGGTCCGTGGCTCTGGGAATAGACTTTATCTTTCACACGGTCCGTGCCTGTGGGATAGACGTTATCTTTCACATGGTCCGTGGCTGTGGGGTAGACTTTTTCACACGGTCTGTGGCTGTGGGTTAGACTTTATCTTTCACATGGTCCGTGGCTGTGGGAGTAGTCTTTATCTTTCACACGGTCCGTGGCTCTGGGAATAGACTTTATGTTTCACAAGGTCCGTGGCTCTGGGAATAGAATTTATCTTTCACATTGTCCGTGGCTCTGGGGTAGAATTTATCTTTCATACGGTCCGTGCCTGTGGGATAGACTTTATATTTCACACGGTCCGTGCCTGTCGGATAGACTTTTTCACAAAGTCCGTGGCTGTGGGATAGACTTTATCTTTCACACGGTCCGTGCATGTGGGATAGACTTTATCTTTCACCCGGTCCGTGGTTGTCGGATAGAGTTTATCTTTCACACGGTCCTTGCCTGTGGGATAGACTTTATCTTTCACATGGTCCGTGGCTGTGGGGTAGATTTTATCTTTCACATGGTCTGTGGCTGTGGGATAGACTTTATCTTTCACATGGTCCGTGTCTGTGGGGTAGACTTTATCTTTCCCAACACCCGTGGCTGTGGGGTAGGCTTTATCTTTCACACGGTCCTTGGCTGTGGGGTAGACTTTATTTTTCACATGGTCCGTGGCTGTGGTAGTAGACTTTATCTTTCACACGGTCCGTGGCTGTGGGAATAGACATTATGTTTCACACGGTCCGTGGCTCTGGGAATAGACTTTATCTTTCACACGGTCCGTGCCTGTGGGGTAGACTTTATCTTTCACATGATCTGTGCCTGAGGGATAGACTCTATCTTGCACATGGTCTGTCGCTGTGGGAATAGACTCTATCTTTCACACGGTCCATCGCTGTGGTTTAGACTTTATCTTTCACACGGTCCCTGGCTGTGGGGTAGACTTTATCTTTCACACGGTCCGTGGTTGTCGGATAGACTTTATCTTTCACACGGTCCGTGCCTGTGGGATAGACTTTTTCACACGGTCTGTGGCTGTGGGTTAGACTTTATCTTTCACATGTTCCGTGGCTGTGGGAGTAGTCTTTATCTTTCACACAGTCCGTGGCTCTGGGAATAGACTTTATGTTTCACAAGGTCCGTGGCTCTGGGAATAGAATATATCTTTCACATGGTACGTGGCTCTGGGGTAGAATTTATCTTTCATACGGTCCGTGCTTGTGGGATAGACTTTATATTTCACACGATTCGTGCCTGTCGGATAGACTTTTTCACAAGGTCCGTGGCTGTGGGATAGACTTTATCTTTCACACGGTCCGTGCATGTGGGATAGACTTTATCTTTCACACGGTCCGTGCCTGTGCGATAGACTTTATCTTTCACATGGTCCATGCCTGAGGGATAGACTTTTTCACACGGTCCGTGCCTGTGGGAAAGACTTTCTCTTTCACACGGTCCGTGGCTGTGGTGTAGACTTTATCTTTCAGTCGGTCCGTGCCTGTGGGATAGACTTTTTCAAACGGTCCTTGGCTGTGGGGTAGACTTTATCTTTCACATGGTCCGTGGCTGTGGGAATAGTCTTTATGTTTCGCACAGGTCCATGGCTGTGGGAATAGAATTTATGTTTCACAAGGTCCGTGGCTCTGGGAATAGAATTTATCTTTCACATGGTCCGTGGCTGTGTGATAGACTGTATCTTTCACACGGTCCGTGGCTGTGGGATAGACTTTATCTTTCACACGATCCGTGGCTGTGGGAATAGACTCTATCTTTCACACGCTCCGTGCTTGTGGGATAGACTTTATCTTTCACACGGTCTGTGCCTGTGGGATAGACTTTTCTTTCTCACGGTCCGTGGCTGTGGGGTAGACTTTATCTTTCACACGGTCCGTGCCTGTGGGATAGACTTTATCTTTCACACGTTCCGTGTCTGTGGGGTAGACTTTATCTTTCACACGGTCCCAGGCTGTGGGAGTAGACTTTATCGTTCATACGGTCCATGTCTGTGGGAATAGACTTTATGTTTCACAAGGTCCGTGGCTCTGGGAAGAGACTTTATCTTTCACATGGTCCGTGGCTGTGGGGTAGACTTTATCTTTCACATGGTCCGTTTCTGTGGGATAGACTTTATCTTTCACATGGTCCGTGGCTGTGGGGTAGACTTTATCTTTCACATGGTCCGTGGCTGTGGGATAACCTCTATCTTTCACACAGTCCGTGGCTGTTGGAATAGACTCTATCTTTCATACGGTCCATGGCTGTGGGATAGACTTTATCTTTCACACGGTCCTTGGCTGTGGGGTTGACTTTATTTTTCACATGGTCCGTGGCTGTGGTAGTAGACTTTATCTTTCATACGGTCCGTGGCTGTGGGAATAGACTTTATGTTTCAGACGGTCCGTGGCTCTGGGAATAGACTTTATGTTTCACAAGGTCCGTGGCTCTGGGAATAGAATTTATCTTTCACATGGTCCGTGGCTCTGGGGTAGAATTTATCTTTCATACGGTCCGTGCCTGTGGGACAGACTTTATATTTCACACGGTCCGTGCCTGTCGGATAGACTTTTTCACAAGGTCCATGGCTGTGCGATAGACTTTATCTTTCACATGGTCCGTTGCTATTGGGTAGATTTTATCTTTCACATGGTCTGTGGCTGTGGGATAGACTTTATCTTTCACATGGTCCGTGTCTGTGGCGTAGACTTTATCTTTCACAACACCCGTCGCTGTGGGGTAGGCTTTATCTTTCACACGGTCCGTGGCTGTGGAGTAGACTTTATCTTTCACATGTTCCGTGGCTGTGGGTAGACTTTATCTTTCACACGGTCCGTGGCTGTGGTGTAGACTTTATCTTTCACACGGTCCGTGCCTGTGGAATAGACTTTTTCAAACGGTCCTTGGCTGTGAGGTAGACTTTATCTTTCACATGGTCCGTGGCTGTGGGAATAGTCTTTATGTTTCGCACAGGTCCATGGCTGTGGGAATAGACTTTATGTTTCACAAGGTCCGTGGCTCTGGGAATAGAATTTATCTTTCACATGGTCCGTGGCTGTGTGATAGACTGTATCTTTCACACGGTCCGTGGCTGTGGGATAGACTTTATCTTTCACACGGTACGTGCCTGTGGAATAGATTTTATCTTTCACACGGTCCGTGCCTCTAGGACAGACTTTATCTTTCACACGGTCCGTGACTGTGGGATAGACTTTATCTTTCACATGGTCCGTTGCTGTGGGATAGACTTTATCTTTCACACGATCCGTGGCTGTGGGAATAGACTCTATCTTTCACACGCTCCGTGCTTGTGGGATAGACTTTATCTTTCACACGGTCTGTGCCTGTGGGATAGACTTTTCTTTCTCATGGTCCGTGGCTGTGGGGTAGACTTTATCTTTCACACGGTCCGTGCCTGTGGGATAGACTTTATCTTTCACACGTTCCGTGTCTGTGGGGTAGACTTTATCTTTCACACGGTCCCAGGCTGTGGGAGTAGACTTTATCGTTCATACGGTCCATGTCTGTGGGAATAGACTTTATGTTTCACAAGGTCCGTGGCTCTGGGAAGAGACTTTATCTTTCACATGGTCCGTGGCTGTGGGGTAGACTTTATCTTTCACATGGACCGTGGCTGTGGGATAGATTTATCTTTCACATGGTCCGTTGCTGTGGGGTAGACTTTAACTTTCACATGGCCCGTGGCTGTGGGATAGCCTCTATCATTCACACAGTCCGTGGCTGTGGGAATAGACTCTATCTTTCACAGGGTCCATGGCTGTGGGATAGACTTTATCTTTCACACGGTCCGTGGCTGTGGGGTAGACTTTATTTTTCACACGGTCCGTGGCTGTGGTGGTAGACTTTATCTTTCACACGGTCCGTGGCTGTGGGAATAGACTTTATGTTTCACACAGTCCGTGGCTCTGCGAATAGACTTTATCTTTCACACGGTCCCTGCCTGTGGGGTAGACTTTAACTTTCACACGGTCCGTGCCTGTGGGATAGACTCTATCTTGTACATGGTCTGTCGCTGTGGGAATAGACTCTATCTTTCACACGGTCCGTGCCTGTGGGATAAAATTTATCTTTCCCACGGTCCGTGGCTGTGAGATAGACTTTATCTTTCACCCGGTCCGTGGCTCTGGGAATAGAGTTTATCTTTCTCAGAGTCCGTGCCTGTGGGATAGACTTTATCATTCACACGCTCCGTGCCTGTGGGATATACTCTATCTTTCACACGGTCCGTGGCTGTGGGATTAGACTCTATCTTTCACACGGTCCATGGCTGTGGGGTAGACTTTATCTTTCACATGGTCCGTGGCTGTGGGGTAGAATTTATCAATCAGATGGTCCGTGCCTGTGGGATAGACTCTACCTTTCACATGGTCCGTGCCTGTGGGATAGACTCTACCTTTCACATGGTCCGTGCCTGTATGATAGACTCTGTCTTTCACATGGTCCGTGGCTGTGGGACTAGACTCTATCTTTCACACGGTCCATGGCTGTGGGGTGGACTTTATCTTTCACATGGTCCGTGGATGTGGGGTAGACTTTATCTTTCACACGGTATGTGGATGTGGGGTAGATTTTATCTTTCACACTGTCCGTGGCTGTGGGATAGACTTTATCTTTCACACGGTCCGTGGCTGGGGGGTAGACTTTATCTTTCAAATGGCCCGTGGAAGTGGGGTAGACTTTATCTTTCACACGGCCCATGCCTGTGGGATAGACTTTATCTTTTACAGGGCCCGTGGCTGTGGGGTAGACTTTATCTTTCATATGGCCCGTTCCTGTGGGATAGACTTTATCTTTCACACGGTCCGTGGCTGTGCGGTAGACTTTATCTTTCACACGATCCGTGCCTGTGTGATAGACTTTACCTTTCACACGGTCCATGCCTGAGGGATAGACTTTTTCACACGGTCCGTGCCTGTGGGAAAGACTTTCTCTTTCACACGGTCCGTGGCTGTGGAAATAGACTTTATCTTTCACATGGTTTGTGCCTGTGGGATAGACTTTATCTTTGACATGGTCCGTGGCAGTGGGGTAGACTTTATCTTTCACACGGTCCATTCGTGTGGGATAGACTTTTTCACACGGTCCGTGGCTGTGGGGTAGACTGTATCTTTCACATGATCCGTGGCTGTGGGAGTAGTCTTTATCTCTCACACGGTCCGTGGCTGTGAGAATAGACTTTATGTTTCAAGAGGTCCGTGGCTCTGGGAATAGAATTTATCTTTCACATGGTCCGTGGCTGTGGGCTAGACTTTAACTTTCATACGGTCCGTGCCTGTGGGATAGACTTTATCTTTCACACGGTCCATGGCTGTGGGATAGACTTTATCTTTCACACGGTCCGTGGTTGGGGGGTAGACTTTATCTTTCAAATGGCCCGTGACAGTGGGGTAGAATTGATCTGTCACACGGCCCATGCCTGTGGGATAGACTTTATCTTTCACACGTCCTGTGGCTGTGGGGTAGACTTTATCTTTCATATGGCCCGTTCCTGTGGGATAGACTTTATCTTTCACACGGTCCGTGCCTATGGGATAGACTTTGTCTTTCACACGGCCCGTGGCTGTGGGGTAGACTTTATCTTTCACACGGTCCGTGCCTGTGGGATAGACTTTATCTTTCACATGGTCTGGGCCTGTGGAATAGACTCTATCATTCACCTGGTCCGTGGCTGTGGGATAGACTCTATCTTTCACATGGTCCATGGCTGTGGGATTACACTCTATCTTTCACACGGTCCATGGCTGTCGGGTAGACTTTATCTTTCACATGGTCCATGGCTGTGGGGTAGACTTTATCTTTCACACGGTATATGGCTGTGGGGTAGACTTTATTTTTCACATGGTCCGTGGCTGTGGTAGTAGACTTTATCTTTCACACGTTCCGTGGCTGTGGGAATAGACTTTATGTTTCACACGGTCCGTGGCTCTGGGAATAGACTTTATCTTTCACACGGTCCGTGCCTGTGGGATAGACGTTATCTTTCACATGGTCCGTGGCTGTGGGGTAAACTTTTTCACACGGTCTGTGGCTGTGGGTTAGACTTTATCTTTCACATGGTCCGTGGCTGTGGGAGTAGTCTTTATCTTTCACACGGTCCGGGGCTCTGGGAATAGACTTTATGTTTCACACGGTCCGTGGCTCTGGGAATAGACTTTATCTTTCACACGGTCCGTGCCTGTGGGATAGACGTTATCTTTCACATGGTCCGTGGCTGTGGGTTAGACTTTTTCACACGGTCTGTGGCTGTGGGTTAGACTTTATCTTTCACACGGTCCTTGGCTGTGGGGTAGACTTTATTTTTCACATGGTCCGTGGCTGTGGTAGTAGACTTTATCTTTCACACGGTCCGTGGCTGTGGGAATAGACTTTATGTTTCACACGGTCCGTGCCTGTGGTGTAGACTTTATCTTTCACATGGTCCGTGCCTGAGGGATAGACTCTATCTTGCACATGGTCTGTCGCTGTGGGAATAGACTATCTTTCACACGGTCCATCGCTGTGGTTTAGACTTTATCTTTCACACGGTCCCTGGCTGTGGGGTAGACTTTATCTTTCACACGGTCCGTGGTTGTCGGATAGACTTTATCTTTCACACGGTCCGTGCCTGTGGGATAGACTTTTTCACACGGTCTGTGGCTGTGGGTTAGACTTTATCTTTCACATGTTCCGTGGCTGTGGGAGTAGTCTTTATCTTTCACACAGTCCGTGGCTCTGGGAATAGACTTTATGTTTCACAAGGTCCGTGGCTCTGGGAATAGAATATATCTTTCACATGGTCCGTGGCTCTGGGGTAGAATTTATCTTTCATACGGTCCGTGCCTGTGGGATAGACTTTATATTTCACACGGTCCGTGCCTGTCGGATAGACTTTTTCACAAAGTCCGTGGCTGTGGGATAGACTTTATCTTTCACACGGTCCGTGCATGTGGGATAGACTTTATCTTTCACCCGGTCCGTGGTTGTCGGATAGAGTTTATCTTTCACACGGTCCTTGCCTGTGGGATAGACTTTATCTTTCACATGGTCCGTGGCTGTGGGGTAGATTTTATCTTTCACATGGTCTGTGGCTGTGGGATAGACTTTATCTTTCACATGGTCCGTGTCTGTGGGGTAGACTTTATCTTTCCCAACACCCGTGGCTGTGGGGTAGGCTTTATCTTTCACACGGTCCATGGCTGTGGAGTAGACTTCATCTTTCACATGGTCCGTGGCTGTGGGTAGACTTTATCTTTCACACGGTCCGTGGCTGTGGTGGAGACTTTAGCTTTCACACGGTCCGTGGCTGTGGGATAGACTTTATCTTTCACACGGTCCGTGGCTGTGGAATAGACTTTATCTTTCACACGATCCGTGCCTGTGGAATAGACTTTTTCACACGGTCCTTGGCTGTGGGGTAGACTTTATCTTTCACATGGTCCGTGGCTGTGGGAGTAGTCTTTATGTTTCGCACAGGTCCGTGGCTGTGGGAATAGACTTTATGTTTCACAAGGTCCGTGGCTCTGGGAATAGAATTTATCTTTCACATGGTCCGTGGCTGTAGGGTAGACTTTATCTTTCACACGGTCCGTGGCTGTGGGATAGACTTTATCTTTCACACGGTCCGTGTCTGTGGGATAGACTTTATCTTTCACAAGGTCCCAGGCTGTGGGAGTAGACTTTATCATTCATACGGTCCATGTCTGTGGGAATACACTTTATGTTTCACAAGGTCCGTGGCTCTGGGAAGAGACTTTATCTTTTCATGGTCCGTGGCTGTGGGGTAGGCTTTATCTTTCACATGGTCCGTGGCTGTGGGATAGATTTTATCTTTCACATGGTCCGTGGCTGTGGGGTAGACTTTATCTTTCACATGGTCTGTGGCTGTGGGATAACCTCTATCTTTCACACAGTCCGTGGCTGTTGGAATAGACTCTATCTTTCATACGGTCCATGGCTGTGGGATAGACTTTATCTTTCACACGGTCCTTGGCTGTGGGGTTGACTTTATTTTTCACATGGTCCGTGGCTGTGGTAGTAGACTTTATCTTTCACACGGTCCGTGGCTGTGGGAATAGACTTTATGTTTCACACGGTCCGTGGCTCTGGGAATAGACTTTATCTTTCACACGGTCCGTGCCTGTGGGGTAGAATTTACTTTCACACGGTCCGTGCCTGAGGGATAGACTCTATCTTGCACATGGTCTGTCGCTGTGGGAATAGACTCTATCTTTCACACGGTCCATCGCTGTGGGTTAGACTTTATCTTTCTCTCGGTCCGTGGTTGTCGGATAGACTTTATCTTTCACACGGTCCGTGGCTGTGGGAATAGACTCTATCTTTCACACGCTCCGTGCTTGTGGGATAGACTTTATCTTTCACACGGTCTGTGCCTGTGGGATAGACTTTATCTTTCACAGGGCCCATGGCTGTGGGGTAGACTTTATCTTTCATATGGCCCGTTCCTGTGGGATAGACTTTATCTTTCACACGGTCCGTGGCTGTGCGGTAGACTTTATCTTTCACACGGTCCGTGCCTGTGGGATAGTCTTTATCTTTCACACGGTCCATGCCTGAGGGATAGAATTTTTCACACGGTCCGTGGCTGTGGGGTAGAATGTATCTTTCACATGGTCCGTGGCTGTGGGAGTAGTCTTTATCTCTCACACGGTCCGTGGCTGTGGGAATAGACTTTATGTTTCACGAGGTCCGTGGCTCTGGGAATAGAATTTATCTTTCACATGGTCCGTGGCTGTGGGGTAGACTTTAACTTTCATACGGTCCGTGCCTGTGGGATAGACTTTATCTTTCACATGGTCCGTGGCTGTGGTATACACTTTATCTTTCTCACGGTCCGTGGCTGTGGGATAGACTTTATCTTTCACACGGTCCGTGCCTGTGGGATAAACTTTATGTTTCACATGGTCCGTGGCTGTGCGATAGACTTTTTCACACGGTCCGTGCCTGTGGGATAGACTTTATCTTTCACACGGTCCGTGGTTGTGGGATAGACTTTATCTTTCACACGGTCCATGCGTGTGGGATAGACTTTATCTTTCGCATGATCCGTGCCTGAGGGATAGACTTTATCTTTCACACGGTCCGTGGCTGTGGGATAGACTTTATCTTTCACAAGGTACGTTCCTGTGGGATAGACTTTATCTTTCACAAGGTCCGTGCCTCTAGGACAGACTTTATCTTTCACACGTCCGTGGTTGTGGGATACACTTTATCTTTCACACGGTCCGTGGCTGTGGAATTAGACTCTATCTTTCACACGGTCCGTGCTTGTGGGATAGACTTTATCTTTCACATGGTCCATGGCTGTGGGGTAGACTTTATCTTTCACACGGTCCGTGCCTGTGGGATAGACTTTATCTTTCACACGGTCCGTGGCTGGGGGGTAGACTTTATCTTTCACACGGTCCGTGGCTGTTGGAATAGACTCTATCTTTCCCACGGTCCGTGCTTGTGGGATAGACTTTATCTTTCACACGGTCCATGCCTGTGGGATAGACTTTATCTTTCAAACGGTCCGTGCCTGTGGGATAGACTTTATCTTTCACACGGTCCGTGTCTGTGGGGTAGACTTTATCTTTCACAAGGTCCCAGGCTGTGGGAGTAGACTTTATCGATCATAAGGTCCATGTCTGTGGGAATAGACTTTATGTTTCACAAGGTCCGTGGCTCTGGGAAGAGACTTTATCTTTCACATGGTCCGTGGCTGTGGGGTAGACTTTATCTTTCACATGGTCCGTGGCTGTGGGATAGACTTTATCTTTCACATGGTCCGTGGCTGTGGGGTAGACTTTATCTTTCACATGGTCCGTGGCTGTGGGATAACCTCTATCTTTCACATGGTCCATGCCTGTGGAATAGACTTTATCTTTCACACGGTCCGTGGCTGTGGGATAGACTTTTTCACACGGTCCGTGCCTGTGGGATAGACTTTATCTTTCACACCGTCCGTTCCTGTGGGATAGACTTTATCTTTCACACGGTCAGTGACTGTGGGATAGACTTTATCTTTCACATGGTCCGGGGCTGTGGGATAGACTTTATCTTTCACACGGTCCGTGGCTGTGGGAATAGACTCTATCTTTCACACGCTCCGTGCTTGTGGGATAGACTTTATGTTTCACACGGTCCGTGCCTGTGGGATAGACTTTATCTTTCTCACGGTCCGTGGCTGTGGGGTAGACTTTATCTTTCACACGGTCCGTGCCTGTGGGATAGACTTTATCTTTCACACGTTCCATGTCTGTGGGGTAGACTTTATCTTTCACACAGTCCTAGGCTGTGGGAGTAGACTTTATCGTTCATACAGTCCATCTGTGGGAATAGACTTTATGTTTCACAAGGTCCGTGGCTCTGGGAAGAGACTTTATCTTTCACATGGTCCGTGGCTGTGGGGTAGATTTTATCTTTCACATGGTCCGTGGCTGTGGGGTAGACTTTAACTTTCACATGGCCCTTGGCTGTGGGATAGCCTCTATCATTCACACAGTCTGTGGCTGTGGGGTAGACTTTATTTTTCACACGGTCCGTGGCTGTGGTAGTAGACTTTATCTTTCACACGGTCCGTGGCTGTGGGAATAGACTTTATGTTTCACACAGTCCGTGGCTCTGCGAATAGACTTTATCTTTCACACGGTCCGTGCCTGTGGGGTAGACTTTATCTTTCACATGGTCCGTGCCTGTGGGATAGACTCTATCTTGCACATGGTCTCTCACTGTGGGAATAGACTCTATCTTTCACACGGTCCGTGCCTGTGGGATAAACTTTATCTTTCACACGGTCCGTGGCTGTGGGATAGACTTTATCTTTCACACGGTCCGTGGCTCTGGGAATAGAGTTTATCTTTCTCACAGTCCGTGCCTGTGGGATAGACTTTATCATTCACACGGTCCGTGCCTGTAGGATAGACTCTATCTTTCACACGGTCCGTTGCTGTGGGGTAGACTTTATCTTTCACATGGTCCGTGGTAGTGGGGTAGACTTTATCATTCACATGGTCCGTGCCTGTGGGATGGACTCTATCTTTCACATGGTCCGTGATTGTGGGATAGACTCTGTCTTTCAAATGGTCCGTTGCTGTGGGATTAGAACCTATCTTTCACACGGTCCATGGCGGTGGGGTGGACTTTATCTTTCACATGGTCCGTGGATGTGGGGTAGACTTTATCTTTCACACGGTATGTGGCTGTGGGGTAGATTTTATCTTTCACACGGTCCGTGGCTGTGGGGTAGATTTTATCTTTCACACGGTCCATGGCTGTGGGATAGACTTTATCTTTCATACGGTCCGTGGCTGGGGGGTAGACTTTATCTTTCACCCGGTCCGTAGTTGTGGGATAGAGTTTATCTTTCACACGGTCCGTGCCTATGGGATAGACTTTATCTTTCACATGGTCCGTGGCTGTGGGGTAGATTTTATCTTTCACATGGTCTGTTTCTGTGGGATAGACTTTATCTTTCACATGGTCCTTGTCTGTGGGGTAGACTTTATCTTTCCCAACACTCGTGGCTGTGGGGTAGGCTTTATCTTTAACACGGTCCGTGGCTGTGGAGTAGACTTCATCTTTCACACGGTCCGTGGCTGTGGGTAGACTTTATCTTTCACACGGTCCGTGGCTGTGGTGGAGACTTTAGCTTTCACACGGTCCGTGGCTGTGGGATAGACTTTATCTTTCACACGGTCCGTGGCTGTGGGATAGACTTTATCTTTCACACGATCCGTGCCTGTGGAATAGACTTTTTCACACGGTCCTTGGCTGTGGGGTAGACTTTATCTTTCACATGGTCCGTGGCTGTGGGAGTAGTCTTTATGTTTCGCACAGGTCCGTGGCTGTGGGAATAGACTTTATGTTTCACAAGGTCCGTGGCTCTGGGAATAGAATTTATCTTTCACATGGTCCGTGGCTGTGGGGTAGACTTTATCTTTCACACGGTCCGTGGCTGTGGGATAGACTTTATCTTTCACACGGTCCGTGTCTGTGGGATAGACTTTATCTTTCACAAGGTCCCAGGCTGTGGGAGTAGACTTTATCGTTCATACGGTCCATGTCTGTGGGAATACACTTTATGTTTCACAAGGTCCGTGGCTCTGGGAAGAGACTTTATCTTTCACATGGTCCGTGGCTGTGGGGTAGACTTTATCTTTCACATGGTCCGTGGCTGTGGGATAGACTTTATCTTTCACATGGTCCGTGGCTGTGGGGTACACTTTATCTTTCACATGGTCCGTGGCTGTGGGATAACCTCTATCTTTCACACAGTCCATGGCTGTTGGAATAGACTCTATCTTTCATACGGTCCATGGCTGTGGGATAGACTTTATCTTTCACACGGTCCTTGGCTGTGGGGTTGACTTTATTTTTCACATGGTCCCTGGCTGTGGTAGTAGACTTTATCTTTCACACGGTCCGTGGCTGTGGGAATAGACTTTATGTTTCACACGGTCCGTGGCTCTGGGAATAGACTTTATCTTTCACACGGTCCGTGCCTGTGGGGTAGAATTTACTTTCACACGGTCCGTGCCTGAGGGATAGACTCTATCTTGCACATGGTCTGTCGCTGTGGGAATAGACTCTATCTTTCACACGGTCCATCGCTGTGGGTTAGACTTTATCTTTCTCTAGGTCCGTGGTTGTCGGATAGACTTTATCTTTCACATGGTCCGTGGCTGTGGGAATAGACTCTATCTTTCACACGCTCCGTGCTTGTAGGATAGACTTTATCTTTCACACGGTCTGTGCCTGTGGGATAGACTTTTCTTTCTCACGGTCCGTGGCTGTGGGGTAGACTTTATCTTTCACACGGTCCGTGCCTGTGGGATAGACTGTTTCACACGGTCCTTGGCTGTGGGGTAGACTTTATCTTTCACATGGTCCGGGGCTGTGGAAGTAGTCTTTATGTTTCGCACAGGTCCGTGGCTGTGGGAATAGACTTTATGTTTCACAAGGTCCGTGGCACTGGGAATAGAATTTATCTTTCACATGGTCCGTGGGTGTGTGATAGACTGAATCTTTCACACGGTCCGTGGCTGTGGGATAGACTTTATCTTTCACACGGTCCGTGCCTCTAGGACAGACTTTATCATTCACACGGTCCGTGCCTGTGGGATCGACTTTTTCACACGGCCCGTGCCTGTGGGATAGACTTTATCTTTCACATGGTCCATGCCTGTGGAATAGATTTTATCTTTCACACGGTCCGTGGCTGTGGGATAGACTTTTTCACACGGTCCGTGCCTGTGTGATAGACTTTATCTTTCACACGGTCCGTTCCTGTGGGATAGACTTTATCTTTCACACGGTCCGTGATTGTGGGATAGACTTTATCTTTCACATGGTCCGGGGCTGTGGGATAGACTTTATCTTTCACACGGTCCGGGGCTGTGGGAATAGACTCTATCTTTCACACGCTCCGTGCTTGTGGGATAGACTTTATGTTTCACACGGTCCGTGCCTGTGGGATAGACTTTATCTTTCTCACGGTCCGTGGCTGTGGGGTAGACTTTATCTTTCACACGTTCCGTGTCTGTGGGGTAGACTTTATCTTTCACACAGTCCTAGGCTGTGGGAGTAGACTTTATCGTTCATACAGTCCATGTCTGTGGGAATAGACTTTATGTTTCACAAGGTCCGTGGCTCTGGGAAGAGACTTTATCTTTCACATGGTCCGTGGCTGTGGGGTAGACTTTATCTTTCACATGGTCCGTGGCTGTGGGATAGACTTTATCTTTCACATGGTCCGTGGCTGTGGGGTAGACTTTAACTTTCACATGGCCCGTGGCTGTGGGATAGCCTCTATCATTCACACAGTCCGTGGCTGTGGGAATAGACTCTATCTTTCACATGGCCCGTGGCTGTGGGATAGCCTCTGTCATTCACACAGTCTGTGGCTGTGGGGTAGACTTTATTTTTCACACGGTCCGTGGCTGTGGTAGTAGACTTTATCTTTCACACGGTCCGTGGCTGTGGGAATAGACTTTATGTTTCACACAGTCCGTGGCTCTGCGAATAGACTTTATCTTTCACACGGTCCGTGCCTGTGGGGTAGACTTTATCTTTCACATGGTCCGTGCCTGTGGGATAGACTCTATCTTGCACATGGTCTGTCGCTGTGGGAATAGACTCTATCTTACACACGGTCCGTGCCTGTGGGATAAACTTTATCTTTCACACGGTCCGTGGCTGTGGGATAGACTTTATCTTTCACACGGTCCGTGGCTCTGGGAATAGAGTTTATCTTTCACACAGTCCGTGCCTGTGGGATAGACTTTATCATTCACACGGTCCGTGCCTGTAGGAGAGACTCTATCTTTCACACGGTCCGTGGATGTGGGGTAGACTTTATCTTTCACATGGTCCGTGGTAGTGGGGTAGACTTTATCATTCACATGGTCCGTGCCTGTGGGATAGACTCTATCTTTCACATGGTCCGTGCCTGTGGGATAGACTTTGTCTTTCAAATGGTCCGTTGCTGTGGGATTAGAATCTATCTTTCACACGGTCCATGGCTGTGGGGTGGACTTTATCTTTCACATGGTCCGTGGATGTGGGGTAGACTTTATCTTTCACACGGTATGTGGATGTGGGTTAGATTTTATCTTTCACACGGTCCGTGGCTGTGAGGTAGATTTTATCTTTCACACGGTCCATGGCTGTGGGATAGAGTTTATCTTTCACACGGTCCGTGGCTGGGGGGTAGACTTTATCTTTCAAATGGCCCGTGACAGTGGGGTAGACTTTATCTGTCACACGGCCCATGCCTGTGGGATAGACTTTATCTTTCACACGGCCCGTGGCTGTGGGGTAGACTTTATCTTTCATATGGCCCGTTCCTGTGGGATAGACTTTCTTTCACACGGTCCGTGCCTATGGGATAGACTTTGTCTTTCACACGGCCCGTGGCTGTGGGGTAGACTTTATCTTTCACACGGCCAGTGGCTGTGGATTAGACTTTATCTTTCACACATTCCGTGCCTGTGGGGTAGACTTTATCTTTCACACGGTCCATGCCTATGGGATAGACCTTATCTTTCACATGGTCCGGGCCTGTGGAATAGAGTCTATCATTCACCCGGTCCGTGGCTGTGGGATAGACTCTATCTTTCACATGGTCCGTGGCTGTGGGATTACACTCTATCTTTCACACGGTCCATGGCTGTCGGGTAGACTTTATCTTTCACATGGTCCGTGGCTGTGGGGTAGACTTTATCTTTCACATGGTATATGGCTGTGGGATAGATTTTATCTTTCACATGGTCCGTGGCAGTGGGATAGACTTTATCTTTCACACGGTCCGTGGCTGTGGGAACAGACTCTATCTTTCACACTGTCCGTGCCTGTGGGAAAGACTTTATCTTTCACACGGTCCGTGGCTGTGTAGTAGACTTTATCTTTCACACGGTCCTTGGCTGTGGGGTAGACTTTATTTTTCACATGGTCCGTGGCTGTGGTAGTAGACTTTATCTTTCACACGTTCCGTGGCTGTGGGAATATACTTTATGTTTCACACGGTCCGTGGCTCTGGGAATAGACTTTATCTTTCACACGGTCCGTGCCTGTGGGGTAGACTTTATTTTTCACACGGTCCGTGGTTGTGGGATAGAGTTTATCCCTCACACGGTCCGTGCCTGTGGGATAGACTTTATCTTTCACATGGTCCGTGGCTGTGGGTTTGACTTTTTCAACGGTCTGTGGCTGTGGGTTAGACTTTATCTTTCACATGGTCCGTGGCTGTGGGAGTAGTCTTTATCTTTCACACGGTCCGTGGCTCTGGGAATAGACTTTATGTTTCACAAGGTCCGTGGCTCTGGGAATAGAATTTATCTTTCACATGGTCCATGGCTCTGGGGTAGAATTTATCTTTCATACGGTCCGTTCCTGTGGGATAGACTTTATATTTCACACGGTCCGTGCCTGTCGGATAGACTTTTTCACAAAGTCCGTGGCTGTGGGATAGACTTTATCTTTCCCACGGTCCGTGCATGTGGGATAGACTTTATCTTTCACCCGGTCCGTGGTTGTGGGATAGAGTTTATCTTTCACACGGTCCGTGCCTGTGGGATAGACTTTATCTTTCACATGGTCCGTGGCTGTGGGGTAGATTTTATCTTTCACATGGTCTGTGGCTGTGGGATAGACTTTATCTTTCACATGGTCCGTGTCTGTGGGGTAGACTTTATCTTTCCCAACACCCGTGGCTGTGGGGTAGGCTTTATCTTTCACACGGTCCGTGGCTGTGGAGTAGACATCATCTTTCACACGGTCCGTGGCTGTGGGTAGACTTTATCTTTCACACGACCCGTGGCTGTGGTGGAGACTTTAGCTTTCACACGGTCCGTGGCTGTGGGATAGACTTTATCTTTCACACGGTCCTTGGCTGTGGGGTAGACTTTATCTTTCACATGGTCCGGGGCTGTGGGAGTAGTCTTTATGTTTCGCACAGGTCCGTGGCTGTGGGAATAGACTTTATGTTTCACAAGGTCCGTGGCACTGGGAATAGAATTTATCTTTCACATGGTCCGTGGCTGTGTGATAGACTGAATCTTTCACACGGTCCGTGGCTGTGGGATAGACTTTATCTTTCACACGGTCCGTGCCTCTAGGACAGACTTTATCTTTCACACAGTCCGTGCCTGTGGGATCGACTTTTTCACACGGCCCGTGCCTGTGGGATAGACTTTATCTTTCACATGGTCCATGCCTGTGGAATAGACTTTATCTTTCACACGGTCTGTGGCTGTGGGATAGACTTTTTCACACGGTCTGTGGCTGTGGAATAGACTTTATCTTTCACACGGTCCGTTCCTGTGGGATAGACTTTATCTTTCACATGGTCCGGGGCTGTGGGATAGACTTTATCTTTCACACGGTCCGTGGCTGTGGGAATAGACTCTATCTTTCACACGCTCCGTGCTTGTGGGATAGACTGTATGTTTCACACGGTCCGTGCCTGTGGGATAGACTTTATCTTTCTCACGGTCCGTGCCTGTGGTATAGACTATATCTTTCACACGTTCCGTGTCTGTGAGGTAGACTTTATCTTTCACACAGTCCTAGGCTGTGGGAGTAGACTTTATCGTTCATACAGTCCATGTCTGTGGGAATAGACTTTATGTTTCACAAGGTCCGTGGCTCTGGGAAGAGACTTTATCTTTCACATGGTCCGTGGCTGTGGGGTAGACTTTATCTTTCACATGGTCCGTGGCTGTGGGATAGACTTTATCTTTCACATGGTCCGTGGCTGTGGGGTAGACTTTAACTTTCACATGGCCCGTGGCTGTGGGATAGCCTCTATCATTCACACAGTCCGTGGCTGTGGGAATAGACTCTATCTTTCACATGGCCCTTGGCTGTGGGATAGCCTCTATCATTCACACAGTCTGTGGCTGTGGGGTAGACTTTATTTTTCACACGGTCCTTGGCTGTGGTAGTAGACTTTATCTTTCACACGGTCCGTGGCTGTGGGAATAGACTTTATGTTTCACACAGTCCGTGGCTCTGTGAATAGACTTTATCTTTCACACGGCCCGTGCCTGTGGGGTAGACTTTATCTTTCACATGGTCCGTGCCTGTGGGATAGACTCTATCTTGCACATGGTCTGTCGCTGTGGGAATAGACTCTATCTTTCACACGGTCCGTGCCTGTCGGATAAACTTTATCTTTCACACGGTCCGTGGCTGTGGGATAGACTTTATCTTTCACACGGTCCATGGCTCTGGGAATAGAGTTTATCTTTCTCACAGTCCGTGCCTGTGGGATAGACTTTATCATTCACACGGTCCGTGCCTGTAGGATAGACTCTATCTTTCACACGGTCCGTGGCTGTGGGGTAGACTTTATCTTTCACATGGTCCGTGGTAGTGGGGTAGACTTTACTTTCACACGGTCCGTGCCTGAGGGATAGACTCTATCTTGCAGATGGTCTGTCGCTGTGGGAATAGACTCTATCTTTCACACGGTCCATCGCTGTGGGTTAGACTTTATCTTTCTCTCGGTCCGTGGTTGTCGGATAGACTTTATCTTTCACACGGTCCGTGGCTGTGGGAATAGACTCTATCTTTCACACGCTCCGTGCTTGTGGGATAGACTTTATCTTTCACACGGTCTGTGCCTGTGGGATAGACTTTTCTTTCTCACGGTCCGTGGCTGTGGGGTAGACTTTATCTTTCACACGGTCCGTGCCTGTGGGATAGACTTTTTCACACGGTCCTTGGCTGTGGGGTAGACTTTATCTTTCACATGGTCCGGGGCTGTGGGAGTAGTCTTTATGTTTCGCACAGGTCCGTGGCTGTGGGAATAGACTTTATGTTTCACAAGGTCCGTGGCACTGGGAATAGAATTTATCTTTCACATGGTCCGTGGCTGTGTGATAGACTGAATCTTTCACACGGTCCGTGGCTGTGGGATAGACTTTATCTTTCACACGGTCCGTGCCTCTAGGACAGACTTTATCTTTCACACGGTCCGTGCCTGTGGGATCGACTTTTTCACACGGCCCGTGCCTGTGGGATAGACTTTATCTTTCACATGGTCCATGCCTGTGGAATAGACTTTATCTTTCACACGGTCTGTGGCTGTGGGATAGACTTTTTCACACGGTCTGTGGCTGTGGGATAGACTTTATCTTTCACACGGTCCGTTCCTGTGGGATAGACTTTATCTTTCACATGGTCCGGGGCTGTGGGATAGACTTTATCTTTCACACGGTCCGTGGCTGTGGGAATAGACTCTATCTTTCACACGCTCCGTGCTTGTGGGATAGACTGTATGTTTCACACGGTCCGTGCCTGTGGGATAGACTTTATCTTTCTCACGGTCCGTGCCTGTGGGATAGACTTTATCTTTCACACGTTCCGTGTCTGTGGGGTAGACTTTATCTTTCACACAGTCCTAGGCTGTGGGAGTAGACTTTATCGTTCATACAGTCCATGTCTGTGGGAATAGACTTTATGTTTCACAAGGTCCGTGGCTCTGGGAAGAGACTTTATCTTTCACACGGTCCGTGGCTGTGGGATAGACTTTATCTTTCACACGGTCCGTGGCTGTGGGATAGACTTTATCTTTCACACGATCCGGGCCTGTGGAATAGACTTTTTCACACGGTCCTTGGCTGTGGGGTAGACTTTATCTTTCACATGGTCCGTGGCTGTGGGAGTAGTCTTTATGTTTCGCACAGGTCCGTGGCTGTGGGAATAGACTTTATGTTTCACAAGGTCCGTGGCTCTGGGAATAGAATTTATCTTTCACATGGTCCGTGGCTGTGGGGTAGACTTTATCTTTCACACGGTCCGTGGCTGTGGGATAGACTTTATCTTTCACATGGTCCGTGGCTGTGGGGTAGACTTTATCTTTCACATGGTCCGTGGCTGTGGGATAACCTCTATCTTTCACACAGTCCGTGGCTGTTGGAATAGATTCTATCTTTCATACGGTCCATGGCTGTGAGATAGACTTTATCTTTCACACGGTCCTTGGCTGTGGGGTTGACTTTATTTTTCACATGGTCCGTGGCTGTGGTAGTAGACTTTATCTTTCACACGGTCCGTGCCTGTGGGATAGACTTTTCTTTCTCACGGTCCGTGGCTGTGGGGTAGACTTTATCTTTCACACGGTCCGTGCCTGTGGGATAGACTTTTTCACACGGTCCTTGGCTGTGGGGTAGACTTTATCTTTCACATGGTCCGGGGCTGTGGGAGTAGTCTTTATGTTTCGCACAGGTCCGTGGCTGTGGGAATAGACTTTATGTTTCACAAGGTCCGTGGCACTGGGAATAGAATTTATCTTTCACATGGTCCGTGGCTGTGTGATAGACTGAATCTTTCACACGGTCCGTGCTTGTGGGATAGACTGTATGTTTCACACGGTCCGTGCCTGTGGGATAGACTTTATCTTTCTCACGGTCCGTGGCTGTGGGGTAGACTTTATCTTTCACATGGTCCGTGGTAGTGGGGTAGACTTTATCATTCACATGGTCCGTGCCTGTGGGATAGACTCTATCTTTCACATGGTCCGTGCCTGTGGGATAGACTCTGTCTTTCAAATGGTCCGTTGCTGTGGGATTAGAATCTATCTTTCACACGGTCCATGGCTGTGGGGTGGACTTTATCTTTCACACGGTATGTGGCTGTGGGGTAGATTTTATCTTTCACGTGGTCCGTGGCTGTGGGGTAGATTTTATCTTTCACACGGTCCATGGCTGTGGGATAGACTTTATCTTTCACACGGTCCGTGGCTGGGGGGTAGACTTTATCTTTCAAATGGCCCGTGACAGTGGGGTAGACTTTATCTTTCACACGGCCCATGCCTGTGGGATAGACTTTATCTTTCACACGGCCCGTGGCTGTGGGGTAGACTTTATCTTTCATATGGCCCGTTCCTGTGGGATAGACTTTATCTTTCACACGGTCCGTGCCTATGGGATAGACTTTGTCGTTCACACGGCCCGTGGCTGTGGGGTAGACTTTATCTTTCACACGGCCAGTGGCTGTGAATTAGACTTTATCTTTCACACATTCCGTGCCTGTGGGGTAGACTTTATCTTTCACACGGTCCGTGCCTGTGGGATAGACTTTATCTTTCACATGGTCCGGGCCTGTGGAATAGACTCTATCATTCACCCGGTCCGTGGCTGTGGGATAGACTCTATCTTTCACATGGTCCGTGGCTGTGGGATTACACTCTATCTTTCACACGGTCCATGGCTGTCGGGTAGACTTTATCTTTCACATGGTCCGTGGCTGTGGGGTAGACTTTATCTTTCACACGGTATATGGCTGTGGGATAGATTTTATCTTTCACATGGTCCGTGGCAGTGGGGTAGACGTTATCTTTCACACGGTCCGTGCCTGTGGGAACAGACTCTATCTTTCACACTGTCCGTGCCTGTGGGAAAGACTTTATCTTTCACACGGTCCGTGGCTGTGCGGTAGACTTTATCTTTCACACGGTCCTTGGCTGTGGGGTAGACTTTATTTTTCACATGGTCCGTGGCTCTGGTAGTAGACTTTATCTTTCACACGTTCCGTGGCTGTGGGAATAGACTTTATGTTTCACACGGTCCGTGGCTCTGGGAATAGACTTTATCTTTCACACGGTCCGTGCATGTGGGGTAGGCTTTATCTTTCACACGGTCCGTGGTTGTGGGATAGAGTTTATCTTTCACACGGTCCGTGCCTGTGGGATAGACTTTATCTTTCACATGGTCCGTGGCTGTGGGGTAGACTTTTTCACACGGTCTGTGGCTGTGGGGTTGACTTTATTTTTCACATGGTCCGTGGCTGTGGTAGTAGACTTTATCTTTCACACGGTCCGTGGCTGTGGGAATAGACTTTATGTTTCACATGGTCCGTGGCCTTGGGAATAGACTTTATCTTTCACACGGTCCGTGCCTGTGGGGTAGAATTTACTTTCACACGGTCCGTGCCTGAGGGATAGACTCTATCTTGCAGATGGTCTGTCGCTGTGGGAATAGACTCTATCTTTCACACGGTCCATCGCTGTGGGTTAGACTTTATCTTTCTCTCGGTCCGTGGTTGTCGGATAGACTTTATCTTTCACACGGTCCGTGGCTGTGGGAATAGACTCTATCTTTCACACGCTCCGTGCTTGTGGGATAGACTTTATCTTTCACACGGTCTGTGCCTGTGGGATAGACTTTTCTTTCTCACGGTCCGTGGCTGTGGGGTAGACTTTATCTTTCACACGGTCCGTGCCTGTGGGATAGACTTTTTCACACGGTCCTTGGCTGTGGGGTAGACTTTATCTTTCACATGGTCCGGGGCTGTGGGAGTAGTCTTTATGTTTCGCACAGGTCCGTGGCTGTGGGAATAGACTTTATGTTTCACAAGGTCCGTGGCACTGGGAATAGAATTTATCTTTCACATGGTCCGTGGCTGTGGGATAGACTTTATCTTTCACATGGTCCGTGGCTGTGGGGTAGACTTTAACTTTCACATGGCCCGTGGCTGTGGGATAGCCTCTATCATTCACACAGTCCGTGGCTGTGGGAATAGACTCTATCTTTCACATGGCCCTTGGCTGTGGGATAGCCTCTATCATTCACACAGTCTGTGGCTGTGGGGTAGACTTTATTTTTCACACGGTCCTTGGCTGTGGTAGTAGACTTTATCTTTCACACGGTCCGTGGCTGTGGGAATAGACTTTATGTTTCACACAGTCCGTGGCTCTGTGAATAGACTTTATCTTTCACACGGCCCGTGCCTGTGGGGTAGACTTTATCTTTCACATGGTCCGTGCCTGTGGGATAGACTCTATCTTGCACATGGTCTGTCGCTGTGGGAATAGACTCTATCTTTCACACGGTCCGTGCCTGTCGGATAAACTTTATCTTTCACACGGTCCGTGGCTGTGGGATAGACTTTATCTTTCACACGGTCCATGGCTCTGGGAATAGAGTTTATCTTTCTCACAGTCCGTGCCTGTGGGATAGACTTTATCATTCACACGGTCCGTGCCTGTAGGATAGACTCTATCTTTCACACGGTCCGTGGCTGTGGGGTAGACTTTATCTTTCACATGGTCCGTGGTAGTGGGGTAGACTTTACTTTCACACGGTCCGTGCCTGAGGGATAGACTCTATCTTGCAGATGGTCTGTCGCTGTGGGAATAGACTCTATCTTTCACACGGTCCATCGCTGTGGGTTAGACTTTATCTTTCTCTCGGTCCGTGGTTGTCGGATAGACTTTATCTTTCACACGGTCCTTGGCTGTGGGAATAGACTCTATCTTTCACACGCTCCGTGCTTGTGGGATAGACTTTATCTTTCACACGGTCTGTGCCTGTGGGATAGACTTTTCTTTCTCACGGTCCGTGGCTGTGGGGTAGACTTTATCTTTCACACGGTCCGTGCCTGTGGGATAGACTTTTTCACACGGTCCTTGGCTGTGGGGTAGACTTTATCTTTCACATGGTCCGGGGCTGTGGGAGTAGTCTTTATGTTTCGCACAGGTCCGTGGCTGTGGGAATAGACTTTATGTTTCACAAGGTCCGTGGCACTGGGAATAGAATTTATCTTTCACATGGTCCGTGGCTGTGTGATAGACTGAATCTTTCACACGGTCCGTGGCTGTGGGATAGACTTTATCTTTCACACGGTCCGTGCCTCTAGGACAGACTTTATCTTTCACACGGTCCGTGCCTGTGGGATCGACTTTTTCACACGGCCCGTGCCTGTGGGATAGACTTTATCTTTCACATGGTCCATGCCTGTGGAATAGACTTTATCTTTCACACGGTCTGTGGCTGTGGGATAGACTTTTTCACACGGTCTGTGGCTGTGGGATAGACTTTATCTTTCACACGGTCCGTTCCTGTGGGATAGACTTTATCTTTCACATGGTCCGGGGCTGTGGGATAGACTTTATCTTTCACACGGTCCGTGGCTGTGGGAATAGACTCTATCTTTCACACGCTCCGTGCTTGTGGGATAGACTGTATGTTTCACACGGTCCGTGCCTGTGGGATAGACTTTATCTTTCTCACGGTCCGTTCCTGTGGGATAGACTTTATCTTTCACACGTTCCGTGTCTGTGGGGTAGACTTTATCTTTCACACAGTCCTAGGCTGTGGGAGTAGACTTTATCGTTCATACAGTCCATGTCTGTGGGAATAGACTTTATGTTTCACAAGGTCCGTGGCTCTGGGAAGAGACTTTATCTTTCACACGGTCCGTGGCTGTGGGATAGACTTTATCTTTCACACGGTCCGTGGCTGTGGGATAGACTTTATCTTTCACACGATCCGGGCCTGTGGAATAGACTTTTTCACACGGTCCTTGGCTGAGGGGTAGACTTTATCTTTCACATGGTCCGTGGCTGTGGGAGTAGTCTTTATGTTTCGCACAGGTCCGTGGCTGTGGGAATAGACTTTATGTTTCACAAGGTCCGTGGCTCTGGGAATAGAATTTATCTTTCACATGGTCCGTGGCTGTGGGGTAGACTTTATCTTTCACACGGTCCGTGGCTGTGGGATAGACTTTATCTTTCACATGGTCCGTGGCTGTGGGGTAGACTTTATCTTTCACATGGTCCGTGGCTGTGGGATAACCTCTATCTTTCACACAGTCCGTGGCTGTTGGAATAGATTCTATCTTTCATACGGTCCATGGCTGTGAGATAGACTTTATCTTTCACACGGTCCTTGGCTGTGGGGTTGACTTTATTTTTCACATGGTCCGTGGCTGTGGTAGTAGACTTTATCTTTCACACGGTCCGTGCCTGTGGGATAGACTTTATCTTTCACACGGTCCGTGGCTGTGGGGTAGACTTTATCTTTCACACGGTCCGTGCCTGTGGGATAGACTTTTTCACACGGTCCTTGGCTGTGGGGTAGACTTTATCTTTCACATGGTCCGGGGCTGTGGGAGTAGTCTTTATGTTTCGCACAGGTCCGTGGCTGTGGGAATAGACTTTATGTTTCACAAGGTCCGTGGCACTGGGAATAGAATTTATCTTTCACATGGTCCGTGGCTGTGTGATAGACTGAATCTTTCACACGGTCCGTGCTTGTGGGATAGACTGTATGTTTCACACGGTCCGTGCCTGTGGGATAGACTTTATCTTTCTCACGGTCCGTGGCTGTGGGGTAGACTTTATCTTTCACATGGTCCGTGGTAGTGGGGTAGACTTTATCATTCACATGGTCCGTGCCTGTGGGATAGACTCTATCTTTCACATGGTCCGTGCCTGTGGGATAGACTCTGTCTTTCAAATGGTCCGTTGCTGTGGGATTAGAATCTATCTTTCACACGGTCCATGGCTGTGGGGTGGACTTTATCTTTCACATGGTCCGTGGATGTGGGGTAGACTTTATCTTTCACACGGTATGTGGCTGTGGGGTAGATTTTATCTTTCACGTGGTCCGTGGCTGTGGGGTAGATTTTATCTTTCACACGGTCCATGGCTGTGGGATAGACTTTATCTTTCACACGGTCCGTGGCTGGGGGGTAGACTTTATCTTTCAAATGGCCCGTGACAGTGGGGTAGACTTTATCTTTCACACGGCCCATGCCTGTGGGATAGACTTTATCTTTCACACGGCCCGTGGCTGTGGGGTAGACTTTATCTTTCATATGGCCCGTTCCTGTGGGATAGACTTTATCTTTCACACGGTCCGTGCCTATGGGATAGACTTTGTCGTTCACACGGCCCGTGGCTGTGGGGTAGACTTTATCTTTCACACGGCCAGTGGCTGTGAATTAGACTTTATCTTTCACACATTCCGTGCCTGTGGGGTAGACTTTATCTTTCACACGGTCCGTGCCTGTGGGATAGACTTTATCTTTCACATGGTCCGGGCCTGTGGAATAGACTCTATCATTCACCCGGTCCGTGGCTGTGGGATAGACTCTATCTTTCACATGGTCCGTGGCTGTGGGATTACACTCTATCTTTCACACGGTCCATGGCTGTCGGGTAGACTTTATCTTTCACATGGTCCGTGGCTGTGGGGTAGACTTTATCTTTCACACGGTATATGGCTGTGGGATAGATTTTATCTTTCACATGGTCCGTGGCAGTGGGGTAGACGTTATCTTTCACACGGTCCGTGCCTGTGGGAACAGACTCTATCTTTCACACTGTCCGTGCCTGTGGGAAAGACTTTATCTTTCACACGGTCCGTGGCTGTGCGGTAGACTTTATCTTTCACACGGTCCTTGGCTGTGGGGTAGACTTTATTTTTCACATGGTCCGTGGCTCTGGTAGTAGACTTTATCTTTCACACGTTCCGTGGCTGTGGGAATAGACTTTATGTTTCACACGGTCCGTGGCTCTGGGAATAGACTTTATCTTTCACACGGTCCGTGCATGTGGGGTAGGCTTTATCTTTCACACGGTCCGTGGTTGTGGGATAGAGTTTATCTTTCACACGGTCCGTGCCTGTGGGATAGACTTTATCTTTCACATGGTCCGTGGCTGTGGGGTAGACTTTTTCACACGGTCTGTGGCTGTGGGGTTGACTTTATTTTTCACATGGTCCGTGGCTGTGGTAGTAGACTTTATCTTTCACACGGTCCGTGGCTGTGGGAATAGACTTTATGTTTCACATGGTCCGTGGCCTTGGGAATAGACTTTATCTTTCACACGGTCCGTGCCTGTGGGGTAGAATTTACTTTCACACGGACCGTGCCTGAGGGATAGACTCTATCTTGCACATGGTCTGTCGCTGTGGGAATAGACTCTATCTTTCACACGGTCCATCGCTGTGGGTTAGACTTTATCTTTCTCTCGGTCCGTGGTTGTCGGATAGACTTTATCTTTCACACGGTCCGTGGCTGTGGGAATAGACTCTATCTTTCACACGCTCCGTGCTTGTGGGATAGACTTTATCTTTCACACGGTCTGTGCCTGTGGGATAGACTTTTCTTTCTCACGGTCCGTGGCTGTGGGGTAGACTTTATCTTTCACACGGTCCGTGCCTGTGGGATAGACTTTTTCACATGGTCCTTGGCTGTGGGGTAGACTTTATCTTTCACATGGTCCGGGGCTGTGGGAGTAGTCTTTATGTTTCGCACAGGTCCGTGGCTGTGGGAATAGACTTTATGTTTCACAAGGTCCGTGGCACTGGGAATAGAATTTATCTTTCACATGGTCCGTGGCTGTGTGATAGACTGAATCTTTCACACGGTCCGTGGCTGTGGGATAGACTTTATCTTTCACACGGTCCGTGCCTCTAGGACAGACTTTATCTTTCACACGGTCCGTGCCTGTGGGATCGACTTTTTCACACGGCCCGTGCCTGTGGGATAGATTTTATCTTTCACATGGTCCATGCCTGTGGAATAGACTTTATCTTTCACACGGTCTGTGGCTGTGGGATAGACTTTTTCACACGGTCTGTGGCTGTGGGATAGACTTTATCTTTCACACGGTCCGTTCCTGTGGGATAGACTTTATCTTTCACATGGTCCGGGGCTGTGGGATAGACTTTATCTTTCACACGGTCCGTGGCTGTGGGAATAGACTCTATCTTTCACACGCTCCGTGCTTGTGGGATAGACTGTATGTTTCACACGGTCCGTGCCTGTGGGATAGACTTTATCTTTCTCACGGTCCGTGGCTGTGGGGTAGACTTTATCTTTCACACGGTCCGTGCCTGTGGGATAGACTTTATCTTTCACACGTTCCGTGTCTGTGGGGTAGACTTTATCTTTCACACAGTCCTAGGCTGTGGGAGTAGACTTTATCGTTCATACAGTCTATGTCTGTGGGAATAGACTTTATGTTTCACAAGGTCCGTGGCTCTGGGAAGAGACTTTATCTTTCACATGGTCCGTGGCTGTGGGGTAGACTTTATCTTTCACATGGTCCGTGGCTGTGGGATAGACTTTATCTTTCACATGGTCCGTGGCTGTGGGGTAGACTTTAACTTTCACATGGCCCGTGGCTGTGGGATAGCCTCTATCATTCACACAGTCCGTGGCTGTGGGAATAGACTCTATCTTTCACATGGCCCTTGGCTGTGGGATAGCCTCTATCATTCACACAGTCTGTGGCTGTGGGGTAGACTTTATTTTTCACACGGTCCTTGGCTGTGGTAGTAGACTTTATCTTTCACACGGTCCGTGGCTGTGGGAATAGACTTTATGTTTCACACAGTCCGTGGCTCTGCGAATAGACTTTATCTTTCACACGGCCCGTGCCTGTGGGGTAGACTTTATCTTTCACATGGTCCGTGCCTGTGGGATAGACTCTATCTTGCACATGGTCTGTCGCTGTGGGAATAGACTCTATCTTTCACACGGTCCGTGCCTGTCGGATAAACTTTATCTTTCACACGGTCCGTGGCTGTGGGATAGACTTTATCTTTCACACGGTCCATGGCTCTGGGAATAGAGTTTATCTTTCTCACAGTCCGTGCCTGTGGGATAGACTTTATCATTCACACGGTCCGTGCCTGTAGGATAGACTCTGTCTTTCACACGGTCCGTGGCTGTGGGGTAGACTTTATCTTTCACATGGTCCGTGGTAGTGGGGTAGACTTTATCATTCACATGGTCCGTGCCTGTGGGATAGACTCTATCTTTCACATGGTCCGTGCCTGTGGGATAGACTCTGTCTTTCACATGGTCCGTTGCTGTGGGATTAGAATCTATCTTTCACACGGTCCATGGTTGTGGGGTGGACTTTATCTTTCACATGGTCCGTGGATGTGGGGTAGACTTTATCTTTCACACGGTATGTGGCTGTGGGGTAGATTTTATCTTTCACGTGGTCCGTGGCTGTGGGGTAGATTTTATCTTTCACACGGTCCATGGCTGTGGGATAGACTTTATCTTTCACACGGTCCGTGGCTGGGGGGTAGACTTTATCTTTCAAATGGCCCGTGACAGTGGGGTAGACTTTATCTTTCACACGGCCCATGCCTGTGGGATAGACTTTATCTTTCACACGGCCCGTGGCTGTGGGGTAGACTTTATCTTTCATATGGCCCGTTCCTGTGGGATAGACTTTATCTTTCACACGGTCCTTGCCTATGGGATAGACTTTGTCTTTCACACGGCCCGTGGCTGTGGGGTAGACTTTATCTTTCACACGGCCAGTGGCTGTGGATTAGACTTTATCTTTCACACATTCCGTGCCTGTGGGGTAGACTTTATCTTTCACACGGTCCGTGCCTGTGGGATAGACTTTATCTTTCACATGGTCCGGGCCTGTGGAATAGACTCTATCATTCACCCGGTCCGTGGCTGTGGGATAGACTCTATCTTTCACATGGTCCGTGGCTGTGGGATTACACTCTATCTTTCACACGGTCCATGGCTGTCGGGTAGACTTTATCTTTCACATGGTCTGTGGCTGTGGGGTAGACTTTATCTTTCACACGGTATATGGCTGTGGGATAGATTTTATCTTTCACATGGTCCGTGGCAGTGGGTTAGACGTTATCTTTAACACGGTCCGTGGCTGTGGGAACAGACTCTATCTTTCACACTGTCCGTGCCTGTGGGAAAGACTTTATCTTTCACACGGTCCGTGGCTGTGCGGTAGACTTTATCTTTCACACGGTCTTTGGCTGTGGGGTAGACTTTATTTTTCACATGGTCCGTGGCTGTGGTAGTAGACTTTATCTTTCACACGTTCCGTGGCTGTGGGAATAGACTTTATGTTTTACACGGTCCGTGGCTCTGGGAATAGACTTTATCTTTCACACGGTCCGTGCATGTGGGGTAGGCTTTATCTTTCACACGGTCCGTGGTTCGGGATAGAGTTTATCTTTCACACGGTCCGTGGTTGTGGGATAGACTTTATCTTTCACATGGTCCGTGGCTGGGGGTTGACTTTATCTTTCACATGGTCCGTGGCTGTGGGATAACCTCTATCATTCACACAGGCCGTGGCTGTTGGAATAGACTCTATCTTTCATACGGTCCATGGCTGTGGGATAGACTTTATCTTTCACACGGTCCTTGGCTGTGGGGTTGACTTTATTTTTCACATGGTCCGTGGCTGTGGTAGTAGACTTTATCTTTCACACGGTCCGTGGCTGTGGGAATAGACTTTATGTTTCACACGGTCCGTGGCTCTGGGAATAGACTTTATCTTTCACACGGTCCGTGCCTGTGGGGTAGAATTTACTTTCACACGGTCCGTGCCTGAGGGATAGACTCTATCTTGCACATGGTCTGTCGCTCTGGGAATAGACTATATCTTTCACACGGTCCATCGCTGTGGGTTAGACTTTATCTTTCTCTCAGTCCGTGGTTGTCGGATAGACTTTATCTTTCACACGGTCCGTGGCTGTGGGAATAGACTCTATCTTTCATACGCTCCGTGCTTGTGGGATAGACTTTATCTTTCACACGGTCTGTGCCTGTGGGATAGACTTTTCTTTCTCACGGTCCGTGGCTGTGGGGTAGACTTTATCTTTCACACGGTCCGTGCCTGTGGGATAGACTTTATCTTTCACACGTTCCGTGTCTGTGGGGTAGACTTTATCTTTCACACGGTCCCAGGCTGTGGGAGTAGACTTTATCATTCATACGGTCCATGTCTGTGGGAATAGAGTTTATGTTTCACAAGGTCCGTGGCTCTGGGAAGAGACTTTATCTTTCACATGGTCCGTGGCTGTGGGGTAGACTTTATCTTTCACATGGTCCGTGGCTGCGGGGTAGACTTTATCTTTCACATGGTCCGTGGCTGTCGGGTAGACTTTAACTTTCACATGGCCCGTGGCTGTGGGATAGCCTCTATCATTCACACAGTCCGTGGCTGTGGGAATAGACTCTATCTTTCACAGGGTCCATGGCTGTGGGATAGACTTTATCTTTCACACGGTCCGTGGCTGTGGGGTAGACTTTATTTTTCACACGGTCCGTGGCTGTGGTAGTAGACTTTATCTTTCACACGGTCTGTGGCTGTGGGAATAGACTTTATGTTTCACACAGTCCGTGGCTCTGCGAATAGACTTTATCTTTCACACGGTCCGTGCCTGTGGGGTAGACTTTATCTTTCACATGGTCCGTGCCTGTGGGATAGACTCTATCTTGCACATGGTCTGTCGCTGTGGGAATAGACTCTATCTTTCACACGGTCCGTGCCTGTGGGATAAACTTTATCTTTCACATGGTCCGTGGCTGTGAGATAGACTTTATCTTTCACTCGGTCCGTGACTCTGGGAATAGAGTTTATCTTTCTCTCAGTCCGTGCCTGTGGGATAGACTTTATCATTCACACGGTCCGTGCCTGTGGGATAGACTCTATCTTTCACACGGTCCGTGGCTGTGGGATTAGACTCTATCTTTCACATTGTCCATGGCTGTGGGATTAGACTCTATCTTTCACACGGTCCATGGCTGTGGGTTAGACTTTATCTTTCACATGGTCCGTGGCTGTGGGGTAGACTTTATCATTCACATGGTCCGTGCCTGTGGGATAGACTCTAACTTTCACATGTTCCGTGCCTGTGGGATAGACTCTGTCTTTCAAATGGTCCGCTGCTGTGGGATTAGACTCTATCTTTCACACGTTCCATGGCTGTGGGGTGGACTTTATCTTTCACATGGTCCCAGGATGTGGGGTAGACTTTATCTTTCACACGGTATGTGGCTGTGGGGTAGATTTTATCTTTCACACTGTCCGTGGCTGTGGGATAGACTTTATCTTTCAAATGGCCCGTGGCAGTGGGGTAGACTTTATCTTTCACACGGCCCATGCCTGTGGGATAGACTTTTTCTTTCACACTGCCCGTGGCTGTGGGGTAGACTTTATCTTTCATATGGCCCGTTCCTGTGGGATAGACTTTATCTTTCACACGGCCCATGCCTGTGGGATAGACTTTTTCTTTCACACTGCCCGTGGCTGTGGGGTAGACTTTATCTTTCATATGGCCCGTTCCTGTGGGATAGACTTTATCTTTCACACGGTCCGTGCCTATGGGATAGACTTTGTCTTTCACACGGCCCGTGGCTGCGGGGTAGACTTTATCTTTCACACGGCCAGTGGCTGTGGATTAGACTTTATCTTTCACACGTTTCGTGCCTGTGGGGTAGACTTTATCTTCACATGGTCCGTGCCTGTGGGATAGAATTTATCTTTCACATGGTCCGTGCCTGTGGGATACACTGTATCATTCATCCGGTCCGTGGCTGTGGGATAGACTCTATCTTTCACATGGTCCGTGGCTGTGGGATTAGACTCTATCTTTCACACGGTCCATGGCTGTCGGGTAGACTTTATCTTTCACATGGTCCGTGGCTGTGGGGTAGACTTTATCTTTCACACGGTCCGTGGCTGTGGGAACAGACTCTATCTTTCACACTGTCCGTGCCTGTGGGAAAGACTTTATCTTTCACACGGTCCGTGGCTGTGCGGTAGACTTTATCTTTCACACGGTCCGTGGCTGTGGGATAGACTTTATCTTTCACACGGTCCATGCCTGAGGGATAGACTTTTTCACACGGTCCGTGCCTGTGGGATAGACTTTATCTTTCACACGGTCCGTGGCTTTGGTGAAGACTTTATCTTTCACACGGTTCGTGGCTGTGGTGTAGACTTTATCTTTCACACGGTCCGTGGCTGGGGGTAGACTTTATCTTTCACACGGTCCGTGCCTGTGGGATAGACTTTATCTTTCACACGGTCCGTGGCTCTGTGGTAGACTTTATCTTTCACACGGTCCGTGCCTGTGGGATAGACTTTATCTTTCACACGGTCCCAGGCTGTGGGAGTAGACTTTATCGTTCATACGGTTCATGTCTGTGGGAATAGACTTTATGTTTCACAATGTCCGTGGCTCTGGGAAGAGACTTTATCTTTCACATGGTCCGTGGCTGTGGGGTAGACTTTATCTTTCACATGGTCCATGACTGTGGGATAGACTTTATCTTTCACATGGTCCGTGGCTGTGGGATAACCTCTATCTTTCACACAGTCCGTGGCTGTTGGAATAGACTCTATCTTTCATACGGTCCATGGCTGTGGGATAGACTTTATCTTTCACACGGTTCTTGGTTGTAGGGTAGACTTTATTTTTCACATGGTCCGTGGCTGTGGTAGTAGACTTTATCTTTCACACGGTCCGTGGCTGTGGGAATAGACTTTATGTTTCACACGGTCCGTAGCTCTGGGAATAGACTTTATTTTTCACACGGTCCGTGCCTGTGGGGTAGACTTTAGCTTTCACAAGGTCCGTGGCTGTGGGATAGACTTTATCTTTCACACGGTCCGTGGCTGTGGAATAGACTTTATCTTTCACACGGTCCATGCCTGTGGGATAGACTTTTTCACACGGTCCTTGGACTGGGGTAGACTTTATCTTTCACATGGTCCGTGGCTGTGGGAGTAGTCTTTATGTTTCGCACAGGTCCGTGGCTGTGGGAATAGACTTTATGTTTCACAAGGTCCGTGGCTCTGGGAATAGAATTTATCTTTCACATGGTCCATGGCTGTGTGATAGACTGTATCTTTCACACGGTCCGTGGCTGTGGGATAGACTTTATCTTTCACACGGTACGTGCCAGTGGAATAGACTTTATCTTTCACACGTTCGTTAGATGTGGGAACAGACTCTATCTTTCACACGGTCTGTGGCTGTGGGATAGACTCTATCTTTCACACGGTCCATGGCTGTGGAGTAGACTTTATCTTTCACACGGTCCGTGGCTGTGGGGTAGACTTTATCTTTCAACACGGCCCGTGGCTGTGGGGTAGACTTTATCTTTCACATGGCCCGTGCCTGTGGGGTAGACTTTATCTTTCACACTGTCCGTGCCTGTGGGGTAGACGTTATCTTTCACATGGTCCGTGGCTGTGGGGTAGACTTTATCTTTCACACGGCCCGTGGTTGTGGGGTAGAGTTTATCTTTCACACGGCCCGTGGCTGTGGAGTAGTCTTTATCTTTCACATGGTCCGTGGCTGTGGGGTAGACTTTATCTTTCACACGGTCCGTGCCTGTGGGAAAGACTCCATCTTTCACACGGTCCGTGACTGTGGGATAGACTTTTTCTTTCACATGGTCCGTGGCTGTGGGAATAGACTCTATCTTTCACACGGTCCGTGGCTGTGGGATAGACTTTATCTTTCACACGGTCCATGGCTGTGGGAATAGACTCTATCTTTCACACGGTCCATGGCTGTGGGAAAGACTTTATCTTTCGCACGGACCGTGGCTGTGTGGTAGACTTTATCTTTCATACAGTCCGTGGCTTTGGGGTAGACATTATCTTTCACACGATCCGTGCCTTTGGAATAGACTTTATCTTTCACATGGTCCGTGGCTCTGGTATAGACTTTATCTTTCACACGGTAAGTGGCTGTGTGATAGACTTTTTCACACGGTCCGTGCCTGTGGGATAGACTTTATCTTTCACATGGTCCATGGCTGTGGGATAGACTTTTTGACACGGTCCGTGCCTGTGGGATAGACTTTATCTTTCACACGTTCCGTGGCTGTCGGATAGACTTTATCTTTCACAAGGTCCGTGCCTGTGGGACAGACTTTATCTTTCAAACGGTCCGTGGCTGTGGGATAGACTTTATCTTTCACAAGGTCCGTGCCTGTGGGGTAGACATTATCTTTCACACGGTCCGTGGATGTGGGGTAGACTTGATCTTTCAAACGGTCCGTGGCTGTGGGAATAGACTCTATCTTTCACACGGTCCGTGCCTGTGGGATAGACTTTATCTTTCACACGGTCCGTGCCTGTGGGGTAGACATTATCTTTCACACGGTTCGTGGATGTGGGGTAGACTTTATCGTTCACACGGTCCGTATCTGTGGGGTAGACTTTATCTTTCACACGGTCCGTGCCTGTGGGATAGACTTTATCTTTCACATGGTCCGTGGCTGTGGGATAGACTCTATCTTTCACACGGTCGTTTCCTGTGGGGTAGACTCTATCTTTCACACGGTCCGTGACTGTGGGGCAGACTTTATCTTTCACACGGTCCGTGGCTGTGGGAACAGTCTGTATCATTCACACTGTCCACGGCTGTGGGGTGAACTTTATCTTTCACACGGTCCGTGCCTGTGGCATAGACTTTATCTTTCACATGGTCTGTGGCTGAGGGATAGACTTTTTCACACGGTCCGTGGCTGTGGGATAGACTTTATCTTTCACACGGTCCGTTCCTGTGGGATAGACTTTATCTTTCACACGGTCCGTGCCTGTGGGTTAGACTTTATCGTTCACATGATCCGTGGCTGTGGGATAGACTCTATCTTTCACACGGTCGCTGGCTGTGGGAATAGACTCTATCTTTCACACGGTCCGTGCCTGTGGGATAGACTTTATTTTTCACACGGTCCGTGGCTGGGGTGGACTTTATCTTTCACACGGCCCGTGCCTGTGGGGTAGACTTAATCTTTCACAAGGCCCGTGGCTGTGGTATAGACTTTATGTTTCACACGGTCCGTGGCTGTGAGAATAGACTTTTTCTTTCACACGGTCCGTGGCTGCGGGAATAGACTTTATCTTTCACACGGTCCGTGCCTGTGGGATAGACTTTATCTTTCACACGGTCCGTGGCTGTGGGATAGACTCTATCTTTCCCTCGGTCCATGCCTGTGGGATAGCCTCTATCTTTCACACGGTCTGCGGCTGTGGGAATAGACTTTATCTTTCACACAGTCCATGCCTGTGGGATAGACTCTATCTTTCACATGGTCCATGGCTGTGGGATAGCCTCTATCTTTCACACGGTCCGTGGCTGTGTGAATAGGCTTTATCTTTCACACGGTCCGTGGCTGTGGGGTAGACTTTATCTTTCACAAGCTCCGTGGCTGTGGGATAGACTTTATCTTTCACACGGTCCGTGTCTTTGTGGTAGACTTTATCTTTCACACGGTAGGTGGCTGTGGGAGTAGACTTTATCTTTCACACGGTCCGTGGCTGTGCGAATAGACTTTATCTTTAACATGGTCCGTGGCTGTGGGATAGACTTTTTCACACGGTCCGTGGCTGTGGGATAGACTTTATCTTTCACACGGTCCGTGCCTGTGGGATAGAGTTTATCTTTCACATGATCCGTGGCTATGGGATAGACTTTATCTTTCACACGTTCGTTAGATGTGGGAACAGACTCTATCTTTCACACGGTCCGTGGCTGTGGGATAGCCTCCATCTTTCACACGGTCCGTGGCTGTGGGGTAGACTTTATCTTTCACACGGTCCGTGGCTGTGGGGTAGACTTTATCTTTCACACGGCCCGTGGCTGTGGGGTAGACTTTATCTTTCACATGGCCCGTGCCTGTGGGGTAGACTTTATCTTTCACACGGTCCGTGCCTGTGGGGTAGACATTATCTTTCACATGGTCCGTGCATGTGGGTTCGACTTTATATTTCACACGGTCCGTGGCTGTGGGGTAGACTTTATCTTTCACATGGTCTGTGGCTGAGGGATAGACTTTTTCACACGGTCCGTGGCTGTGGGATAGACTTTATCTTTCACACGGTCCGTTCCTGTGGGATAGACTTTATCTTTCACACGGTCCGTGCCTGTGGGTTAGACTTTATCGTTCACATGATCCGTGGCTGTGGGATAGACTCTATCTTTCACACGGTCGCTGGCTGTGGGAATAGACTCTATCTTTCACACGGTCCGTGCCTGTGGGATAGACTTTATTTTTCACACGGTCCGTGGCTGGGGTGGACTTTATCTTTCACACGGCCCGTGCCTGTGGGGTAGACTTAATCTTTCACACGGCCCGTGGCTGTGGTGTAGACTTTATGTTTCACACGGTCCGTGGCTGTGAGAATAGACTTTTTCTTTCACACGGTCCGTGGCTGCGGGAATAGACTTTATCTTTCACACGGTCCGTGCCTGTGGGATAGACTTTATCTTTCACACGGTACGTGCCAGTGGAATAGACTTTATCTTTCACACGTTCGTTAGATGTGGGAACAGACTCTATCTTTCACACGGTCTGTGGCTGTGGGATAGACTCTATCTTGCACATGGTCTGTCGCTGTGGGAATAGACTCTATCTTTCACACGGTCCGTGCCTGTGGGATAAACTTTATCTTTCACATGGTCCGTGGCTGTGAGATAGACTTTATCTTTCACTCGGTCCGTGGCTCTGGGAATAGAGTTTATCTTTCTCTCAGTCCGTGCCTGTGGGATAGACTTTATCATTCACACGGTCCGTGCCTGTGGGATAGACTCTATCTTTCACACGGTCCGTGGCTGTGGGATTAGACTCTATCTTTCACATTGTCCATGGCTGTGGGATTAGACTCTATCTTTCACACGGTCCATGGCTGTGGGTTAGACTTTATCTTTCACATGGTCCGTGGCTGTGGGGTAGACTTTATCATTCACATGGTCCGTGCCTGTGGGATAGACTCTAACTTTCACATGTTCCGTGCCTGTGGGATAGACTCTGTCTTTCAAATGGTCCGCTGCTGTGGGATTAGACTCTATCTTTCACACGTTCCATGGCTGTGGGGTGGACTTTATCTTTCACATGGTCCCAGGATGTGGGGTAGACTTTATCTTTCACACGGTATGTGGCTGTGGGGTAGATTTTATCTTTCACACTGTCCGTGGCTGTGGGATAGACTTTATCTTTCAAATGGCCCGTGGCAGTGGGGTAGACTTTATCTTTCACACGGCTCATGCCTGTGGGATAGACTTTTTCTTTCACACTGCCCGTGGCTGTGGGGTAGACTTTATCTTTCATATGGCCCGTTCCTGTGGGATAGACTTTATCTTTCACACGGCCCATGCCTGTGGGATAGACTTTTTCTTTCACACTGCCCGTGGCTGTGGGGTAGACTTTATCTTTCATATGGCCCGTTCCTGTGGGATAGACTTTATCTTTCACACGGTCCGTGCCTATGGGATAGACTTTGTCTTTCACACGGCCCGTGGCTGCGGGGTAGACTTTATCTTTCACACGGCCAGTGGCTGTGGATTAGACTTTATCTTTCACACGTTTCGTGCCTGTGGGGTAGACTTTATCTTCACATGGTCCGTGCCTGTGGGATAGAATTTATCTTTCACATGGTCCGTGCCTGTGGGATACACTGTATCATTCATCCGGTCCGTGGCTGTGGGATAGACTCTATCTTTCACATGGTCCGTGGCTGTGGGATTAGACTCTATCTTTCACACGGTCCATGGCTGTCGGGTAGACTTTATCTTTCACATGGTCCGTGGCTGTGGGGTAGACTTTATCTTTCACGCGGTCCGTGGCTGTGGGAACAGACTCTATCTTTCACACTGTCCGTGCCTGTGGGAAAGACTTTATCTTTCACACGGTCCGTGGCTGTGCGGTAGACTTTATCTTTCACACGGTCCGTGGCTGTGGGATAGACTTTATCTTTCACACGGTCCATGCCTGAGGGATAGACTTTTTCACACGGTCCGTGCCTGTGGGATAGACTTTATCTTTCACACGGTCCGTGGCTTTGGTGTAGACTTTATCTTTCACACGGTTCGTGGCTGTGGTGTAGACTTTATCTTTCACACGGTCCGTGGCTGGGGGGTAGACTTTATCTTTCACACGGTCCGTGCCTGTGGGATAGACTTTATCTTTCACACGGTCCGTGCCTGTGGGATAGACTTTATCTTTCACACGGTCCCAGGCTGTGGGAGTAGACTTTATCGTTCATACGGTTCATGTCTGTGGGAATAGACTTTATGTTTCACAATGTCCGTGGCTCTGGGAAGAGACTTTATCTTTCACATGGTCCGTGGCTGTGGGGTAGACTTTATCTTTCACATGGTCCATGACTGTGGGATAGACTTTATCTTTCACATGGTCCGTGGCTGTGGGATAACCTCTATCTTTCACACAGTCCGTGGCTGTTGGAATAGACTCTATCTTTCATACGGTCCATGGCTGTGGGATAGACTTTATCTTTCACACGGTTCTTGGTTGTAGGGTAGACTTTATTTTTCACATGGTCCGTGGCTGTGGTAGTAGACTTTATCTTTCACACGGTCCGTGGCTGTGGGAATAGACTTTATGTTTCACACGGTCCGTAGCTCTGGGAATAGACTTTATTTTTCACACGGTCCGTGCCTGTGGGGTAGACTTTAGCTTTCACAAGGTCCGTGGCTGTGGGATAGACTTTATCTTTCACACGGTCCGTGGCTGTGGAATAGACTTTATCTTTCACACGGTCCATGCCTGTGGGATAGACTTTTTCACACGGTCCTTGGACTGGGGTAGACTTTATCTTTCACATGGTCCGTGGCTGTGGGAGTAGTCTTTATGTTTCGCACAGGTCCGTAGCTGTGGGAATAGACTTTATGTTTCACAAGGTCCGTGGCTCTGGGAATAGAATTTATCTTTCACATGGTCCATGGCTGTGTGATAGACTGTATCTTTCACACGGTCCGTGGCTGTGGGATAGACTTTATCTTTCACACGGTACGTGCCAGTGGAATAGACTTTATCTTTCACACGTTCGTTAGATGTGGGAACAGACTCTATCTTTCACACGGTCTGTGGCTGTGGGATAGACTCTATCTTTCACACGGTCCATGGCTGTGGAGTAGACTTTATCTTTCACACGGTCCGTGGCTGTGGGGTAGACTTTATCTTTCAACACGGCCCGTGGCTGTGGGGTAGACTTTATCTTTCACATGGCCCGTGCCTGTGGGGTAGACTTTATCTTTCACACTGTCCGTGCCTGTGGGGTAGACATTATCTTTCACATGGTCCGTGGCTGTGGGGTAGACTTTATCTTTCACACGGCCCGTGGTTGTGGGGTAGAGTTTATCTTTCACACGGCCCGTGGCTGTGGAGTAGTCTTTATCTTTCACATGGTCCGTGGCTGTGGGGTAGACTTTATCTTTCACACGGTCCGTGCCTGTGGGAAAGACTCCATCTTTCACACGGTCCGTGACTGTGGGATAGACTTTTTCTTTCACATGGTCCGTAGCTGTGGGAATAGACTCTATCTTTCACACGGTCCGTGGCTGTGGGATAGACTTTATCTTTCACACGGTCCATGGCTGTGGGAATAGACTCTATCTTTCACACGGTCCATGGCTGTGGGAAAGACTTTATCTTTCGCACGGACCGTGGCTGTGTGGTAGACTTTATCTTTCATACAGTCCGTGGCTTTGGGGTAGACATTATCTTTCACACGATCCGTGCCTTTGGAATAGACTTTATCTTTCACATGGTCCGTGGCTCTGGTATAGACTTTATCTTTCACACGGTAAGTGGCTGTGTGATAGACTTTTTCACACGGTCCGTGCCTGTGGGATAGACTTTATCTTTCACATGGTCCATGGCTGTGGGATAGACTTTTTGACACGGTCCGTGCCTGTGGGATAGACTTTATCTTTCACACGTTCCGTGGCTGTCGGATAGACTTTATCTTTCACAAGGTCCGTGCCTGTGGGACAGACTTTATCTTTCACACGGTGCGTGCCTGTGGGGTAGACATTATCTTTCACACGGTTCGTGGATGTGGGGTAGACTTTATCGTTCACACGGTCCGTGGCTGTGGGGTAGACTTTATCTTTCACACGGTCCGTGCCTGTGGGATAGACTTTATCTTTCACATGGTCCGTGGCTGTGGGATAGACTCTATCTTTCACACGGTCGTTTCCTGTGGGGTAGACTCTATCTTTCACACGGTCCATGACTGTGGGGCAGACTTTATCTTTCACACGGTCCGTGGCTGTGGGAACAGTCTGTATCATTCACACTGTCCACGGCTGTGGGGTGAACTTTATCTTTCACACGGTCCGTGCCTGTGGCATAGACTTTATCTTTCACATGGTCTGTGGCTGAGGGATAGACTTTTTCACACGGTCCGTGGCTGTGGGATAGACTTTATCTTTCACACGGTCCGTTCCTGTGGGATAGACTTTATCTTTCACACGGTCCGTGCCTGTGGGTTAGACTTTATCGTTCACATGATCCGTGGCTGTGGGATAGACTCTATCTTTCACACGGTCGCTGGCTGTGGGAATAGACTCTATCTTTCACACGGTCCGTGCCTGTGGGATAGACTTTATTTTTCACACGGTCCGTGGCTGGGGTGGACTTTATCTTTCACACGGCCCGTGCCTGTGGGGTAGACTTAATCTTTCACAAGGCCCGTGGCTGTGGTATAGACTTTATGTTTCACACGGTCCGTGGCTGTGAGAATAGACTTTTTCTTTCACACGGTCCGTGGCTGCGGGAATAGACTTTATCTTTCACACGGTCCGTGCCTGTGGGATAGACTTTATCTTTCACACGGTCCGTGGCTGTTGGATAGACTCTATCTTTCCCTCGGTCCATGCCTGTGGGATAGCCTCTATCTTTCACACGGTCTGTGGCTGTGGGAATAGACTTTATCTTTCACACAGTCCATGCCTGTGGGATAGACTCTATCTTTCACATGGTCCATGGCTGTGGGATAGCCTCTATCTTTCACACGGTCCGTGGCTGTGTGAATAGGCTTTATCTTTCACACGGTCCGTGGCTGTGGGGTAGACTTTATCTTTCACAAGCTCCGTGGCTGTGGGATAGACTTTATCTTTCACACGGTCCGTGTCTTTGTGGTAGACTTTATCTTTCACACGGTAGGTGGCTGTGGGAGAAGACTTTATCTTTCACACGGTCCGTGGCTGTGCGAATAGACTTTATCTTTAACATGGTCCGTGGCTGTGGGATAGACTTTTTCACACGGTCCGTGGCTGTGGGATAGACTTTATCTTTCACACGGTCCGTGCCTGTGGGATAGAGTTTATCTTTCATATGATCCGTGGCTGTGGGATAGACTTTATCTTTCACACGTTCGTTAGATGTGGGAACAGACTCTATCTTTCACACGGTCCGTGGCTGTCGGATAGCCTCTATCTTTCACACGGTCCGTGGCAGTGGGGTAGACTTTATCTTTCACACGGTCCGTGGCTGTGGGGTAGACTTTATCTTTCACATGGCCCGTGCCTGTGGGGTAGACTTTATCTTTCACACGGTCCGTGCCTGTGGGGTAGACATTATCTTTCACATGGTCCGTGCATGTGGGGTCGACTTTATATTTCACACGGTCCGTGGCTGTGGGGTAGACTTTATCTTTCACACGGCCCGTGGCTGTGGGGTAGAGTTTATCTTTCACACGGCCCGTGGCTGTGGAGTAGACTTTTTCTTTCACATGGTCCGTGGCTGAGGGGTAGACTTTATCTTTCACACGGTCCGTGCCTGTGGGAAAGACTCCATCTTTCACACGGTCCGTGGCTTGGGATACACTTTTTCTTTCACATGGTCCGTGGCTGTGGGAATAGACTCTATCTTTCACACGGTCTGTGGCTGTGGGATAGACTTTATCTTTCACACGGTCCATGGCTGTGGGAATAAACTCTATCTTTCACACGGTCCGTGGCTGTGTGAAAGACTTTATCTTTCGCACGGCCCGTGGCTGTGTGGTAGACTTTATCTTTCATACAGTCCGTGGCTGTGGGGTAGACTTTATCTTTCACACGGTCCGTGCCTGTGGAGTAGACTTTATCTTTCACATGGTCCGTGGCTCTGGTATAGACTTTATCTTTCACACGGTAAGTGGCTGTGTGATAGACTTTTTCACACGGTCCGTGCCTGTGGGATAGACTTTATCTTTCACATGATCCGTGGCTGTGGGATAGACTTTTTGACACGGTCTGTGCCTGTGCGATAGACTTTATCTTTCACACGTTCCGTGGCTGTCGGATAGACTTTATCTTTCACAAGGTCCGTACCTGTGGGATAGACTTTATCTTTCAAATGGTCCGTGGCTGTGGGATAGACTTTAACTTTCACAAGGTCCATGCCTGTGGGGTAGACATTATCTTTCACATGGTCCGTGGATGTGGGGTAGACTTTATCTTTCAAACGGTCCGTGGCTGTGGGAATAGACTCTATCTTTCACACGGTCCGTGCCTGTGGGATAGACTTTATCTTTCACACTGTCCGTGCCGGGGGGGTAGACATTATCTTTCACACGGTTCGTGGATGTTGGGTAGACTTTATCGTTCACACGGTCCGTGGCTGTGGGGTTGACTTTATCTTTCACACGGTCCGTGCCTGTGGGATAGACTTTATCTTTCACACGGTCCGTGGCTGTGGGATAGACTCTATCTTTCACACGGTCGTTTCCTGTGGGGTAGACTCTATCTTTCACACGGTTCATGGCTGTTGGAATAGACTTTATCTTTCACACGGTCCGTGGTGTGGGATAGACTTTATCTTTCACACGGTCCGTGCCTGTGGGATAGACTTTATCTTTCACACGGCCCGTGGCTCTGGGCAAGAGTTTATCTTTCACACTGCCCGTGGCTGTGGGGTAGACTTTATCTTTCACACGGCCCGTGCCTGTGGGGTAGACTTTACCTTTCACATGGTCCGTGGCTGTGGGGTAGACTTTATCTTTCACACGGCCCGTGGCTGTGAGGTAGACTTTCTCTTTCACATGGCCCGTGGCAGTGGATTAGACTTTATCATTTACACGGTCCATGGCTGTGGGGTAGACTTTATCTTTCACACGGCCCGTGGCTGTGAGGTAGACTTTCTCTTTCACACGGCCCGTGGCTGTGGATTAGACTTTATCATTTACACGGTCCATGGCTGTGGGGTAGACTTTATCTTTCACACGGTCCGTGCCTGTGGGTTAGACTTTATCTTTCACATGGTCTGTGGCTGAGGGATAGACTTTTGACAGGGTCCGTGGCTGTGGGATAGACTTTATCTTTCACACGGCCCGTGGCTGTGGGGTAGACTTTATCTTTCACACGGTCCATGGCTGTGGGGTAGACTTTACCTTTCACACGGTCCGTGGCTGTGGGGTAGACTTTACCTTTCACACGGTCCGTGCCTGAGGGATAGACTTTTTCACACGGTCCTTGGCTGTGGGGTAGACTTTATCATTCACATGGTCCGTGGCTGTGGGGTAGTCTTTATCTTTCACACGGTCCGTGCCTGTGGGATAGACTTTTTCACACGGTCCGTGGCTGCGGGGTAGACTTTATCTTTCACACGGCCCGTGGCTGCGGGGTAGACTTTATCTTTCACACGGCCCGTGGTTGCGTGGTAGACTTTATCTTTCACAGGGCCCGTGGCTGTGGGGTAGACTTTATCTTTCACACGGCCCGTGGCTGTGGGGTAGACTTTATCTTTCACACGGTCCATGGCTGTGGGGTAGACTTTACCTTTCACACGGTCCGTGCCTGTGGGATAGACTTTATCTTTCACATGGTCTGTGGCTGAGGGATAGACTTTTTCACACGGTCCGTGGCTGTGGGATAGACTTTATCTTTCACACGGTCCGTTCCTGTGGGATAGACTTTATCTTTCACATGATCCGTGGCTGTGGGATAGACTCTATCTTTGACACGGTCGCTGGCTGTGGGAATAGACTCTATCTTTCACACGGTCCGTGCCTGTGGGATAGACTTTATTTTTCACACGGTCCGTGGCTGTGGGGTAGACTTTATCTTTCACACGGTCCGTGGCTGTGGGATAGACTTTATCTTTCACACGGCCCGTGGTTGCGTGGTAGACTTTATCTTTCACAGGGCCCGTGGCTGTGGGGTAGACTTTATCTTTCACACGGCCCGTGGCTGTGGGGTAGACTTTATCTTTCACACGGTCCGTGGCTGTGGGGTAGACTTTACCTTTCACACGGTCCGTGCCTGTGGGATAGACTTTATCTTTCACATGGTCTGTGGCTGAGGGATAGACTTTTTCACACGGTCCGTGGCTGTGGGATAGACTTTATCTTTCACACGGTCCGTTCCTGTGGGATAGACTTTATCTTTCACATGATCCGTGGCTGTGGGATAGACTCTATCTTTCACACGGTCGCTGGCTGTGGGAATAGACTCTATCTTTCACACGGTCCGTGCCTGTGGGATAGACTTTATTTTTCACACGGTCCGTGGCTGTGGGGTAGACTTTATCTTTCACACGGTCCGTGGCTGTGGGATAGACTTTATGTTTCACACGGCCCGTGGCTCTGGGCAAGACTTTATCTTTCACACTGCCCGTGGCTGTGGGGTAGACTTTATCTTTCACATGGTCCGTGGCTGTGGGGTAGACTTTATCTTTCACACGGCCCGTGGCTGTGAGGTAGACTTTCTCTTTCACATGGCCCGTGGCAGTGGATTAGACTTTATCATTTACACGGTCCATGGCTGTGGGGTAGACTTTATCTTTCACACGGCCCGTGGCTGTGAGGTAGACTTTCTCTTTCACACGGCCCGTGGCTGTGGATTAGACTTTATCATTTACACGGTCCACGGCTGTGGGGTAGACTTTATCTTTCACACGGTCCGTGCCTGTGGGTTAGACTTTATCTTTCACATGGTCTGTGGCTGAGGGATAGACTTTTGACAGGGTCCGTGGCTGTGGGATAGACTTTATCTTTCACACGGCCCGTGGCTGTGGGGTAGACTTTATCTTTCACACGGTCCGTGGCTGTGGGGTAGACTTTACCTTTCACACGGTCCGTGGCTGTGGGGTAGACTTTACCTTTCACACGGTCCGTGCCTGAGGGATAGACTTTTTCACACGGTCCTTGGCTGTGGGGTAGACTTTATCTTTCACATGGTCCGTGGCTGTGGGGTAGACTTTATCTTTCACACGGTCCGTGCCTGTGGGATAGACTTTTTCACACGGTCCGTGGCTGCGGGGTAGACTTTATCTTTCACACGGCCCGTGGCTGCGGGGTAGACTTTATCTTTCACACGGCCCGTGGCTGCGGGGTAGACTTTATCTTTCACAGGGCCCGTGGCTGTGGGGTAGACTTTATCTTTCACACGGCCCGTGGCTGTGGGGTAGACTTTATCTTTCACACGGTCCGTGGCTGTGGGGTAGACTTTACCTTTCACACGGTCCGTGGCTGTGGGGTAGACTTTATCTTTCACACGGTCCGTACCTGTGGGGTAGACATTATCTTTCACAAGGTCAGTGGCTGTGGGGTAGACTTTATCTTTCACACAGCCCTTGCCTGTGGCATAGCCTTTATCTTTAACACGGCCCGTGCCTGTGGCATAGACTTTATCTTTCACACGGCCCGTGCCTGTGGGGTAGACTTAATCTTTTACACGGCCCGTGGCTGTGGGGTAGACTTTATGTTTCACACCGTCCATGGCTGTGGGAATAGACTTTATCTTTCACACGGTCCGTGGCTGTGGGAATAGACTTTATCTTTCACACGGTCCGTTCCTGTGGGATAGACTTTATCTTTCACACGGTCCGATACTGTGGGATAGACTCTATCTTTCCCTCGGTCCATGCCTGTGGGATAGCCTCTATCTTTCACACGGTCCGTGGCTGTGGGAATAGACTTTATCTTTCACACAGTCCATGCCTGTGGGATAGACTCTATCTTTCACATAGTCCGTGGCTGTGCGATAGCCTCTATCTATCACACGGTCCGTGGCTGTGTGAATAGGCTTTATCTTTCACACGGTCCATGGCTGTGGGGTAGACTTTATCTTTCACAAGCTCCGTGGCTGTGGGATAGACTTTATCTTTCACACGGTCCGTGTCTTTGTGGTAGACTTTATCTTTCACACGGTAGGTGGCTGTGGGAGTAGACTTTATCTTTCACACGGTCCGTGGCTGTGCAAATAGACTTTATCTTTCACATGGTCCGTGGCGGTGGGATAGACTTTTTCACACGGTCCGTGGCTGTGGGATAGACTTTATCTTTCACACGGTCCGTGGCTGTGGGATAGACTTTATCTTTCACACGGTCCGTGCCTGTGGGATAGACTTTATCTTTCACATGATCCGTGGCTGTGGGATAGACTTTATCTTTCACACGTTCGTTAGATGTGGGAACAGACTCTATCTTTCACACGGTCTGTGGCTGTGGGATAGACTCTATCTTTCACACGGTCCGTGGCTGTGGGGTAGACTTTATCTTTCACACGGTCCGTGGCTGTGGGGTAGACTTTATCTTTCACACGGCCCGTCGCTGTGGGGTAGACTTTATCTTTCACATGGCCCGTGCCTATGGGGTAGACTTTATCTTTCACACGGTCCGTGCCTGTGGGGTAGACATTATCTTTCACATGGTCTGTGCATGTGGGGTAGACTTTATCTTTCACACGGTCCGTGGCTGTGGGGTAGACTTTATCTTTCACACGGCCCGTGGCTGTGGGGTAGAGTTATCTTGCACACGGCCTGTGGCTGTGGAGTAGACTTTATCTTTCACACGGTCCGTGGCTGTGGGGTAGACTTTATCTTTCACACGGCCCGTGGCTGTGGGGTAGACTTTATCTTGCACACGGCCCGTGGCTGTGGAGTAGACTTTATCTTTCACACGGTCCGTGGCTGTGGGGTAGACTTTATCTTTCACACGGCCCGTGGCTGTGGGGTAGACTTTATCTTGCACACGGCCCGTGGCTGTGGAGTAGACTTTATCTTTCACACGGCCCGTGGCTGTGGAGTAGACTTTATCTTTCACACGATCCATGGCTGTGGGAATAGACTCTATCTTTCACACGGTCCGTGGCTGTGGGAAAGACTTTATCTTTCGCACGGCCAGTGGCTGTGTGGTAGACTTTATCTTTCATACAGTCCGTGGCTGTGGGGTAGACATTATCTTTCACACGGTCCGTGCCTGTGGAATAGACTTTATCTTTCACATGGTCCGTGGCTCAGGTATAGACTTTATCTTTCACACGGTAAGTGGCTGTGTGATAGACTTTTTCACACGGTCCGTGCCTGTGGGATAGACTTTATCTTTCACATGGTCCGTGGCTGTGGGATAGACTTTTTGACACGGTCCGTGCCTGTGGGATAGACTTTATCTTTCACACGTTCCGTGGCTGTCGGATAGACTTTATCTTTCACAAGGTCCGTGCCTGTGGGATAGACTTTATCTTTCAAACGGTCCGTGGCTGTGGGATAGACTTTATCTTTCACAAGGTCCGTGCCTGTGGGGTAGACATTATCTTTCTCACGGTCCGTGGATGTGGGGTAGACTTTATCTTTCAAACGGTCCGTGGCTGTGGGAATAGACTCTATCTTTCACACGGTCCGTGCCTGTGGGATAGACTTTATCTTTCACACGGTCCGTGCCTGTGGGGTAGACATTATCTTTCACACGGTTCGTGGATGTGGGGTAGACTTTATCTTTCACACGGTCCGTGGCTGTGTGATAGACTCTATCTTTCACACGGTCGTTTCCTGTGGGGTAGACTCTATCTTTCACATGGTTCATGGCTGTTGGAATAGACTTTATCTTTCACACGGTCCGTGGTGTGTGATAGACTTTATCTTTCACACGGTCCGTGCCTGTGGGATAGACTTTATCTTTCACACGGTCCGTGCCTGTGGGATAGACTTTATCTTTCACATGATCCGTGGCTGTGGGATAGACTTTATCTTTCACACGTTCGTTAGATGTGGGAACAGACTCTATATTTCACACGGTCCGTGGCTGTGGGATAGACTTTATCTTTCACACGGTCCATGGCTGTGGGAATAGACTCTATCTTTCACACGGTCCGTGCCTGTGGGGTAGACATTATCTTTCACACGGTCCGTGGCTGTGGGGTAGACTTCATCTTGCACACGGTCCGTGGCTGTGGGATAGACTTTATCTTTCACACGGTCCGTGGCTGTGGGGCAGACTTTATCTTTCACACGGTCCGTGGCTGTGGTAACAGACTGTACCATTCACACTGTCCACGGCTGTGGGGTGGACTTTATCTTTCACACGGTCCGTGCCTGTGGGATAGACTTTATCTTTCACATGGTCTGTGGCTGAGGGATAGACTTTTTCACACGGTCCGTGGCTGTGGGATAGACTTTATCTTTCACACGGTCCGTTCCTGTGGGATAGACTTTATCTTTCACACGGTCCATGCCTGTGGGATAGATTTTATCTTTCACATGATCCGTGGCTGTGGGATAGACTCTATCTTTCACACGGTCGCTGGCTGTGGGAATAGACTCTATCTTTCACAAGGTCCGTGCCTGTGGGATAGACTTTATTTTTCACACGGTCCGTGGCTGTGGGGTAGACTTTATCTTTCACACGGTCCGTGGCTGTGGGATAGACTTTATCTTTCACACGGCCCGTGGCTCTGGGCAAGACTTTATCTTTCACACTGCCCGTGGATGTGGGGTAGACTTTATCTTTCACACGGCCCGTGCCTGTGGGGTAGACTTTATCTTTCACATGGTCCGTGGCTGTGGGGTAGACTTTATCTTTCACACGGCCCGCGGCTGTGGATTAGACTTTATCATTTACACGGTCCATGGCTGTGGGGTAGACTTTATCTTTCACACGGCCCGTGGCTGTGAGGTAGACTTTATCTTTCACATGGTCTGTGGCTGAGGGATAGACTTTTCACAGGGTCCGTGGCTGCGGGATAGACTTTATCTTTCACACGGCCCGGGGCTGTGGGGTAGACTTTATCTTTCACACGGTCCGTGCCTGTGGGGTAGACTTTATCTTTCACATGGTCCGTGGCTCTGGTATAGACTTTATCTTTCACACGGTAAGTGGCTGTGTGATAGACTTTTTCACACTGTCCGTGCCTGTCGGATAGACTTTATCTTTCACATGGTCCGTGGCTGTGGGATAGACTTTTTGACACGGTCCGTGCCTGTGGGATAGACTTTATCTTTCACACGGTCCGTGCCTGTGGGATAGACTTTATCTTTCACACGGTCCGTGCCTGTCGGATAGACTTTATCTTTCACATGATCCGTGGCTGTGGGATAGACTTTATTTTTCACACGGTCCGTGGCTGTGGGGTAGACTTTATCTTTCACACGGTCCGTGCCTGTGGGATAGACTTTATCTTTCACATGGTCTGTGGCTGAGGGATAGAATTTTTCACACGGTCCGTGGCTGTGGGATAGACTTTATCTTTCACACGGTCCGTTCCTGTGGGATAGACTTTATCTTTCACACGGTCCGTGCCTGTGGGATAGACTTTATCTTTCACATGATCCGTGGCTGTGGGATAGACTCTATCTTTCACACAGTCGCTGGCTGTGGGAATAGACTCTATCTTTCACACGGTCCGTGCCTGTGGGATAGACTTTATTTTTCACACGGTCCGTGGCTGTGGGGTAGACTTTATCTTTCACACGGTCCGTGGCTGTGGGATAGACTTTATCTTTCACACGGCCCGTGGCTCTGGGCAAGACTTTATCTTTCACACTGCCCGTGGCTGTGGGGTAGACTTTATCTTTCACACGGCCCGTGCCTGTGGGGTAGACTTTATCTTTCACATGGTCCGTGGCTGTGGGGTAGACTTTATCTTTCACACGGCCCGTGGCTGTGAGGTAGACTTTCTCTTTCACATGGCCCGTGGCAGTGGATTAGACTTTATCATTTACACGGTCCATGGCTGTGGGGTAGACTTTATCTTTCACACGGCCCGTGGCTGTGAGGTAGACTTTCTCTTTCACACGGCCCGTGGCTGTGGATTAGACTTTATCATTTACACGGTCCACGGCTGTGGTGTAGACTTTATCTTTCACACGGTCCGTGCCTGTGGGATAGACTTTATCTTTCACATGGTCTGTGGCTGAGGGATAGACTTTTCACAGGGTCCGTGGCTGTGGGATAGACTTTATCTTTCACACGGCCCGTGGCTGTGGGGTAGACTTTATCTTTCACACGGTCCGTGGCTGTGGGGTAGACTTTACCTTTCACACGGTCCGTGGCTGTGGGGTAGACTTTACCTTTCACACGGTCCATGCCTGTGGGATAGACTTTATCTTTCACATGGTCCGTGGCTGTGGGATAGCCTCTATCTATCACACGGTCCGTGGCTGTGTGAATAGGCTTTATCTTTCACACGGTCCGTGGCTGTGGGGTAGACTTTATCTTTCACAAGCTCCGTGGCTGTGGGATAGACTTTATCTTTCACACGGTCCGTGTCTTTGTGGTAGACTTTATCTTTCACACGGTAGGTGGCTGTGGGAGTAGACTTTATCTTTCACACGGTCCGTGGCTGTGCAAATAGACTTTATCTTTCACAGGTCCGAAGCGGTGGGATAGACTTTTTCACACGGTCCGTGGCTGTGGGATAGACTTTATCTTTCACACGGTCCGTGCCTGTGGGATAGACTTTATCTTTCACACGGTCCGTGCCTGTGGGATAGACTTTAACTTTCACATGATCCGTGGCTGTGGGATAGACTTTATCTTTCACACGTTCGTTAGATGTGGGAACAGACTCTATCTTTCACACGGTCTGTGGCTGTGGGATAGACTCTATCTTTCACACGGTCCGTGGCTGTGGGGTAGACTTTATCTTTCACACGGTCCGTGGCTGTGGGGTAGACTTTATCTTTCACACGGCCCGTCGCTGTGGGGTAGACTTTATCTTTCACATGGCCCGTGCCTGTGGGGTAGACTTTATCTTTCACACGGTCCGTGGCTGTGGGGTAGACTTTATCTTTCACACGGCCCGTGGCTGTGGGGTAGACTTTCTCTTTCACATGGCCCGTGGCTGTGGATTAGACTTTATCATTTACACGGTCCATGGCTGTGGGGTAGACTTTATCTTTCACACGGCCCGTGGCTGTGAGGTAGACTTTCTCTTTCACACGGCCCGTGGCTGTGGATTAGACTTTATCATTTACACGGTCCACGGCTCTGGGGTAGACTTTATCTTTCACACGGTCCGTGCCTGTGGGTTAGACTTTATCTTTCACATGGTCTGTGGCTGAGGGATAGACTTTTGACAGGGTCCGTGGCTGTGGGATAGACTTTATCTTTCACACGGCCCGTGGCTGTGGGGTAGACTTTATCTTTCACACGGTCCGTGGCTGTGGGGTAGACTTTACCTTTCACACGGTCCGTGGCTGTGGGGTAGACTTTACCTTTCACACGGTCCGTGCCTGAGGGATAGACTTTTTCACATGGTCCTTGGCTGTGGGGTAGACTTTATCTTTCACATGGTCCGTGGCTGTGGGGTAGTCTTTATCTTTCACACGGTCCGTGCCTGTGGGATAGACTTTTTCACACGGTCCGTGGCTGCGGGGTAGACTTTATCTTTCACACGGCCCGTGGCTGCGGGGTAGACTTTATCTTTCACACGGCCCGTGGTTGCGTGGTAGACTTTATCTTTCACAGGGCCCGTGGCTGTGGGGTAGACTTTATCTTTCACACGGCCCGTGGCTGTGGGGTAGACTTTATCTTTCACACGGTCCGTGGCTGTGGGGTAGACTTTACCTTTCACACGGTCCGTGGCTGTGGGGTAGACTTTATCTTTCACACGGTCCGTACCTGTGGGGTAGACATTATCTTTCACAAGGTCAGTGGCTGTGGGGTAGGCTTTATCTTTCACACAGCCCTTGCCTGTGGCATAGCCTTTATCTTTAACACGGCCCGTGCCTGTGGCATAGACTTTATCTTTCACACGGCCCGTGCCTGTGGGGTAGACTTAATCTTTTACACGGCCCGTGGCTGTGGGGTAGACTTTATGTTTCACACCGTCCATGGCTGTGGGAATAGACTTTATCTTTCACACGGTCCGTGGCTGTGGGAATAGACTTTATCTTTCACACGGTCCGTTCCTGTGGGATAGACTTTATCTTTCACACGGTCCGTGACTGTGGGATAGACTCTATCTTTCCCTCGGTCCATGCCTGTGGGATAGCCTCTATCTTTCACACGGTCCGTGGCTGTGGGAATAGACTTTATCTTTCACACAGTCCATGCCTGTGGGATAGACTCTATCTTTCACATAGTCCGTGGCTGTGCGATAGCCTCTATCTATCACACGGTCCGTGGCTGTGTGAATAGGCTTTATCTTTCACACGGTCCGTGGCTGTGGGGTAGACTTTATCTTTCACAAGCTCCGTGGCTGTGGGATAGACTTTATCTTTCACACGGTCCGTGTCTTTGTGGTAGACTTTATCTTTCACACGGTAGGTGGCTGTGGGAGTAGACTTTATCTTTCACACGGTCCGTGGCTGTGCAAATAGACTTTATCTTTCACATGGTCCGTGGCGGTGGGATAGACTTTTTCACACGGTCCGTGGCTGTGGGATAGACTTTATCTTTCACACGGTGCGTGCCTGTGGGATAGACTTTATCTTTCACACGGTCCGTGCCTGTGGGATAGACTTTATCTTTCACATGATCCGTGGCTGTGGGATAGACTTTATCTTTCACACGTTCGTTAGATGTGGGAACAGACTCTATCTTTCACACGGTCTGTGGCTGTGGGATAGACTCTATCTTTCACACGGTCCGTGGCTGTGGGGTAGACTTTATCTTTCACACGGTCCGTGGCTGTGGGGTAGACTTTATCTTTCACACGGCCCGTCGCTGTGGGGTAGACTTTATCTTTCACATGGCCCGTGCCTGTGGGGTAGACTTTATCTTTCACACGGTCCGTGCCTGTGGGGTAGACATTATCTTTCACATGGTCTGTGCATGTGGGGTAGACTTTATCTTTCACACGGTCCGTGGCTGTGGGGTAGACTTTATCTTTCACACGGCCCGTGGCTGTGGGGTAGAGTTATCTTGCACACGGCCTGTGGCTGTGGAGTAGACTTTATCTTTCACACGGTCCGTGGCTGTGGGGTAGACTTTATCTTTCACACGGCCCGTGGCTGTGGGGTAGACTTTATCTTGCACACGGCCCGTGGCTGTGGAGTAGACTTTATCTTTCACACGGTCCGTGGCTGTGGGGTAGACTTTATCTTTCACACGGCCCGTGGCTGTGGGGTAGACTTTATCTTTCACACGGTCCGTGGCTGTGGGGTAGACTTTACCTTTCACACGGTCCGTGGCTGTGGGGTAGACTTTACCTTTCACACGGTCCGTGACTGAGGGATAGACTTTTTCACACGGTCCTTGGCTGTGGGGTAGACTTTATCTTTCACATGGTCCGTGGCTGTGGGGTAGTCTTTATCTTTCACACGGTCCGTGCCTGTGGGATAGACTTTTTCACACGGTCCGTGGCTGCGGGGTAGACTTTATCTTTCACACGGCCCGTGGCTGCGGGGTAGACTTTATCTTTCACACGGCCCGTGGTTGCGTGGTAGACTTTATCTTTCACAGGGCCCGTGGCTGTGGGGTAGACTTTATCTTTCACACGGCCCGTGGCTGTGGGGTAGACTTTATCTTTCACACGGTCCGTGGCTGTGGGGTAGACTTTACCTTTCACACGGTCCGTGGCTGTGGGGTAGACTTTATCTTTCACACGGTCCGTACCTGTGGGGTAGACATTATCTTTCACAAGGTCAGTGGCTGTGGGGTAGACTTTATCTTTCACACAGCCCTTGCCTGTGGCATAGCCTTTATCTTTCACACGGCCCGTGCCTGTGGCATAGACTTTATCTTTCACACGGCCCGTGCCTGTGGGGTAGACTTAATCTTTTACACGGCCCGTGGCTGTGGGGTAGACTTTATGTTTCACACCGTCCATGGCTGTGGGAATAGACTTTATCTTTCACACGGTCCGTGGCTGTGGGAATAGACTTTATCTTTCACACGGTCCGTTCCTGTGGGATAGACTTTATCTTTCACACGGTCCGTGACTGTGGGATAGACTCTATCTTTCCCTCGGTCCATGCCTGTGGGATAGCCTCTATCTTTCACACGGTCCGTGGCTGTGGGAATAGACTTTATCTTTCACACAGTCCATGCCTGTGGGATAGACTCTATCTTTCACATAGTCCGTGGCTGTGCGATAGCCTCTATCTATCACACGGTCCGTGGCTGTGTGAATAGGCTTTATCTTTCACACGGTCCATGGCTGTGGGGTAGACTTTATCTTTCACAAGCTCCGTGGCTGTGGGATAGACTTTATCTTTCACACGGTCCGTGTCTTTGTGGTAGACTTTATCTTTCACACGGTAGGTGGCTGTGGGAGTAGACTTTATCTTTCACACGGTCCGTGGCTGTGCAAATAGACTTTATCTTTCACATGGTCCGTGGCGGTGGGATAGACTTTTTCACACGGTCCGTGGCTGTGGGATAGACTTTATCTTTCACACGGTCCGTGCCTGTGGGATAGACTTTATCTTTCACACGGTCCGTGCCTGTGGGATAGACTTTATCTTTCACATGATCCGTGGCTGTGGGATAGACTTTATCTTTCACACGTTCGTTAGATGTGGGAACAGACTCTATCTTTCACACGGTCTGTGGCTGTGGGATAGACTCTATCTTTCACACGGTCCGTGGCTGTGGGGTAGACTTTATCTTTCACACGGTCCGTGGCTGTGGGGTAGACTTTATCTTTCACACGGCCCGTCGCTGTGGGGTAGACTTTATCTTTCACATGGCCCGTGCCTGTGGGGTAGACTTTATCTTTCACACGGTCCGTGCCTGTGGGGTAGACATTATCTTTCACATGGTCTGTGCATGTGGGGTAGACTTTATCTTTCACACGGTCCGTGGCTGTGGGGTAGACTTTATCTTTCACACGGCCCGTGGCTGTGGGGTAGAGTTATCTTGCACACGGCCTGTGGCTGTGGAGTAGACTTTATCTTTCACACGGTCCGTGGCTGTGGGGTAGACTTTATCTTTCACACGGCCCGTGGCTGTGGGGTAGACTTTATCTTGCACACGGCCCGTGGCTGTGGAGTAGACTTTATCTTTCACACGGTCCGTGGCTGTGGGGTAGACTTTATCTTTCACACGGCCCGTGGCTGTGGGGTAGACTTTATCTTGCACACGGCCCGTGGCTGTGGAGTAGACTTTATCTTTCACACGGTCCGTGGCTGTGGAGTAGACTTTATCTTTCACACGATCCATGGCTGTGGGAATAGACTCTATCTTTCACACGGTCCGTGGCTGTGGGAAAGACTTTATCTTTCGCACGGCCAGTGGCTGTGTGGTAGACTTTATCTTTCATACAGTCCGTGGCTGTGGGGTAGACATTATCTTTCACACGGTCCGTGCCTGTGGAATAGACTTTATCTTTCACATGGTCCGTGGCTCAGGTATAGACTTTATCTTTCACACGGTAAGTGGCTGTGTGATAGACTTTTTCACACGGTCCGTGCCTGTGGGATAGACTTTATCTTTCACATGGTCCGTGGCTGTGGGATAGACTTTTTGACACGGTCCGTGCCTGTGGGATAGACTTTATCTTTCACACGTTCCGTGGCTGTCGGATAGACTTTATCTCTCACAAGGTCCGTGCCTGTGGGATAGACTTTATCTTACAAACGGTCCGTGGCTGTGGGATAGACTTTATCTTTCACAAGGTCCGTGCCTGTGGGGTAGACATTATCTTTCTCACGGTCCGTGGATGTGGGGTAGACTTTATCTTTCAAACGGTCCGTGGCTGTGGGAATAGACTCTATCTTTCACACGGTCCGTGCCTGTGGGATAGACTTTATCTTTCACACGGTCCGTGCCTGTGGGGTAGACATTATCTTTCACACGGTTCGTGGATGTGGGGTAGACTTTATCTTTCACACGGTCTGTGGCTGTGTGATAGACTCTATCTTTCACACGGTCGTTTCCTGTGGGGTAGACTCTATCTTTCACATGGTTCATGGCTGTTGGAATAGACTTTATCTTTCACACGGTCCGTGGTGTGTGATAGACTTTATCTTTCACACGGTCCGTGCCTGTGGGATAGACTTTATCTTTCACACGGTCCGTGCCTGTGGGATAGACTTTATCTTTCACATGATCCGTGGCTGTGGGATAGACTTTATCTTTCACACGTTCGTTAGATGTGGGAACAGACTCTATATTTCACACGGTCCGTGGCTGTGGGATAGACTTTATCTTTCACACGGTCCATGGCTGTGGGAATAGACTCTATCTTTCACACGGTCCGTGCCTGTGGGGTAGACATTATCTTTCACACGGTCCGTGGCTGTGGGGTAGACTTCATCTTGCACACGGTCCGTGGCTGTGGGATAGACTTTATCTTTCACACGGTCCGTGGCTGTGGGGCAGACTTTATCTTTCACACGGTCCGTGGCTGTGGTAACAGACTGTACCATTCACACTGTCCACGGCTGTGGGGTGGACTTTATCTTTCACACGGTCCGTGCCTGTGGGATAGACTTTATCTTTCACATGGTCTGTGGCTGAGGGATAGACTTTTTCACACGGTCCGTGGCTGTGGGATAGACTTTATCTTTCACACGGTCCGTTCCTGTGGGATAGACTTTATCTTTCACACGGTCCATGCCTGTGGGATAGATTTTATCTTTCACATGATCCGTGGCTGTGGGATAGACTCTATCTTTCACACGGTCGCTGGCTGTGGGAATAGACTCTATCTTTCACAAGGTCCGTGCCTGTGGGATAGACTTTATTTTTCACACGGTCCGTGGCTGTGGGGTAGACTTTATCTTTCACACGGTCCGTGGCTGTGGGATAGACTTTATCTTTCACACGGCCCGTGGCTCTGGGCAAGACTTTATCTTTCACACTGCCCGTGGCTGTGGGGTAGACTTTATCTTTCACACGGCCCGTGCCTGTGGGGTAGACTTTATCTTTCACATGGTCCGTGGCTGTGGGGTAGACTTTATCTTTCACACGGCCCGTGGCTGTGGATTAGACTTTATCATTTACACGGTCCATGGCTGTGGGGTAGACTTTATCTTTCACACGGCCCGTGGCTGTGAGGTAGACTTTATCTTTCACATGGTCTGTGGCTGAGGGATAGACTTTTCACAGGGTCCGTGGCTGCGGGATAGACTTTATCTTTCACACGGCCCGGGGCTGTGGGGTAGACTTTATCTTTCACACGGTCCGTGCCTGTGGGGTAGACTTTATCTTTCACATGGTCCGTGGCTCTGGTATAGACTTTATCTTTCACACGGTAAGTGGCTGTGTGATAGACTTTTTCACACTGTCCGTGCCTGTCGGATAGACTTTATCTTTCACATGGTCCGTGGCTGTGGGATAGACTTTTTGACACGGTCCGTGCCTGTGGGATAGACTTTATCTTTCACACGGTCCGTGCCTGTGGGATAGACTTTATCTTTCACACTGTCCGTGCCTGTCGGATAGACTTTATCTTTCACATGATCCGTGGCTGTGGGATAGACTTTATTTTTCACACGGTCCGTGGCTGTGGGGTAGACTTTATCTTTCACACGGTCCGTGCCTGTGGGATAGACTTTATCTTTCACATGGTCTGTGGCTGAGGGATAGAATTTTTCACACGGTCCGTGGCTGTGGGATAGACTTTATCTTTCACACGGTCCGTTCCTGTGGGATAGACTTTATCTTTCACACGGTCCGTGCCTGTGGGATAGGCTTTATCTTTCACATGATCCGTGGCTGTGGGATAGACTCTATCTTTCACACGGTCGCTGGCTGTGGGAATAGACTCTATCTTTCACACGGTCCGTGCCTGTGGGATAGACTTTATTTTTCACACGGTCCGTGGCTGTGGGGTAGACTTTATCTTTCACACGGTCCGTGGCTGTGGGATAGACTTTATCTTTCACACGGCCCGTGGCTCTGGGCAAGACTTTATCTTTCACACTGCCCGTGGCTGTGGGGTAGACTTTATCTTTCACACGGCCCGTGCCTGTGGGGTAGACTTTATCTTTCACATGGTCCGTGGCTGTGGGGTAGACTTTATCTTTCACACGGCCCGTGGCTGTGAGGTAGACTTTCTCTTTCACATGGCCCGTGGCAGTGGATTAGACTTTATCATTTACACGGTCCATGGCTGTGGGGTAGACTTTATCTTTCACACGGCCCGTGGCTGTGAGGTAGACTTTCTCTTTCACACGGCCCGTGGCTGTGGATTAGACTTTATCATTTACACGGTCCACGGCTGTGGTGTAGACTTTATCTTTCACACGGTCCGTGCCTGTGGGATAGACTTTATCTTTCACATGGTCTGTGGCTGAGGGATAGACTTTTCACAGGGTCCGTGGCTGTGGGATAGACTTTATCTTTCACACGGCCCGTGGCTGTGGGGTAGACTTTATCTTTCACACGGTCCGTGGCTGTGGGGTAGACTTTACCTTTCACACGGTCCGTGGCTGTGGGGTAGACTTTACCTTTCACACGGTCCATGCCTGTGGGATAGACTCTATCTTTCACATAGTCCGTGGCTGTGGGATAGCCTCTATCTATCACACGGTCCGTGGCTGTGTGAATAGGCTTTATCTTTCACACGGTCCGTGGCTGTGGGGTAGACTTTATCTTTCACAAGCTCCGTGGCTGTGGGATAGACTTTATCTTTCACACGGTCCGTGTCTTTGTGGTAGACTTTATCTTTCACACGGTAGGTGGCTGTGGGAGTAGACTTTATCTTTCACACGGTCCGTGGCTGTGCAAATAGACTTTATCTTTCACATGGTCCGAAGCGGTGGGATAGACTTTTTCACACGGTCCGTGGCTGTGGGATAGACTTTATCTTTCACACGGTCCGTGCCTGTGGGATAGACTTTATCTTTCACACGGTCCGTGCCTGTGGGATAGACTTTATCTTTCACATGATCCGTGGCTGTGGGGTAGACTTTATCTTTCACACGTTCGTTAGATGTGGGAACAGACTCTATCTTTCACACGGTCTGTGGCTGTGGGATAGACTCTATCTTTCACACGGTCCGTGGCTGTGGGGTAGACTTTATCTTTCACACGGTCCGTGGCTGTGGGGTAGACTTTATCTTTCACACGGCCCGTGGCTGTGGGGTAGACTTTATCTTTCACATGGCCCGTGCCTGTGGGGTAGACTTTATCTTTCACATGGTCCGTGGCTGTGGGGTAGACTTTATCTTTCACACGGCCCGTGGCTGTGAGGTAGACTTTCTCTTTCACATGGCCCGTGGCAGTGGATTAGACTTTATCATTTACACGGTCCATGGCTGTGGGGTAGACTTTATCTTTCACACGGCCCGTGGCTGTGAGGTAGACTTTCTCTTTCACACGGCCCGTGGCTGTGGATTAGACTTTATCATTTACACGGTCCACGGCTCTGGGGTAGACTTTATCTTTCACACGGTCCGTGCCTGTGGGTTAGACTTTATCTTTCACATGGTCTGTGGCTGAGGGATAGACTTTTGACAGGGTCCGTGGCTGTGGGATAGACTTTATCTTTCACACGGCCCGTGGCTGTGGGGTAGACTTTATCTTTCACACGGTCCGTGGCTGTGGGGTAGACTTTACCTTTCACACGGTCCGTGGCTGTGGGGTAGACTTTACCTTTCACACGGTCCGTGCCTGAGGGATAGACTTTTTCACACGGTCCTTGGCTGTGGGGTAGACTTTATCTTTCACATGGTCCGTGGCTGTGGGGTAAACTTTATCTTTCACACGGTCCGTGCCTGTGGGATAGACTTTTTCACACGGTCCGTGGCTGCGGGGTAGACTTTATCTTTCACACGGCCCGTGGCTGCGGGGTAGACTTTATCTTTCACACGGCCCGTGGCTGCGTGGTAGACTTTATCTTTCACAGGGCCCGTGGCTGTGGGGTAGACTTTATCTTTCACACGGCCCGTGGCTGTGGGGTAGACTTTATCTTTCACACGGTCCGTGGCTGTGGGGTAGACTTTATCTTTCACACGGTCCGTGGCTGTGGGGTAGACTTTATCTTTCACACGGTCCGTACCTGTGGGGTAGACATTATCTTTCACAAGGTCAGTGGCTGTGGGGTAGGCTTTATCTTTCACACAGCCCTTGCCTGTGGCATAGCCTTTATCTTTAACACGGCCCGTGCCTGTGGCATAGACTTTATCTTTCACACGGCCCGTGCCTGTGGGGTAGACTTAATCTTTTACACGGCCCGTGGCTGTGGGGTAGACTTTATGTTTCACACCGTCCATGGCTGTGGGAATAGACTTTATCTTTCACACGGTCCGTGGCTGTGGGAATAGACTTTATCTTTCACACGGTCCGTTCCTGTGGGATAGACTTTATCTTTCACACGGTCCGTGACTGTGGGATAGACTCTATCTTTCCCTCGGTCCATGCCTGTGGGATAGCCTCTATCTTTCACACGGTCCGTGGCTGTGGGAATAGACTTTATCTTTCACACAGTCCATGCCTGTGGGATAGACTCTATCTTTCACATAGTCCGTGGCTGTGCGATAGCCTCTATCTATCACACGGTCCGTGGCTGTGTGAATAGGCTTTATCTTTCACACGGTCCGTGGCTGTGGGGTAGACTTTATCTTTCACAAGCTCCGTGGCTGTGGGATAGACTTTATCTTTCACACGGTCCGTGTCTTTGTGGTAGACTTTATCTTTCACACGGTAGGTGGCTGTGGGAGTAGACTTTATCTTTCACACGGTCCGTGGCTGTGCAAATAGACTTTATCTTTCACATGGTCCGTGGCGGTGGGATAGACTTTTTCACACGGTCCGTGGCTGTGGGATAGACTTTATCTTTCACACGGTGCGTGCCTGTGGGATAGACTTTATCTTTCACACGGTCCGTGCCTGTGGGATAGACTTTATCTTTCACATGATCCGTGGCTGTGGGATAGACTTTATCTTTCACACGTTCGTTAGATGTGGGAACAGACTCTATCTTTCACACGGTCTGTGGCTGTGGGATAGACTCTATCTTTCACACGGTCCGTGGCTGTGGGGTAGACTTTATCTTTCACACGGTCCGTGGCTGTGGGGTAGACTTTATCTTTCACACGGCCCGTCGCTGTGGGGTAGACTTTATCTTTCACATGGCCCGTGCCTGTGGGGTAGACTTTATCTTTCACACGGTCCGTGCCTGTGGGGTAGACATTATCTTTCACATGGTCTGTGCATGTGGGGTAGACTTTATCTTTCACACGGTCCGTGGCTGTGGGGTAGACTTTATCTTTCACACGGCCCGTGGCTGTGGGGTAGAGTTATCTTGCACACGGCCTGTGGCTGTGGAGTAGACTTTATCTTTCACACGGTCCGTGGCTGTGGGGTAGACTTTATCTTTCACACGGCCCGTGGCTGTGGGGTAGACTTTATCTTGCACACGGCCCGTGGCTGTGGGGTAGACTTTATCTTTCACACGGTCCGTGGCTTTGGGGTAGACTTTATCTTTCACACGGCCCGTGGCTGTGGGGTAGACTTTATCTTGCACACGGCCCGTGGCTGTGGAGTAGACTTTATCTTTCACACGGTCCGTGGCTGTGGAGTAGACTTTATCTTTCACACGATCCATGGCTGTGGGAATAGACTCTATCTTTCACACGGTCCGTGGCTGTGGGAAAGACTTTATCTTTCGCACGGCCAGTGGCTGTGTGGTAGACTTTATCTTTCATACAGTCCGTGGCTGTGGGGTAGACATTATCTTTCACACGGTCCGTGCCTGTGGAATAGACTTTATCTTTCACATGGTCTGTGGCTCAGGTATAGACTTTATCTTTCACACGGTAAGTGGCTGTGTGATAGACTTTTTCACACGGTCCGTGCCTGTGGGATAGACTTTATCTTTCACATGGTCCGTGGCTGTGGGATAGACTTTTTGACACGGTCCGTGCCTGTGGGATAGACTTTATCTTTCACACGTTCCGTGGCTGTCGGATAGACTTTATCTTTCACAAGGTCCGTGCCTGTGGGATAGACTTTATCTTACAAACGGTCCGTGGCTGTGGGATAGACTTTATCTTTCACAAGGTCCGTGCCTGTGGGGTAGACATTATCTTTCTCACGGTCCGTGGATGTGGGGTAGACTTTATCTTTCAAACGGTCCGTGGCTGTGGGAATAGACTCTATCTTTCACACGGTCCGTGCCTGTGGGATAGACTTTATCTTTCACACGGTCCGTGCCTGTGGGGTAGACATTATCTTTCACACGGTTCGTGGATGTGGGGTAGACTTTAACTTTCACACGGTCTGTGGCTGTGTGATAGACTCTATCTTTCACACGGTCGTTTCCTGTGGGGTAGACTCTATCTTTCACATGGTTCATGGCTGTTGGAATAGACTTTATCTTTCACACGGTCCGTGGTGTGTGATAGACTTTATCTTTCACACGGTCCGTGCCTGTGGGATAGACTTTATCTTTCACACGGTCCGTGCCTGTGGGATAGACTTTATCTTTCACATGATCCGTGGCTGTGGGATAGACTTTATCTTTCACACGTTCGTTAGATGTGGGAACAGACTCTATATTTCACACGGTCCGTGGCTGTGGGATAGACTTTATCTTTCACACGGTCCATGGCTGTGGGAATAGACTCTATCTTTCACACGGTCCGTGCCTGTGGGGTAGACATTATCTTTCACACGGTCCGTGGCTGTGGGGTAGACTTCATCTTGCACACGGTCCGTGGCTGTGGGATAGACTTTATCTTTCACACGGTCCGTGGCTGTGGGGCAGACTTTATCTTTCACACGGTCCGTGGCTGTTGTAACAGACTGTACCATTCACACTGTCCACGGCTGTGGGGTGGACTTTATCTTTCACACGGTCCGTGCCTGTGGGATAGACTTTATCTTTCACATGGTCTGTGTCTGAGGGATAGACTTTTTCACACGGTCCGTGGCTGTGGGATAGACTTTATCTTTCACACGGTCCGTTCCTGTGGGATAGACTTTATCTTTCACACGGTCCATGCCTGTGGGATAGATTTTATCTTTCACATGATCCGTGGCTGTGGGATAGACTCTATCTTTCACACGGTCGCTGGCTGTGGGAATAGACTCTATCTTTCACAAGGTCCGTGCCTGTGGGATAGACTTTATTTTTCACACGGTCCGTGGCTGTGGGGTAGACTTTATCTTTCACACGGTCCGTGGCTGTGGGATAGACTTTATCTTTCACACGGCCCGTGGCTCTGGGCAAGACTTTATCTTTCACACTGCCCGTGGCTGTGGGGTAGACTTTATCTTTCACACGGCCCGTGCCTGTGGGGTAGACTTTATCTTTCACATGGTCCGTGGCTGTGGGGTAGACTTTATCTTTCACACGGCCCGCGGCTGTGGATTAGACTTTATCATTTACACGGTCCATGGCTGTGGGGTAGACTTTATCTTTCACACGGCCCGTGGCTGTGAGGTAGACTTTATCTTTCACATGGTCTGTGGCTGAGGGATAGACTTTTCACAGGGTCCGTGGCTGCGGGATAGACTTTATCTTTCACACGGCCCGGGGCTGTGGGGTAGACTTTATCTTTCACACGGTCCGTGCCTGTGGGGTAGACTTTATCTTTCACATGGTCCGTGGCTCTGGTATAGACTTTATCTTTCACACGGTAAGTGGCTGTGTGATAGACTTTTTCACACTGTCCGTGCCTGTCGGATAGACTTTATCTTTCACATGGTCCGTGGCTGTGGGATAGACTTTTTGACACGGTCCGTGCCTGTGGGATAGACTTTATCTTTCACACGGTCCGTGCCTGTGGGATAGACTTTATCTTTCACACTGTCCGTGCCTGTCGGATAGACTTTATCTTTCACATGGTCCGTGGCTGTGGGATAGACTTTATTTTTCACACGGTCCGTGGCTGTGGGGTAGACTTTATCTTTCACACGGTCCGTGCCTGTGGGATAGACTTTATCTTTCACATGGTCTGTGGCTGAGGGATAGAATTTTTCACACGGTCCGTGGCTGTGGGATAGACTTTATCTTTCACACGGTCCGTTCCTGTGGGATAGACTTTATCTTTCACACGGTCCGTGCCTGTGGGATAGACTTTATCTTTCACATGATCCGTGGCTGTGGGATAGACTCTATCTTTCACACAGTCGCTGGCTGTGGGAATAGACTCTATCTTTCACACGGTCCGTGCCTGTGGGATAGACTTTATTTTTCACACGGTCCGTGGCTGTGGGGTAGACTTTATCTTTCACACGGTCCGTGGCTGTGGGATAGACTTTATCTTTCACACGGCCCGTGGCTCTGGGCAAGACTTTATCTTTCACACTGCCCGTGGCTGTGGGGTAGACTTTATCTTTCACACGGCCCGTGCCTGTGGGGTAGACTTTATCTTTCACATGGTCCGTGGCTGTGGGGTAGACTTTATCTTTCACACGGCCCGTGGCTGTGAGGTAGACTTTCTCTTTCACATGGCCCGTGGCAGTGGATTAGACTTTATCATTTACACGGTCCATGGCTGTGGGGTAGACTTTATCTTTCACACGGCCCGTGGCTGTGAGGTAGACTTTCTCTTTCACACGGGCCGTGGCTGTGGATTAGACTTTATCATTTACACGGTCCACGGCTGTGGTGTAGACTTTATCTTTCACACGGTCCGTGCCTGTGGGATAGACTTTATCTTTCACATGGTCTGTGGCTGAGGGATAGACTTTTCACACGGTCCGTGGCTGTGGGGTAGACTTTATCTTTCACACGGCCCGTGGCTGTGGGGTAGACTTTATCTTTCACACGGTCCGTGGCTGTGGGGTAGACTTTATCTTTCACACGGTCCGTGGCTGTGGGGTAGACTTTACCTTTCACACGGTCCGTGGCTGTGGGATAGACTCTATCTTTCACATAGTCCGTGGCTGTGGGATAGCCTCTATCTATCACACGGTCCGTGGCTGTGTGAATAGGCTTTATCTTTCACACGGTCCGTGGCTGTGGGGTAGACTTTATCTTTCACAAGCTCCGTGGCTGTGGGATAGACTTTATCTTTCACACGGTCCGTGTCTTTGTGGTAGACTTTATCTTTCACACGGTAGGTGGCTGTGGGAGTAGACTTTATCTTTCACACGGTCCGTGGCTGTGCAAATAGACTTTATCTTTCACATGGTCCGAAGCGGTGGGATAGACTTTTTCACACGGTCCGTGGCTGTGGGATAGACTTTATCTTTCACACGGTCCGTGCCTGTGGGATAGACTTTATCTTTCACACGGTCCGTGCCTGTGGGATAGACTTTAACTTTCACATGATCCGTGGCTGTGGGATAGACTTTATCTTTCACACGTTCGTTAGATGTGGGAACAGACTCTATCTTTCACACGGTCTGTGGCTGTGGGATAGACTCTATCTTTCACACGGTCCGTGGCTGTGGGGTAGACTTTATCTTTCACACGGTCCGTGGCTGTGGGGTAGACTTTATCTTTCACACGGCCCGTGGCTGTGGGGTAGACTTTATCTTTCACATGGCCCGTGCCTGTGGGGTAGACTTTATCTTTCACATGGTCCGTGGCTGTGGGGTAGACTTTATCTTTCACACGGCCCGTGGCTGTGAGGTAGACTTTCTCTTTCACATGGCCCGTGGCAGTGGATTAGACTTTATCTTTCACACGGTCCGTGGCTGTGGGGTAGACTTTATCTTTCACACGGCCCGTGGCTGTGAGGTAGACTTTCTCTTTCACACGGCCCGTGGCTGTGGATTAGACTTTATCATTTACACGGTCCACGGCTCTGGGGTAGACTTTATCTTTCACACGGTCCGTGCCTGTGGGTTAGACTTTATCTTTCACATGGTCTGTGGCTGAGGGATAGACTTTTGACAGGGTCCGTGGCTGTGGGATAGACTTTATCTTTCACACGGCCCGTGGCTGTGGGGTAGACTTTATCTTTCACACGGTCCGTGGCTGTGGGGTAGACTTTACCTTTCACACGGTCCGTGGCTGTGGGGTAGACTTTACCTTTCACACGGTCCGTGCCTGAGGGATAGACTTTTTCACACGGTCCTTGGCTGTGGGGTAGACTTTATCTTTCACATGGTCCGTGGCTGTGGGGTAGTCTTTATCTTTCACACGGTCCGTGCCTGTGGGATAGACTTTTTCACACGGTCCGTGGCTGCGGGGTAGACTTTATCTTTCACACGGCCCGTGGCTGCGGGGTAGACTTTATCTTTCACACGGCCCGTGGTTGCGGGGTAGACTTTATCTTTCACAGGGCCCGTGGCTGTGGGGTAGACTTTATCTTTCACACGGCCCGTGGCTGTGGGGTAGACTTTATCTTTCACACGGTCCGTGGCTGTGGGGTAGACTTTACCTTTCACACGGTCCGTGGCTGTGGGGTAGACTTTATCTTTCACACGGTCCGTACCTGTGGGGTAGACATTATCTTTCACAAGGTCAGTGGCTGTGGGGTAGGCTTTATCTTTCACACAGCCCTTGCCTGTGGCATAGCCTTTATCTTTAACACGGCCCGTGCCTGTGGCATAGACTTTATCTTTCACACGGCCCGTGCCTGTGGGGTAGACTTAATCTTTTACACGGCCCGTGGCTGTGGGGTAGACTTTATGTTTCACACCGTCCATGGCTGTGGGAATAGACTTTATCTTTCACACGGTCCGTGGCTGTGGGAATAGACTTTATCTTTCACACGGTCCGTTCCTGTGGGATAGACTTTATCTTTCACACGGTCCGTGACTGTGGGATAGACTCTATCTTTCCCTCGGTCCATGCCTGTGGGATAGCCTCTATCTTTCACACGGTCCGTGGCTGTGGGAATAGACTTTATCTTTCACACAGTCCATGCCTGTGGGATAGACTCTATCTTTCACATAGTCCGTGGCTGTGCGATAGCCTCTATCTATCACACGGTCCGTGGCTGTGTGAATAGGCTTTATCTTTCACACGGTCCGTGGCTGTGGGGTAGACTTTATCTTTCACAAGCTCCGTGGCTGTGGGATAGACTTTATCTTTCACACGGTCCGTGTCTTTGTGGTAGACTTTATCTTTCACACGGTAGGTGGCTGTGGGAGTAGACTTTATCTTTCACACGGTCCGTGGCTGTGCAAATAGACTTTATCTTTCACATGGTCCGTGGCGGTGGGATAGACTTTTTCACACGGTCCGTGGCTGTGGGATAGACTTTATCTTTCACACGGTGCGTGCCTGTGGGATAGACTTTATCTTTCACACGGTCCGTGCCTGTGGGATAGACTTTATCTTTCACATGATCCGTGGCTGTGGGATAGACTTTATCTTTCACACGTTCGTTAGATGTGGGAACAGACTCTATCTTTCACACGGTCTGTGGCTGTGGGATAGACTCTATCTTTCACACGGTCCGTGGCTGTGGGGTAGACTTTATCTTTCACACGGTCCGTGGCTGTGGGGTAGACTTTATCTTTCACACGGCCCGTCGCTGTGGGGTAGACTTTATCTTTCACATGGCCCGTGCCTGTGGGGTAGACTTTATCTTTCACACGGTCCGTGCCTGTGGGGTAGACATTATCTTTCACATGGTCTGTGCATGTGGGGTAGACTTTATCTTTCACACGGTCCGTGGCTGTGGGGTAGACTTTATCTTTCACACGGCCCGTGGCTGTGGGGTAGAGTTATCTTGCACACGGCCTGTGGCTGTGGAGTAGACTTTATCTTTCACACGGTCCGTGGCTGTGGGGTAGACTTTATCTTTCACACGGCCCGTGGCTGTGGGGTAGACTTTATCTTGCACACGGCCCGTGGCTGTGGAGTAGACTTTATCTTTCACACGGTCCGTGGCTTTGGGGTAGACTTTATCTTTCACACGGCCCGTGGCTGTGGGGTAGACTTTATCTTGCACACGGCCCGTGGCTGTGGAGTAGACTTTATCTTTCACACGGTCCGTGGCTGTGGGGTAGACTTTATCTTTCACACGATCCATGGCTGTGGGAATAGACTCTATCTTTCACACGGTCCGTGGCTGTGGGAAAGACTTTATCTTTCGCACGGCCAGTGGCTGTGTGGTAGACTTTATCTTTCATACAGTCCGTGGCTGTGGGGTAGACATTATCTTTCACACGGTCCGTGCCTGTGGAATAGACTTTATCTTTCACATGGTCCGTGGCTCAGGTATAGACTTTATCTTTCACACGGTAAGTGGCTGTGTGATAGACTTTTTCACACGGTCCGTGCCTGTGGGATAGACTTTATCTTTCACATGGTCCGTGGCTGTGGGATAGACTTTTTGACACGGTCCGTGCCTGTGGGATAGACTTTATCTTTCACACGTTCCGTGGCTGTCGGATAGACTTTATCTTTCACAAGGTCCGTGCCTGTGGGATAGACTTTATCTTACAAACGGTCCGTGGCTGTGGGATAGACTTTATCTTTCACAAGGTCCGTGCCTGTGGGGTAGACATTATCTTTCTCACGGTCCGTGGATGTGGGGTAGACTTTATCTTTCAAACGGTCCGTGGCTGTGGGAATAGACTCTATCTTTCACACGGTCCGTGCCTGTGGGATAGACTTTATCTTTCACACGGTCCGTGCCTGTGGGGTAGACATTATCTTTCACACGGTTCGTGGATGTGGGGTAGACTTTAACTTTCACACGGTCTGTGGCTGTGTGATAGACTCTATCTTTCACACGGTCGTTTCCTGTGGGGTAGACTCTATCTTTCACATGGTTCATGGCTGTTGGAATAGACTTTATCTTTCACACGGTCCGTGGTGTGTGATAGACTTTATCTTTCACACGGTCCGTGCCTGTGGGATAGACTTTATCTTTCACACGGTCCGTGCCTGTGGGATAGACTTTATCTTTCACATGATCCGTGGCTGTGGGATAGACTTTATCTTTCACACGTTCGTTAGATGTGGGAACAGACTCTATCTTTCACACGGTCCGTGGCTGTGGGATAGACTTTATCTTTCACACGGTCCATGGCTGTGGGAATAGACTCTATCTTTCACACGGTCCGTGCCTGTGGGGTAGACATTATCTTTCACACGGTCCGTGGCTGTGGGGTAGACTTCATCTTGCACACGGTCCGTGGCTGTGGGATAGACTTTATCTTTCACACGGTCCGTGGCTGTGGGGCAGACTTTATCTTTCACACGGTCCGTGGCTGTGGTAACAGACTGTACCATTCACACTGTCCACGGCTGTGGGGTGGACTTTATCTTTCACACGGTCCGTGCCTGTGGGATAGACTTTATCTTTCACATGGTCTGTGGCTGAGGGATAGACTTTTTCACACGGTCCGTGGCTGTGGGATAGACTTTATCTTTCACACGGTCCGTTCCTGTGGGATAGACTTTATCTTTCACACGGTCCATGCCTGTGGGATAGATTTTATCTTTCACATGATCCGTGGCTGTGGGATAGACTCTATCTTTCACACGGTCGCTGGCTGTGGGAATAGACTCTATCTTTCACAAGGTCCGTGCCTGTGGGATAGACTTTATTTTTCACACGGTCCGTGGCTGTGGGGTAGACTTTATCTTTCACACGGTCCGTGGCTGTGGGATAGACTTTATCTTTCACACGGCCCGTGGCTCTGGGCAAGACTTTATCTTTCACACTGCCCGTGGCTGTGGGGTAGACTTTATCTTTCACACGGCCCGTGCCTGTGGGGTAGACTTTATCTTTCACATGGTCCGTGGCTGTGGGGTAGACTTTATCTTTCACACGGCCCGCGGCTGTGGATTAGACTTTATCATTTACACGGTCCATGGCTGTGGGGTAGACTTTATCTTTCACACGGCCCGTGGCTGTGAGGTAGACTTTATCTTTCACATGGTCTGTGGCTGAGGGATAGACTTTTCACAGGGTCCGTGGCTGCGGGATAGACTTTATCTTTCACACGGCCCGGGGCTGTGGGGTAGACTTTATCTTTCACACGGTCCGTGCCTGTGGGGTAGACTTTATCTTTCACATGGTCCGTGGCTCTGGTATAGACTTTATCTTTCACACGGTAAGTGGCTGTGTGATAGACTTTTTCACACTGTCCGTGCCTGTCGGATAGATTTTATCTTTCACATGGTCCGTGGCTGTGGGATAGACTTTTTGACACGGTCCGTGCCTGTGGGATAGACTTTATCTTTCACACGGTCCGTGCCTGTGGGATAGACTTTATCTTTCACACTGTCCGTGCCTGTCGGATAGACTTTATCTTTCACATGATCCGTGGCTGTGGGATAGACTTTATTTTTCACACGGTCCGTGGCTGTGGGGTAGACTTTATCTTTCACACGGTCCGTGCCTGTGGGATAGACTTTATCTTTCACATGGTCTGTGGCTGAGGGATAGACTTTTTCACACGGTCCGTGGCTGTGGGATAGACTTTATCTTTCACACGGTCCGTTCCTGTGGGATAGACTTTATCTTTCACACGGTCCGTGCCTGTGGGATAGACTTTATCTTTCACATGATCCGTGGCTGTGGGATAGACTCTATCTTTCACACAGTCGCTGGCTGTGGGAATAGACTCTATCTTTCACACGGTCCGTGCCTGTGGGATAGACTTTATTTTTCACACGGTCCGTGGCTGTGGGGTAGACTTTATCTTTCACACGGTCCGTGGCTGTGGGATAGACTTTATCTTTCACACGGCCCGTGGCTCTGGGCAAGACTTTATCTTTCACACTTCCCGTGGCTGTGGGGTAGACTTTATCTTTCACACGGCCCGTGCCTGTGGGGTAGACTTTATCTTTCACATGGTCCGTGGCTGTGGGGTAGACTTTATCTTTCACACGGCCCGTGGCTGTGAGGTAGACTTTCTCTTTCACATGGCCCGTGGCAGTGGATTAGACTTTATCATTTACACGGTCCATGGCTGTGGGGTAGACTTTATCTTTCACACGGCCCGTGGCTGTGAGGTAGACTTTCTCTTTCACACGGCCCGTGGCTGTGGATTAGACTTTATCATTTACACGGTCCACGGCTGTGGGGTAGACTTTATCTTTCACACGGTCCGTGCCTGTGGGATAGACTTTATCTTTCACATGGTCTGTGGCTGAGGGATAGACTTTTCACAGGGTCCGTGGCTGTGGGATAGACTTTATCTTTCACACGGCCCGTGGCTGTGGGGTAGACTTTATCTTTCACACGGTCCGTGGCTGTGGGGTAGACTTTACCTTTCACACGGTCCGTGGCTGTGGGGTAGACTTTACCTTTCACACGGTCCATGCCTGTGGGATAGACTCTATCTTTCACATAGTCCGTGGCTGTGGGATAGCCTCTATCTATCACACGGTCCGTGGCTGTGTGAATAGGCTTTATCTTTCACACGGTCCGTGGCTGTGGGGTAGACTTTATCTTTCACAAGCTCCGTGGCTGTGGGATAGACTTTATCTTTCACACGGTCCGTGTCTTTGTGGTAGACTTTATCTTTCACACGGTAGGTGGCTGTGGGAGTAGACTTTATCTTTCACACGGTCCGTGGCTGTGCAAATAGACTTTATCTTTCACATGGTCCGTGGCGGTGGGATAGACTTTTTCACACGGTCCGTGGCTGTGGGATAGACTTTATCTTTCACACGGTCCGTGCCTGTGGGATAGACTTTATCTTTCACACGGTCCGTGCCTGTGGGATAGACTTTAACTTTCACATGATCCGTGGCTGTGGGATAGACTTTATCTTTCACACGTTCGTTAGATGTGGGAACAGACTCTATCTTTCACACGGTCTGTGGCTGTGGGATAGACTCTATCTTTCACACGGTCCGTGGCTGTGGGGTAGACTTTATCTTTCACACGGTCCGTGGCTGTGGGGTAGACTTTATCTTTCACACGGCCCGTCGCTGTGGGGTAGACTTCATCTTTCACATGGCCCGTGCCTGTGGGGTAGACTTTATCTTTCACACGGTCCGTGCCTGTGGGGTAGACATTATCTTTCACATGGTCTGTGCATGTGGGGTAGACTTTATCTTTCACACGGTCCGTGGCTGTGGGGTAGACTTTATCTTTCACACGGCCCGTGGCTGTGGGGTAGACTTTATCTTGCACACGGCCCGTGGCTGTGGAGTAGACTTTATCTTTCACACGGCCCGTGGCTGTGGGGTAGACTTTATCTTGCACACGGCCCGTGGCTGTGGAGTAGACTTTATCTTTCACACGGTCCGTGGCTGTGGGGTAGACTTTATCTTTCACACGGCCCGTGGCTGTGGGGTAGACTTTATCTTGCACACGGCCCGTGGCTGTGGAGTAGACTTTATCTTTCACACGGTCCGTGGCTGTGGAGTAGACTTTATCTTTCACACGATCCATGGCTGTGGGAATAGACTCTATCTTTCACACGGTCCGTGGCTGTGGGAAAGACTTTATCTTTCGCACGGCCAGTGGCTGTGTGGTAGACTTTATCTTTCATACAGTCCGTGGCTGTGGGGTAGACATTATCTTTCACACGGTCCGTGCCTGTGGAATAGACTTTATCTTTCACATGGTCCGTGGCTCAGGTATAGACTTTATCTTTCACACGGTAAGTGGCTGTGTGATAGACTTTTTCACACGGTCCGTGCCTGTGGGATAGACTTTATCTTTCACATGGTCCGTGGCTGTGGGATAGACTTTTTGACACGGTCCGTGCCTGTGGGATAGACTTTATCTTTCACACGTTCCGTGGCTGTCGGATAGACTTTATCTCTCACAAGGTCCGTGCCTGTGGGATAGACTTTATCTTACAAACGGTCCGTGGCTGTGGGATAGACTTTATCTTTCACAAGGTCCGTGCCTGTGGGGTAGACATTATCTTTCTCACGGTCCGTGGATGTGGGGTAGACTTTATCTTTCAAACGGTCCGTGGCTGTGGGAATAGACTCTATCTTTCACACGGTCCGTGCCTGTGGGATAGACTTTATCTTTCACACGGTCCGTGCCTGTGGGGTAGACATTATCTTTCACACGGTTCGTGGATGTGGGGTAGACTTTATCTTTCACACGGTCTGTGGCTGTGTGATAGACTCTATCTTTCACACGGTCGTTTCCTGTGGGGTAGACTCTACCTTTCACATGGTTCATGGCTGTTGGAATAGACTTTATCTTTCACACGGTCCGTGGTGTGTGATAGACTTTATCTTTCACACGGTCCGTGCCTGTGGGATAGACTTTATCTTTCACACGGTCCGTGCCTGTGGGATAGACTTTATCTTTCACATGATCCGTGGCTGTGGGATAGACTTTATCTTTCACACGTTCGTTAGATGTGGGAACAGACTCTATATTTCACACGGTCCGTGGCTGTGGGATAGACTTTATCTTTCACACGGTCCATGGCTGTGGGAATAGACTTTATCTTTCACACGGTCCGTGCCTGTGGGGTAGACATTATCTTTCACACGGTCCGTGGCTGTGGGGTAGACTTCATCTTGCACACGGTCCGTGGCTGTGGGATAGACTTTATCTTTCACACGGTCCGTGGCTGTGGGGCAGACTTTATCTTTCACACGGTCCGTGGCTGTGGTAACAGACTGTACCATTCACACTGTCCACGGCTGTGGGGTGGACTTTATCTTTCACACGGTCCGTGCCTGTGGGATAGACTTTATCTTTCACATGGTCTGTGGCTGAGGGATAGACTTTTTCACACGGTCCGTGGCTGTGGGATAGACTTTATCTTTCACACGGTCCGTTCCTGTGGGATAGACTTTATCTTTCACACGGTCCATGCCTGTGGGATAGATTTTATCTTTCACATGATCCGTGGCTGTGGGATAGACTCTATCTTTCACACGGTCGCTGGCTGTGGGAATAGACTCTATCTTTCACAAGGTCCGTGCCTGTGGGATAGACTTTATTTTTCACACGGTCCGTGGCTGTGGGGTAGACTTTATCTTTCACACGGTCCGTGGCTGTGGGATAGACTTTATCTTTCACACGGCCCGTGGCTCTGGGCAAGACTTTATCTTTCACACTGCCCGTGGCTGTGGGGTAGACTTTATCTTTCACACGGCCCGTGCCTGTGGGGTAGACTTTATCTTTCACATGGTCCGTGGCTGTGGGGTAGACTTTATCTTTCACACGGCCCGCGGCTGTGGATTAGACTTTATCATTTACACGGTCCATGGCTGTGGGGTAGACTTTATCTTTCACACGGCCCGTGGCTGTGAGGTAGACTTTATCTTTCACATGGTCTGTGGCTGAGGGATAGACTTTTCACAGGGTCCGTGGCTGCGGGATAGACTTTATCTTTCACACGGCCCGGGGCTGTGGGGTAGACTTTATCTTTCACACGGTCCGTGCCTGTGGGGTAGACTTTATCTTTCACATGGTCCGTGGCTCTGGTATAGACTTTATCTTTCACACGGTAAGTGGCTGTGTGATAGACTTTTTCACACTGTCCGTGCCTGTCGGATAGACTTTATCTTTCACATGGTCCGTGGCTGTGGGATAGACTTTTTGACACGGTCCGTGCCTGTGGGATAGACTTTATCTTTCACACGGTCCGTGCCTGTGGGATAGACTTTATCTTTCACACTGTCCGTGCCTGTCGGATAGACTTTATCTTTCACATGATCCGTGGCTGTGGGATAGACTTTATTTTTCACACGGTCCGTGGCTGTGGGGTAGACTTTATCTTTCACACGGTCCGTGCCTGTGGGATAGACTTTATCTTTCACATGGTCTGTGGCTGAGGGATAGACTTTTTCACACGGTCCGTGGCTGTGGGATAGACTTTATCTTTCACACGGTCCGTTCCTGTGGGATAGACTTTATCTTTCACACGGTCCGTGCCTGTGGGATAGACTTTATCTTTCACATGATCCGTGGCTGTGGGATAGACTCTATCTTTCACACAGTCGCTGGCTGTGGGAATAGACTCTATCTTTCACACGGTCCGTGCCTGTGGGATAGACTTTATTTTTCACACGGTCCGTGGCTGTGGGGTAGACTTTATCTTTCACACGGTCCGTGGCTGTGGGATAGACTTTATCTTTCACACGGCCCGTGGCTCTGGGCAAGAGTTTATCTTTCACACTGCCCGTGGCTGTGGGGTAGACTTTATCTTTCACACGGCCCGTGCCTGTGGGGTAGACTTTATCTTTCACATGGTCCGTGGCTGTGGGGTAGACTTTATCTTTCACACGGCCCGTGGCTGTGAGGTAGACTTTCTCTTTCACATGGCCCGTGGCAGTGGATTAGACTTTATCATTTACACGGTCCATGGCTGTGGGGTAGACTTTATCTTTCACACGGCCCGTGGCTGTGAGGTAGACTTTCTCTTTCACACGGCCCGTGGCTGTGGATTAGACTTTATCATTTACACGGTCCACGGCTGTGGGGTAGACTTTATCTTTCACACGGTCCGTGCCTGTGGGATAGACTTTATCTTTCACATGGTCTGTGGCTGAGGGATAGACTTTTCACAGGGTCCGTGGCTGTGGGATAGACTTTATCTTTCACACGGCCCGTGGCTGTGGGGTAGACTTTATCTTTCACACGGTCCGTGGCTGTGGGGTAGACTTTACCTTTCACACGGTCCGTGGCTGTGGGGTAGACTTTACCTTTCACACGGTCCATGCCTGTGGGATAGACTCTATCTTTCACATAGTCCGTGGCTGTGGGATAGCCTCTATCTATCACACGGTCCGTGGCTGTGTGAATAGGCTTTATCTTTCACACGGTCCGTGGCTGTGGGGTAGACTTTATCTTTCACACGGTCCGTGGCTGTGGGGTAGACTTTATCTTTCACACGGTCCGTGTCTTTGTGGTAGACTTTATCTTTCACACGGTAGGTGGCTGTGGGAGTAGACTTTATCTTTCACACGGTCCGTGGCTGTGCAAATAGACTTTATCTTTCACATGGTCCGTGGCGGTGGGATAGACTTTTTCACACGGTCCGTGGCTGTGGGATAGACTTTATCTTTCACACGGTCCGTGCCTGTGGGATAGACTTTATCTTTCACACGGTCCGTGCCTGTGGGATAGACTTTAACTTTCACATGATCCGTGGCTGTGGGATAGACTTTATCTTTCACACGTTCGTTAGATGTGGGAACAGACTCTATCTTTCACACGGTCTGTGGCTGTGGGATAGACTCTATCTTTCACACGGTCCGTGGCTGTGGGGTAGACTTTATCTTTCACACGGTCCGTGGCTGTGGGGTAGACTTTATCTTTCACACGGCCCGTCGCTGTGGGGTAGACTTTATCTTTCACATGGCCCGTGCCTGTGGGGTAGACTTTATCTTTCACACGGTCCGTGCCTGTGGGGTAGACATTATCTTTCACATGGTCTGTGCATGTGGGGTAGACTTTATCTTTCACACGGTCCGTGGCTGTGGGGTAGACTTTATCTTTCACACGGCCCGTGGCTGTGGGGTAGACTTTATCTTGCACACGGCCCGTGGCTGTGGAGTAGACTTTATCTTTCACACGGTCCGTGGCTGTGGGGTAGACTTTATCTTTCACACGGCCCGTGGCTGTGGGGTAGACTTTATCTTGCACACGGCCCGTGGCTGTGGAGTAGACTTTATCTTTCACACGGTCCGTGGCTGTGGAGTAGACTTTATCTTTCACACGGTCCATGGCTGTGGGAATAGACTCTATCTTTCACACGGTCCGTGGCTGTGGGAAAGACTTTATCTTTCGCACGGCCAGTGGCTGTGTGGTAGACTTTATCTTTCATACAGTCCGTGGCTGTGGGGTAGACATTATCTTTCACACGGTCCGTGCCTGTGGAATAGACTTTATCTTTCACATGGTCCGTGGCTCTGGTATAGACTTTATCTTTCACACGGTAAGTGGCTGTGTGATAGACTTTTTCACACGGTCCGTGCCTGTGGGATAGACTTTATCTTTCACATGATCCGTGGCTGTGGGATAGACTTTTTGACACGGTCTGTGCCTGTGCGATAGACTTTATCTTTCACACGTTCCGTGGCTGTCGGATAGACTTTATCTTTCACAAGGTCCGTACCTGTGGGATAGACTTTATCTTTCAAACGGTCCGTGGCTGTGGGATAGACTTTATCTTTCACAAGGTCCATGCCTGTGGGGTAGACATTATCTTTCACATGGTCCGTGGATGTGGGGTAGACTTTATCTTTCAAACGGTCCGTGGCTGTGGGAATAGACTCTATCTTTCACACGGTCCGTGCCTGTGGGATAGACTTTATCTTTCACACTCTCCGTGCCGGGGGGGTAGACATTATCTTTCACACGGTTCGTGGATGTTGGGTAGACTTTATCGTTCACACGGTCCGTGGCTGTGGGGTTGACTTTATCTTTCACACGGTCCGTGCCTGTGGGATAGACTCTATCTTTCACACGGTCGTTTCCTGTGGGGTAGACTCTATCTTTCACACGGTTCATGGCTGTTGGAATAGACTTTATCTTTCACACGGTCCGTGGTGTGGGATAGACTTTATCTTTCACACGGTCCGTGCCTGTGGGATAGACTTTATCTTTCACACGGTCCGTGGCTGTGGGATAGACTTTATCTTTCACACGTTCGTTAGATGTGGGAACAGACTCTATCTTTCACACGTCCCGTGGCTGTGGGATAGACTCTATCTTTCACACGGTCCGTGGCTGTGGGCTAGACTTTATCTTTCATACAGTCCGTGGCTGTGGGGTAGATTTTATCTTTCACACGGTCCGTGCCTGTGGGGTAGACTTTATCTTTCACATGGTCCGTGGCTCTGGTATAGACTTTATCTTTCACACGGTAAGTGGCTGTGTGATAGACTTTTTCACACTGTCCGTGCCTGTCGGATAGACTTTATCTTTCACATGGTCCGTGGCTGTGGGATAGACTTTTTGACACGGTCCGTGCCTGTGGGATAGACTTTATCTTTCACACGGTCCGTGCCTGTGGGATAGACTTTATCTTTCACACTGTCCGTGCCTGTCGGATAGACTTTATCTTTCACATGATCCGTGGCTGTGGGATAGACTTTATTTTTCACACGGTCCGTGCCTGTGGGATAGACTTTATCTTTCACATGGTCTGTGGCTGAGGGATAGACTTTTTCACACGGTCCGTGGCTGTGGGATAGACTTTATCTTTCACACGGCCCGTTCCTGTGGGATAGACTTTATCTTTCACATGATCCGTGGCTGTGGGATAGACTCTATCTTTCACACGGTCGCTGGCTGTGGGAATAGACTCTATCTTTCACACGGTCCGTGCCTGTGGGATAGACTTTATTTTTCACACGGTCCGTGGCTGTGGGGTAGACTTTATCTTTCACACGGTCCGTGGCTGTGGGATAGACTTTATCTTTCACACGGCCCGTGGCTCTGGGCAAGAGTTTATCTTTCACACTGCCCGTGGCTGTGGGGTAGACTTTATCTTTCACACGGCCCGTGCCTGTGGGGTAGACTTTACCTTTCACATGGTCCGTGGCTGTGGGGTAGACTTTATCTTTCACACGGCCCGTGGCTGTGAGGTAGACTTTCTCTTTCACATGGCCCGTGGCAGTGGATTAGACTTTATCATTTACACGGTCCATGGCTGTGGGGTAGACTTTATCTTTCACACGGCCCGTGGCTGTGAGGTAGACTTTCTCTTTCACACGGCCCGTGGCTGTGGATTAGACTTTATCATTTACACGGTCCAAGGCTGTGGGGCAGACTTTATCTTTCACACGGTCCGTGCCTGTGGGTTAGACTTTATCTTTCACATGGTCTGTGGCTGAGGGATAGACTTTTGACAGGGTCCGTGGCTGTGGGATAGACTTTATCTTTCACACGGCCCGTGGCTGTGGGGTAGACTTTATCTTTCACACGGTCCGTGGCTGTGGGGTAGACTTTACCTTTCACACGGTCCGTGGCTGTGGGGTAGACTTTACCTTTCACACGGTCCGTGCCTGAGGGATAGACTTTTTCACACGGTCCTTGGCTGTGGGGTAGACTTTATCTTTCACATGGTCCGTGGCTGTGGGGTAGTCTTTATCTTTCACACGGTCCGTGCCTGTGGGATAGACTTTTTCACACGGTCCGTGGCTGCGGGGTAGACTTTATCTTTCACACGGCCCGTGGCTGCGGGGTAGACTTTATCTTTCACACGGCCCGTGGTTGCGTGGTAGACTTTATCTTTCACAGGGCCCGTGGCTGTGGGGTAGACTTTATCTTTCACACGGCCCGTGGCTGTGGGGTAGACTTTATCTTTCACACGGTCCATGGCTGTGGGGTAGACTTTACCTTTCACACGGTCCGTGCCTGTGGGATAGACTTTATCTTTCACATGGTCTGTGGCTGAGGGATAGACTTTTTCACACGGTCCGTGGCTGTGGGATAGACTTTATCTTTCACACGGTCCGTTCCTGTGGGATAGACTTTATCTTTCACATGATCCGTGGCTGTGGGATAGACTCTATCTTTGACACGGTCGCTGGCTGTGGGAATAGACTCTATCTTTCACACGGTCCGTGCCTGTGGGATAGACTTTATTTTTCACACGGTCCGTGGCTGTGGGGTAGACTTTATCTTTCACACGGTCCGTGGCTGTGGGATAGACTTTATCTTTCACACGGCCCGTGGTTGCGTGGTAGACTTTATCTTTCACAGGGCCCGTGGCTGTGGGGTAGACTTTATCTTTCACACGGCCCGTGGCTGTGGGGTAGACTTTATCTTTCACACGGTCCGTGGCTGTGTGGTAGACTTTATCTTTCACACGGTCCGTGCCTGTGGGATAGACTTTATCTTTCACATGGTCTGTGGCTGAGGGATAGACTTTTTCACACGGTCCGTGGCTGTGGGATAGACTTTATCTTTCACCCGGTCCGTTCCTGTGGGATAGACTTTATCTTTCACATGATCCGTGGCTGTGGGATAGACTCTATCTTTCACACGGTCGCTGGCTGTGGGAATAGACTCTATCTTTCACACGGTCCGTGCCTGTGGGATAGACTTTATTTTTCACACGGTCCGTGGCTGTGGGGTAGACTTTATCTTTCACACGGTCCGTGGCTGTGGGATAGACTTTATGTTTCACACGGCCCGTGGCTCTGGGCAAGACTTTATCTTTCACACTGCCCGTGGCTGTGGGGTAGACTTTATCTTTCACATGGTCCGTGGCTGTGGGGTAGACTTTATCTTTCACACGGCCCGTGGCTGTGAGGTAGACTTTCTCTTTCACATGGCCCGTGGCAGTGGATTAGACTTTATCATTTACACGGTCCATGGCTGTGGGGTAGACTTTATCTTTCACACGGCCCGTGGCTGTGAGGTAGACTTTCTCTTTCACACGGCCCGTGGCTGTGGATTAGACTTTATCATTTACACGGTCCACGGCTCTGGGGTAGACTTTATCTTTCACACGGTCCGTGCCTGTGGGTTAGACTTTATCTTTCACATGGTCTGTGGCTGAGGGATAGACTTTTGACAGGGTCCGTGGCTGTGGGATAGACTTTATCTTTCACACGGCCCGTGGCTGTGGGGTAGACTTTATCTTTCACACGGTCCGTGGCTGTGGGGTAGACTTTACCTTTCACACGGTCCGTGGCTGTGGGGTAGACTTTACCTTTCACACGGTCCGTGACTGAGGGATAGACTTTTTCACACGGTCCTTGGCTGTGGGGTAGACTTTATCTTTCACATGGTCCGTGGCTGTGGGGTAGTCTTTATCTTTCACACGGTCCGTGCCTGTGGGATAGACTTTTTCACACGGTCCGTGGCTGCGGGGTAGACTTTATCTTTCACACGGCCCATGGCTGCGGGGTAGACTTTATCTTTCACACGGCCCGTGGTTGCGTGGTAGACTTTATCTTTCACAGGGCCCGTGGCTGTGGGGTAGACTTTATCTTTCACACGGCCCGTGGCTGTGGGGTAGACTTTATCTTTCACACGGTCCGTGGCTGTGGGGTAGACTTTACCTTTCACACGGTCCGTGGCTGTGGGGTAGACTTTATCTTTCACACGGTCCGTACCTGTGGGGTAGACATTATCTTTCACAAGGTCAGTGGCTGTGGGGTAGACTTTATCTTTCACACAGCCCTTGCCTGTGGCATAGCCTTTATCTTTCACACGGCCCGTGCCTGTGGCATAGACTTTATCTTTCACACGGCCCGTGCCTGTGGGGTAGACTTAATCTTTTACACGGCCCGTGGCTGTGGGGTAGACTTTATGTTTCACACCGTCCATGGCTGTGGGAATAGACTTTATCTTTCACACGGTCCGTGGCTGTGGGAATAGACTTTATCTTTCACACGGTCCGTTCCTGTGGGATAGACTTTATCTTTCACACGGTCCGTGACTGTGGGATAGACTCTATCTTTCCCTCGGTCCATGCCTGTGGGATAGCCTCTATCTTTCACACGGTCCGTGGCTGTGGGAATAGACTTTATCTTTCACACAGTCCATGCCTGTGGGATAGACTCTATCTTTCACATAGTCCGTGGCTGTGGGATAGCCTCTATCTATCACACGGTCCGTGGCTGTGTGAATAGGCTTTATCTTTCACACGGTCCGTGGCTGTGGGGTAGACTTTATCTTTCACAAGCTCCGTGGCTGTGGGATAGACTTTATCTTTCACACGGTCCGTGTCTTTGTGGTAGACTTTATCTTTCACACGGTAGGTGGCTGTGGGAGTAGACTTTATCTTTCACACGGTCTGTGGCTGTGCAAATAGACTTTATCTTTCACATGGTCCGTGGCGGTGGGATAGACTTTTTCACACGGTCCGTGGCTGTGGGATAGACTTTATCTTTCACACGGTCCGTGCCTGTGGGATAGACTTTATCTTTCACACGGTCCGTGCCTGTGGTATAGACTTTATCTTTCACATGATCCGTGGCTGTGGGATAGACTTTATCTTTCACACGTTCGTTAGATGTGGGAACAGACTCTATCTTTCACACGGTCTGTGGCTGTGGGATAGACTCTATCTTTCACACGGTCCGTGGCTGTGGGGTAGACTTTATCTTTCACACGGTCCGTGGCTGTGGGGTAGACTTTATCTTTCACACGGCCCGTCGCTGTGGGGTAGACTTTATCTTTCACATGGCCCGTGCCTGTGGGGTAGACTTTATCTTTCACACGGTCCGTGCCTGTGGGGTAGACATTATCTTTCACATGGTCTGTGCATGTGGGGTAGACTTTATCTTTCACACGGTCCGTTCCTGTGGGATAGACTTTATCTTTCACATGATCCGTGGCTGTGGGATAGACTCTATCTTTCACACGGTCGCTGGCTGTGGGAATAGACTCTATCTTTCACACGGTCCGTGCCTGTGGGATAGACTTTATTTTTCACACGGTCCGTGGCTGTGGGGTAGACTTTATCTTTCACACGGTCCGTGGCTGTGGGATAGACTTTATGTTTCACACGGCCCGTGGCTCTGGGCAAGACTTTATCTTTCACACTGCCCGTGGCTGTGGGGTAGACTTTATCTTTCACATGGTCCGTGGCTGTGGGGTAGACTTTATCTTTCACACGGCCCGTGGCTGTGAGGTAGACTTTCTCTTTCACATGGCCCGTGGCAGTGGATTAGACTTTATCATTTACACGGTCCATGGCTGTGGGGTAGACTTTATCTTTCACACGGCCCGTGGCTGTGAGGTAGACTTTCTCTTTCACACGGCCCGTGGCTGTGGATTAGACTTTATCATTTACACGGTCCACGGCTCTGGGGTAGACTTTATCTTTCACACGGTCCGTGCCTGTGGGTTAGACTTTATCTTTCACATGGTCTGTGGCTGAGGGATAGACTTTTGACTGGGTCCGTGGCTGTGGGATAGACTTTATCTTTCACACGGCCCGTGGCTGTGGGGTAGACTTTATCTTTCACACGGTCCGTGGCTGTGGGGTAGACTTTACCTTTCACACGGTCCGTGGCTGTGGGGTAGACTTTACCTTTCACACGGTCCGTGCCTGAGGGATAGACTTTTTCACACGGTCCTTGGCTGTGGGGTAGACTTTATCTTTCACATGGTCCGTGGCTGTGGGGTAGTCTTTATCTTTCACACGGTCCGTGCCTGTGGGATAGACTTTTTCACACGGTCCGTGGCTGCGGGGTAGACTTTATCTTTCACACGGCCCGTGGCTGCGGGGTAGACTTTATCTTTCACACGGCCCGTGGTTGCGTGGTAGACTTTATCTTTCACAGGGCCCGTGGCTGTGGGGTAGACTTTATCTTTCACACGGCCCGTGGCTGTGGGGTAGACTTTATCTTTCACACGGTCCGTGGCTGTGGGGTAGACTTTACCTTTCACACGGTCCGTGGCTGTGGGGTAGACTTTATCTTTCACACGGTCCGTACCTGTGGGGTAGACATTATCTTTCACAAGGTCAGTGGCTGTGGGGTAGACTTTATCTTTCACACAGCCCTTGCCTGTGGCATAGCCTTTATCTTTCACACGGCCCGTGCCTGTGGCATAGACTTTATCTTTCACACGGCCCGTGCCTGTGGGGTAGACTTAATCTTTTACACGGCCCGTGGCTGTGGGGTAGACTTTATGTTTCACACCGTCCATGGCTGTGGGAATAGACTTTATCTTTCACACGGTCCGTGGCTGTGGGAATAGACTTTATCTTTCACACGGTCCGTTCCTGTGGGATAGACTTTATCTTTCACACGGTCCGTGACTGTGGGATAGACTCTATCTTTCCCTCGGTCCATGCCTGTGGGATAGCCTCTATCTTTCACACGGTCCGTGGCTGTGGGAATAGACTTTATCTTTCACACAGTCCATGCCTGTGGGATAGACTCTATCTTTCACATAGTCCGTGGCTGTGGGATAGCCTCTATCTATCACACGGTCCGTGGCTGTGTGAATAGGCTTTATCTTTCACACGGTCCGTGGCTGTGGGGTAGACTTTATCTTTCACAAGCTCCGTGGCTGTGGGATAGACTTTATCTTTCACACGGTCCGTGTCTTTGTGGTAGACTTTATCTTTCACACGGTAGGTGGCTGTGGGAGTAGACTTTATCTTTCACACGGTCTGTGGCTGTGCAAATAGACTTTATCTTTCACATGGTCCGTGGCGGTGGGATAGACTTTTTCACACGGTCCGTGGCTGTGGGATAGACTTTATCTTTCACACGGTCCGTGCCTGTGGGATAGACTTTATCTTTCACACGGTCCGTGCCTGTGGTATAGACTTTATCTTTCACATGATCCGTGGCTGTGGGATAGACTTTATCTTTCACACGTTCGTTAGATGTGGGAACAGACTCTATCTTTCACACGGTCTGTGGCTGTGGGATAGACTCTATCTTTCACACGGTCCGTGGCTGTGGGGTAGACTTTATCTTTCACACGGTCCGTGGCTGTGGGGTAGACTTTATCTTTCACACGGCCCGTCGCTGTGGGGTAGACTTTATCTTTCACATGGCCCGTGCCTGTGGGGTAGACTTTATCTTTCACACGGTCCGTGCCTGTGGGGTAGACATTATCTTTCACATGGTCTGTGCATGTGGGGTAGACTTTATCTTTCACACGGTCCGTGGCTGTGGGGTAGACTTTATCTTTCACACGGCCCGTGGCTGTGGGGTAGAGTTATCTTGCACACGGCCTGTGGCTGTGGAGTAGACTTTATCTTTCACACGGTCCGTGGCTGTGGGGTAGACTTTATCTTTCACACGGCCCGTGGCTGTGGGGTAGACTTTATCTTGCACACGGCCCGTGGCTGTGGAGTAGACTTTATCTTTCACACGGTCCGTGGCTGTGGGGTAGACTTTATCTTTCACACGGCCCGTGGCTGTGGGGTAGACTTTATCTTGCACACGGCCCGTGGCTGTGGAGTAGACTTTATCTTTCACACGGTCCGTGGCTGTGGAGTAGACTTTATCTTTCACACGATCCATGGCTGTGGGAATAGACTCTATCTTTCACACGGTCCGTGGCTGTGGGAAAGACTTTATCTTTCGAACGGCCAGTGGCTGTGTGGTAGACTTTATCTTTCATACAGTCCGTGGCTGTGGGGTAGACATTATCTTTCACACGGTCCGTGCCTGTGGAATAGACTTTATCTTTCACATGGTCCGTGGCTCAGGTATAGACTTTATCTTTCACACGGTAAGTGGCTGTGGGATAGACTTTTTCACACGGTCCGTGCCTGTGGGATAGACTTTATCTTTCACATGGTCCGTGGCTGTGGGATAGACTTTTTCACACGGTCCGTGCCTGTGGGATAGACTTTATCTTTCACACGTTCCGTGGCTGTCGGATAGACTTTATCTTTCACAAGGTCCGTGCCTGTGGGATAGACTTTATCTTACAAACGGTCCGTGGCTGTGGGATAGACTTTATCTTTCACAAGGTCCGTGCCTGTGGGGTAGACATTATCTTTCTCACGGTCCGTGGATGTGGGGTAGACTTTATCTTTCAAACGGTCCGTGGCTGTGGGAATAGACTCTATCTTTCACACGGTCCGTGCCTGTGGGATAGACTTTATCTTTCACACGGTCCGTGCCTGTGGGGTAGACATTATCTTTCACACGGTTCGTGGATGTGGGGTAGACTTTATCTTTCACACGGTCTGTGGCTGTGTGATAGACTCTATCTTTCACACGGTCGTTTCCTGTGGGGTAGACTCTATCTTTCACATGGTTCATGGCTGTTGGAATAGACTTTATCTTTCACACGGTCCGTGGTGTGTGATAGACTTTATCTTTCACACGGTCCGTGCCTGTGGGATAGACTTTATCTTTCACACGGTCCGTGCCTGTGGGATAGACTTTATCTTTCACATGATCCGTGGCTGTGGGATAGACTTTATCTTTCACACGTTCGTTAGATGTGGGAACAGACTCTATATTTCACACGGTCCGTGGCTGTGGGATAGACTTTATCTTTCACACGGTCCATGGCTGTGGGAATAGACTCTATCTTTCACACGGTCCGTGCCTGTGGGGTAGACATTATCTTTCACACGGTCCGTGGCTGTGGGGTAGACTTCATCTTGCACACAGTCCGTGGCTGTGGGATAGACTTTATCTTTCACACGGTCCGTGGCTGTGGGGCAGACTTTATCTTTCACACGGTCCGTGGCTGTGGTAACAGACTGTACCATTCACACTGTCCACGGCTGTGGGGTGGACTTTATCTTTCACACGGTCCGTGCATGTGGGATAGACTTTATCTTTCACATGGTCTGTGGCTGAGGGATAGACTTTTTCACACGGTCCGTGGCTGTGGGATAGACTTTATCTTTCACACGGTCCGTTCCTGTGGGATAGACTTTATCTTTCACACGGTCCATGCCTGTGGGATAGATTTTATCTTTCACATGATCCGTGGCTGTGGGATAGACTCTATCTTTCACACGGTCGCTGGCTGTGGGAATAGACTCTATCTTTCACAAGGTCCGTGCCTGTGGGATAGACTTTATTTTTCACACGGTCCGTGGCTGTGGGGTAGACTTTATCTTTCACACGGTCCGTGGCTGTGGGATAGACTTTATCTTTCACACGGCCCGTGGCTCTGGGCAAGACTTTATCTTTCACACTGCCCGTGGCTGTGGGGTAGACTTTATCTTTCACACGGCCCGTGCCTGTGGGGTAGACTTTATCTTTCACATGGTCCGTGGCTGTGGGGTAGACTTTATCTTTCACACGGCCCGCGGCTGTGGATTAGACTTTATCATTTACACGGTCCATGGCTGTGGGGTAGACTTTATCTTTCACACGGCCCGTGGCTGTGGGGTAGACTTTATCTTTCACATGGTCTGTGGCTGAGGGATAGACTTTTCACAGGGTCCGTGGCTGCGGGATAGACTTTATCTTTCACACGGCCCGGGGCTGTGGGGTAGACTTTATCTTTCACACGGTCCGTGCCTGTGGGGTAGACTTTATCTTTCACATGGTCCGTGGCTCTGGTATAGACTTTATCTTTCACACGGTAAGTGGCTGTGTGATAGACTTTTTCACACTGTCCGTGCCTGTCGGATAGACTTTATCTTTCACATGGTCCGTGGCTGTGGGATAGACTTTTTGACACGGTCCGTGCCTGTGGGATAGACTTTATCTTTCACACGGTCCGTGCCTGTGGGATAGACTTTATCTTTCACACTGTCCGTGCCTGTCGGATAGACTTTATCTTTCACATGATCCGTGGCTGTGGGATAGACTTTATTTTTCACACGGTCCGTGGCTGTGGGGTAGACTTTATCTTTCACACGGTCCGTGCCTGTGGGATAGACTTTATCTTTCACATGGTCTGTGGCTGAGGGATAGAATTTTTCACACGGTCCGTGGCTGTGGGATAGACTTTATCTTTCACACGGTCCGTTCCTGTGGGATAGACTTTATCTTTCACACGGTCCGTGCCTGTGGGATAGACTTTATCTTTCACATGATCCGTGGCTGTGGGATAGACTCTATCTTTCACACAGTCGCTGGCTGTGGGAATAGACTCTATCTTTCACACGGTCCGTGCCTGTGGGATAGACTTTATTTTTCACACGGTCCGTGGCTGTGGGGTAGACTTTATCTTTCACACGGTCCGTGGCTGTGGGATAGACTTTATCTTTCACACGGCCCGTGGCTGTGGGCAAGACTTTATCTTTCACACTGCCCGTGGCTGTGGGGTAGACTTTATCTTTCACACGGCCCGTGCCTGTGGGGTAGACTTTATCTTTCACATGGTCCGTGGCTGTGGGGTAGACTTTATCTTTCACACGGCCCGTGGCTGTGAGGTAGACTTTCTCTTTCACATGGCCCGTGGCAGTGGATTAGACTTTATCATTTACACGGTCCATGGCTGTGGGGTAGACTTTATCTTTCACACGGCCCGTGGCTGTGAGGTAGACTTTCTCTTTCACACGGCCCGTGGCTGTGGATTAGACTTTATCATTTACACGGTCCACGGCTGTGGGGTAGACTTTATCTTTCACACGGTCCGTGCCTGTGGGATAGACTTTATCTTTCACATGGTCTGTGGCTGAGGGATAGACTTTTCACAGGGTCCGTGGCTGTGGGATAGACTTTATCTTTCACACGGCCCGTGGCTGTGGGGTAGACTTTATCTTTCACACGGTCCGTGGCTGTGGGGTAGACTTTACCTTTCACACGGTCCGTGGCTGTGGGGTAGACTTTACCTTTCACACGGTCCATGCCTGTGGGATAGACTCTATCTTTCACATAGTCCGTGGCTGTGGGATAGCCTCTATCTATCACACGGTCCGTGGCTGTGTGAATAGGCTTTATCTTTCACACGGTCCGTGGCTGTGGGGTAGACTTTATCTTTCACAAGCTCCGTGGCTGTGGGATAGACTTTATCTTTCACACGGTCCGTGTCTTTGTGGTAGACTTTATCTTTCACACGGTAGGTGGCTGTGGGAGTAGACTTTATCTTTCACACGGTCCGTGGCTGTGCAAATAGACTTTATCTTTCACATGGTCCGTGGCGGTGGGATAGACTTTTTCACACGGTCCGTGGCTGTGGGATAGACTTTATCTTTCACACGGTCCGTGCCTGTGGGATAGACTTTATCTTTCACACGGTCCGTGCCTGTGGGATAGACTTTATCTTTCACATGATCCGTGGCTGTGGGATAGACTTTATCTTTCACACGTTCGTTAGATGTGGGAACAGACTCTATCTTTCACACGGTCTGTGGCTGTGGGATAGACTCTATCTTTCACACGGTCCGTGGCTGTGGGGTAGACTTTATCTTTCACACGGTCCGTGGCTGTGGGGTAGACTTTATCTTTCACACGGCCCGTCGCTGTGGGGTAGACTTTATCTTTCACATGGCCCGTGCCTGTGGGGTAGACTTTATCTTTCACACGGTCCGTGCCTGTGGGGTAGACATTATCTTTCACATGGTCTGTGCATGTGGGGTAGACTTTATCTTTCACACGGTCCGTGGCTGTGGGGTAGACTTTATCTTTCACACGGCCCGTGGCTGTGGGGTAGAGTTATCTTGCACACGGCCTGTGGCTGTGGAGTAGACTTTATCTTTCACACGGTCCGTGGCTGTGGGGTAGACTTTATCTTTCACACGGCCCATGGCTGTGGGGTAGACTTTATCTTGCACACGGCCCGTGGCTGTGGAGTAGACTTATCTTTCACACGGTCCGTGGCTGTGGGGTAGACTTTATCTTTCACACGGCCCGTGGCTGTGGGGTAGACTTTATCTTGCACACGGCCCGTGGCTGTGGAGTAGACTTTATCTTTCACACGGTCCGTGGCTGTGGAGTAGACTTTATCTTTCACACGGTCCATGGCTGTGGGAATAGACTCTATCTTTCACACGGTCCGTGGCTGTGGGAAAGACTTTATCTTTCGCACGGCCAGTGGCTGTGTGGTAGACTTTATCTTTCATACAGTCCGTGGCTGTGGGGTAGACATTATCTTTCACACGGTCCGTGCCTGTGGAATAGACTTTATCTTTCACATGGTCCGTGGCTCAGGTATAGACTTTATCTTTCACACGGTAAGTGGCTGTGTGATAGACTTTTTCACACGGTCCGTGCCTGTGGGATAGACTTTATCTTTCACATGGTCCGTGGCTGTGGGATAGACTTTTTGACACGGTCCGTGCCTGTGGGATAGACTTTATCTTTCACACGTTCCGTGGCTGTCGGATAGACTTTATCTTTCACAAGGTCCGTGCCTGTGGGATAGACTTTATCTTTCAAACGGTCCGTGGCTGTGGGAATAGACTCTATCTTTCACACGGTCCGTGCCTGTGGGATAGACTTTATCTTTCACACGGTCCGTGCCTGTGGGGTAGACATTATCTTTCACACGGTTCGTGGATGTGGGGTAGACTTTATCTTTCACACGGTCTGTGGCTGTGTGATAGACTCTATCTTTCACACGGTCGTTTCCTGTGGGGTAGACTCTATCTTTCACATGGTTCATGGCTGTTGGAATAGACTTTATCTTTCACACGGTCCGTGGTGTGTGATAGACTTTTTCTTTCACACGGTCCGTGCCTGTGGGATAGACTTTATCTTTCACACGGTCCGTGCCTGTGGGATAGACTTTATCTTTCACATGATCCGTGGCTGTGGGATAGACTTTATCTTTCACACGGTCCGTGCCTGTGGGATAGACTTTATCTTTCACACTGTCCGTGCCTGTCGGATAGACTTTATCTTTCACATGATCCGTGGCTGTGGGATAGACTTTATTTTTCACACGGTCCGTGGCTGTGGGGTAGACTTTATCTTTCACATGGTCCGTGCCTGTGGGATAGACTTTATCTTTCACATGGTCTGTGGCTGAGGGATAGACTTTTTCACACGGTCCGTGGCTGTGGGATAGACTTTATCTTTCACACGGTCCGTTCCTGTGGGATAGACTTTATCTTTCACACGGTCCGTGCCTGTGGGATAGACTTTATCTTTCACATGATCCGTGGCTGTGGGATAGACTCTATCTTTCACACAGTCGCTGGCTGTGGGAATAGACTCTATCTTTCACACGGTCCGTGCCTGTGGGATAGACTTTATTTTTCACACGGTCCGTGGCTGTGGGGTAGACTTTATCTTTCACACGGTCCGTGGCTGTGGGATAGACTTTATCTTTCACACGGCCCGTGGCTCTGGGCAAGACTTTATCTTTCACACTGCCCGTGGCTGTGGGGTAGACTTTATCTTTCACACGGCCCGTGCCTGTGGGGTAGACTTTATCTTTCACATGGTCCGTGGCTGTGGGGTAGACTTTATCTTTCACACGGCCCGTGGCTGTGAGGTAGACTTTCTCTTTCACATGGCCCGTGGCAGTGGATTAGACTTTATCATTTACACGGTCCGTGGCTGTGGGGTAGACTTTATCTTTCACACGGCCCGTGGCTGTGGGGTAGACTTTATCTTTCACACGGCCCGTGGCTGTGGATTAGACTTTATCATTTACACGGTCCACGGCTGTGGGGTAGACTTTATCTTTCACACGGTCCGTGCCTGTGGGATAGACTTTATCTTTCACATGGTCTGTGGCTGAGGGATAGACTTTTCACAGGGTCCGTGGCTGTGGGATAGACTTTATCTTTCACACGGCCCGTGGCTGTGGGGTAGACTTTATCTTTCACACGGTCCGTGGCTGTGGGGTAGACTTTACCTTTCACACGGTCCGTGGCTGTGGGGTAGACTTTACCTTTCACACGGTCCATGCCTGTGGGATAGACTCTATCTTTCACATAGTCCGTGGCTGTGGGATAGCCTCTATCTATCACACGGTCCGTGGCTGTGTGAATAGGCTTTATCTTTCACACGGTCCGTGGCTGTGGGGTAGACTTTATCTTTCACAAGCTCCGTGGCTGTGGGATAGACTTTATCTTTCACACGGTCCGTGTCTTTGTGGTAGACTTTATCTTTCACACGGTAGGTGGCTGTGGGAGTAGACTTTATCTTTCACACGGTCCGTGGCTGTGCAAATAGACTTTATCTTTCACATGGTCCGTGGCGGTGGGATAGACTTTTTCACACGGTCCGTGGCTGTGGGATAGACTTTATCTTTCACACGGTCCGTGCCTGTGGGATAGACTTTATCTTTCACACGGTCCGTGCCTGTGGGATAGACTTTAACTTTCACATGATCCGTGGCTGTGGGATAGACTTTATCTTTCACACGTTCGTTAGATGTGGGAACAGACTCTATCTTTCACACGGTCTGTGGCTGTGGGATAGACTTTATCTTTCACACGGTCCGTGGCTGTGGGGTAGACTTTATCTTTCACACGGTCCGTGGCTGTGGGGTAGACTTTATCTTTCACACGGCCCGTCGCTGTGGGGTAGACTTTATCTTTCACATGGCCCGTGCCTGTGGGGTAGACTTTATCTTTCACACGGTCCGTGCCTGTGGGGTAGACTTTATCTTTCACATGGTCCGTGCATGTGGGGTAGACTTTATCTTTCACACGGTCCGTGGCTGTGGGGTAGACTTTATCTTTCACACGGCCCGTGGCTGTGGGGTAGAGTTATCTTGCACACGGCCTGTGGCTGTGGAGTAGACTTTATCTTTCACACGGTCCGTGGCTGTGGGGTAGACTTTATCTTTCACACGGCCCGTGGCTGTGGGGTAGACTTTATCTTGCACACGGCCCGTGGCTGTGGAGTAGACTTTATCTTTCACACGGTCCGTGGCTGTGGGGTAGACTTTATCTTTCACACGGCCCGTGGCTGTGGGGTAGACTTTATCTTGCACACGGCCCGTGGCTGTGGAGTAGACTTTATCTTTCACACGGTCCGTGGCTGTGGAGTAGACTTTATCTTTCACACGGTCCAGGCTGTGGGAATAGACTCTATCTTTCACACGGTCCGTGGCTGTGGGAAAGACTTTATCTTTCGCACGGCCAGTGGCTGTGTGGTAGACTTTATCTTTCATACAGTCCGTGGCTGTGGGGTAGACATTATCTTTCACACGGTCCGTGCCTGTGGAATAGACTTTATCTTTCACATGGTCCGTGGCTCAGGTATAGACTTTATCTTTCACACGGTAAGTGGCTGTGTGATAGACTTTTTCACACGGTCCGTGCCTGTGGGATAGACTTTATCTTTCACATGGTCCGTGGCTGTGGGATAGACTTTTTGACACGGTCCGTGCCTGTGGGATAGACTTTATCTTTCACACGTTCCGTGGCTGTCGGATAGACTTTATCTTTCACAAGGTCCGTGCCTGTGGGATAGACTTTATCTTTCAAACGGTCCGTGGCTGTGGGAATAGACTCTATCTTTCACACGGTCCGTGCCTGTGGGATAGACTTTATCTTTCACACGGTCCGTGCCTGTGGGGTAGACATTATCTTTCACACGGTTCGTGGATGTGGTGTAGACTTTATGTTTCACACGGTCTGTGGCTGTGTGATAGACTCTATCTTTCACACGGTCGTTTCCTGTGGGGTAGACTCTATCTTTCACATGGTTCATGGCTGTTGGAATAGACTTTATCTTTCACACGGTCCGTGGTGTGTGATAGACTTTTTCTTTCACACGGTCCGTGCCTGTGGGATAGACTTTATCTTTCACACGGTCCGTGCCTGTGGGATAGACTTTATCTTTCACATGATCCGTGGCTGTGGGATAGACTTTATCTTTCACACGTTCGTTAGATGTGGGAACAGACTCTATATTTCACACGGTCCGTGGCTGTGGGATAGACTTTATCTTTCACACGGTCCATGGCTGTGGGAATAGACTCTATCTTTCACACGGTCCGTGCCTGTGGGGTAGACATTATCTTTCACACGGTCCGTGGCTGTGGGGTAGACTTCATCTTGCACACGGTCCGTGGCTGTGGGATAGACTTTATCTTTCACACGGTCCGTGGCTGTGGGGCAGACTTTATCTTTCACACGGTCCGTGGCTGTGGTAACAGACTGTACCATTCACACTGTCCACGGCTGTGGGGTGGACTTTATCTTTCACACGGTCCGTGCCTGTGGGATAGACTTTATCTTTCACATGGTCTGTGGCTGAGGGATAGACTTTTTCACACGGTCCGTGGCTGTGGGATAGACTTTATCTTTCACACGGTCCGTTCCTGTGGGATAGACTTTATCTTTCACACGGTCCATGCCTGTGGGATAGATTTTATCTTTCACATGATCCGTGGCTGTGGGATAGACTCTATCTTTCACACGGTCGCTGGCTGTGGGAATAGACTCTATCTTTCACAAGGTCCGTGCCTGTGGGATAGACTTTATTTTTCACACGGTCCGTGGCTGTGGGGTAGACTTTATCTTTCACACGGTCCGTGGCTGTGGGATAGACTTTATCTTTCACACGGCCCGTGGCTCTGGGCAAGACTTTATCTTTCACACTGCCCGTGGCTGTGGGGTAGACTTTATCTTTCACACGGCCCGTGCCTGTGGGGTAGACTTTATCTTTCACATGGTCCGTGGCTGTGGGGTAGACTTTATCTTTCACACGGCCCGCGGCTGTGGATTAGACTTTATCATTTACACGGTCCATGGCTGTGGGGTAGACTTTATCTTTCACACGGCCCGTGGCTGTGAGGTAGACTTTATCTTTCACATGGTCTGTGGCTGAGGGATAGACTTTTCACAGGGTCCGTGGCTGCGGGATAGACTTTATCTTTCACACGGCCCGGGGCTGTGGGGTAGACTTTATCTTTCACACGGTCCGTGCCTGTGGGGTAGACTTTATCTTTCACATGGTCCGTGGCTCTGGTATAGACTTTATCTTTCACACGGTAAGTGGCTGTGTGATAGACTTTTTCACACTGTCCGTGCCTGTCGGATAGACTTTATCTTTCACATGGTCCGTGGCTGTGGGATAGACTTTTTGACACGGTCCGTGCCTGTGGGATAGACTTTATCTTTCACACGGTCCGTGCCTGTGGGATAGACTTTATCTTTCACACTGTCCGTGCCTGTCGGATAGACTTTATCTTTCACATGATCCGTGGCTGTGGGATAGACTTTATTTTTCACACGGTCCGTGGCTGTGGGGTAGACTTTATCTTTCACACGGTCCGTGCCTGTGGGATAGACTTTATCTTTCACATGGTCTGTGGCTGAGGGATAGACTTTTTCACACGGTCCGTGGCTGTGGGATAGACTTTATCTTTCACACGGTCCGTTCCTGTGGGATAGACTTTATCTTTCACACGGTCCGTGCCTGTGGGATAGACTTTATCTTTCACATGATCCGTGGCTGTGGGATAGACTCTATCTTTCACACAGTCGCTGGCTGTGGGAATAGACTCTATCTTTCACACGGTCCGTGCCTGTGGGATAGACTTTATTTTTCACACGGTCCGTGGCTGTGGGGTAGACTTTATCTTTCACACGGTCCGTGGCTGTGGGATAGACTTTATCTTTCACACGGCCCGTGGCTCTGGGCAAGACTTTATCTTTCACACTGCCCGTGGCTGTGGGGTAGACTTTATCTTTCACACGGCCCGTGCCTGTGGGGTAGACTTTATCTTTCACATGGTCCGTGGTTGTGGGGTAGACTTTATCTTTCACACGGCCCGTGGCTGTGAGGTAGACTTTCTCTTTCACATGGCCCGTGGCAGTGGATTAGACTTTATCATTTACACGGTCCATGGCTGTGGGGTAGACTTTATCTTTCACACGGCCCCTGGCTGTGAGGTAGACTTTCTCTTTCACACGGCCCGTGGCTGTTGATTAGACTTTATCATTTACACGGTCCACGGCTGTGGGGTAGACTTTATCTTTCACACGGTCCGTGCCTGTGGGATAGACTTTATCTTTCACATGGTCTGTGGCTGAGGGATAGACTTTTCACAGGGTCCGTGGCTGTGGGATAGACTTTATCTTTCACACGGTCCGTGGCTGTGGGGTAGACTTTACCTTTCACACGGTCCGTGGCTGTGGGGTAGACTTTACCTTTCACACGGTCCGTGCCTGAGGGATAGACTTTTTCACACGGTCCGTGGCTGTGGGGTAGACTTTATCTTTCACATGGTCCGTGGCTGTGGGGTAGTCTTTATCTTTCACACGGTCCGTGCCTGTGGGATAGACTTTTTCACACGGTCCGTGGCTGCGAGGTAGACTTTATCTTTCACACGGCCCGTGGCTGCGGGGTAGACTTTATCTTTCACACGGCCCGTGGTTGCGTGGTAGACTTCATCTTTCACACGGCCCGTGGCTGTGGGGTAGACTTTATCTTTCACACGGCCCGTGGCTGTGGGGTAGACTTTATCTTTCACACGGCCCGTGGCTGTGGGGTAGACTTTACCTTTCACACGGTCCGTGTCTGTGGGGTAGACTTTATCTTTCACACGGCCCGTGGCTGTGGGGTAGACTTTATCTTTCACAAGGTCCGTGCCTGTGGGATAGACTTTATCTTTCACACGGTCCGTGACTGGTGGATAGACTCTATCTTTCCCTCGGTCCATGCCTGTGGGATAGCCTCTATCTTTCACACGGTCCGTGGCTGTGGGAATAGACTTTATCTTTCACACAGTCCATGCCTGTGGGATAGACTTTATCTTTCACACGGTCCGTGGCTGTGCGAATAGACTTTATCTTTCACATGGTCCGTCGCTGTGGGATAGACTTTTTCACACGGTCCGTGGCTGTGGGATAGACTTTATCTTTCACACGGTCCGTGCCTGTGGGATAGACTTTATCTTTCACACGGTCCGTGCCTGTGGGATAGACTTTATCTTTCACATGATCCGTGGCTGTGGGATAGACTTTATCTTTCACACGTTCGTTAGATGTGGGAACAGACTCTATCTTTCACACGGTCTGTGGCTGTGGGATAGACTCTATCTTTCACACGGTCCATGGCTGTGGGGTAGACTTTATCTTTCACACGGTCCGTGGCTGTGGGGTAGACTTTATCTTTCACACGGCCCGTGGCTGTGGGGTAGACTTTATCTTTCACATGTCCCGTGCCTGTGGGGTAGACTTTATCTTTCACACGGTCCGTGCCTGTGGGGTAGACATTATCTTTCACATGTCCCGTGCATGTGGGGTAGACTTTATCTTTCACACGGTCCGTGGCTGTGGGGTAGACTTTATCTTTCACACGGCCCGTGGCTGTGGGGTAGAGTTATCTTGCACACGGCCTGTGGCTGTGGAGTAGACTTTATCTTTCACACGGTCCGTGGCTGTGGGGTAGACTTTATCTTTCACACGGCCCGTGGCTGTGGGGTAGACTTTATCTTGCACACGGCCCGTGGCTGTGGAGTAGACTTTATCTTTCACACGGTCCGTGGCTATGGGGTAGACTTTATCTTTCACACGGTCCGTGCCTGTGGGAAAGACTCCATCTTTCACACGGTCCGTGGCTGTGGGATAGACTTTTTCTTTCACATGGTCCGTGGCTGTGGAAATAGACTCTATCTTTCACACGGTCCGTGGCTGTGGGATAGACTTTATCTTTCACACGGTCCATGGCTGTGTGAATATACTCTATCTTTCACACGGTCCGTGGCTGTGGGAAAGACTTTATCTTTCGCACGGCCAGTGGCTGTTTGGTAGACTTTATCTTTCATACAGTCCGTGGCTGTGGGGTAGACATTATCTTTCACACGGTCCGTGCCTGTGGAATAGACTTTATCTTTCACATGGTCCGTGGCTCTGGTATAGACTTTATCTTTCACACGTTAAGTGGCTGTGTGATAGACTTTTTCACACGGTCCGTGCCTGTGGGATAGACTTTATCTTTCACATGGTCCGTGGCTGTGGGATAGACTTTTTGACACGGTCCGTGCCTGTGGGATAGACTTTATCTTTCACACGTTCCGTGGCTGTCGGATAGACTTTATCTTTCACAAGGTCCGTGCCTGTGGGATAGACTTTTTCTTTCAAACGGTCCGTGGCTGTGGGATAGACTTTATCTTTCACAAGGTCCGTGGCTGTCGGATAGACTTTATCTTTCACAAGGTCCGTGCCTGTGGGATAGACTTTATCTTTCAAACGGTCCGTGGCTGTGGGATAGACTTTATCTTTCACAAGGTCCGTGCCTGTGGGGTAGACATTATCTTTCACACGGTCCGTGGCTGTGTGATAGACTGTATCTTTCACATGGTCGTTTCCTGTGGGGTAGACTCTATCTTTCACATGGTTCATGGCTGTTGGAATAGACTTTATCTTTCACACGGTCCGTGGTGTGGGATAGACTTTATCTTTCACACGGTCCGTGCCTGTGGGATAGACTTTATCTTTCACACGGTCCGTGCCTGTGGGATAGACTTTATCTTTCACATGATCCGTGGCTGTGGGATAGACTTTATCTTTCACACGTTCGTTAGATGTGGGAACAGACTCTATCTTTCTCACGGTCCGTGGCTGTGGGATAGACTCTATCTTTCACACGGTCCGTGCCTGTGGGGTAGACTTTATCTTTCATACAGTCCGTGGCTGTGGGGTAGACTTTATCTTTCACACGGTCCGTGCCTGTGGGGTAGACTTTATCTTTCACATGGTCCGTGGCTCTGGTATAGACTTTATCTTTCACACGGTAAGTGGCTGTGTGATAGACTTTTCACACGGTCCGTGCCTGTCGGATAGACTTTATCTTTCACATGGTCCGTGGCTGTGGGATAGACTTTTTGACACGGTCCGTGCCTGTGGGTTAGACTTTATATTTCACACGGTCCGTGGCTGTCGGAAAAACTTTATCTTTCACAAGGTCCGTGCCTGTGGGATAGACTTTATCTTTCAAACGGTCCGTGGCTGTGGGATAGACTTTATCATTCACACGGTCCATGGCTGTGGGAATAGACTCTATCTTTCACACGGTCCGTGCCTGTGGGGTAGACATTATCTTTCACACGGTCCGTGGCTGTGGGGTAGACTTCATCTTGCACATGGTCCGTGGCTGTGGGATAGACTTTATGTTTCACACGGTCCGTGGCTGTGGGGCAGACTTTATCTTTCACACGGTAGGTGGCTGTGGTAACAGACTGTATCATTCACACTGTCCACGGCTGTGGGGTGGACTTTATCTTTCACACGGTCCGTGCCTGTGGGATAGACTTTATCTTTCACATGGTCTGTGGCTGAGGGATAGACTTTTTCACACGGTCCGTGGCTGTGGGATAGACTTTATCTTTCACACGGTCCGTTCCTGTGGGATAGACTTTATCTTTCACACGGTCCGTGCCTGTGGGATAGATTTTATCTTTCACATGATCCGTGGCTGTGGGATAGACTCTATCTTTCACACGGTCGCTGGCTGTGGGAATAGACTCTATCTTTCACACGGTCCGTGCCTGTGGGATAGACTTAATTTTTCACACGGTCCGTGGCTGTGGGGTAGACTTTATCTTTCACACGGTCCGTGGCTGTGGGACAGACTTTATCTTTCACACGGCCCGTGGCTCTGGGCAAGACTTTATCTTTCACACTGCCCGTGGCTGTGGGGTAGACTTTATCTTTCACACGGCCCGTGCCTGTGGGGTAGACTTTATCTTTCACATGGTCCGTGGCTGTGGGGTAAACTTTATCTTTCACACGGCCCGTGGCTGTGGATTAGACTTTATCATTTACACGGTCCATGGCTGTGGGGTAGACTTTATCTTTCACACGGCCCGTGGCTGTGAGATAGACTTTCTCTTTCACACGGCCCGTGGCTGTGGATTAGACTTTATCATTTTCACGGTCCACGGCTGTGGGGTAGACTTTATCTTTCACACGGTCCGTGCCTGTGGGATAGACTTTATCTTTCACATGGTCTGTGGCTGAGGGATAGACTTTTCACAGGGTCCGTGGCTGTGGGATAGACTTTATCTTTCACACGGCCCGTGGCTGTGGGGTAGACTTTACCTTTCACACGGTCCATGGCTGTGGGGTAGACTTTACCTTTCACACGGTCCGTGGCTGTGGGGTAGACTTTAGCTTTCACACGGTCCGTGGCTGTGGGGTAGACATTATCTTTCACAAGGTCAGTGGCTGTGGGGTAGACTTTATCTTTCACACGGCCCTTGCCTGTGGCATAGACTTTATCTTTCACTCGGCCCGTGCCTGTGGCATAGACTTTATCTTTCACACGGCCCGTGCCTGTGGGGTAGACTTTATCTTTCACACGGTCCGTGGCTGTGGGATAGACTTTATCTTTCACACGGTCCGTGTCTTTGTAGTAGACTTTATCTTTCACACGGTAGGTGGCTGTGGGAGTAGACTTTATCTTTCACACGGTCCGTGGCTGTGCGAATAGACTTTATCTTTCACATGGTCCGTCGCTGTGGGATAGACTTTTTCACACGGTCCGTGGCTGTGGGATAGACTTTATCTTTCACACGGTCCGTGCCTGTGGGATAGACTTTATCTTTCACACGGTCCGTGCCTGTGGGATAGACTTTATCTTTCACATGATCCGTGGCTGTGGGATAGACTTTATCTTTCACACGTTCGTTAGATGTGGGAACAGACTCTATCTTTCACACGGTCTGTGGCTGTGGGATAGACTCTATCTTTCACACGGTCCGTGGCTATGGGGTAGACTTTATCTTTCACATGGTCCGTGGCTGTGGGGTAGACTTTATCTTTCACACGGCCCGTGGCTGTGGGGTAGACTTTATCTTTCACATGGCCCGTGCCTGTGGGGTAGAATTTCTCTTTCACACGGTCCGTGCCTGTGGGGTAGACATTATCTTTCACATGGTCCGTGCATGTGGGGTAGACTTTATCTTTCACACGGTCCGTGGCTGTGGGGTAGACTTTATCTTTCACACGGCCCGTGGCTGTGGGGTAGAGTTATCTTGCACACGGCCTGTGGCTGTGGAGTAGACTTTATCTTTCACACGGTCCGTGGCTGTGGGGTAGACTTTATCTTTCACACGGCCCGTGGCTGTGGGGTAGACTTTATCTTGCACACGGCCCGTGGCTGTGGAGTAGACTTTATCTTTCACACGGTCCGTGGCTGTGGAGTAGACTTTATCTTTCACACGGTCCATGGCTGTGGGAATAGACTCTATCTTTCACACGGTCCGTGGCTGTGGGAAAGACTTTATCTTTCGCACGGCCAGTGGCTGTGTGGTAGACTTTATCTTTCATACAGTCCGTGGCTGTGGGGTAGACATTATCTTTCACACGGTCCGTGCCTGTGGAATAGACTTTATCTTTCACATTGTCTGTGGCTCAGGTATAGACTTTATCTTTCACACGGTAAGTGGCTGTGTGATAGACTTTTTCACACGGTCCATGCCTGTGGGATAGACTTTATCTTTCACATGGTCCGTGGCTGTGGGATAGACTTTTTGACACGGTCCGTGCCTGTGGGATAGACTTTATCTTTCACACGTTCCGTGGCTGTCAGATAGACTTTATCTTTCACAAGGTCCGTGCCTGTGGGATAGACTTTATCTTTCAAACGGTCCGTGGCTGTGGGATAGACTTTATCTTTCACAAGGTCCGTGCCTGTGGGGTAGACATTATCTTTCTCACGGTCCGTGGATGTGGGGTAGACTTTATCTTTCAAACGGTCCGTGGCTGTGGGAATAGACTCTATCTTTCACACGGTCCGTGCCTGTGGGATAGACTTTATCTTTCACACGGTCCGTGCCTGTGGGGTAGACATTATCTTTCACACGGTTCGTGGATGTGGGGTAGACTTTATCTTTCACACGGTCCGTGGCTGTGTGATAGACTCTATCTTTCACACGGTCGTTTTCTGTGGGGTAGACTCTATCTTTCACATGGTTCATGGCTGTTGGAATAGACTTTATCTTTCACACGGTCCGTGGTGTGTGATAGACTTAATCTTTCACACGGTCCGTGCCTGTGGGATAGACTTTATCTTTCACACGGTCCGTGCCTGTGGGATAGACTTTATCTTTCACATGATCCGTGGCTGTGGGATAGACTTTATCTTTCACACGTTCGTTAGATGTGGGAACAGACTCTATATTTCACACGGTCCGTGGCTGTGGGATAGACTTTATCTTTCACACGGTCCATGGCTGTGGGAATAGACTCTATCTTTCACACGGTCCGTGGCTGTGGGGTAGACTTCATCTTGCACACGGTCCGTGGCTGTGGGATAGACTTTATCTTTCACACGGTCCGTGGCTGTGGGGCAGACTTTATCTTTCACACGGTCCGTGGCTGTGGTAACAGACTGTATCATTCACACTGTCCACGGCTGTGGGGTGGACTTTATCTTTCACACGGTCCGTGCCTGTGGGATAGACTTTATCTTTCACATGGTCTGTGGCTGAGGGATAGACTTTTTCACACGGTCCGTGGCTGTGGGATAGACTTTATCTTTCACACGGTCCGTTCCTGTGGGATAGACTTTATCTTTCACACGGTCCATGCCTGTGGGATAGATTTTATCTTTCACATGATCCGTGGCTGTGGGATAGACTCTATCTTTCACACGGTCGCTGGCTGTGGCAATAGACTTTATCTTTCACACGGTCCGTGCCTGTGGGATAGACTTTATTTTTCACACGGTCCGTGGCTGTGGGGTAGACTTTATCTTTCACACGGTCCGTGGCTGTGGGATAGACTTTATCTTTCACACGGCCCGTGGCTCTGGGCAAGACTTTATCTTTCACACTGCCCGTGGCTGTGGGGTAGACTTTATCTTTCACACGGCCCGTGCCTGTGGGGTAGGCTTTATCTTTCACATGGTCCGTGGCTGTGGGGTAGACTTTATCTTTCACACGGCCCGTGGCTGTGGATTAGACTTTATCATTTACACGGTCCATGGCTGTGGGGTAGACTTTATCTTTCACACGGCCCGTGGCTGTGAGGTAGACTTTCTCTTTCACACGGCCCGTGGCTGTGGATTAGACTTTATCATTTACACGGTCCACGGCTGTGGGGTAGACTTTATCTTTCACACGGTCCGTGTCTGTGGGATAGACTTTATTTTTCACATGGTCTGTGGCTGAGGGATAGACTTTTCACAGGGTCCGTGGCTGCGGGATAGACTTTATCTTTCACACGGCCCGTGGCTGTGGGGTAGACTTTATCTTTCACACGGTCCGTGCCTGTGGGGTAGACTTTATCTTTCACATGGTCCGTGGCTCTGGTATAGACTTTATCTTTCACACGGTAAGTGGCTGTGTGATAGACTTTTTCACACTGTCCGTGCCTGTCGGATAGACTTTATCTTTCACATGGTCCGTGGCTGTGGGATAGACTTTTTGACACGGTCCGTGCCTGTGGGATAGACTTTATCTTTCACACGGTCCGTGCCTGTGGGATAGACTTTATCTTTCACACTGTCCGTGCCTGTCGGATAGACTTTATCTTTCACATGATCCGTGGCTGTGGGATAGACATTATTTTTCACAGGGTCCGTGGCTGTGGGGTAGACTTTATCTTTCACACGGTCCGTGCCTGTGGGATAGACTTTATCTTTCACATGGTCTGTGGCTGAGGGATAGACTTTTTCACACGGTCCGTGGCTGTGGGATAGACTTTATCTTTCACACGGTCCGTTCCTGTGGGTTAGACTTTATCTTTCACACGGTCCGTGCCTGTGGGATAGGCTTTATCTTTCACATGATCCGTGGCTGTGGGATAGACTCTATCTTTCACACGGTCGCTGGCTGTGGGAATAGACTCTATCTTTCACACGGTCCGTGCCTGTGGGATAGACTTTATTTTTCACACGGTCCGTGGCTGTGGGGTAGACTTTATCTTTCACACGGTCCGTGGCTGTGGGATAGACTTTATCTTTCACACGGCCCGTGGCTCTGGGCAAGACTTTATCTTTCACACTGCCCGTGGCTGTGGGGTAGACTTTATCTTTCACACGGCCCGTGTCTGTGGGGTAGACTTTATCTTTCACATGGTCCGTGGCTGTGGGGTAGACTTTATCTTTCACACGGCCCGTGGCTGTGAGGTAGACTTTCTCTTTCACATGGCCCGTGGCAGTGGATTAGACTTTATCATTTACACGGTCCATGGCTGTGGGGTAGACTTTATCTTTCACACGGCCCGTGGCTGTGAGGTAGACTTTCTCTTTCACACGGCCCGTGGCTGTGGATTAGACTTTATCATTTACACGGTCCACGGCTGTGGGGTAGACTTTATCTTTCACACGGTCCGTGCCTGTGGGATAGACTTTATCTTTCACATGGTCTGTGGCTGAGGGATAGACTTTTCACAGGGTCCATGGCTGTGGGATAGACTTTATCTTTCACACGGCCCGTGGCTGTGGGGTAGACTTTATCTTTCACACGGTCCGTGGCTGTGGGGTAGACTTTACCTTTCACACGGTCCGTGGCTGTGGGGTAGACGTTACCTTTCACACGGTCCGTGCCTGAGGGATAGACTTTTTCACACGGTCCGTGGCTGTGGGGTAGACTTTATCTTTCACATGGTCCGTGGCTGTGGGGTAGTCTTTATCTTTCACACGGTCCGTGCCTGTGGGATAGACTTTTTCACACGGTCCGTGGCTGCGAGGTAGACTTTATCTTTCACACGGCCCGTGGCTGCGGGGTAGACTTTATCTTTCACACGGCCCGTGGTTGCGTGGTAGACTTTATCTTTCACACGGCCCGTGGCTGTGGGGTAGACTTTATCTTTCACACGGCCCGTGGCTGTGGGGTAGACTTTATCTTTCACACGGTCCGTGGCTGTGGGGTAGACTTTACCTTTCACACGGTCCGTACCTGTGGGGTAGACATTATCTTTCACAAGGTCAGTGGCTGTGTGGTAGACTTTATCTTTCACACAGCCCTTGCCTGTGGCATAGCCTTTATCTTTCACAAGGCCCGTGCCTGTGGCATAGACTTTATCTATCACACGTTCGTTAGATGTGGGAACAGACTCTATCTTTCACACGGTCTGTGGCTGTGGGATAGACTCTATCTTTCACACGGTCTGTGGCTGTGGGATAGACTCTATCTTTCACACGGTCCGTGGCTGTGGGGTAGACTTTATCTTTCACACGGCCCGTGGCTGTGGGGTAGACTTTATCTTTCACACGTTCGTTAGATGTGGGAACAGACTCTATCTTTCACACGGTCTGTGGCTGTGGGATAGACTCTATCTTTCACACGGTCCGTGGCTGTGGGGTAGACTTTATCTTTCACACGGCCCGTGGCTGTGAGGTAGACTTTCTCTTTCACACGGCCCGTGGCTGTGGATTAGACTTTATCATTTACACGGTCCACGGCTGTGGGGTAGACTTTATCTTTCACACGGTCCGTGCCTGTGGGATAGACTTTATCTTTCACATGGTCTGTGGCTGAGGGATAGACTTTTCACAGGGTCCGTGGCTGCGGGATAGACTTTATCTTTCACACGGCCCGTGGCTGTGGGGTAGACTTTATCTTTCACACGGTCCGTGCCTGTGGGGTAGACTTTATCTTTCACATGGTCCGTGGCTCTGGTATAGACTTTATCTTTCACACGGTAAGTGGCTGTGTGATAGACTTTTTCACACTGTCCGTGCCTGTCGGATAGACTTTATCTTTCACATGGTCCGTGGCTGTGGGATAGACTTTTTGACACGGTCCGTGCCTGTGGGATAGACTTTATCTTTCACACGGTCCGTGCCTGTGGGATAGACTTTATCTTTCACACTGTCCGTGCCTGTCGGATAGACTTTATCTTTCACATGATCCGTGGCTGTGGGATAGACATTATTTTTCACACGGTCCGTGGCTGTGGGGTAGACTTTATCTTTCACACGGTCCGTGCCTGTGGGATAGACTTTATCTTTCACATGGTCTGTGGCTGAGGGATAGACTTTTTCACACGGTCCGTGGCTGTGGGATAGACTTTATCTTTCACACGGTCCGTTCCTGTGGGATAGACTTTATCTTTCACACGGTCCGTGCCTGTGGGATAGACTTTATCTTTCACATGATCCGTGGCTGTGGGATAGACTCTATCTTTCACACGGTCGCTGGCTGTGGGAATAGACTCTATCTTTCACACGGTCCGTGCCTGTGGGATAGACTTTATTTTTCACACGGTCCGTGGCTGTGGGGTAGACTTTATCTTTCACACGGTCCGTGGCTGTGGGATAGACTTTATCTTTCACACGGCCCGTGGCTCTGGGCAAGACTTTATCTTTCACACTGCCCGTGGCCGTGGGGTAGACTTTATCTTTCACACGGCCCGTGCCTGTGGGGTAGACTTTATCTTTCACATGGTCCGTGGCTGTGGGGTAGACTTTATCTTTCACACGGCCCGTGGCTGTGAGGTAGACTTTCTCTTTCACATGGCCCGTGGCAGTGGATTAGACTTTATCATTTACACGGTCCATGGCTGTGGGGTAGACTTTATCTTTCACACGGCCCGTGGCTGTGAGGTAGACTTTCTCTTTCACACGGCCCGTGGCTGTGGATTAGACTTTATCATTTACACGGTCCACGGCTGTGGGGTAGACTTTATCTTTCACACGGTCCGTGCCTGTGGGATAGACTTTATCTTTCACATGGTCTGTGGCTGAGGGATAGACTTTTCACAGGGTCCGTGGCTGTGGGATAGACTTTATCTTTCACACGGCCCGTGGCTGTGGGGTAGACTTTATCTTTCACACGGTCCGTGGCTGTGGGGTAGACTTTACCTTTCACACGGTCCGTGGCTGTGGGGTAGACTTTACCTTTCACACGGTCCGTGCCTGAGGGATAGACTTTTTCACACGGTCCGTGGCTGTGGGGTAGACTTTATCTTTCACATGGTCCGAGGCTGTGGGGTAGTCTTTATCTTTCACACGGTCCGTGCCTGTGGGATAGACTTTTTCACACGGTCCGTGGCTGCGAGGTAGACTTTATCTTTCACACGGCCCGTGGCTGCGGGGTAGACTTTATCTTTCACACGGCCCGTGGTTGCGTGGTAGACTTTATCTTTCACACGGCCCGTGGCTGTGGGGTAGACTTTATCTTTCACACGGCCCGTGGCTGTGGGGTAGACTTTATCTTTCACACGGTCCGTGGCTGTGGGGTAGACTTTACCTTTCACACGGTCCGTACCTGTGGGGTAGACATTATCTTTCACAAGGTCAGTGGCTGTGTGGTAGACTTTATCTTTCACACAGCCCTTGCCTGTGGCATAGCCTTTATCTTTCACATGGCCCGTGCCTGTGGCATAGACTTTATCTATCACACGGCCCGTGCCTGTGGGGTAGACTTAATCTTTTACATGGCCCGTGGCTGTGGGGTAGACTTTATGTTTCACACGGTCCATGGCTGTGGGAATAGACTTTATCTTTCACACGGTCCGTGGCTGTGGGAATAGACTTTATCTTTCACACAGTCCATGCCTGTGGGATAGACTCTATCTTTCACATGGTCCGTGGCTGTGGGATAGCCTCTATCTATCACACGGTCCGTGGCTGTGTGAATAGGCTTTATCTTTCACACGGTCCGTGGCTGTGGGGTAGACTTTATCTTTCACAAGCTCCGTGGCTGTGGGATAGACTTTATCTTTCACACGGTCCGTGTCTTTGTGGTAGACTTTATCTTTCACACGGTAGGTGGCTGTGGGAGTAGACTTTATCTTTGACACGGTCTGTGGCTGTGCGAATAGACTTTATCTTTCACATGGTCCGTCGCTGTGGGATAGACTTTTTCACACGGTCCGTGGCTGTGGATAGACTTTATCTTTCACACGGTCCGTGCCTGTGGGATAGACTTTATCTTTCACACGGTCCGTGCCTGTGGGATAGACTTTATTTTTCACATGATCCGTGGCTGTGGGATAGACTTTATCTTTCACACGTTCGTTAGATGTGGGAACAGACTCTATCTTTCACACGGTCTGTGGCTGTGGGATAGACTCTATCTTTCACACGGTCCGTGGCTGTGGGGTAGACTTTATCTTTCACACGGTCCGTGGCTGTGGGGTAGACTTTATCTTTCACACGGCCCGTGGCTGTGGGGTAGACTTTATCTTTCACATGGCCCGTGCCTGTGGGGTAGACTTTATCTTTCACACGGTCCGTGCCTTTGGGGTAGACATTATCTTTCACATGGTCCGTGCATGTGGGGTAGACTTTATCTTTCACACGGTCCGTGGCTGTGGGGTAGACTTTATCTTTCACACGGCCCGTGGCTGTGGGGTAGAGTTATCTTGCACACGGCCTGTGGCTGTGGAATAGACTTTATCTTTCACACGGTCCGTGGCTGTGGGGTAGAATTTATCTTTCACACGGCCCGTGGCTGTGGGGTAGACTTTATCTTGCACACGGCCCGTGGCTGTGGAGTAGACTTTATCTTTCACACGGTCCGTGGCTGTGGGGTAGACTTTATCTTTCACACGGTCCGTGCCTGTGGGAAAGACTCCATCTTTCACACGGTCCGTGGCTGTGGGATAGACTTTATCTTTCACACGGTCCATGGCTGTGGGAATAGACTCTATCTTTCACACGGTCCGTGGCTGTGGGAAAGACTTTATCTTTCGTACGGCCAGTGGCTGTTTGGTAGACTTTATCTTTCATACAGTCCGTGGCTGTGGGGTAGTCATTATCTTTCACACGGTCCGTGCCTGTGGAATAGACTTTATCTTTCACATGGTCCGTGGCTCTGGTATAGACTTTATCTTTCACACGGTAAGTGGCTGTGTGATAGACTTTTTCACACGGTCCGTGCCTGTGGGATAGACTTTATCTTTCACATGGTCCGTGGCTGTGGGATAGACTTTTAGACACGGTCCGTGCCTGTGGGATAGACTTTATCTTTCACACGTTCCGTGGCTGTCGGATAGACTTTATCTTTCACAAGGTCCGTGCCTGTGGGATAGACTTTATCTTTCAAACGGTCCGTGGCTGTGGGATAGACTTTATCTTTCACAAGGTCCGTGCCTGTGGGGTAGACTTTATCTTTCACACGGTCCGTGCCTGTGGGGTAGACTTTATCTTTCAAACGGTCCGTGGCTGTGGGAATAGACTCTATCTTTCACACGGTCCGTGCCTGTGGGATAGACTTTATCTTTCACACGGTCCGTGCCTGTGGGGTAGACATTATCTTTCACACGGTTCGTGGATGTGGGGTAGACTTTATCTTTCACACGGTCCGTGGCTGTGTGATAGACTCTATCTTTCACACGGTCGTTTCCTGTGGGGTAGACTCTATCTTTCACATGGTTCATGGCTGTTGGAATAGACTTTATCTTTCACACGGTCCGTGGTGTGGGATAGACTTTATCTTTCACACGGTCCGTGCCTGTGGGATAGACTTTATCTTTCACACGGTCCGTGCCTGTGGGATAGACTTTATCTTTCACATGATCCGTGGCTGTGGGATAGACTTTATCTTTCACACGTTCGTTAGATGTGGGAACAGACTCTATCTTTCTCACGGTCCGTGGCTGTGGGATAGGCTCTATCTTTCACACGGTCCGTGCCTGTGGGGTAGACTTTATCTTTCATACAGTCCGTGGCTGTGGGGTAGACTTTATCTTTCACACGGTCCGTGCCTGTGGGATAGACTTTATCTTTCACACGGTCCGTGCCTGTGGGATAGACTTTATTTTTCACATGATCCGTGGCTGTGGGATAGACTTTATCTTTCACACGTTCGTTAGATGTGGGAACAGACTCTATCTTTCACACGGTCTGTGGCTGTGGGATAGACTCTATCTTTCACACGGTCCGTGGCTGTGGGGTAGACTTTATCTTTCACACGGTCCGTGGCTGTGGGGTAGACTTTATCTTTCACACGGCCCGTGGCTGTGGGGTAGACTTTATCTTTCACATGGCCCGTGCCTGTGGGGTAGACTTTATCTTTCACACGGTCCGTGCCTTTGGGGTAGACATTATCTTTCACATGGTCCGTGCATGTGGGGTAGACTTTATCTTTCACACGGTCCGTGGCTGTGGGGTAGACTTTATCTTTCACACGGCCCGTGGCTGTGGGGTAGAGTTATCTTGCACACGGCCTGTGGCTGTGGAATAGACTTTATCTTTCACACGGTCCGTGGCTGTGGGGTAGAATTTATCTTTCACACGGCCCGTGGCTGTGGGGTAGACTTTATCTTGCACACGGCCCGTGGCTGTGGAGTAGACTTTATCTTTCACACGGTCCGTGGCTGTGGGGTAGACTTTATCTTTCACACGGTCCGTGCCTGTGGGAAAGACTCCATCTTTCACACGGTCCGTGGCTGTGGGATAGACTTTATCTTTCACACGGTCCATGGCTGTGGGAATAGACTCTATCTTTCACACGGTCCGTGGCTGTGGGAAAGACTTTATCTTTCGTACGGCCAGTGGCTGTTTGGTAGACTTTATCTTTCATACAGTCCGTGGCTGTGGGGTAGTCATTATCTTTCACACGGTCCGTGCCTGTGGAATAGACTTTATCTTTCACATGGTCCGTGGCTCTGGTATAGACTTTATCTTTCACACGGTAAGTGGCTGTGTGATAGACTTTTTCACACGGTCCGTGCCTGTGGGATAGACTTTATCTTTCACATGGTCCGTGGCTGTGGGATAGACTTTTAGACACGGTCCGTGCCTGTGGGATAGACTTTATCTTTCACACGTTCCGTGGCTGTCGGATAGACTTTATCTTTCACAAGGTCCGTGCCTGTGGGATAGACTTTATCTTTCAAACGGTCCGTGGCTGTGGGATAGACTTTATCTTTCACAAGGTCCGTGCCTGTGGGGTAGACATTATCTTTCTCACGGTCCGTGCCTGTGGGGTAGACTTTATCTTTCAAACGGTCCGTGGCTGTGGGAATAGACTCTATCTTTCACACGGTCCGTGCCTGTGGGATAGACTTTATCTTTCACACGGTCCGTGCCTGTGGGGTAGACTTTATCTTTCACACGGTTCGTGGATGTGGGGTAGACTTTATCTTTCACACGGTCCGTGGCTGTGTGATAGACTCTATCTTTCACACGGTCGTTTCCTGTGGGGTAGACTCTATCTTTCACATGGTTCATGGCTGTTGGAATAGACTTTATCTTTCACACGGTCCGTGGTGTGGGATAGACTTTATCTTTCACACGGTCCGTGCCTGTGGGATAGACTTTATCTTTCACACGGTCCGTGCCTGTGGGATAGACTTTATCTTTCACATGATCCGTGGCTGTGGGATAGACTTTATCTTTCACACGTTCGTTAGATGTGGGAACAGACTCTATCTTTCTCACGGTCCGTGGCTGTGGGATAGGCTCTATCTTTCACACGGTCCGTGCCTGTGGGGTAGACTTTATCTTTCATACAGTCCGTGGCTGTGGGGTAGACTTTATCTTTCACACGGTCCGTGCCTGTGTGGTAGACTTTATCTTTCACATGGTCCGTGGCTCTGGTATAGACTTTATCTTTCACACGGTAAGTGGCTGTGTGATAGACTTTTTCACACGGTCCGTGCCTGTCGGATAGACTTTATCTTTCACATGGTCCGTGGCTGTGGGATAGACTTTTTGACACGGTCCGTGCCTGTGGGATAGACTTTATATTTCACACGGTCCGTGGCTGTCGGAAAAACTTTATCTTTCACAAGATCCGTGCCTGTGGGATAGACTTTATCTTTCAAACGGTCCGTGGCTGTGGGATAGAATTTATCTTTCACACGGTCCATGGCTGTGGGAATAGACTCTATCTTTCACACGGTCCGTGCCTGTGGGGTAGACATTATCTTTCACACGGTCCGTGGCTGTGGGGTAGACTTCATCTTGCACACGGTCCGTGGCTGTGGGATAGACTTTATCTTTCACACGGTCCGTGGCTCTGGGGCAGACTTTATCTTTCACACGGTCCGTGGCTGTGGTAACAGACTGTATCATTCACACTGTCCACGGCTGTGGGGTGGACTTTATCTTTCACACGGTCCGTGCCTGTGGGATAGACTTTATCTTTCACATGGTCTGTGGCTGAGGGATAGACTTTTTCACACGGTCCGTGGCTGTGGGATAGACTTTATCTTTCACACGGTCCGTTCCTGTGGGATAGACTTTATCTTTCACACGGTCCGTGCCTGTGGGATAGATTTTATCTTTCACATGATCCGTGGCTGTGGGATAGACTCTATCTTTCACACGGTCGCTGGCTGTGGGAATAGACTCTATCTTTCACACGGTCCGTGCCTGTGGGATAGACTTTATTTTTCACACGGTCCGTGGCTGTGGGGTAGACTTTATCTTTCACACGGTCCGTGGCTGTGGGATAGACTTTATCTTTCACACGGCCCGTGGCTCTGGGCAAGACTTTATCTTTCACACTGCCCGTGGCTGTGGAGTAGACTTTATCTTTCACACGGCCCGTGCCTGTGGGGTAGACTTTATCTTTCACATGGTCCGTGGCTGTGGGGTAGACTTTATCTTTCACACGGCCCGTGGCTGTGGATTAGACTTTATCATTTACACGGTCCATGGCTGTGGGGTAGACTTTATCTTTCACACGGCCCGTGGCTGTGAGATAGACTTTCTCTTTCACACGGCCCGTGGCTGTGGATTAGACTTTATCATTTTCACGGTCCACGGCTGTGGGGTAGACTTTATCTTTCACACGGTCCGTGCCTGTGGGATAGACTTTATCTTTCACATGGTCTGTGGCTGAGGGATAGACTTTTCACAGGGTCTGTGGCTGTGGGATAGACTTTATCTTTCACACGGCCCGTGGCTGTGGGGTAGACTTTACCTTTCACACGGTCCGTGGCTGTGGGGTAGACTTTACCTTTCACACGGTCCGTGGCTGTGGGGTAGACTTTACCTTTCACACGGTCCGTGGCTGTGGGGTAGACATTATCTTTCACAAGGTCAGTGGCTGTGGGGTAGACTTTATCTTTCACACGGCCCTTGCCTGTGGCATAGACTTTATCTTTCACACGGCCCGTGCCTGTGGCATAGACTTTATCTTTCACACGGCCCGTGCCTGTGGGGTAGACTTTATCTTTCACACGGTCCGTGGCTGTGGGATAGACTTTATCTTTCACACGGTCCGTGTCTTTGTAGTAGACTTTATCTTTCACACGGTAGGTGGCTGTGGGAGTAGACTTTATCTTTCACACGGTCCGTGGCTGTGCGAATAGACTTTATCTTTCACATGGTCCGTCGCTGTGGGATAGACTTTTTCACACGGTCCGTGGCTGTGGGATAGACTTTATCTTTCACACGGTCCGTGCCTGTGGGATAGACTTTATCTTTCACACGGTCCGTGCCTGTGGGATAGACTTTATCTTTCACATGATCCGTGGCTGTGGGATAGACTTTATCTTTCACACGTTCATTAGATGTGGGAACAGACTCTATCTTTCACACGGTCTGTGGCTGTGGGATAGACTCTATCTTTCACAAGGTCCGTGGCTGTGGGGTAGACTTTATCTTTCACACGGTCCGTGGCTGTGGGGTAGACTTTATCTTTCACACGGCCCGTGGCTGTGGTGTAGACTTTATCTTTCACATGGCCCGTGCCTGTGGGGTAGACTTTATCTTTCACACGGTCCGTGCCTGTGGGGTAGACATTATCTTTCACATGGTCCGTGCATGTGGGGTAGACTTTATCTTTCACACGGTCCGTGGCTGTGGGGTAGACTTTATCTTTCACACGGCCCGTGGCTGTGGGGTAGAGTTATCTTGCACACGGCCTGTGGCTGTGGAGTAGACTTTATCTTTCACACGGTCCGTGGCTGTGGGGTAGACTTTATCTTTCACACGGCCCGTGGCTGTGGGGTAGACTTTATCTTGCACACGGCCCGTGGCTGTGGAGTAGACTTTATCTTTCACACGGTCCGTGGCTGTGGAGTAGACTTTATCTTTCACACGGTCCATGGCTGTGGGAATAGACTCTATCTTTCACACGGTCCGTGGCTGTGGGAAAGACTTTATCTTTCGCACGGCCAGTGGCTGTGTGGTAGACTTTATCTTTCATACAGTCCGTGGCTGTGGGGTAGACATTATCTTTCACACGGTCCGTGCCTGTGGAATAGACTTTATCTTTCACATGGTCTGTGGCTCAGGTATAGACTTTATCTTTCACACGGTAAGTGGCTGTGTGATAGACTTTTTCACACGGTCCATGCCTGTGGGATAGACTTTATCTTTCACATGGTCCGTGGCTGTGGGATAGACTTTTTGACACGGTCCGTGCCTGTGGGATAGACTTTATCTTTCACACGTTCCGTGGCTGTCGGATAGACTTTATCTTTCACAAGGTCCGTGCCTGTGGGATAGACTTTATCTTTCAAACGGTCCGTGGCTGTGGGATAGACTTTATCTTTCACAAGGTCCGTGCCTGTGGGGTAGACATTATCTTTCTCATGGTCCGTGGATGTGGGGTAGACTTTATCTTTCAAACGGTCCGTGGCTGTGGGAATAGACTCTATCTTTCACACGGTCCGTGCCTGTGGGATAGACTTTATCTTTCACACGGTCCGTGCCTGTGGGGTAGACATTATCTTTCACACGGTCCGTGGCTGTGGGAAAGACTTTATCTTTCGTACGGCCAGTGGCTGTTTGGTAGACTTTATCTTTCATACAGTCCGTGGCTGTGGGGTAGTCATTATCTTTCACACGGTCCGTGCCTGTGGAATAGACTTTATCTTTCACATGGTCCGTGGCTCTGGTATAGACTTTATCTTTCACACGGTAAGTGGCTGTGTGATAGACTTTTTCACACGGTCCGTGCCTGTGGGATAGACTTTATCTTTCACATGGTCCGTGGCTGTGGGATAGACTTTTAGACACGGTCCGTGCCTGTGGGATAGACTTTATCTTTCACACGTTCCGTGGCTGTCGGATAGACTTTATCTTTCACAAGGTCCGTGCCTGTGGGATAGACTTTATCTTTCAAACGGTCCGTGGCTGTGGGATAGACTTTATCTTTCACAAGGTCCGTGCCTGTGGGGTAGACATTATCTTTCACACGGTCCGTGGCTGTGGGGTAGACTTTATCTTTCAAACGGTCCGTGGCTGTGGGAATAGACTCTATCTTTCACACGGTCCGTGCCTGTGGGATAGACTTTATCTTTCACACGGTCCGTGCCTGTGGGGTAGACATTATCTTTCACACGGTTCGTGGATGTGGGGTAGACTTTATCTTTCACACGGTCCGTGGCTGTGTGATAGACTCTATCTTTCACACGGTCGTTTCCTGTGGGGTAGACTCTATCTTTCACATGGTTCATGGCTGTTGGAATAGACTTTATCTTTCACACGGTCCGTGGTGTGGGATAGACTTTATCTTTCACACGGTCCGTGCCTGTGGGATAGACTTTATCTTTCACACGGTCCGTGCCTGTGGGATAGACTTTATCTTTCACATGATCCGTGGCTGTGGGATAGACTTTATCTTTCACACGTTCGTTAGATGTGGGAACAGACTCTATCTTTCTCACGGTCCGTGGCTGTGGGATAGGCTCTATCTTTCACACGGTCCGTGCCTGTGGGGTAGACTTTATCTTTCATACAGTCCGTGGCTGTGGGGTAGACTTTATCTTTCACACGGTCCGTGCCTGTGGGGTAGACTTTATCTTTCACATGGTCCGTGGCTCTGGTATAGACTTTATCTTTCACACGGTAAGTGGCTGTGTGATAGACTTTTTCACACGGTCCGTGCCTGTCGGATAGACTTTATCTTTCACATGGTCCGTGGCTGTGGGATAGACTTTTTGACATGGTCCGTGCCTGTGGGATAGACTTTATATTTCACACGGTCCGTGGCTGTCGGAAAAACTTTATCTTTCACAAGATCCGTGCCTGTGGGATAGACTTTATCTTTCAAACGGTCCGTGGCTGTGGGATAGAATTTATCTTTCACACGGTCCATGGCTGTGGGAATAGACTCTATCTTTCACACGGTCCGTGCCTGTGGGGTAGACATTATCTTTCACACGGTCCGTGGCTGTGGGGTAGACTTCATCTTGCACACGGTCCGTGGCTGTGGGATAGACTTTATCTTTCACACGGTCCGTGGCTCTGGGGCAGACTTTATCTTTCACACGGTCCGTGGCTGTGGTAACAGACTGTATCATTCACACTGTCCACGGCTGTGGGGTGGACTTTATCTTTCACACGGTCCGTGCCTGTGGGATAGACTTTATCTTTCACATGGTCAGTGGCTGAGGGATAGACTTTTTCACACGGTCCGTGGCTGTGGGATAGACTTTATCTTTCACACGGTCCGTTCCTGTGGGATAGACTTTATCTTTCACACGGTCCGTGCCTGTGGGATAGATTTTATCTTTCACATGATCCGTGGCTGTGGGATAGACTCTATCTTTCACACGGTCGCTGGCTGTGGGAATAGACTCTATCTTTCACACGGTCCGTGCCTGTGGGATAGACTTTATTTTTCACACGGTCCGTGGCTGTGGGGTAGACTTTATCTTTCACACGGTCCGTGGCTGTGGGATAGACTTTATCTTTCACACGGCCCGTGGCTCTGGGCAAGACTTTATCTTTCACACTGCCCGTGGCTGTGGAGTAGACTTTATCTTTCACACGGCCCGTGCCTGTGGGGTAGACTTTATCTTTCACATGGTCCGTGGCTGTGGGGTAGACTTTATCTTTCACACGGCCCGTGGCTGTGGATTAGACTTTATCATTTACACAGTCCATGGCTGTGGGGTAGACTTTATCTTTCACACGGCCCGTGGCTGTGAGATAGACTTTCTCTTTCACACGGCCCGTGGCTGTGGATTAGACTTTATCATTTTCACGGTCCACGGCTGTGGGGTAGACTTTATCTTTCACACGGTCCGTGCCTGTGGGATAGACTTTATCTTTCACATGGTCTGTGGCTGAGGGATAGACTTTTCACAGGGTCTGTGGCTGTGGGATAGACTTTATCTTTCACACGGCCCGTGGCTGTGGGGTAGACTTTACCTTTCACACGGTCCGTGGCTGTGGGGTAGACTTTACCTTTCACACGGTCCGTGGCTGTGGGGTAGACTTTACCTTTCACACGGTCCGTGGCTGTGGGGTGGACATTATCTTTCACAAGGTCAGTGGCTGTGGGGTAGACTTTATCTTTCACACGGCCCTTGCCTGTGGCATAGACTTTATCTTTCACACGGCCCGTGCCTGTGGCATAGACTTTATCTTTCACACGGCCCGTGCCTGTGGGGTAGACTTTATCTTTCACACGGTCCGTGGCTGTGGGATAGACTTTATCTTTCACACGGTCCGTGTCTTTGTAGTAGACTTTATCTTTCACACGGTAGGTGGCTGTGGGAGTAGACTTTATCTTTCACACGGTCCGTGGCTGTGCGAATAGACTTTATCTTTCACATGGTCCGTCGCTGTGGGATAGACTTTTTCACACGGTCCGTGGCTGTGGGATAGACTTTATCTTTCACACGGTCCGTGCCTGTGGGATAGACTTTATCTTTCACACGGTCCGTGCCTGTGGGATAGACTTTATCTTTCACATGATCCGTGGCTGTGGGATAGACTTTATCTTTCACACGTTCATTAGATGTGGGAACAGACTCTATCTTTCACACGGTCTGTGGCTGTGGGATAGACTCCATCTTTCACAAGGTCCGTGGCTGTGGGGTAGACTTTATCTTTCACACGGTCCGTGGCTGTGGGGTAGACTTTATCTTTCACACGGCCCGTGGCTGTGGTGTAGACTTTATCTTTCACATGGCCCGTGCCTGTGGGGTAGAATTTCTCTTTCACACGGTCCGTGCCTGTGGGGTAGACATTATCTTTCACATGGTCCGTGCATGTGGGGTAGACTTTATCTTTCACACGGTCCGTGGCTGTGGGGTAGACTTTATCTTTCACACGGCCCGTGGCTGTGGGGTAGAGTTATCTTGCACACGGCCTGTGGCTGTGGAGTAGACTTTATCTTTCACACGGTCCGTGGCTGTGGGGTAGACTTTATCTTTCACACGGCCCGTGGCTGTGGGGTAGACTTTATCTTGCACACGGCCCGTGGCTGTGGAGTAGACTTTATCTTTCACACGGTCCGTGGCTGTGGAGTAGACTTTATCTTTCACACGGTCCATGGCTGTGGGAATAGACTCTATCTTTCACACGGTCCGTGGCTGTGGGAAAGACTTTATCTTTCGCACGGCCAGTGGCTGTGTGGTAGACTTTTTCTTTCATACAGTCCGTGGCTGTGGGGTAGACATTATCTTTCACACGGTCCGTGCCTGTGGAATAGACTTTATCTTTCACATGGTCTGTGGCTCAGGTATAGACTTTATCTTTCACACGGTAAGTGGCTGTGTGATAGACTTTTTCACACGGTCCATGCCTGTGGGATAGACTTTATCTTTCACATGGTCCGTGGCTGTGGGATAGACTTTTTGACACGGTCCGTGCCTGTGGGATAGACTTTATCTTTCACACGTTCCGTGGCTGTCGGATAGACTTTATCTTTCACAAGGTCCGTGCCTGTGGGATAGACTTTATCTTTCAAACGGTCCGTGGCTGTGGGATAGACTTTATCTTTCACAAGGTCCGTGCCTGTGGGGTAGACATTATCTTTCTCATGGTCCGTGGATGTGGGGTAGACTTTATCTTTCAAACGGTCCGTGGCTGTGGGAATAGACTCTATCTTTCACACGGTCCGTGCCTGTGGGATAGACTTTATCTTTCACACGGTCCGTGCCTGTGGGGTAGACATTATCTTTCACACGGTTCGTGGATGTGGGGTAGACTTTATCTTTCACACGGTCCGTGGCTGTGTGATAGACTCTATCTTTCACACGGTCGTTTCCTGTGGGGTAGACTCTATCTTTCACATGGTTCATGGCTGTTGGAATAGACTTTATCTTTCACACGGTCCGTGGTGTGTGATAGACTTTATCTTTCACACGGTCCGTGCCTGTGGGATAGACTTTATCTTTCACACGGTCCGTGCCTGTGGGATAGACTTTATCTTTCACATGATCCGTGGCTGTGGGATAGACTTTATCTTTCACACGTTCGTTAGATGTGGGAACAGACTCTATATTTCACACGGTCCGTGGCTGTGGGATAGACTTTATCTTTCACACGGTCCATGGCTGTGGGAATAGACTCTATCTTTCACACGGTCCGTGCCTGTGGGGTAGACATTATCTTTCACACGGTCCGTGGCTGTGGGGTAGACTTCATCTTGCACACGGTCCGTGGCTGTGGGATAGACTTTATCTTTCACACGGTCCGTGGCTGTGGGGCAGACTTTATCTTTCACACGGTCCGTGGCTGTGGTAACAGACTGTATCATTCACACTGTCCACGGCTGTGGGGTGGACTTTGTCTTTCACACGGTCCATGCCTGTGGGATAGACTTTATCTTTCACATGGTCTGTGGCTGAGGGATAGACTTTTTCACACGGTCCGTGGCTGTGGGATAGACTTTATCTTTCACACGGTCCGTTCCTGTGGGATAGACTTTATCTTTCACACGGTCCAGGCCTGTGGGATAGATTTTATCTTTCACATGATCCGTGGCTGTGGGATAGACTCTATCTTTCACACGGTCGCTGGCTGTGGGAATAGACTCTATCTTTCACACGGTCCGTGCCTGTGGGATAGACTTTATTTTTCACACGGTCCGTGGCTGTGAGGTAGACTTTATCTTTCACACGGTCCGTGGCTGTGGGATAGACTTTATCTTTCACACGGCCCGTGGCTCTGGGCAAGACTTTATCTTTCACACAGCCCGTGGCTGTGGGGTAGACTTTATCTCTCACACTGCCCGTGCCTGTGGGGTAGACTTTATCTTTCACATGGTCCGTGGCTGTGGGGTAGACTTTATCTTTCACACGGCCCGTGGCTGTGGATTAGACTTTATCATTTACACGGTCCATGGCTGTGGGGTAGACTTTATCTTTCACACGGCCCGTGGCTGTGAGGTAGACTTTCTCTTTCACACGGCCCGTGGCTGTGGATTAGACTTTATCATTTACACGGTCCACGGCTGTGGGGTAGACTTTATCTTTCACACGGTCCATGCCTGTGGGATAGACTTTATCTTTCACATGGTCTGTGGCTGAGGGATAGACTTTTCACAGGGTCCATGGCTGCGGGATAGACTTTATCTTTCACACGGCCCGTGGCTGTGGGGTAGACTTTATCTTTCACACGGTCCGTGCCTGTGGGGTAGACTTTATCTTTCACATGGTCCGTGGCTCTGGTATAGACTTTATCTTTCACACGGTAAGTGGCTGTGTGATAGACTTTTTCACACGGTCCGTGCCTGTCGGATAGACTTTATCTTTCACATGGTCCGTGGCTGTGGGATAGACTTTTTGACACGGTCCGTGCCTGTGGGATAGACTTTATCTTTCACACGGTCCGTGCCTGTGGGATAGACTTTATCTTTCACACTGTCCGTGCCTGTCGGATAGACTTTATCTTTCACATGATCCGTGGCTGTGGGATAGACATTATTTTTCACACGGTCCGTGGCTGTGGGGTAGACTTTATCTTTCACACGGTCCGTGCCTGTGGGATAGACTTTATCTTTCACATGGTCTGTGGCTGAGGGATAGACTTTTTCACACGGTCCGTGGCTGTGGCATAGACTTTATTTTTCACACGGTCCGTGCCTGTGGGATAGACTTTATCTTTCACACGGTCCGTGCCTGTGGGATAGACTTTATATTTCACATGATCCGTGGCTGTGGGATAGACTCTATCTTTCACACGGTCGCTGGCTGTGGGAATAGACTCTATCTTTCACACGGTCCGTGCCTGTGGGATAGACTTTATTTTTCACACGGTCCGTGGCTGTGGGGTAGACTTTATCTTTCACACGGTCCGTGGCTGTGGGATAGACTTTATCTTTCACACGGCCCGTGGCTCTGGGCAAGACTTTATCTTTCACACTGCCCGTGGCTGTGGGGTAGACTTTATCTTTCACACGGCCCGTGCCTGTGGGGTAGACTTTATCTTTCACAGGGTCCGTGGCTGTGGGGTAGACTTTATCTTTCACACGGCCCGTGGCTGTGAGGTAGACTTTCTCTTTCACATGGCCCGTGGCAGTGGATTAGACTTTATCATTTACACGGTCCATGGAGGTGGGGTAGACTTTATCTTTCACACGGCCCGTGGCTGTGAGGTAGACTTTCTCTTTCACACGGCCCGTGGCTGTGGATTAGACTTTATCATTTACACGGTCCACGGCTGTGGGGTAGACTTTATCTTTCACACGGTCCGTGCCTGTGGGATAGACTTTATCTTTCACATGGTCTGTGGCTGAGGGATAGACTTTTCACAGGGTCCGTGGCTGTGGGATAGACTTTATCTTTCACACGGCCCGTGGCTGTGGGGTAGACTTTATCTTTCACACGGTCCGTGGCTGTGGGGTAGACTTTACCTTTCACACGGTCCGTGGCTGTGGGGTAGACTTTACCTTTCACACGGTCCGTGCCTGAGGGATAGACTTTTTCACACGGTCCGTGGCTGTGGGGTAGACTTTATCTTTCACATGGTCCGTGGCTGTGGGGTAGTCTTTATCTTTCACACGGTCCGTGCCTGTGGGATAGACTTTTTCACACGGTCCGTGGCTGCGAGGTAGACTTTATCTTTCACACGGCCCGTGGCTGCGGGGTAGACTTTATCTTTCACACGGCCCGTGGTTGCGTGGTAGACTTTATCTTTCACACGGCCCGTGGCTGTGGGGTAGACTTTATCTTTCACACGGCCCGTGGCTGTGGGGTAGACTTTATCTTTCACACGATCCGTACCTGTGGGGTAGACATTATCTTTCACAAGGTCAGTGGCTGTGTGGTAGACTTTATCTTTCACACAGCCCTTGCCTGTGGCATAGCCTTTATCTTTCACACGGCCCGTGCCTGTGGCATAGACTTTATCTATCACACGGCCCGTGCCTGTGGGGTAGACTTAATCTTTTACATGGCCCGTGGCTGTGGGGTAGACTTTATGTTTCACACGGTCCATGGCTGTGGGAATAGACTTTATCTTTCACACGGTCCGTGGCTGTGGGAATAGACTTTATCTTTCACACGGTCCGTGCCTGTGGGATAGACTTTATCTTTCACACGGTCCGTGACTGTGGGATAGACTCTATCTTTCCCTCGGTCCGTGCCTGTGGGATAGCCTCTATCTTTCACACGGTCCGTGGCTGTGGGAATAGACTTTATCTTTCACACAGTCCATGCCTGTGGGATAGACTCTATCTTTCACATGGTCCGTGGCTGTGGGATAGCCTCTATCTATCACACGGTCCGTGGCTGTGTGAATAGGCTCTATCTTTCACACGGTCCGTGGCTGTGGGGTAGACTTTATCTTTCACAAGCTCCGTGGCTGTGGGATAGACTTTATCTTTCACACGGTCCGTGTCTTTGTGGTAGACTTTATCTTTCACACGGTAGGTGGCTGTGGGAGTAGACTTTATCTTTCACACGGTCCGTGGCTGTGCGAATAGACTTTATCTTTCACATGGTCCGTCGCTGTGGGATAGACTTTTTCACACGGTCCGTGGCTGTGGATAGACTTTATCTTTCACACGGTCCGTGCCTGTGGGATAGACTTTATCTTTCACACGGTCCGTGCCTGTGGGATAGACTTTATCTTTCACATGATCCGTGGCTGTGGGATAGACTTTATCTTTCACACATTCGTTAGATGTGGGAACAGACTCTATCTTTCACACGGTCTGTGGCTGTGGGATAGACTCTATCTTTCACACGGTCCGTGGCTGTGGGGTAGACTTTATCTTTCACACGGTCCGTGGCTGTGGGGTAGACTTTATCTTTCACACGGCCCGTGGCTGTGGGGTAGACTTTATCTTTCACATGGCCCGTGCCTGTGGGGTAGACTTTATCTTTCACACGGTCCGTGCCTGTGGGGTAGACATTATCTTTCACATGGTCCGTGCATGTGGGGTAGACTTTATCTTTCACACGGTCCGTGTCTTTGTGGTAGACTTTATCTTTCACACGGCCCGTGGCTGTGGGGTAGAGTTATCTTGCACACGGCCTGTGGCTGTGGAATAGACTTTATCTTTCACACGGTCCGTGGCTGTGGGGTAGAATTTATCTTTCACACGGCCCGTGGCTGTGGGGTAGACTTTATCTTGCACACGGCCCGTGGCTGTGGAGTAGACTTCATCTTTCACACGGTCCGTGGCTGTGGGGTAGACTTTATCTTTCACACGGTCCGTGCCTGTGGGAAAGACTCCATCTTTCACACGGTCCGTGGCTGTGGGATAGACTTTATCTTTCACACGGTCCATGGCTGTGGGAATAGACTCTATCTTTCACACGGTCCGTGGCTGTGGGAAAGACTTTATCTTTCGCACGGCCAGTGGCTGTTTGGTAGACTTTATCTTTCATACAGTCCGTGGCTGTGGGGTAGACATTATCTTTCACACGGTCCGTGCCTGTGGAATAGACTTTATCTTTCACATGGTCCGTGGCTCTGGTATAGACTTTATCTTTCACACGGTAAGTGGCTGTGTGATAGACTTTTTCACACGGTCCGTGCCTGTGGGATAGACTTTATCTTTCACATGGTCCGTGGCTGTGGGATAGACTTTTTGACACGGTCCGTGCCTGTGGGATAGACTTTATCTTTCACACGTTTCGTGGCTGTCGGATAGACTTTATCTTTCACAAGGTCCGTGCCTGTGGGATAGACTTTGCTTTCAAACGGTCCGTGGCTGTGGGATAGACTTTATCTTTCACAAGGTCCGTGCCTGTGGGGTAGACATTATCTTTCTCACGGTCCGTGGATGTGGGGTAGACTTTATCTTTCAAACAGTCCGTGGCTGTGGGAATAGACTCTATCTTTCACACGGTCCGTGCCTGTGGGATAGACTTTATCTTTCACACGGTCCGTGCCTGTGGGGTAGACATTATCTTTCACACGGTTCGTGGATGTGGGGTAGACTTTACCTTTCACACGGTCCGTGGCTGTGTGATAGACTCTATCTTTCACACGGTCGTTTCCTGTGGGGTAGACTCTATCTTTCACATGGTTCATGGCTGTTGGAATAGACTTTATCTTTCACACGGTCCGTGGTGTGGGATAGACTTTATCTTTCACACGGTCCGTGCCTGTGGGATAGACTTTATCTTTCACACGGTCCGTGCCTGTGGGATAGACTTTATCTTTCACATGATCCGTGGCTGTGGGATAGACTTTATCTTTCACACGTTCGTTAGATGTGGGAAGAGACTCTATCTTTCTCACGGTCCGTGGCGGTGGTATAGACTCTATCTTTCACACGGTCCGTGCCTGTGGGGTAGACTTTATCTTTCATACAGTCCGTGGCTGTGGGGTAGACTTTATCTTTCACACGGTCCGTGCCTGTGGGGTAGACTTTATCTTTCACATGGTCCGTGGCTCTGGTATAGACTTTATCTTTCACACGGTAAGTGGCTGTGTGATAGACTTTTTCACACGGTCCGTGCCTGTCGGATAGACTTTATCTTTCACATGGTCCGTGGCTGTGGGATAGACTTTTTGACACGGTCCGTGCCTGTGGGATAGACTTTATATTTCACACGGTCCGTGGCTGTCGGAAAAACTTTATCTTTCACAAGGTCCGTGCCTGTGGGATAGACTTTATCTTTCAAACGGTCCGTGGCTGTGGGATAGACTTTATCTTTCACACGGTCCATGGCTGTGGGAATAGACTCTATCTTTCACACGGTCCGTGCCTGTGGGGTAGACATTATCTTTCACACGGTCCGTGGCTGTGGGGTAGACTTCATCTTGCACACGGTCCGTGGCTGTGGGATAGACTTTATCTTTCACACGGTCCGTGGCTGTGGGGCAGACTTTATCTTTCACACGGTCCGTGGCTGTGGTAACAGACTGTATCATTCACACTGTCCACGGCTGTGGGGTGGACTTTATCTTTCACACGGTCCGTGCCTGTGGGATAGACTTTATCTTTCACATGGTCTGTGGCTGAGGGATAGACTTTTTCACACGGTCCGTGGCTGTGGGATAGACTTTATCTTTCACACGGTCCGTTCCTGTGGGATAGACTTTATCTTTCACACGGTCCGTGCCTGTGGGATAGATTTGATCTTTCACATGATCTGTGGCTGTGGGATAGACTCTATCTTTCACGGGTCGCTGGCTGTGGGAATAGACTCTATCTTTCACACGGTCCATGCCTGTGGGATAGACTTTATTTTTCACACGGTCCGTGGCTGTGGGGTAGACTTTATCTTTCACACGGTCCGTGGCTGTGGGATAGACTTTATCTTTCACACGGCCCGGGGCTCTGGGCAAGACTTTATCTTTCACACTGCCCGTGGCTGTGGGGTAGACTTTATCTTTCACACGGCCCGTGCCTGTGGGGTAGACTTTATCTTTCACAGGGTCCGTGGCTGTGGGGTAGACTTTATCTTTCACACGGCCCGTGGCTGTGAATTAGACTTTATCATTTACACGGTCCATGGCTGTGGGGTAGACTTTATCTTTCACACGGCCCGTGGCTGTGAGATAGACTTTCTCTTTCACACGGCCCGTGGCTGTGGATTAGACTTTATCATTTTCACGGTCCACGGCTGTGTGGTAGACTTTATCTTTCACACGGTCCGTGCCTGTGGGATAGACTTTATCTTTCACATGGTCTGTGGCTGAGGGATAGACTTTTCACAGGGTCTGTGGCTGTGGGATAGACTTTATCTTTCACACGGCCCGTGGCTGTGGGGTAGACTTTACCTTTCACACGGTCCGTGGCTGTGGGGTAGACTTTACCTTTCACACGGTCCGTGGCTGTGGGGTAGACATTATCTTTCACAAGGTCAGTGGCTGTGGGGTAGACTTTATCTTTCACACGGCCCTTGCCTGTGGCATAGACTTTATCTTTCACACGGCCCGTGCCTGTGGCATAGACTTTATCTTTCACACGGCCCGTGCCAGTGGGGTAGACTTAATCTTTTACACGGCCCGTGGCTGTGGGGTAGACTTTATGTTTCACACGGTCCGCGGCTGTGGGAATAGACTCTATCTTTCACACGGTGCGTGGCTGTGGGAATAGACTTTATCTTTCACAAGGTCCGTGGCTGTGGGAATAGACTTTATCTTTCACATGGTCCGTACCTGTGGGATAGACTTTATCTTTCACACGGTCCGTGGCTGTGGGGTAGACTCTATCTTTCCCTCGGTCCATGCCTGTGGGATAGCCTCTATCTTTCACACTGCCCGTGGCTGTTGGAATAGACTTTATCTTTCACACAGTCCATGCCTGTGGGATAGACTCTATCTTTCACATGGTCCATGGCTGTGGGATAGCCTCTATCTTTCACACGGTACGTGGCTGTGTGAATAGGATTTATCTTTCACACGGTCCGTGGCTGTGGGGTAGACTTTATCTTTCACAAGCTCCGTGGCTGTGGGATAGACTTTATCTTTCACATGGTCCGTGTCTTTGTGGTAGACTTTATCTTTCACACGGTAGGTGGCTGTGCGAATAGACTTTATCTTTCACATGGTCCGTGGCGGTGGGATATACTTTTTCACACGGTCCGTGGCTGTGGGATAGACTTTATCTTTCACACGTTCCGTGCCTGTGGGATAGACTTTATCTTTCACACGGTCCGTGCCTGTGGGATAGACTTTATCTTTCACATGATCCGTGGCTGTGGGATAGACTTTATCTTTCACACGTTCATTAGATGTGGGAACAGACTCTATCTTTCACACGGTCCGTGGCTGTGGGATAGACTCTATCTTTCACATGGTCCGTGGCTGTGGGGTAGACTTTATCTTTCACACGGTCCGTGGCTGTGGAGTAGACTTTATCTTTCACACAGCCCGTGGCTGTGGGGTAGACTTTATCTTTCACATGGCCCGTGCCTGTGGGGTAGACTTTATCTTTCACATGGTCCGTGACTGTGGGGTAGACATTATCTTTCACACGGTCCGTGGATGTGGGGTTGACTTTATCTTTCACATGGTCCGTGGCTGTGGGGTAAACTTTATCTTTCACACGGCCCGTGGCTGTGGGGTAGAGTTTATCTTTCACACGGCCCATGGCTGTGGAGTAGACTTTATCTTTCACATGGTCCGTGGCTGTGGGGTAGACTTTATCTTTCACACGGTCCGTGCCTGTGGGAAAGACTCTATCTTTCACACGGTCCGTGGCTGTGCGATAGACTTTTTCTTTCACATGGTCCATGGCTGTGCGAATAGACTCTATCTTTCACACGGTCCGTGGCTGTGGGAAAGACTTTATCTTTCGCACGGCCCGTGGCTGTGTGGTAGACTTTATCTTTCATACAGTCCGTGGCTGTGGGGTAGACTTTATCTTTCACATGGTCCGTGGCTCTGGTATAGACTTTATCTTTCACTCGGTAAGTGGCTGTGTGATAGACTTTTTCACACGGTCCGTGCTTGTGGGATAGACTTTATCTTTCACATGGTCCGTGGTTGTGGGATAGACTTTTTGTCACGGTCCGTGCCTGTGGGATAGACTTTATCTTTCACACGGTCCGTGGCTGTCGGATAGACTTTATCTTTCACAAGGTCCGTGCCTGTGGGATAGACTTTATCTTTCAAACGGTCCGTGGCTGTGGGATAGACTTTATCTTTCACAAGGTCCGTGCCTGTGGGGTAGACATTATCTTTCACTGGGTCCGTGGATGTGGGGTAGATTTATCTTTCAAACGGTCCGTGGCTGTGGGAATAGACGCTATCTTTCACACGGTCCGTGCCTGTGGGATAGACTTTATTTTTCACACGGTCCGTGCCTGTGGGGTAGACATTATCTTTCACACGGTCCGTGGATGTGGGGTAGACTTTATCGTTCACACGGTCCGTGGCTGTGGGGTAGACTTTATCTTTCACACGGTCCGTGCCTGTGGGATAGACTTTATCTTTCACACGGTCTGTGGCTGTGGGATAGACTCTATCTTTCACACGGTCGTTTCCTTTGGGGTAGACTCTATCTTTCTCACGGTTCATGGCTGTTGGAATAGACTTTATCTTTCACACAGTCCATGCCTGTGGGATAGACTCTATCTTTCACATGGTCCGTTTCTGTGGGATAGCCTCTATCTTTCACACGGAACGTGGCTGTGTGAATAGGATTTATCTTTCACACGGTCCGTGGCTGTGGGGTAGACTTTATCTTTCACAAGCTCCGTGGCTGTGGGATAGACTTTATCTTTCACACGGTCCGTGTCTTTGTGGTAGACTTTATCTTTCACACGGTAGGTGGCTGTGGGAGTAGACTTTATCTTTCACACGGTCCGTGGCTGTGCGAATAGACTTTATCTTTCACATGGTCCGTGGCGGTGGGATAGACTTTTTCACACGGTCCGTGGCTGTGGGATAGACTTTATCTTTCACACGGTCCGTGCCTGTGGGATAGACTTTATCTTTCACACGGTCCGTGCCTGTGGGATAGACTTTATCTTTCACATGATCCGTGGCTGTGGCATAGACTTTATCTTTCACACGTTCATTAGATGTGGGAACAGACTCTATCTTTCACACGGTCCGTGGCTGTGGGATAGACTCTATCTTTCACACGGTCCGTGGCTGTGGGGTAGACTTTATCTTTCACACGGTCCGTGGCTGTGGAGTAGACTTTATCTTTCACACAGCCCGTGGCTGTGGGGTAGACTTTATCTTTCACATGGCCCGTGCCTGTGGGGTAGACTTTATCTTTCACACGGTCCGTGACTGTGGGGTAGACATTATCTTTCACACGGTCCGTGGATGTGGGGTAGACTTTATCTTTCACATGGTCCGTGGCTCTGGGGTAAACTTTGTCTTTCACACGGCCCGTGGCTGTGGGGTAGAGTTTATCTTTCACACGGCCCATGGCTGTGGAGTAGACTTTATCTTTCACATGGTCCGTGGCTGTGGGGTAGACTTTATCTTTCACATGGTCCGTGCCTGTGGGAAAGACTCTATCTTTCACACGGTCCGTGGCTGTGGGATAGACTTTTTCTTTCACATGGTCCATGGCTGTGCGAATAGACTCTATCTTTCACACGGTCCGTGGCTGTGGGAAAGACTTTATCTTTCGCACGGCCCGTGGCTGTGTGGTAGACTTTATCTTTCATACAGTCCGTGGCTGTGGGGTAGACTTTATCTTTCACACGGTCCGTGCGTCTAGGACAGACTTTATCTTTCACACGGTTCGTGCCTGTGGGATCGACTTTTTCACACGGTCCGTGCCTGTGGGATAGACTTTATCTTTCACACGGTCATTCCTGTGGAATAGACTTTATCTTTCACACGGTCCGTGGCTGTGGGATAGACTTTTTCACACGGTCCGTGCCTGTGGGATAGACTTTATCTTTCACACGGTCCGTTCCTGTGGGAAAGACTTTATCTTTCACACGGTCCGTGACTGTGGGATAGACTTTATCTTTCACATGGTCCGTTGCTGTGGGATAGACTTTATCTTTCACACGGTATGTGACTGTAGGATTAGACTCTATCTTTCACACGGTCCGTGGCTGTGGGATAGACTTTATCTTTCACACGGTCCGTGGCTGTGGGGTAGACTTTATCTTTCACACGGTCCGTGGCTGTGGGGTAGACTTTATCTTTCACACGGTCCGTGGTTGTGGGATAGACTTTATCTTTCACACGGTCCGTGCCTGTGGGATAGACTTTATCTTTCACACGGTCCGTGGTTGTGGTATAGACATTATCTTTCACACGGTCCGTGCCTGTGGGATAGATTTTATCTTTCACATGGTCCGTGGCTGTGGGGTAGATTTTATCTTTCACATGGTCTGTGGCTGTGGGATAGACTTTATCTTTCAAATGGTCCGTGTCTGTGGGGTAGACTTTATCTTTCCCAACACCCGTGGCTGTGGGGTAGGCTTTATCTTTCACACGGTCCGTGGCTGTGGAGTAGACTTCATCTTTCACACGGTCCGTGGCTGAGGGTAGTCTTTATCTTTCACACGGTCCTTGGCTGTGGGGTAGACTTTATTTTTCACATGGTCCGTGGCTGTGGTAGTAGACTTTATCTTTCACACGGTCCGTGGCTGTGGGAAAAGACTTTATGTTTCACACGGTCCGTGGCTCTGGGAATAGACTTTATCTTTCACACGGTCCGTGCCTGTGGTGTAGACTTTATCTTTCACATGGTCCGTGCCTGAGGGATAGACTCTATCTTGCACATGGTCTGTCGCTGTGGGAATAGACTCTATCTTTCACACGGTCCATCGCTGTGGTTTAGACTTTATCTTTCACACGGTCCCTGGCTGTGGGGTAGACTTTATCTTTCACACGGTCCGTGGTTGTCGGATAGACTTTATCTTTCACACGGTCCGTGCCTGTGGGATAGACTTTTTCACACGGTCTGTGGCTGTGGGTTAGACTTTATCTTTCACATGTTCCGTGGCTGTGGGAGTAGTCTTTATCTTTCACACAGTCCGTGGCTCTGGGAATAGACTTTATGTTTCACAAGGTCCGTGGCTCTGGGAATAGAATATATCTTTCACATGGTCCGTGGCTCTGGGGTAGAATTTATCTTTCATACGGTCCGTGCTTGTGGGATAGACTTTATATTTCACACGGTCCGTGCCTGTCGGATAGACTTTTTCACAAGGTCCGTGGCTGTGGGATAGACTTTATCTTTCACACGGTCCGTGCATGTGGGATAGACTTTATCTTTCACACGGTCCGTGGTTGTGGGATAGACTTTATCTTTCACACGGTCCGTGCCTGTGGGATAGACTTTATCTTTCACATGGTCCGTGGCTGTGGGGTAGATTTTATCTTTCACATGCTCTGTGGCTGTGGGATAGACTTTATCTTTCACATGGTCCGTGTCTGTGGGGTAGGCTTTATCTTTCACACGGTCTGTGGCTGTGGAGTAGACTTTATCTATCACACGGTCCGTGGCTGTCGGTAGACTTTATCTATCACTCGGTCCGTGGCTGTGGTGTAGACTTTAGCTTTCACACGGTCCGTGGCTGTGGAATAGACTTTATCATTCACACGGTCCGTGGCTGTGGGATCGACTTTTTCACATGGCCCGTGCCTGTGGGATAGACTTTATCTTTCACACGGTCCATGCCTGTGGAATAGACTTTATCATTCACACGTTCCGTGGCTGTGGGATAGACTTTATCTTTCACATGGTCCGTGTCTGTGGGGTAGACTTTATCTTTCACAACACCCGTGGCTGTGGGATAGGCTTTATCTTTCACACGGTCCGTGGCTGTGGAGTAGACTTTATCTTTCACATGTTCCGTGGCTGTGGGTAGACTTTATCTTTCACACGGTCCGTGGCTGTGGTGTAGACTTTAGCTTTCACACGGTCCGTGGCTGTGGGATAGACTTTACCTTTCACACGGTCCGTGGCTGTGGGATAGACTTTACTTTCACTCGGTCCGTGCCTGTGGGATAGACTTTTTCAAACGGTCCTTGGCTGTGGGGTAGATTTTATCTTTCACATGGTCCTTGGCTGTGGGAATAGTCTTTATGTTTCGCACAGGTCCATGGCTGTGGGAATAGACTTTATGTTTCACAAGGTCCGTGGCTCTGGGAATAGAATTTACCTTTCACATGGTCCGTGGCTGTGTGATAGACTGTATCTTTCACACGGTCCGTGGCTGTGGGATCACCTTTATCTTTCACACGGTACGTGCCTGTGGAATAGACTTTATCTTTCACATGGTCCGTGCCTCTAGGACAGACTTTATCTTTCACACGGTGGGTGCCTGTGGGATAGACTTTTTCACACGGCCCGTGCCTGTGGAATAGACTTTATCTTGCACACGGTCCGTGGCTGTGGGATAGACTTTTTCACACGGTCCGTGCCTGTGGGATAGACTTTATCTTTCACACGGTCCGTTCCTGTGTGATAGACTTTATCTTTCACACGGTCCGTGACTGTGGGATAGACTTTATATTTCACACGGTCCGTGGCTGTGAGATAGACTTTATCTTTCACTCGGTCCGTGGCTCTGGGAATAGAGTTTATCTTTCTCACAGTCCGTGCCTGTGGGATAGACTTTATCATTCACACGCTCCTTGCCTGTGGGATAGACTCTATCTTTCACACGGTCCGTAGCTGTGGGATTAGACTCTATCTTTCACATGGTCCGTGGCTGTGGGATTAGACTCTATCTTTCACACGGTCCATGGCTGTGGGGTAGACTTTATCTTTCACATGGTCCGTGGCTGTGGGATAGAATTTATCAATCAGATGGTCCGTGCCTGTGGGATAGACTCTATCTTTCACATGGTCCGTGCCTGTGGGATAGACTCTGTCTTTCAAATGGTCCTTTGCTGTGAGATTAGACTCTATCTTTCACACGATCCATGGCTGTGGGGTGGACTTTATCTTTCACAAGGTCCGTGCCTGTGGGATAGACTTTATCTTTCAAACGGTCCGTGGCTGTGGGATAGACTTTATCTTTCACAAGGTCCGTGCCTGTGGGGTAGACATTATCTTCCACTGGGTCCGTGGATGTGGGGTAGATTTATCTTTCAAACGGTCCGTGGCTGTGGGAATAGACGCTATCTTTCACACGGTCCGTGCCTGTGGGATAGACTTTATTTTTCACACGGTCCGTGCCTGTGGGGTAGACATTATCTTTCACACGGTCCGTGGATGTGGGGTAGACTTTATCGTTCACACGGTCCGTGGCTGTGGGGTAGACTTTATCTTTCACACGGTCCGTGCCTGTGGGATAGACTTTATCTTTCACACGGTCCGTGGCTGTGGGATAGACTCTATCTTTCACACGGTCGTTTCCTTTGGGGTAGACTCTATCTTTCACACGGTTCATGGCTGTTGGAATAGACTTTATCTTTCACACAGTCCATGCCTGTGGGATAGACTCTATCTTTCACATGGTCCGTTTCTGTGGGATAGCCTCTATCTTTCACACGGTACGTGGCTGTGTGAATAGGATTTATCTTTCACACGGTCCGTGGCTGTGGGGTAGACTTTATCTTTCACACGGTCCGTGTCTTTGTGGTAGACTTTATCTTTCACACGGTAGGTGGCTGTGGGAGTAGACTTTATCTTTCACACGGTCCGTGGCTGTGCGAATAGACTTTATCTTTCACATGGTCCGTGGCGGTGGGATAGACTTTTTCACACGGTCCGTGGCTGTGGGATAGACTTTATCTTTCACACGGTCCGTGCCTGTGGGATAGACTTTATCTTTCACACGGTCCGTGCCTGTGGGATAGACTTTATCTTTCACATGATCCGCGGCTGTGGGATAGACTTTATCTTTCACACGTTCGTTAGATGTGGGAACAGACTCTATCTTTCACACGGTCCGTGGCTGTGGGATAGACTCTATCTTTCACACGGTCCGTGGCTGTGGGGTAGACTTTATCTTTCACACGGTCCGTGGCTGTGGAGTAGACTTTATCTTTCACACAGCCCATGGCTGTGGGGTAGACTTTATCTTTCACATGGCCCGTGCCTGTGGGGTAGACTTTATCTTTCACACGGTCCGTGACTGTGGGGTAGACATTATCTTTCACACGGTCCGTGGATGTGGGGTAGACTTTATCTTTCACATGGTCCGTGGCTGTGGGGTAAACTTTATCTTTCACACGGCCCGTGGCTGTGGGGTAGAGTTTATCTTTCACACGGCCCATGGCTGTGGAGTAGACTTTATCTTTCACATGGTCCGTGGCTGTGGGGTAGACTTTATCTTTCACACGGTCCGTGCCTGTGGGAAAGACTCTATCTTTCACACGGTCCGTGGCTGTGGGATAGACTTTTTCTTTCACATGGTCCATGGCTGTGCGAATAGACTCTATCTTTCACACGGTCCGTGGCTGTGGGAAGGACTTTATCTTTCGCACGGCCCGTGGCTGTGTGGTAGACTTTATCTTTCATACAGTCCGTGGCTGTGGGGTAGACTTTATCTTTCACACGGTCCGTGCGTCTAGGACAGACTTTATCTTTCACACGGTTCGTGCCTGTGGGATCGACTTTTTCACACGGTCCGTGCCTGTGGGATAGACTTTATCTTTCACACGGTCCATGCCTGTGGAATAGACTTTATCTTTCACACGGTCCGTGGCTGTGGGATAGACTTTTTCACACGGTCCGTGCCTGTGGGATAGACTTTATCTTTCACACGGTCCATTTCTGTGGAATAGACTTTATCTTTCACACGGTCCGTGGCTGTGGGATAGACTTTTTCACACGGTCCGTGCCTGTGGGATAGACTTTATCTTTCACACGGTCCGTTCCTGTGGGAAAGACTTTATCTTTCACACGGTCCGTGACTGTGGGATAGACTTTATCTTTCACATGGTCCGTTGCTGTGGGATAGACTTTATCTTTCACACGGTATGTGACTGTAGGATTAGACTCTATCTTTCACACGGTCCGTGGCTGTGGGATAGACTTTATCTTTCACACGGTCCGTGGCTGTGGGGTAGACTTTATCTTTCACACGGTCCGTGGCTGTGGGGTAGACTTTATCTTTCACACGGTCCGTGGTTGTGGGATAGACTTTATCTTTCACACGGTCCGTGCCTGTGGGATAGACTTTATCTTTCACACGGTCCGTGGTTGTGGTATAGACATTATCTTTCACACGGTCCGTGCCTGTGGGATAGATTTTATCTTTCACATGGTCCGTGGCTGTGGGGTAGATTTTATCTTTCACATGGTCTGTGGCTGTGGGATAGACTTTATCTTTCAAATGGTCCGTGTCTGTGGGGTAGACTTTATCTTTCCCAACACCCGTGGCTGTGGGGTAGGCTTTATCTTTCACACGGTCCGTGGCTGTGGAGTAGACTTCATCTTTCACACGGTCCGTGGCTGAGGGTAGTCTTTATCTTTCACACGGTCCTTGGCTGTGGGGTAGACTTTATTTTTCACATGGTCCGTGGCTGTGGTAGTAGACTTTATCTTTCACACGGTCCGTGGCTGTGGGAAAAGACTTTATGTTTCACACGGTCCGTGGCTCTGGGAATAGACTTTATCTTTCACACGGTCCGTGCCTGTGGTGTAGACTTTATCTTTCACATGGTCCGTGCCTGAGGGACAGACTCTATCTTGCACATGGTCTGTCGCTGTGGGAATAGACTCTATCTTTCACACGGTCCATCGCTGTGGTTTAGACTTTATCTTTCACACGGTCCCTGGCTGTGGGGTAGACTTTATCTTTCACACGGTCCGTGGTTGTCGGATAGACTTTATCTTTCACACGGTCCGTGCCTGTGGGATAGACTTTTTCACACGGTCTGTGGCTGTGGGTTAGACTTTATCTTTCACATGTTCCGTGGCTGTGGGAGTAGTCTTTATCTTTCACACAGTCCGTGGCTCTGGGAATAGACTTTATGTTTCACAAGGTCCGTGGCTCTGGGAATAGAATATATCTTTCACATGGTCCGTGGCTCTGGGGTAGAATTTATCTTTCATACGGTCCGTGCTTGTGGGATAGACTTTATATTTCACACGGTCCGTGCCTGTCGGATAGACTTTTTCACAAGGTCCGTGGCTGTGGGATAGACTTTATCTTTCACACGGTCCGTGCATGTGGGATAGACTTTATCTTTCACACGGTCCGTGGTTGTGGGATAGACTTTATCTTTCACACGGTCCGTGCCTGTGGGATAGACTTTATCTTTCACATGGTCCGTGGCTGTGGGGTAGATTTTATCTTTCACATGCTCTGTGGCTGTGGGATAGACTTTATCTTTCACATGGTCCGTGTCTGTGGGGTAGGCTTTATCTTTCACACGGTCTGTGGCTGTGGAGTAGACTTTATCTATCACACGGTCCGTGGCTGTCGGTAGACTTTATCTGTCACTCGGTCCGTGGCTGTGGTGTAGACTTTAGCTTTCACACGGTCCGTGGCTGTGGAATAGACTTTATCATTCACACGGTCCGTGGCTGTGGGATCGACTTTTTCACATGGCCCGTGCCTGTGGGATAGACTTTATCTTTCACACGGTCCATGCCTGTGGAATAGACTTTATCATTCACACGGTCCGTGGCTGTGGGATAGACTTTATCTTTCACATGGTCCGTGTCTGTGGGGTAGTCTTTATCTTTCACAACACCCGTGGCTGTGGGATAGGCTTTATCTTTCACACGGTCCGTGGCTGTGGAGTAGACTTTATCTTTCACATGTTCCGTGGCTGTGGGTAGACTTTATCTTTCACACGGTCCGTGGCTGTGGTGTAGACTTTAGCTTTCACACGGTCCGTGGCTGTGGGATAGACTTTACCTTTCACACGGTCCGTGGCTGTGGGATAGACTTTACTTTCACTCGGTCCGTGCCTGTGGGATAGACTTTTTCAAACGGTCCTTGGCTGTGGGGTAGATTTTATCTTTCACATGGTCCTTGGCTGTGGGAATAGTCTTTATGTTTCGCACAGGTCCATGGCTGTGGGAATAGACTTTATGTTTCACAAGGTCCGTGGCTCTGGGAATAGAATTTACCTTTCACATGGTCCGTGGCTGTGTGATAGACTGTATCTTTCACACGGTCCGTGGCTGTGGGATCACCTTTATCTTTCACACGGTACGTGCCTGTGGAATAGACTTTATCTTTCACATGGTCCGTGCCTCTAGGACAGACTTTATCTTTCACACGGTGGGTGCCTGTGGGATAGACTTTTTCACACGGCCCGTGCCTGTGGAATAGACTTTATCTTGCACACGGTCCGTGGCTGTGGGATAGACTTTTTCACACGGTCCGTGCCTGTGGGATAGACTTTATCTTTCACACGGTCCGTTCCTGTGTGATAGACTTTATCTTTCACACGGTCCGTGACTGTGGGATAGACTTTATCTTTCACACGGTCCGTGGCTGTGAGATAGACTTTATCTTTCACTCGGTCCGTGGCTCTGGGAATAGAGTTTATCTTTCTCACAGTCCGTGCCTGTGGGATAGACTTTATCATTCACACGCTCCTTGCCTGTGGGATAGACTCTATCTTTCACACGGTCCGTAGCTGTGGGATTAGACTCTATCTTTCACTTGGTCCGTGGCTGTGGGATTAGACTCTATCTTTCACACGGTCCATGGCTGTGGGGTAGACTTTATCTTTCACATGGTCCGTGGCTGTGGGATAGAATTTATCAATCAGATGGTCCGTGCCTGTGGGATAGACTCTATCTTTCACATGGTCCGTGCCTGTGGGATAGACTCTGTCTTTCAAATGGTCCTTTGCTGTGGGATTAGACTCTATCTTTCACACGATCCATGGCTGTGGGGTGGACTTTATCTTTCACAAGGTCCGTGCCTGTGGGATAGACTTTATCTTTCAAACGGTCCGTGGCTGTGGGATAGACTTTATCTTTCACAAGGTCCGTGCCTGTGGGGTAGACATTATCTTCCACTGGGTCCGTGGATGTGGGGTAGATTTATCTTTCAAACGGTCCGTGGCTGTGGGAATAGACGCTATCTTTCACACGGTCCGTGCCTGTGGGATAGACTTTATTTTTCACACGGTCCGTGCCTGTGGGGTAGACATTATCTTTCACACGGTCCGTGGATGTGGGGTAGACTTTATCGTTCACACGGTCCGTGGCTGTGGGGTAGACTTTATCTTTCACACGGTCCGTGCCTGTGGGATAGACTTTATCTTTCACACGGTCCGTGGCTGTGGGATAGACTCTATCTTTCACACGGTCGTTTCCTTTGGGGTAGACTCTATCTTTCACACGGTTCATGGCTGTTGGAATAGACTTTATCTTTCACACAGTCCATGCCTGTGGGATAGACTCTATCTTTCACATGGTCCGTTTCTGTGGGATAGCCTCTATCTTTCACACGGTACGTGGCTGTGTGAATAGGATTTATCTTTCACACGGTCCGTGGCTGTGGGGTAGACTTTATCTTTCACAAGCTCCGTGGCTGTGGGATAGACTTTATCTTTCACACGGTCCGTGTCTTTGTGGTAGACTTTATCTTTCACACGGTAGGTGGCTGTGGGAGTAGACTTTATCTTTCACACGGTCCGTGGCTGTGCGAATAGACTTTATCTTTCACATGGTCCGTGGCGGTGGGATAGACTTTTTCACACGGTCCGTGGCTGTGGGATAGACTTTATCTTTCACACGGTCCGTGCCTGTGGGATAGACTTTATCTTTCACACGGTCCGTGCCTGTGGGATAGACTTTATCTTTCACATGATCCGTGGCTGTGGGATAGACTTTATCTTTCACACGTTCGTTAGATGTGGGAACAGACTCTATCTTTCACACGGTCCGTGGCTGTGGGATAGACTCTATCTTTCACACGGTCCGTGGCTGTGGGGTAGACTTTATCTTTCACACGGTCCGTGGCTGTGGAGTAGACTTTATCTTTCACACAGCCCATGGCTGTGGGGTAGACTTTATCTTTCACATGGCCCGTGCCTGTGGGGTAGACTTTATCTTTCACACGGTCCGTGACTGTGGGGTAGACATTATCTTTCACACGGTCCGTGGATGTGGGGTAGACTTTATCTTTCACATGGTCCGTGGCTGTGGGGTAAACTTTATCTTTCACACGGCCCGTGGCTGTGGGGTAGAGTTTATCTTTCACACGGCCCATGGCTGTGGAGTAGACTTTATCTTTCACATGGTCCGTGGCTGTGGGGTAAACTTTATCTTTCACACGGTCCGTGCCTGTGGGAAAGACTCTATCTTTCACACGGTCCGTGGCTGTGGGATAGACTTTTTCTTTCACATGGTCCATGGCTGTGCGAATAGACTCTATCTTTCACACGGTCCGTGGCTGTGGGAAGGACTTTATCTTTCGCACGGCCCGTGGCTGTGTGGTAGACTTTATCTTTCATACAGTCCGTGGCTGTGGGGTAGACTTTATCTTTCACACGGTCCGTGCGTCTAGGACAGACTTTATCTTTCACACGGTTCGTGCCTGTGGGATCGACTTTTTCACACGGTCCGTGCCTGTGGGATAGACTTTATCTTTCACACGGTCCATGCCTGTGGAATAGACTTTATCTTTCACACGGTCCGTGGCTGTGGGATAGACTTTTTCACACGGTCCGTGCCTGTGGGATAGACTTTATCTTTCACACGGTCCGTTCCTGTGGGATAGACTTTATCTTTCACACGGTCCGTGACTGTGGGATAGACTTTATCTTTCACATGGTCCGTTGCTGTGGGATAGACTTTATCTTTCACACGGTATGTGACTGTGGGATTAGACTCTATCTTTCACACGGTCCGTGGCTGTGGGATACACTTTATCTTTCACACGGTCCGTGGCTGTGGGGTAGACTTTATCTTTCACACGGTCCGTGGCTGTGGGGTAGACTTTATCTTTCACACGGTCCGTGGTTGTGGGATAGACTTTATCTTTCACATGGTCCGTGCCTGTGGGATAGACTTTATCTTTCACACGGTCCGTGGTTGTGGTATAGACATTATCTTTCACACGGTCCGTGCCTGTGGGATAGACTTTATCTTTCACATGGTCCGTGGCTGTGGGGTAGATTTTATCTTTCACATGGTCTGTGGCTGTGGGATAGACTTTATCTTTCAAATGGTCCGTGTCTGTGGGGTAGACTTTATCTTTCCCAACACCCGTGGCTGTGGGGTAGGCTTTATCTTTCACACGGTCCGTGGCTGTGGAGTAGACTTCATCTTTCACACGGTCCGTGGCTGAGGGTAGTCTTTATTTTTCACACGGTCCTTGGCTGTGGGGTAGACTTTATTTTTCACATGGTCCGTGGCTGTGGTAGTAGACTTTATCTTTCACACGGTCCGTGGCTGTGGGAATAGACTTTATGTTTCACACGGTCCGTGGCTCTGGGAATAGACTTTATCTTTCACACGGTCCGTGCCTGTGGTGTAGACTTTATCTTTCACATGGTCCGTGCCTGAGGGATAGACTCTATCTTGCACATGGTCTGTCGCTGTGAGAATAGATTCTATCTTTCACACGGTCCATCGCTGTGGTTTAGACTTTATCTTTCACACGGTCCCTGGCTGTGGGGTAGACTTTATCTTTCACACGGTCCGTGGTTGTTGGATAGACTTTATCTTTCACACGGTCCGTGCCTGTGGGATAGACTTTTTCACACGGTCTGTGGCTGTGGGTTAGACTTTATCTTTCACATATTCCGTGGCTGTGGGAGTAGTCTTTATCTTTCACACAGTCCGTGGCTCTGGGAATAGACTTTATGTTTCACAAGGTCCGTGGCTCTGGGAATAGAATATATCTTTCACATGGTCCGTGGCTCTGGGGTAGAATTTATCTTTCATACGGTCCGTGCTTGTGGGATAGACTTTATATTTCACACGGTCCGTGCCTGTCGGATAGACTTTTTCACAAGGTCCGTGGCTGTGGGATAGACTTTATCTTTCACACGGTCCGTGCATGTGGGATAGACTTTATCTTTCACACGGTCCGTGGTTGTGGGATAGACTTTATCTTTCACACGGTCCGTGCCTGTGGGATAGACTTTATCTTTCACATGGTCCGTGGCTGTGGGGTAGATTTTATCTTTCACATGCTCTGTGGCTGTGGGATAGACTTTATCTTTCACATGGTCCGTGTCTGTGGGGTAGGCTTTATCTTTCACACGGTCTGTGGCTGTGGAGTAGACTTTATCTATCACACGGTCCGTGGCTGTCGGTAGACTTTATCTGTCACTCGGTCCGTGGCTGTGGTGTAGACTTTAGCTTTCACACGGTCCGTGGCTGTGGAATAGACTTTATAATTCACACGGTCCGTGGCTGTGGGATCGACTTTTTCACATGGCCCGTGCCTGTGGGATAGACTTTATCTTTCACACGGTCCATGCCTGTGGAATAGACTTTATCATTCACACGGTCCGTGGCTGTGGGATAGACTTTATCTTTCACATGGTCCGTGTCTGTGGGGTAGACTTTATCTTTCACAACACCCGTGGCTGTGGGATAGGCTTTATCTTTCACACGGTCCGTGGCTGTGGAGTAGACTTTATCTTTCACATGTTCCGTGGCTGTGGGTAGACTTTATCTTTCACACGGTCCGTGGCTGTGGTGTAGACTTTAGCTTTCACACGGTCCGTGGCTGTGGGATAGACTTTACCTTTCACACGGTCCGTGGCTGTGGGATAGACTTTACTTTCACACGGTCCGTGCCTGTGGGATAGACTTTTTCAAACGGTCCTTGGCTGTGGGGTAGATTTTATCTTTCACATGGTCCTTGGCTGTGGGAATAGTCTTTATGTTTCGCACAGATCCATGGCTGTGGGAATAGACTTTATGTTTCACAAGGTCCGTGGCTCTGGGAATAGAATTTATCTTTCACATGGTCCGTGGCTGTGTGATAGACTGTATCTTTCACACGGTCCGTGGCTGTGGGATCACCTTTATCTTTCACACGGTACGTGCCTGTGGAATAGACTTTATCTTTCACATGGTCCGTGCCTCTAGGACAGACTTTATCTTTCACACGGTGGGTGCCTGTGGGATAGACTTTTTCACACGGCCCGTGCCTGTGGAATAGACTTTATCTTGCACATGGTCCGTGGCTGTGGGATAGACTTTTTCACACGGTCCGTGCCTGTGGGATAGACTTTATCTTTCACACGGTCCGTTCCTGTGTGATAGACTTTATCTTTCACACGGTCCGTGACTGTGGGATAGACTTTATCTTTCACACGGTCCGTGGCTGTGAGATAGACTTTATCTTTCACTCGGTCCGTGGCTCTGGGAATAGAGTTTATCTTTCTCACAGTCCGTGCCTGTGGGATAGACTTTATCATTCACACGCTCCGTGCCTGTGGGATAGACTCTATCTTTCACACGGTCCGTAGCTGTGGGATTAGACTCTATCTTTCACATGGTCCGTGGCTGTGGGATTAGACTCTATCTTTCACACGGTCCATGGCTGTGGGGTAGACTTTATCTTTCACATGGTCCGTGGCTGTGGGATAGAATTTATCAATCAGATGGTCCGTGCCTGTGGGATAGACTCTATCTTTCACATGGTCCGTGCCTGTGGGATAGACTCTGTCTTTCAAATGGTCCTTTGCTGTGGGATTAGACTCTATCTTTCACACGATCCATGGCTGTGGGGTGGACTTTATCTTTCACATGGTCCGTGGATGTGGGGTAGACTTTATCTTTCACACGGTATGTGGCTGTTGCGTAGATTATATCTTTCACACTGTCCGTGGCTGTGGGATAGACTTTATCTTTCACACGGTCCGTGGCAGTGGGGTAGACTTTATCTTTCACACGGCCCATGCCTGTGGGATAGACTTTATCTTTCACAGGGCCTGTGGCTGTGGGGTAGACTGTATCTTTCACATGGTCCGTGCCTGTGGGATAGACTCTGTCTTTCAAATGGTCCTTTGCTGTGGGATTAGACTCTATCTTTCACACGATCCATGGCTGTGGGGTGGACTTTATCTTTCACACGGTCCGTGCCTGTGGGATAGACTTTATCTTTCACATGGTCTGTGGCTGAGGGATAGACTTTTCACAGGGTCTATGGCTGTGGGATAGACTTTATCTTTCACACGGCCCGTGGCTGTGGGGTAGACTTTATCTTTCACACGGTCCGTGGCTGTGGGGTAGACTTTACCTTTCACACGGTCCGTGGCTGTGGGGTAGACTTTACCTTTCACACGGTCCGTGGCTGTGGGGTAGACTTTATCTTTCACACGGCCCTTGCCTGTGGCATAGACTTTATCTTTCACACGGCCCGTGCCTGTGGCATAGAATTTATCTTTCACACGGCCCGTGCCTGTGGGGTAGACTTAATCTTTTACACGGCCCGTGGCTGTGTGGTAGACTTTATGTTTCACACGGTCCGTGGCTGTGGGAATAGACTCTATCTTTCACACGGTGCGTGGCTGTGGGAATAGACTTTATCTTTCACAAGGTCCGTGGCTGTGGGAATAGACTTTATCTTTCACATGGTCCGTACCTGTGGGATAGACTTTACCTTTCACACGGTCCGTGGCTGTGGGGTAGACTCTATCTTTCCCTCGGTCCATGCCTGTGGGATAGCCTCTATCTTTCACACTGCCCGTGGCTGTTGGAATAGACTTTATCTTTCACACAGTCCATGCCTGTGGGATAGACTCTATCTTTCACATGGTCCATGGCTGTGGGATAGCCTCTATCTTTCACACGGTAAGTGGCTGTGTGAATAGGATTTATCTTTCACACGGTCCGTGGCTGTGGGGTAGACTTTATCTTTCACAAGCACCGTGGCTGTGGGATAGACTTTATCTTTCACACGGTCCGTGTCTTTGTGGTAGACTTTATCTTTCACACGGTAGGTGGCTGTGGGAGTAGACTTTATCTTTCACACGGTCCGTGGCTGTGCGAATAGACTTTATCTTTCACATGGTCCGTGGCGGTGGGATAGACTTTTTCACACGGTCCGTGGCTGTGGGATAGACTTTATCTTTCACACGGTCCGTGCCTGTGGGATAGACTTTATCTTTCACACGGTCCGTGCCTGTGGGATAGACTTTATCTTTCACATGATCCGTGGCTGTGGGATAGACTTTATCTTTCACACGTTCATTAGATGTGGGAACAGACTCTATCTTTCACACGGTCCGTGGCTGTGGGATAGACTCTATCTTTCACATGGTCCGTGGCTGTGGGGTAGACTTTATCTTTCACACGGTCCGTGGCTGTGGAGTAGACTTTATCTTTCACACAGCCCGTGGCTGTGGGGTAGACTTTATCTTTCACATGGCCCGTGCCTGTGGGGTAGACTTTATCTTTCACACGGTCCGTGACTGTGGGGTAGACATTATCTTTCACACGGTCCGTGGATGTGGGGTAGACTTTATCTTTCACATGGTCCGTGGCTGTGGGGTAAACTTTATCTTTCACACGGCCCGTGGCTGTGGGGTAGAGTTTATCTTTCACACGGCCCATGGCTGTGGAGTAGACTTTATCTTTCACACGGTCCGTGCCTGTGGGAAAGACTCTATCTTTCACACGGTCCGTGGCTGTGGGATAGACTTTTTCTTTCACATGGTCCATGGCTGTGCGAATAGACTCTATCTTTCACACGGTCCGTGGCTGTGGGAAAGACTTTATCTTTCGCACGGCCCGTGGCTGTGTGGTAGACTTTATCTTTCATACAGTCCGTGGCTGTGGGGTAGACTTTATCTTTCACATGGTCCGTGGCTCTGGTATAGACTTTATCTTTCACTCGGTAAGTGGCTGTGTGATAGACTTTTTCACACGGTCCGTGCTTGTGGGATAGACTTTATCTTTCACATGGTCCGTGGTTGTGGGATAGACTTTTTGTCACGGTCCGTGCCTGTGGTATAGACTTTATCTTTCACACGGTCCGAGGCTGTCGGATAGACTTTATCTTTCACAAGGTCCGTGCCTGTGGGATAGACTTTATCTTTCAAACGGTCCGTGGCTGTGGGATAGACTTTATCTTTCACAAGGTCCGTGCCTGTGGGGTAGACATTATCTTTCACTGGGTCCGTGGATGTGGGGTAGATTTATCTTTCAAACGGTCCGTGGCTGTGGGAATAGACGCTATCTTTCACACGGTCCGTGCCTGTGGGATAGACTTTATTTTTCACACGGTCCGTGCCTGTGGGGTAGACATTATCTTTCACACGGTCCGTGGATGTGGGGTAGACTTTATCGTTCACACGGTCCGTGGCTGTGGGGTAGACTTTATCTTTCACACGGTCCGTGCCTGTGGGATAGACTTTATCTTTCACACGGTCCGTGGCTGTGGGATAGACTCTATCTTTCACACGGTCGTTTCCTTTGGGGTAGACTCTATCTTTCACACGGTTCATGGCTGTTGGAATAGACTTTATCTTTCACACAGTCCATGCCTGTGGGATAGACTCTATCTTTCACATGGTCCGTTTCTGTGGGATAGCCTCTATCTTTCACACGGTACGTGGCTGTGTGAATAGGATTTATCTTTCACACGGTCCGTGGCTGTGGGGTAGACTTTATCTTTCACAAGCTCCGTGGCTGTGGGATAGACTTTATCTTTCACACGGTCCGTGTCTTTGTGGTAGACTTTATCTTTCACACGGTAGGTGGCTGTGGGAGTAGACTTTATCTGTTCACACGGTCCGTGGCTGTGCGAATAGACTTTATCTTTCACATGGTCCGTGGCAGTGGGATAGACTTTTTCACACGGTCCGTGGCTGTGGGATAGACTTTATCTTTCACACGGTCCGTGCCTGTGGGATAGACTTTATCTTTCACACGGTCCGTGCCTGTGGGATAGACTTTATCTTTCACATGATCCGTGGCTGTGGGATAGACTTTATCTTTCACACGTTCATTAGATGTGGGAACAGACTCTATCTTTCACACAGTCCGTGGCTGTGGGATAGACTCTATCTTTCACACGGTCCGTGGCTGTGGGGTAGACTTTATCTTTCACACGGTCCGTGGCTGTGGAGTAGACTTTATCTTTCACACAGCCCGTGGCTGTGGGGTAGACTTTATCTTTCACATGGCCCGTGCCTGTGGGGTAGACTTTATCTTTCACACGGTCCGTGACTGTGGGGTAGACATTATCTTTCACACGGTCCGTGGATGTGGGGTAGACTTTATCTTTCACATGGTCCGTGGCTGTGGGGTAAACTTTATCTTTCACACGGCCCGTGGCTGTGGGGTAGAGTTTATCTTTCACACGGCCCATGGCTGTGGAGTAGACTTTATCTTTCACATGGTCCGTGGCTGCGGGGTAGACTTTATCTTTCACACGGTCCGTGCCTGTGGGAAAGACTCTATCTTTCACACGGTCCGTGGCTGTGGGATAGACTTTTTCTTTCACATGGTCCATGGCTGTGCGAATAGACTCTATCTTTCACACGGTCCGTGGCTGTGGGAAAGACTTTATCTTTCGCACGGCCCGTGGCTGTGTGGTAGACTTTATCTTTCATACAGTCCGTGGCTGTGTGGTAGACTTTATCTTTCACACGGTCCGTGCATCTAGGACAGACTTTATCTTTCACACGGTTCGTGCCTGTGGGATCGACTTTTTCACACGGTCCGTGCCTGTGGGATAGACTTTATCTTTCACACTGTCCATGCCTGTGGAATAGACTTTATCTTTCACACGGTCCGTGGCTGTGGGATAGACTTTTTCACACGGTCCGTGCCTGTGGGATAGACTTTATCTTTCACACGGTCCGTTCCTGTGGGATAGACTTTATCTTTCACACGGTCCGTGACTGTGGGATAGACTTTATCTTTCACATGGTCCGTTGCTGTGGGATAGACTTTATCTTTCACACGGTATGTGACTGTGGGATTAGACTCTATCTTTCACACGGTCCGTGGCTGTGGGATAGACTTTATCTTTCACACGGTCCGTGGCTGTGGGGTAGACTTTATCTTTCACACGGTCCGTGGCTGTGGGGTAGACTTTATCTTTCACACGGTCCGTGGTTGTGGGATAGACTTTATCTTTCACATGGTCCGTGCCTGTGGGATAGACTTTATCTTTCACACGGTCCGTGGTTGTGGTATAGACATTATCTTTCACACGGTCCGTGCCTGTGGGATAGACTTTATCTTTCACATGGTCCGTGGCTGTGGGGTAGATTTTATCTTTCACATGGTCTGTGGCTGTGGGATAGACTTTATCTTTCAAATGGTCCGTGTCTGTGGGGTAGACTTTATCTTTCCCAACACCCGTGGCTGTGGGGTAGGCTTTATCTTTCACACGGTCCGTGGCTGTGGAGTAGACTTCATCTTTCACACGGTCCGTGGCTGAGGGTAGTCTTTATCTTTCACACGGTCCTTGGCTGTGGGGTAGACTTTATTTTTCACATGGTCCGTGGCTGTGGTAGTAGACTTTATTTTTCACACGGTCCGTGGCTGTGGGAATAGACTTTATGTTTCACACGGTCCGTGGCTCTGGGAATAGACTTTATCTTTCACACGGTCCGTGCCTGTGGTGTAGACTTTATCTTTCACATGGTCCGTGCCTGAGGGATAGACTCTATCTTGCACATGGTCTGTCGCTGTGGGAATAGACTCTATCTTTCACACGGTCCATCGCTGTGGTTTAGACTTTATCTTTCACACGGTCCCTGGCTGTGGGGTAGACTTTATCTTTCACACGGTCCGTGGTTGTCGGATAGACTTTATCTTTCACACGGTCCGTGCCTGTGGGATAGACTTTTTCACAAGGTCTGTGGCTGTGGGTTAGACTTTATCTTTCACATGTTCCGTGGCTGTGGGAGTAGTCTTTATCTTTCACACAGTCTGTGGCTCTGGGAATAGACTTTATGTTTCACAAGGTCCGTGGCTCTGGGAATAGAATATATCTTTCACATGGTCCGTGGCTCTGGGGTAGAATTTATCTTTCATACGGTCCGTGCTTGTGGGATAGACTTTATATTTCACACGGTCCGTGCCTGTCGGATAGAATTTTTCACAAGGTCCGTGGCTGTGGGATAGACTTTATCTTTCACACGGTCCGTGCATGTGGGATAGACTTTATCTTTCACACGGTCCGTGGTTGTGGGATAGACTTTATCTTTCACACGGTCCGTGCCTGTGGGATAGACTTTATCTTTCACATGGTCCGTGGCTGTAGGGTAGATTTTATCTTTCACATGCTCTGTGGCTGTGGAGTAGACTTTATCTTTCACACAGCCCGTGGCTGTGGGGTAGACTTTATCTTTCACATGGCCCGTGCCTGTGGGGTAGACTTTATCTTTCACACGGTCCGTGACTGTGGGGTAGACATTATCTTTCACACGGTCCGTGGATGTGGGGTAGACTTTATCTTTCACATGGTCCGTGGCTGTGGGGTAAACTTTATCTTTCACACGGCCCGTGGCTGTGGGGTAGAGTTTATCTTTCACACGGCCCATGGCTGTGGAGTAGACTTTATCTTTCACATGGTCCGTGGCTGCGGGGTAGACTTTATCTTTCACACGGTCCGTGCCTGTGGGAAAGACTCTATCTTTCACACGGTCCGTGGCTGTGGGATAGACTTTTTCTTTCACATGGTCCATGGCTGTGCGAATAGACTCTATCTTTCACACGGTCCGTGGCTGTGGGAAAGACTTTATCTTTCGCACGGCCCGTGGCTGTGTGGTAGACTTTATCTTTCATACAGTCCGTGGCTGTGGGGTAGACTTTATCTTTCACACGGTCCGTGCATCTAGGACAGACTTTATCTTTCACACGGTTCATGCCTGTGGGATCGACTTTTTCACACGGTCCGTGCCTGTGGGATAGACTTTATCTTTCACACTGTCCATGCCTGTGGAATAGACTTTATCTTTCACACGGTCCGTGGCTGTGGGATAGACTTTTTCACACGGTCCGTGCCTGTGGGATAGACTTTATCTTTCACACGGTCCGTTCCTGTGGGATAGACTTTATCTTTCACACGGTCCGTGACTGTGGGATAGACTTTATCTTTCACATGGTCCGTTGCTGTGGGATAGACTTTATCTTTCACACGGTATGTGACTGTGGGATTAGACTCTATCTTTCACACGGTCCGTGGCTGTGGGATAGACTTTATCTTTCACACGGTCCGTGGCTGTGGGGTAGACTTTATCTTTCACACGGTCCGTGGCTGTGGGGTAGACTTTATCTTTCACACGGTCCGTGGTTGTGGGATAGACTTTATCTTTCACATGGTCCGTGTCTGTGGGATAGACTTTATCTTTCACACGGTCCGTGGTTGTGGTATAGACATTATCTTTCACACGGTCCGTGCCTGTGGGATAGACTTTATCTTTCACATGGTCCGTGGCTGTGGGGTAGATTTTATCTTTCACATGGTCTGTGGCTGTGGGATAGACTTTATCTTTCAAATGGTCCGTGTCTGTGGGGTAGACTTTATCTTTCCCAACACCCGTGGCTGTGGGGTAGGCTTTATCTTTCACACGGTCCGTGGCTGTGGAGTAGACTTCATCTTTCACACGGTCCGTGGCTGAGGGTAGTCTTTATCTTTCACACGGTCCTTGGCTGTGGGGTAGACTTTATTTTTCACATGGTCCGTGGCTGTGGTAGTAGACTTTATTTTTCACACGGTCCGTGGCTGTGGGAATAGACTTTATGTTTCACACGGTCCGTGGCTCTGGGAATAGACTTTATCTTTCACACGGTCCGTGCCTGTGGTGTAGACTTTATCTTTCACATGGTCCGTGCCTGAGGGATAGACTCTATCTTGCACATGGTCTGTCGCTGTGGGAATAGACTCTATCTTTCACACGGTCCATCGCTGTGGTTTAGACTTTATCTTTCACACGGTCCCTGGCTGTGGGGTAGACTTTATCTTTCACACGGTCCGTGGTTGTCGGATAGACTTTATCTTTCACACGGTCCGTGCCTGTGGGATAGACTTTTTCACAAGGTCTGTGGCTGTGGGTTAGACTTTATCTTTCACATGTTCCGTGGCTGTGGGAGTAGTCTTTATCTTTCACACAGTCTGTGGCTCTGGGAATAGACTTTATGTTTCACAAGGTCCGTGGCTCTGGGAATAGAATATATCTTTCACATGGTCCGTGGCTCTGGGGTAGAATTTATCTTTCATACGGTCCGTGCTTGTGGGATAGACTTTATATTTCACACGGTCCGTGCCTGTCGGATAGACTTTTTCACAAGGTCCGTGGCTGTGGGATAGACTTTATCTTTCACACGGTCCGTGCATGTGGGATAGACTTTATCTTTCACACGGTCCGTGGTTGTGGGATAGACTTTATCTTTCACACGGTCCGTGCCTGTGGGATAGACTTTATCTTTCACATGGTCCGTGGCTGTGGGGTAGATTTTATCTTTCACATGCTCTGTGGCTGTGGGATAGACTTTATCTTTCACATGGTCCGTGTCTGTGGGGTAGGCTTTATCTTTCACATGGTCTGTGGCTGTGGAGTAGACTTTATCTATCACACGGTCCGTGGCTGTCGGTAGACTTTATCTGTCACTCGGTCCGTGGCTGTGGTGTAGACTTTAGCTTTCACACGGTCCGTGGCTGTGGAATAGACTTTATCATTCACACGGTCCGTGGCTGTGGGATCGACTTTTTCACATGGCCCGTGCCTGTGGAATAGACTTTATCTTTCACACGGTCCATGCCTGTGGAATAGACTTTATCATTCACACGGTCCGTGGCTGTGGTATAGACTTTATCTTTCACATGGTCCGTGTCTGTGGGGTAGACTTTATCTTTCACAACACCCGTGGCTGTGGGACAGGCTTTATCTTTCACACGGTCCGTGGCTGTGGAGTAGACTTTATCTTTCACATGTTCCGTGGCTGTGGGTAGACTTTATCTTTCACACGGTCCGTGGCTGTGGTGTAGACTTTAGCTTTCACACGGTCCGTGGCTGTGGGATAGACTTTACCTTTCACACGGTCCGTGGCTGTGGGATAGACTTTACTTTCACACGGTCCGTGCCTGTGGGATAGACTTTTTCAAACGGTCCTTGGCTGTGGGGTAGATTTTATCTTTCACATGGTCCTTGGCTGTGGGAATAGTCTTTATGTTTCGCACAGGTCCATGGCTGTGGGAATAGACTTTATGTTTCACAAGGTCCGTGGCTCTGGGAATAGTATTTATCTTTCACATGGTCCGTGGCTGTGTGATAGACTGTATCTTTCACACGGTCCGTGGCTGTGGGATCACCTTTATCTTTCACACGGTACGTGCCTGTGGAATAGACTTTATCTTTCACATGGTCCGTGCCTCTAGGACAGACTTTATCTTTCACACGGTGGGTGCCTGTGGGATAGACTTTTTCACACGGCCCGTGCCTGTGGAATAGACTTTATCTTGCACACGGTCCGTGGCTGTGGGATAGACTTTTTCACACGGTCCGTGCCTGTGGGATAGACTTTATCTTTCACACGGTCCGTTCCTGTGTGATAGACTTTATCTTTCACACGGTCCGTGACTGTGGGATAGACTTTATCTTTCACACGGTCCGTGGCTGTGAGATAGACTTTATCTTTCACTCGGTCCGTGGCTCTGGGAATAGAGTTTATCTTTCTCACAGTCCGTGCCTGTGGGATAGACTTTATCATTCACACGCTCCGTGCCTGTGGGATAGACTCTATCTTTCACACGGTCCGTAGCTGTGGGATTAGACTCTATCTTTCACATGGTCCGTGGCTGTGGGATTAGACTCTATCTTTCACACGGTCCATGGCTGTGGGGTAGAATTTATCAATCAGATGGTCCGTGCCTGTGGGATAGACTCTATCTTTCACATGGTCCGTGCCTGTGGGATAGACTCTGTCTTTCAAATGGTCCTTTGCTGTGGGATTAGACTCTATCTTTCACACGATCCATGGCTGTGGGGTGGACTTTATCTTTCACATGGTCCGTGGATGTGGGGTAGACTTTATCTTTCACACGGTATGTGGCTGTTGCGTAGATTATATCTTTCACACTGTCCGTGGCTGTGGGATAGACTTTATCTTTCACACGGTCCGTGGCAGTGGGGTAGACTTTATCTTTCACACGGCCCATGCCTGTGGGATAGACTTTATCTTTCACAGGGCCCGTGGCTGTGGGGTAGACTGTATCTTTCACATGGTCCGTGCCTGTGGGATAGACTCTGTCTTTCAAATGGTCCTTTGCTGTGGGATTAGACTCTATCTTTCACACGATCCATGGCTGTGGGGTGGACTTTATCTTTCACACGGCCCGTGGCTGTGGATTAGACTTTATCATTTTCACGGTCCACGGCTGTGGGGTAGACTTTATCTTTCACACGGTCCGTGCCTGTGGGATAGACTTTATCTTTCACATGGTCCGTGGCTGAGGGATAGACTTTTCACAGGGTCTGTGGCTGTGGGATAGACTTTATCTTTCACACGGCCCGTGGCTGTGGGGTAGACTTTATCTTTCACACGGTCCGTGGCTGTGGGGTAGACTTTACCTTTCACACGGTCCGTGGCTGTGGGGTAGACTTTACCTTTCACTCGGTCCGTGGCTGTGGGCTAGACATTATCTTTCACAAGGTCAGTGGCTGTGGGGTAGACTTTATATTTCACACGGCCCTTGCCTGTGGCATAGACTTTATCTTTCACACGGCCCGTGCCTGTGGCATAGACTTTATCTTTCACACGGCCCGTGCCTGTGGGGTAGACTTAATCTTTTACACGGCCCGTGGCTGTGTGGTAGACTTTATGTTTCACACGGTCCGTGGCTGTGGGAATAGACTCTATCTTTCACACGGTGCGTGGCTGTGGGAATAGACTTTATCTTTCACAAGGTCCGTGGCTGTGGGAATAGACTTTATCTTTCACATGGTCCGTACCTGTGGGATAGACTTTATCTTTCACACGGTCCGTGGCTGTGGGGTAGACTCTATCTTTCCCTCGGTCCATGCCTGTGGGATAGCCTCTATCTTTCACACTGCCCGTGGCTGTTGGAATAGACTTTATCTTTCACACAGTCCATGCCTGTGGGATAGACTCTATCTTTCACATGGTCCGTGGCTGTGGGATAGCCTCTATCTTTCACACGGTACGTGGCTGTGTGAATAGGATTTATCTTTCACACGGTCCGTGGCTGTGGGGTAGACTTTATCTTTCACAAGCTCCGTGGCTGTGGGATAGACTTTATCTTTCACACGGTCCGTGTCTTTGTGGTAGACTTTATCTTTCACACGGTAGGTGGCTGTGGGAGTAGACTTTATCTTTCACACGGTCCGTGGCTGTGCGAATAGACTTTATCTTTCACATGGTCCGTGGCGGTGGGATAGACTTTTTCACACGGTCCGTGGCTGTGGGATAGACGTTATCTTTCACACGGTCCGTGCCTGTGGGATAGACTTTATCTTTCACACGGTCCGTGCCTGTGGGATAGACTTTATCTTTCACATGATCCGTGGCTGTGGGATAGACTTTATCTTTCACACGTTCATTAGATGTGGGAACAGACTCTATCTTTCACACGGTCCGTGGCTGTGGGATAGACTCTATCTTTCACATGGTCCGTGGCTGTGGGGTAGACTTTATCTTTCACACGGTCCGTGGCTGTGGAGTAGACTTTATCTTTCACATGGCCCGTGCCTGTGGGGTAGACTTTATCTTTCACATGGCCCGTGCCTGTGGGGTAGACTTTATCTTTCACACGGTCCGTGACTGTGGGGTAGACATTATCTTTCACACGGTCCGTGGATGTGGGGTAGACTTTATCTTTCACATGGTCCGTGGCTGTGGGGTAAACTTTATCTTTCACACGGCCCGTGGCTGTGGGGTAGAGTTTATCTTTCACACGGCCCATGGCTGTGGAGTAGACTTTATCTTTCACACGGTCCGTGCCTGTGGGATAGACTTTTTCTTTCACATGGTCCATGGCTGTGCGAATAGACTCTATCTTTCACACGGTCCGTGGCTGTGGGAAAGACTTTATCTTTCGCACGGCCCGTGGCTGTGTGGTAGACTTTATCTTTCATACAGTCCGTGGCTGTGGGGTAGACTTTATCTTTCACATGGTCCGTGGCTCTGGTATAGACTTTATCTTTCACTCGGTAAGTGGCTGTGTGATAGACTTTTTCACACGGTCCGTGCTTGTGGGATAGACTTTATCTTTCACATGGTCCGTGGTTGTGGGATAGACTTTTTGTCACGGTCCGTGCCTGTGGGATAGACTTTATCTTTCACACGGTCCGTGGCTGTCGGCTAGACTTTATCTTTCACAAGGTCCGTGCCTGTGGGATAGACTTTATCTTTCATACGGTCCGTGGCTGTGGGATAGACTTTATTTTTCACACGGTCCGTGCCTGTGGGGTAGACATTATCTTTCACACGGTCCGTGGATGTGGGGTAGACTTTATCGTTCACACGGTCCGTGGCTGTGGGGTAGACTTTATCTTTCACACGGTCCGTGCCTGTGGGATAGACTTTTTCACACGGTCTGTGGCTGTGGGTTAGACTTTATCTTTCACATGTTCCGTGGCTGTGGGAGTAGTCTTTATCTTTCACACAGTCCGTGGCTCTGGGAATAGACTTTATGTTTCACAAGGTCCGTGGCTCTGGGAATAGAATATATCTTTCACATGGTCCGTGGCTCTGGGGTAGAATTTATCTTTCATACGGTCCGTGCTTGTGGGATAGACTTTATATTTCACACGGTCCGTGCCTGTCGGATAGACTTTTTCACAAGGTCCGTGGCTGTGGGATAGACTTTATCTTTCACACGGTCCGTGCATGTGGGATAGACTTTATCTTTCACACGGTCCGTGGTTGTGGGATAGACTTTATCTTTCACACGGTCCGTGCCTGTGGGATAGACTTTATCTTTCACATGGTCCGTGGCTGTGGGGTAGATTTTATCTTTCACATGCTCTGTGGCTGTGGGATAGACTTTATCTTTCACATGGTCCGTGTCTGTGGGGTAGGCTTTATCTTTCACACGGTCTGTGGCTGTGGAGTAGACTTTATCTATCACACGGTCCGTGGCTGTCGGTAGACTTTATCTGTCACTCGGTCCGTGGCTGTGGTGTAGACTTTAGCTTTCACACGGTCCGTGGCTGTGGAATAGACTTTATCATTCACACGGTCCGTGGCTGTGGGATCGACTTTTTCACATGGCCCGTGCCTGTGGAATAGACTTTATCTTTCACACGGTCCATGCCTGTGGAATAGACTTTATCATTCACACGGTCCGTGGCTGTGGTATAGACTTTATCTTTCACATGGTCCGTGTCTGTGGGGTAGACTTTATCTTTCACAACACCCGTGGCTGTGGGACAGGCTTTATCTTTCACACGGTCCGTGGCTGTGGAGTAGACTTTATCTTTCACATGTTCCGTGGCTGTGGGTAGACTTTATCTTTCACACGGTCCGTGGCTGTGGTGTAGACTTTAGCTTTCACACGGTCCGTGGCTGTGGGATAGACTTTACCTTTCACACGGTCCGTGGCTGTGGGATAGACTTTACTTTCACACGGTCCGTGCCTGTGGGATAGACTTTTTCAAACGGTCCTTGGCTGTGGGGTAGATTTTATCTTTCACATGGTCCTTGGCTGTGGGAATAGTCTTTATGTTTCGCACAGGTCCATGGCTGTGGGAATAGACTTTATGTTTCACAAGGTCCGTGGCTCTGGGAATAGAATTTATCTTTCACATGGTCCGTGGCTGTGTGATAGACTGTATCTTTCACACGGTCCGTGGCTGTGGGATCACCTTTATCTTTCACACGGTACGTGCCTGTGGAATAGACTTTATCTTTCACATGGTCCGTGCCTCTAGGACAGACTTTATCTTTCACACGGTGGGTGCCTGTGGGATAGACTTTTTCACACGGCCCGTGCCTGTGGAATAGACTTTATCTTGCACACGGTCCGTGGCTGTGGGATAGACTTTTTCACACGGTCCGTGCCTGTGGGATAGACTTTATCTTTCACACGGTCCGTTCCTGTGTGATAGACTTTATCTTTCACACGGTCCGTGACTGTGGGATAGACTTTATCTTTCACACGGTCCGTGGCTGTGAGATAGACTTTATCTTTCACTCGGTCCGTGGCTCTGGGAATAGAGTTTATCTTTCTCACAGTCCGTGCCTGTGGGATAGACTTTATCATTCACACGCTCCGTGCCTGTGGGATAGACTCTATCTTTCACACGGTCCGTAGCTGTGGGATTAGACTCTATCTTTCACATGGTCCGTGGCTGTGGGATTAGACTCTATCTTTCACACGGTCCATGGCTGTGGGGTAGAATTTATCAATCAGATGGTCCGTGCCTGTGGGATAGACTCTATCTTTCACATGGTCCGTGCCTGTGGGATAGACTCTGTCTTTCAAATGGTCCTTTGCTGTGGGATTAGACTCTATCTTTCACACGATCCATGGCTGTGGGGTGGACTTTATCTTTCACATGGTCCGTGGATGTGGGGTAGACTTTATCTTTCACACGGTATGTGGCTGTTGCGTAGATTATATCTTTCACACTGTCCGTGGCTGTGGGATAGACTTTATCTTTCACACGGTCCGTGGCAGTGGGGTAGACTTTATCTTTCACACGGCCCATGCCTGTGGGATAGACTTTATCTTTCACAGGGCCCGTGGCTGTGGGGTAGACTGTATCTTTCACATGGTCCGTGCCTGTGGGATAGACTCTGTCTTTCAAATGGTCCTTTGCTGTGGGATTAGACTCTATCTTTCACACGATCCATGGCTGTGGGGTGGACTTTATCTTTCACACGGCCCGTGGCTGTGGATTAGACTTTATCATTTTCACGGTCCACGGCTGTGGGGTAGACTTTATCTTTCACACGGGCCGTGCCTGTGGGATAGACTTTATCTTTCACATGGTCTGTGGCTGAGGGATAGACTTTTCACAGGGTCTGTGGCTGTGGGATAGACTTTATCTTTCACACGGCCCGTGGCTGTGGGGTAGACTTTATCTTTCACACGGTCCGTGGCTGTGGGGTAGACTTTACCTTTCACACGGTCCGTGGCTGTGGGGTAGACTTTACCTTTCACACGGTCCGTGGCTGTGGGGTAGACATTATCTTTCACAAGGTCAGTGGCTGTGGGGTAGACTTTATCTTTCACACGGCCCTTGCCTGTGGCATAGACTTTATCTTTCACACGGCCCGTGCCTGTGGCATAGACTTTATCTTTCACACGGCCCGTGCCTGTGGGGTAGACTTAATCTTTTACACGGCCCGTGGCTGTGTGGTAGGCTTTATGTTTCACACGGTCCGTGGCTGTGGGAATAGACTCTATCTTTCACACGGTGCGTGGCTGTGGGAATAGACTTTATCTTTCACAAGGTCCGTGGCTGTGGGAATAGACTTTATCTTTCACATGGTCCGTACCTGTGGGATAGACTTTATCTTTCACACGGTCCGTGGCTGTGGGGTAGACTCTATCTTTCCCTCGGTCCATGCCTGTGGGATAGCCTCTATCTTTCACACTGCCCGTGGCTGTTGGAATAGACTTTATCTTTCACACAGTCCATGCCTGTGGGATAGACTCTATCTTTCACATGGTCCGTGGCTGTGGGATAGCCTCTATCTTTCACACGGTACGTGGCTGTGTGAATAGGATTTATCTTTCACACGGTCCGTGGCTGTGGGGTAGACTTTATCTTTCACAAGCTCCGTGGCTGTGGGATAGACTTTATCTTTCACACGGTCCGTGTCTTTGTGGTAGACTTTATCTTTCACACGGTAGGTGGCTGTGGGAGTAGACTTTATCTTTCACACGGTCCGTGGCTGTGCGAATAGACTTTATCTTTCACATGGTCCGTGGCGGTGGGATAGACTTTTTCACACGGTCCGTGGCTGTGGGATAGACGTTATCTTTCACACGGTCCGTGCCTGTGGGATAGACTTTATCTTTCACACGGTCCGTGCCTGTGGGATAGACTTTATCTTTCACATGATCCGTGGCTGTGGGATAGACTTTATCTTTCACACGTTCATTAGATGTGGGAACAGACTCTATCTTTCACACGGTCCGTGGCTGTGGGATAGACTCTATCTTTCACATGGTCCGTGGCTGTGGGGTAGACTTTATCTTTCACACGGTCCGTGGCTGTGAAGTAGACTTTATCTTTCACATGGCCCGTGCCTGTGGGGTAGACTTTATCTTTCACATGGCCCGTGCCTGTGGGGTAGACTTTATCTTTCACACGGTCCGTGACTGTGGGGTAGACATTATCTTTCACACGGTCCGTGGATGTGGGGTAGACTTTATCTTTCACATGGTCCGTGGCTGTGGGGTAAACTTTATCTTTCACACAGCCCGTGGCTGTGGGGTAGAGTTTATCTTTCACACGGCCCATGGCTGTGGAGTAGACTTTATCTTTCACACGGTCCGTGCCTGTGGGAAAGACTCTATCTTTCACACGGTCCGTGGCTGTGGGATAGACTTTTTCTTTCACATGGTCCATGGCTGTGCGAATAGACTCTATCTTTCACACGGTCCGTGGCTGTGGGAAAGACTTTATCTTTCGCACGGCCCGTGGCTGTGTGGTAGACTTTATCTTTCATACAGTCCGTGGCTGTGGGGTAGACTTTATCTTTCACATGGTCCGTGGCTCTGGTATAGACTTTATCTTTCACTCGGTAAGTGGCTGTGTGATAGACTTTTTCACACGGTCCGTGCTTGTGGGATAGACTTTATCTTTCACATGGTCCGTGGTTGTGGGATAGACTTTTTGTCACGGTCCGTGCCTGTGGGATAGACTTTATCTTTCACACGGTCCGTGGCTGTCGGATAGACTTTATCTTTCACAAGGTCCGTGCCTGTGGGATAGACTTTATCTTTCAAACGGTCCGTGGCTGTGGGATAGACTTTATCTTTCACAAGGTCCGTGCCTGTGGGGTAGACATTATCTTTCACTGGGTCCGTGGATGTGGGGTAGATTTATCTTTCAAACGGTCCGGGGCTGTGGGAATAGACGCTATCTTTCACACGGTCCGTGCCTGTGGGATAGACTTTATTTTTCACACGGTCCGTGCCTGTGGGGTAGACATTATCTTTCACACGGTCCGTGGATGTGGGGTGGACTTTATCGTTCACACGGTCCGTGGCTGTGGGGTAGACTTTATCTTTCACACGGTCCGTGCCTGTGGGATAGACTTTATCTTTCACACGGTCCGTGGCTGTGGGATAGACTCTAAATTTCACACGGTCGTTTCCTTTGGGGTAGACTCTATCTTTCACACGGTTCATGGCTGTTGGAATAGACTTTATCTTTCACACAGTCCATGCCTGTGGGATAGACTCTATCTTTCACATGGTCCGTTTCTGTGGGATAGCCTCTATCTTTCACACGGTACGTGGCTGTGTGAATAGGATTTATCTTTCACACGGTCCGTGGCTGTGGGGTAGACTTTATCTTTCACAAGCTCCGTGGCTGTGGGATAGACTTTATCTTTCACACGGTCCGTGTCTTTGTGGTAGACTTTATCTTTCACACGGTAGGTGGCTGTGGGAGTAGACTTTATCTTTCACACGGTCCGTGGCTGTGCGAATAGACTTTATCTTTCACATGGTCCGTGGCGGTGGGATAGACTTTTTCACACGGTCCGTGGCTGTGGGATAGACTTTATCTTTCACACGGTCCGTGCCTGTGGGATAGACTTTATCTTTCACACGGTCCATGCCTGTGGGATAGACTTTATCTTTCACATGATCCGTGGCTGTGGGATAGACTTTATCTTTCACACGTTCATTAGATGTGGGAACAGACTCTATCTTTCACACGGTCCGTGGCTGTGGGATAGACTCTATCTTTCACACGGTCCGTGGCTGTGGGATAGACTCTATCTTTCACACGGTCCGTGGCTGTGGGGTAGACTTTATCTTTCACACGGTCCGTGGCTGTGGGGTAGAGTTTATCTTTCACACGGCCCATGGCTGTGAAGTAGACTTTATCTTTCACATGGTCCGTGGCTGTGGGGTAGACTTTATCTTTCACACGGTCCGTGCCTGTGGGAAAGCCTCTATCTTTCACACGGTCCGTGGCTGTGGGATAGACTTTTTCTTTCACATGGTCCATGGCTGTGCGAATAGACTCTATCTTTCACACGGTCCGTGGCTGTGGGAAAGACTTTATCTTTCGCACGGCCCGTGGCTGTGTGGTAGACTTTATCTTTCATACAGTCCGTGGCTGTGGGGTAGACTTTATCTTTCACACGGTCCGTGCGTCTAGGACAGACTTTATCTTTCACACGGTTCATGCCTGTGGGATCGACTTTTTCACACGGTCCGTGCCTGTGGGATAGACTTTATCTTTCACACGGTCCATGCCTGTGGAATAGACTTTATCTTTCACACGGTCCGTGGCTGTGGGATAGACTTTTTCACACGGTCCGTGCCTGTGGGATAGACTTTATCTTTCACACGGTCCGTTCCTGTGGGATAGACTTTATCTTTCACACGGTATGTGACTGTGGGATTAGACTCTATCTTTCACAAGGTCCGTGGCTGTGGGATAGACTTTATCTTTCACACGGTCCGTGGCTGTGGGGTAGACTTTATCTTTCACACGGTCCGTGGCTGTGGGGTAGACTTTATCTTTCACACGGTCCGTGGCTGTGGGGTAGACTTTATCTTTCACACGGTCCGTGGTTGTGGGATAGACTTTATCTTTCACACGGTCCGTGCCTGTGGGATAGACTTTATCTTTCACACGGTCCGTGGTTGTGGTATAGACATTATCTTTCACACGGTCCGTGCCTGTGGGATAGACTTTATCTTTCACATGGTCCGTGGCTGTGGGGTAGATTTTATCTTTCACATGGTCTGTGGCTGTGGGATAGACTTTATCTTTCAAATGGTCCGTGTCTGTGGGGTAGACTTTATCTTTCCCAACACCCGTGGCTGTGGGGTAGGCTTTATCTTTCACACGGTCCGTGGCTGTGGAGTAGACTTCATCTTTCACACGGTCCGTGGCTGAGGGTAGTCTTTATCTTTCACACGGTCCTTGGCTGTGGGGTAGACTTTATTTTTCACATGGTCCGTGGCTGTGGTAGTAGACTTTATCTTTCACACGGTCCGTGGCTGTGGGAATAGACTTTATGTTTCACACGGTCCGTGCCTGTGGTGTAGACTTTATCTTTCACATGGTCCGTGCCTGAGGGATAGACTCTATCTTGCACATGGTCTGTCGCTGTGGGAATAGACTATCTTTCACACGGTCCATCGCTGTGGTTTAGACTTTATCTTTCACACGGTCCCTGGCTGTGGGGTAGACTTTATCTTTCACACGGTCCGTGGTTGTCGGATAGACTTTATCTTTCACACGGTCCGTGCCTGTGGGATAGACTTTTTCACACGGTCTGTGGCTGTGGGTTAGACTTTATCTTTCACATGTTCCGTGGCTGTGGGAGTAGTCTTTATCTTTCACACAGTCCGTGGCTCTGGGAATAGACTTTATGTTTCACAAGGTCCGTGGCTCTGGGAATAGAATATATCTTTCACATGGTCCGTGGCTCTGGGGTAGAATTTATCTTTCATACGGTCCGTGCTTGTGGGATAGACTTTATATTTCACACGGTCCGTGCCTGTCGGATAGACTTTTTCACAAGGTCCGTGGCTGTGGGATAGACTTTATCTTTCACAGGGTCCGTGCATGTGGGATAGACTTTATCTTTCACACGGTCCGTGGTTGTGGGATAGACTTTATCTTTCACACGGTCCGTGCCTGTGGGATAGACTTTATCTTACACATGGTCCGTGGCTGTGGGGTAGATTTTATCTTTCACATGCTCTGTGGCTGTGGGATAGACTTTATCTTTCACATGGTCCGTGTCTGTGGGGTAGGCTTTATCTTTCACACGGTCTGTGGCTGTGGAGTAGACTTTATCTATCACACGGTCCGTGGCTGTCGGTAGACTTTATCTATCACTCGGTCCGTGGCTGTGGTGTAGACTTTAGCTTTCACACGGTCCGTGGCTGTGGAATAGACTTTATCATTCACACGGTCCGTGGCTGTGGGATCGACTTTTTCACATGGCCCGTGCCTGTGGGATAGACTTTATCTTTCACACGGTCCATGCCTGTGGAATAGACTTTATCATTCACACGGTCCGTGGCTGTGGGATAGACTTTATCTTTCACATGGTCCGTGTCTGTGGGGTAGACTTTATCTTTCACAACACCCGTGGCTGTGGGATAGGCTTTATCTTTCACACGGTCCGTGGCTGTGGAGTAGACTTTATCTTTCACATGTTCCGTGGCTGTGGGTAGACTTTATCTTTCACACGGTCCGTGGCTGTGGTGTAGACTTTAGCTTTCACACGGTCCGTGGCTGTGGGATAGACTTTACCTTTCACACGGTCCGTGGCTGTGGGATAGACTTTACTTTCACACGGTCCGTGCCTGTGAGATAGACTTTTTCAAACGGTCCTTGGCTGTGGGGTAGATTTTATCTTTCACATGGTCCTTGGCTGTGGGAATAGTCTTTATGTTTCGCACAGGTCCATGGCTGTGGGAATAGACTTTATGTTTCACAAGGTCCGTGGCTCTGGGAATAGAATTTATCTTTCACATGGTCCGTGGCTGTGTGATAGACTGTATCTTTCACACGGTCCGTGGCTGTGGGATCACCTTTATCTTTCACACGGTACGTGCCTGTGGAATAGACTTTATCTTTCACATGGTCCGTGCCTCTAGGACAGACTTTATCTTTCACACGGTGGGTGCCTGTGGGATAGACTTTTTCACACGGCCCGTGCCTGTGGAATAGACTTTATTTTGCACACGGTCCGTGGCTGTGGGATAGACTTTTTCACACGGTCCGTGCCTGTGGGATAGACTTTATCTTTCACACGGTCCGTTCCTGTGTGATAGACTTTATCTTTCACACGGTCCGTGACTGTGGGATAGACTTTATCTTTCACACGGTCCGTGGCTGTGGGATAGACTTTATCTTTCACTCGGTCCGTGGCTCTGGGAATAGAGTTTATCTTTCTCACAGTCCGTGCCTGTGGGATAGACTTTATCATTCACACGCTCCGTGCCTGTGGGATAGACTCTATCTTTCACACGGTCCGTAGCTGTGGGATTAGACTCTATCTTTCACATGGTCCGTGGCTGTGGGATTAGACTCTATCTTTCACACGGTCCATGGCTGTGGGGTAGACTTTATCTTTCACATGGTCCGTGGCTGTGGGATAGAATTTATCAATCAGATGGTCCGTGCCTGTGGGATAGACTCTATCTTTCACATGGTCCGTGCCTGTGGGATAGACTCTGTCTTTCAAATGGTCCTTTGCTGTGGGATTAGACTCTATCTTTCACACGATCCTTGGCTGTGGGGTGGACTTTATCTTTCACATGGTCCGTGGATGTGGGGTGGACTTTATCTTTCACACGGTATGTGGCTGTTGCGTAGATTATATCTTTCACACTGTCCGTGGCTGTGGGATAGACTTTATCTTTCACACGGTCCATGGCAGTGGGGTAGACTTTATCTTTCACACGGCCCATGCCTGTGGGATAGACTTTATCTTTCACAGGGCCCGTGGCTGTGGGGTAGACTGTATCTTTCACATGGTCCGTGGCTGTGGGAGTAGTCTTTATCTCTCACACGGTCCGTGGCTGTAGGAAGAGACTTTATGTTTCACGAGGTCCGTGGCTCTGGGAATAGAATTTATCTTTCACATGGTCCGTGGCTGTGGGGTAGACTTTAACTTTCATACGGTCCGTGCCTGTGGGATAGACTTTATCTTTCCCACGGTCCGTGCCTGTGGGATAAACTTTATGTTTCACATGGTCCGTGGCTGTGCGATAGACTTTTTCACACGGTCCGTGCCTGTGGGATAGACTTTATCTTTCACAAGGTCCGTGGTTGTGGGATAGACTTTATCATTTACACGGTCCACGGCTGTGGGGTAGACTTTATCTTTCACACGGTCCGTGCCTGTGGGATAGACTTTATATTTCAAATGCTCTGTGGCTGAGGGATAGACTTTTCACAGGGTCCGTGGCTGTGGGATAGACTTTATCTTTCACACGGCCCGTGGCTGTGGGGTAGACTTTATCTTTCATACGGTCCGTGGCTGTGGGGTAGACATTATCTTTCACAAGGTCAGTGGCTGTGGGGTAGACTTTATCTTTTACACGGCCCTTGCCTGTGGCATAGACTTTATCTTTCACACGGCCCGTGCCTGTGGGATAGACTTTATCTTTCACACGGTCCATGCCTGTGGAATAGACTTTATCTTTCACACGGTCCGTGGCTGTGGGATAGACTTTTTCACACGGTCCGTGCCTGTGGGATAGACTTTATCTTTCACACGGTCCGTTCCTGTGGGATAGACTTTATCTTTCACACGGTATGTGACTGTGGGATTAGACTCTATCTTTCACAAGGTCCGTGGCTGTGGGATAGACTTTATCTTTCACACGGTCCGTGGCTGTGGGGTAGACTTTATCTTTCACACGGTCCGTGGCTGTGGGGTAGACTTTATCTTTCACACGGTCCGTGGCTGTGGGGTAGACTTTATCTTTCACACGGTCCGTGGTTGTGGGATAGACTTTATCTTTCACACGGTCCGTGCCTGTGGGATAGACTTTATCTTTCACACGGTCCGTGGTTGTGGTATAGACATTATCTTTCACACGGTCCGTGCCTGTGGGATAGACTTTATCTTTCACATGGTCCGTGGCTGTGGGGTAGATTTTATCTTTCACATGGTCTGTGGCTGTGGGATAGACTTTATCTTTCAAATGGTCCGTGTCTGTGGGGTAGACTTTATCTTTCCCAACACCCGTGGCTGTGGGGTAGGCTTTATCTTTCACACGGTCCGTGGCTGTGGAGTAGACTTCATCTTTCACACGGTCCGTGGCTGAGGGTAGTCTTTATCTTTCACACGGTCCTTGGCTGTGGGGTAGACTTTATTTTTCACATGGTCCGTGGCTGTGGTAGTAGACTTTATCTTTCACACGGTCCGTGGCTGTGGGAATAGACTTTATGTTTCACACGGTCCGTGCCTGTGGGGTAGACTTTATCTTTCACATGGTCCGTGCCTGAGGGATAGACTCTATCTTGCACATGGTCTGTCGCTGTGGGAATAGACTATCTTTCACACGGTCCATCGCTGTGGTTTAGACTTTATCTTTCACACGGTCCCTGGCTGTGGGGTAGACTTTATCTTTCACACGGTCCGTGGTTGTCGGATAGACTTTATCTTTCACACGGTCCGTGCCTGTGGGATAGACTTTTTCACACGGTCTGTGGCTGTGGGTTAGACTTTATCTTTCACATGTTCCGTGGCTGTGGGAGTAGTCTTTATCTTTCACACAGTCCGTGGCTCTGGGAATAGACTTTATGTTTCACAAGGTCCGTGGCTCTGGGAATAGAATATATCTTTCACATGGTCCGTGGCTCTGGGGTAGAATTTATCTTTCATACGGTCCGTGCTTGTGGGATAGACTTTATATTTCACACGGTCCGTGCCTGTCGGATAGACTTTTTCACAAGGTCCGTGGCTGTGGGATAGACTTTATCTTTCACAGGGTCCGTGCATGTGGGATAGACTTTATCTTTCACACGGTCCGTGGTTGTGGGATAGACTTTATCTTTCACACGGTCCGTGCCTGTGGGATAGACTTTATCTTACACATGGTCCGTGGCTGTGGGGTAGATTTTATCTTTCACATGCTCTGTGGCTGTGGGATAGACTTTATCTTTCACATGGTCCGTGTCTGTGGGGTAGGCTTTATCTTTCACACGGTCTGTGGCTGTGGAGTAGACTTTATCTATCACACGGTCCGTGGCTGTCGGTAGACTTTATCTATCACTCGGTCCGTGGCTGTGGTGTAGACTTTAGCTTTCACACGGTCCGTGGCTGTGGAATAGACTTTATCATTCACACGGTCCGTGGCTGTGGGATCGACTTTTTCACATGGCCCGTGCCTGTGGGATAGACTTTATCTTTCACACGGTCCATGCCTGTGGAATAGACTTTATCATTCACACGGTCCGTGGCTGTGGGATAGACTTTATCTTTCACATGGTCCGTGTCTGTGGGGTAGACTTTATCTTTCACAACACCCGTGGCTGTGGGATAGGCTTTATCTTTCACACGCTCCGTGGCTGTGGAGTAGACTTTATCTTTCACATGTTCCGTGGCTGTGGGTAGACTTTATCTTTCACACGGTCCGTGGCTGTGGTGTAGACTTTAGCTTTCACACGGTCCGTGGCTGTGGGATAGACTTTACCTTTCACACGGTCCGTGGCTGTGGGATAGACTTTACTTTCACACGGTCCGTGCCTGTGAGATAGACTTTTTCAAACGGTCCTTGGCTGTGGGGTAGATTTTATCTTTCACATGGTCCTTGGCTGTGGGAATAGTCTTTATGTTTCGCACAGGTCCATGGCTGTGGGAATAGACTTTATGTTTCACAAGGTCCGTGGCTCTGGGAATAGAATTTATCTTTCACATGGTCCGTGGCTGTGTGATAGACTGTATCTTTCACACGGTCCGTGGCTGTGGGATCACCTTTATCTTTCACACGGTACGTGCCTGTGGAATAGACTTTATCTTTCACATGGTCCGTGCCTCTAGGACAGACTTTATCTTTCACACGGTGGGTGCCTGTGGGATAGACTTTTTCACACGGCCCGTGCCTGTGGAATAGACTTTATTTTGCACACGGTCCGTGGCTGTGGGATAGACTTTTTCACACGGTCCGTGCCTGTGGGATAGACTTTATCTTTCACACGGTCCGTTCCTGTGTGATAGACTTTATCTTTCACACGGTCCGTGACTGTGGGATAGACTTTATCTTTCACACGGTCCGTGGCTGTGAGATAGACTTTATCTTTCACTCGGTCCGTGGCTCTGGGAATAGAGTTTATCTTTCTCACAGTCCGTGCCTGTGGGATAGACTTTATCATTCACACGCTCCGTGCCTGTGGGATAGACTCTATCTTTCACACGGTCCGTAGCTGTGGGATTAGACTCTATCTTTCACATGGTCCGTGGCTGTGGGATTAGACTCTATCTTTCACACGGTCCATGGCTGTGGGGTAGACTTTATCTTTCACATGGTCCGTGGCTGTGGGATAGAATTTATCAATCAGATGGTCCGTGCCTGTGGGATAGACTCTATCTTTCACATGGTCCGTGCCTGTGGGATAGACTCTGTCTTTCAAATGGTCCTTTGCTGTGGGATTAGACTCTATCTTTCACACGATCCATGGCTGTGGGGTGGACTTTATCTTTCACATGGTCCGTGGATGTGGGGTGGACTTTATCTTTCACACGGTATGTGGCTGTTGCGTAGATTATATCTTTCACACTGTCCGTGGCTGTGGGATAGACTTTATCTTTCACACGGTCCATGGCAGTGGGGTAGACTTTATCTTTCACACGGCCCATGCCTGTGGGATAGACTTTATCTTTCACAGGGCCCGTGGCTGTGGGGTAGACTGTATCTTTCACATGGTCCGTGGCTGTGGGAGTAGTCTTTATCTCTCACACGGTCCGTGGCTGTAGGAAGAGACTTTATGTTTCACGAGGTCCGTGGCTCTGGGAATAGAATTTATCTTTCACATGGTCCGTGGCTGTGGGGTAGACTTTAACTTTCATACGGTCCGTGCCTGTGGGATAGACTTTATCTTTCCCACGGTCCGTGCCTGTGGGATAAACTTTATGTTTCACATGGTCCGTGGCTGTGCGATAGACTTTTTCACACGGTCCGTGCCTGTGGGATAGACTTTATCTTTCACAAGGTCCGTGGTTGTGGGATAGACTTTATCATTTACACGGTCCACGGCTGTGGGGTAGACTTTATCTTTCACACGGTCCGTGCCTGTGGGATAGACTTTATATTTCAAATGCTCTGTGGCTGAGGGATAGACTTTTCACAGGGTCCGTGGCTGTGGGATAGACTTTATCTTTCACACGGCCCGTGGCTGTGGGGTAGACTTTATCTTTCATACGGTCCGTGGCTGTGGGGTAGACATTATCTTTCACAAGGTCAGTGGCTGTGGGGTAGACTTTATCTTTTACACGGCCCTTGCCTGTGGCATAGACTTTATCTTTCACACGGCCCGTGCCTGTGGCATAGACTTTATCTTTCACACGGCCCGTGCCTGTGGGGTAGACTTAATCTTTTACACGGCCCGTGGCTGTGGGGTAGACTTTATGTTTCACACGGTCCGTGGCTGTGGGAATAGGCTTTATCTTTCACACGGTGCGTGGCTGTGGGAATAGACTTTATCTTTCACACGGTCCGTGGCTGTGGGAATAGACTTTATCTTTCACTTGGTCCGTACCTGTGGGATAGACTTTATCTTTCACACGGTCCGTGGCTGTGGGGTAGACTCTATCTTTCCCTCGGTCCATGCCTGTGGGATAGCCTCTATCTTTCACACTGTCCGTGGCTGTTGGAATAGACTTTATCTTTCACACAGTCCATGCCTGTGGGATAGACTCTATCTTTCACATGGTCCGTGGCTGTGGGATAGCCTCTATCTTTCACACAGTACGTGGCTGTGTGAATAGGCTTTATCTTTCACACGGTCCGTGGCTGTGGGGTAGACTTTATCTTTCACAAGCTCCGTGGCTGTGGGATAGACTTTATCTTTCACACGGTCCGTGTCTTTGTGGTAGATTTTATCTTTCACACGGTAGGTGGCTGTGGGAGTAGACTTTATCTTTCACACGGTCCGTGGCTGTGCGAATAGATTTATCTTTCACATGGTCCGTGGCGGTGGGATAGACTTTTTCACACGGTCCGTGGCTGTGGGATAGACTTTATCTTTCACACGGTCCATGCCTGTGGGATAGACTTTATCTTTCAAATGATCCGTGGCTGTGGGATAGACTTTATCTTTCACACGGCACGTGGCTGTGGGGTAGAGTTTATCTTTCACACGGCCCGTGGCTGTGGAGTAGACTTTATCTTTCACATGGTCCGTGGCTGTGGGGTAGACTTTATCTTTCACACGGTCCGTGCCTGTGGGAAAGACTCTATCTTTCACACGGTCCGTGGCTGTGGGATAGACTTTTTCTTTCACATGGTCCATGGCTGTGGGAATAGACTCTATCTTTCACACGGTCCGTGGCTGTGGGAAAGACTTTATCTTTCGCACGGCCCGTGGCTGTGTGGTAGACTTTATCTTTCATACAGTCGGTGGCTGTGGGGTAGACTTTATCTTTCACATGATCCGTGGCTCTGGTATAGACTTTATCTTTCACTCGGTAAGTGGCTGTGTGATAGACTTTTTCACACGGTCCGTGCCTGTGGGATAGACTTTATCTTTCACATGGTCCGTGGCTGTGGGATAGACTTTTTGTCACAGTCCGTGCCTGTGGGATAGACTTTATCATCACCACGGTCCGTGGCTGTCGGATAGACTTTATCTTTCACAAGGTCCGTGCCTGTGGGATAGACTTTATCTTTCAAATGGTCCGTGGCTGTGGGATAGACTTTATCTTTCACAAGGTCCGTGCCTGTGGGGTAGACATTATCTTTCAGTGGGTCCGTGGATGTGGGGTAGACTTTATCTTTCAAACGGTCCGTGGCTGTGGGAATAGACTCTATCTTTCACACGGTCCGTGCCTGTGGGATAGACTTTATCTTTCACACGGTCCGTGCCTGTGGGGTAGACATTATCTTTCACACGGTCCGTGGATGTGGGGTAGACTTTATCGTTCACACGGTCCGTGGCTGTGGGGTAGACTTTATCTTTCACACGGTCCGTGCCTGTGGGATAGACTTTATCTTTCACACGGTCCGTGGCTGTGGGATAGACTCTATCTTTCACACGGTCGTTTCCTTTGGGGTAGACTCTATCTTTCACACGGTTCATGGCTGTTGGAATAGACTTTATCTTTCACACGGTCCGTGGTGTGGGATAGACTTTATCTTTCACACGGTCCGTGGCTGTGGGTAGTCTTTATCTTTCACACGGTCCGTGGCTGTGGGATAGACTCTATCATTCACCCGGTCCGTGGCAGTGGGATAGACTCTATCTTTCACGTGGTCCGTGGCTGTGGGATTAGACTCTATCTTTCACACGGTCCATGGCTCTCGGGTAGTTTTTATCTTTCACATGGTCCGTGGCTGTGGGGTAGACTTTATCTTTCACACTGCATATGGCTGTGGGATAGATTTTATCTTTCACATGGTCCGTGGCTGTCGGGTAGACTTTATCTTTCACACGGTCCTTGGCTGTGCGGTAGACTTTATCTTTCACACGGTCCGTGCCTGTGGGATAGACTTTATCTTTCACACGGTCTATGCCTGAGGGATAGACTTTTTCACATGGTTTGTGCCTGTGGGATAGACTTTATCTTTCACACGGTCCATGGCTGTGGAGTAGACTTTATCTTTCACACAGCCCGTGGCTGTGGGGTAGACTTTATCTTTCACATGGCCCGTGCCTGTGGGGTAGACTTTATCTTTCACACGTCCGTGACTGTGGGGTAGACATTATCTTTCACACAGTCCGTGGTTGTGGGGTAGACTTTATCTTTCACATGGTCCGTGGCTGTGGGGTAAACTTTATCTTTCACACGGCCCGTGGCTGTGGGGTAGAGTTTATCTTTCACACGGCCCATGGCTGTGGAGTAGACTTTATGTTTCACATGGTCCGTGGCTGTGGGGTAGACTTTATCTTTCACACGGTCCATGCCTGTGGGAAAGACTCTATCTTTCACACGGTCCGTGGCTGTGGGATAGACTTTTTCTTTCACATGGTCCATGGCTGTGCGAATAGACTCTATCTTTCACACGGTCCATGGCTGTGGGAAAGACTTTATCTTTCGCACGGCCCGTGGCTGTGTGGTAGACTTTATCTTTCATACAGTCCGTGGCTGTGGGGTAGACTTTATCTTTCACACGATCCGAGCGTCTAGGACAGACTTTATCTTTCACACGGTTCGTGCCTGTGGGATCGACTTTTTCACACGGTCCGTACCTGTGGGATAGACTTTATCTTTCACACGGTCCATGCCTGTGGAATAGACTTTATCTTTCACACGGTCCGTGGCTGTGGGATAGACTTTTTCACACGGTCCGTGCCTCTGGGATAGACTTTATCTTTCACACGGTCCGTTCCTGTGGGATAGACTTTATCTTTCACACGGTCCGTGACTGTGGGATAGACTTTATCTTTCACATGGTCCGTTGCTGTGGGATAGACTTTATCTTTCACACGGTATGTGACTGTGGGATTAGACTCTATCTTTCACTCGGTCCGTGGCTGTGGGATAGACTTTATCTTTCACACGGTCCGTGGCTGTGGGGTAGACTTTATCTTTCACACGGTCCGTGGCTGTGGGGTAGACTTTATCTTTCACACGGTCCGTGGTTGTGGGATAGACTTTATCTTTCACACGGTCCGTGCCTGTGGGATAGACTTTATCTTTCACACGGTCCGTGTTTGTGGTATAGACATTATCTTTCACACGGTCCATGCCTGTGGGATAGACTTTATCTTTCACATCGTCCGTGGCTGTGGGGTAGATTTTATCTTTCACATGGTCTGTGGCTGTGGGATAGACTTTATCTTTCAAATGGTCCGTGTCTGTGGGGTAGACTTTATCTTTCGCAACACCCGTGGCTGTGGGGTAGGCTTTATCTTTCACACGGTCCGTGGCTGTGGAGTAGACTTCATCTTTCACACGGTCCGTGGCTGAGGGTAGTCTTTATCTTTCACACGGTCCTTGGCTGTGGGGTAGACTTTATTTTTCACATGGTCCGTGGCTGTGGTAGTAGACTTTATCTTTCACACGGTCCGTGGCTGTGGGAATAGACTTTATGTTTCACACGGTCCGTGGCTCTGGGAATAGACTTTATCTTTCACACGGTCCGTGCCTGTGGTGTAGACTTTATCTTTCACATGGTCCGTGCCTGAGGGATAGACTCTATCTTGCACATGGTCTGTCGCTGTGGGAATAGACTCTATCTTTCACACGGTCCATCGCTGTGGTTTAGACTTTATCTTTCACACGGTCCCTGGCTGTGGGGTAGACTTTATCTTTCACACGGTCCGTGGTTGTCGGATAGACTTTATCTTTCACACGGTCCGTGCCTGTGGGATAGACTTTTTCACACGGTCTGTGGCTGTGGGTTAGACTTTATCTTTCACATGTTCCGTGGCTGTGGGAGTAGTCTTTATCTTTCACACAGTCCGTGGCTCTGGGAATAGACTTTATGTTTCACAAGGTCCGTGGCTCTGGGAATAGAATATATCTTTCACATGATCCGTGGCTCTGGGGTAGAATTTATCTTTCATACGGTCCGTGCTTGTGGGATAGACTTTATATTTCACACGGTCCGTGCCTGTCGGATAGACTTTTTCACAAGGTCCGTGGCTGTGGGATAGACTTTATCTTTCACAGGGTCCGTGCATGTGGGATAGACTTTATCTTTCACACGGTCCGTGGTTGTGGGATAGACTTTATCTTTCACACGGTCCGTGCCTGTGGGATAGACTTTATCTTTCACATGGTCCGTGGCTGTGGGGTAGATTTTATCTTTCACATGCTCTGTGGCTGTGGGATAGACTTTATCTTTCACATGGTCCGTGTCTGTGGGGTAGGCTTTATCTTTCACACGGTCTGTGGCTGTGGAGTAGACTTTATCTATCACACGGTCCGTGGCTGTCGGTAGACTTTATCTATCACTCGGTCCGTGGCTGTGGTGTAGACTTTAGCTTTCACACGGTCCGTGGCTGTGGAATAGACTTTATCATTCACACAGTCCGTGGCTGTGGGATCGACTTTTTCACATGGCCCGTGCCTGTGGGATAGACTTTATCTTTCACACGGTCCATGCCTGTGGAATAGACTTTATCATTCACACGGTCCGTGGCTGTGGGATAGACTTTATCTTTCACATGGTCCGTGTCTGTGGGGTAGACTTTATCTTTCACAACACCCGTGGCTGTGGGATAGGCTTTATCTTTCACACGGTCCGTGGCTGTGGAGTAGACTTTATCTTTCATATGTTCCGTGGCTGTGGGTAGACTTTATCTTTCACACGGTCCGTGGCTGTGGTGTAGACTTTAGCTTTCACATGGTCCGTGGCTGTGGGATAGACTTTACCTTTCACACGGTCCGTGGCTGTTGGATAGACTTTACTTTCACACGGTCCGTGCCTGTGGGATAGACTTTTTCAAACGGTCCTTGGCTGTGGGGTAGATTTTATCTTTCACATGGTCCTTGGCTGTGGGAATAGTCTTTATGTTTCGCACAGGTCCATGGCTGTGGGAATAGACTTTATGTTTCACAAGGTCCGTGGCTCTGGGAATAGAATTTATCTTTCACATGGTCCGTGGCTGTGTGATAGACTGTATCTTTCACACGGTCCGTGGCTGTGGGATCACCTTTATCTTTCACACGGTACGTGCCTGTGGAATAGACTTTATCTTTCACATGGTCCGTGCCTCTAGGACAGACTTTATCTTTCACACGGTGGGTGCCTGTGGGATAGACTTTTTCACACGGCCCGTGCCTGTGGAATAGACTTTATCTTGCTCACGGTCCGTGGCTGTGGGATAGACTTTTTCACACGGCCCGTGCCTGTGGGATAGACTTTATCTTTCACACGGTCCGTTCCTGTGTGATAGACTTTATCTTTCACACGGTCCGTGACTGTGGGATAGACTTTATCTTTCACACGGTCCGTGGCTGTGAGATAGACTTTATCTTTCACTCGGTCCGTGGCTCTGGGAATAGAGTTTATCTTTCTCACAGTCCGTGCCTGTGGGATAGACTTTATCATTCACACGCTCCGTGCCTGTGGGATAGACTCTATCTTTCACACGGTCCGTAGCTGTGGGATTAGACTCTATCTTTCACATGGTCCGTGGCTGTGGGATTAGACTCTATCTTTCACACGGTCCATGGCTGTGGGGTAGACTTTATCTTTCACATGGTCCGTGGCTGTGGGATAGAATTTATCAATCAGATGGTCCGTGCCTGTGGGATAGACTCTATCTTTCACATGGTCTGTGCCTGTGGGATAGACTCTGTCTTTCAAATGGTCCTTTGCTGTGGGATTAGACTCTATCTTTCACACGATCCATGGCTGTGGGGTGGACTTTATCTTTCACATGGTCCGTGGATGTGGGGTAGACTTTATCTTTCACACGGTATGTGGCTGTTGCATTGATTATATCTTTCACACTGTCCGTGGCTGTGGGATAGACTTTATCTTTCACACGGTCCGTGGCAGTGGGGTAGACTTTATCTTTCACACGGCCCATGCCTGTGGGATAGACTTTATCTTTCACAGGGCCCGTGGCTGTGGGGTAGACTGTATCTTTCACATGGTCCGTGGCTGTGGGAGTAGTCTTTATCTCTCACACGGTCCGTGGCTGTAGGAAGAGACTTTATGTTTCACGAGGTCCGTGGCTCTGGGAATAGAATTTATCTTTCACATGGTCCGTGGCTGTGGGGTAGTCTTTAACTTTCATACGGTCCGTGCCTGTGGGATAGACTTTATCTTTCCCACGGTCCGTGCCTGTGGGATAAATTTTATGTTTCACATGGTCCGTGGCTGAGGGATAGACTTTTCACAGGGTCCGTGGCTGTGGGATAGACTTTATCTTTCACACGGCCCGTGGCTGTGGGGTAGACTTTATCTTTCACACGGTCCGTGGCTGTGGGGTAGACTTTACCTTTCACACGGTCCGTGGCTGTGGGGTAGACATTATCTTTCACAAGGTCAGTGGCTGTGGGGTAGACTTTATCTTTCACACGGCCCTTGCCTGTGGCATAGACTTTATCTTTCACACGGCCCGTGCCTGTGGCATAGACTTTATCTTTCACACGGCCCGTGCCTGTGGGGTAGACTTAATCTTTTACACGGCCCGTGGCTGTGGGGTAGACTTTATGTTTCACACGGTCCGGGGCTGTGGGAATAGACTTTATCTTTCACACGGTGCGTGGCTGTGGGAATAGACTTTATCTTTCACACGGTCCGTGTCTGTGGGAATAGACTTTATCTTTCACATGGTCCGTACCTGTGGGATAGACTTTATCTTTCACACGGTCCGTGGCTGTGGGGTAGACTCTATCTTTCCCTCGGTCCATGCCTGTGGGATAGCCTCTATCTTTCAAACTGTCCGTGGCTGTTGGAATAGACTTTATCTTTCACACAGTCCATGCCTGTGGGATAGACTCTATCTTTCACATGGTCCGTGGCTGTGGGATAGCCTCTATCTTTCACACAGTACATGGCTGTGTGAATAGGCTTTATCTTTCACACGGTCCGTGGCTGTGGGGTAGACTTTATCTTTCACAAGCTCCGTGGCTGTGGGATAGACTTTATCTTTCACACGGTCCGTGTCTTTGTGGTAGACTTTATCTTTCACACGGTAGGTGGCTGTGGGAGTAGACTTTATCTTTCACACGGTCCGTGGCTGTGCGAATAGACTTTATCTTTCACATGGTCCGTGGCGGTGGGATAGACTTTTTCACACGGTCCGTGGCTGTGGGATAGACTTTAACTTTCACACGGTCCGTGGCTGTGGGGTAGACTTTATTTTTCACACGGTCCGTGGCTGTGGTAGTAGACTTTATCTTTCACACGGTCCGTGGCTGTGGGGTAGACTTTATTTTTCACACGGTCCGTGACTGTGGGATAGACTTTATCTTTCACACGGTCCGTGGCTGTGGGGTAGACTTTATCTTTCACACGGTCCGTGGCTGTGGTAGTAGACTTTATCTTTCACACGGTCCGTGGCTGTGGGGTAGACTTTATCTTTCACAAGCTCCGTGGCTGTGGGATAGACTTTATCTTTCACACGGTCCGTGTCTTTGTGGTAGACTTTATCTTTCACACGTTAGGTGGCTGTGGGAGTAGACTTTATCTTTCACACGGTCCGTGGCTGTGCGAATAGACTTTATCTTTCACACGGTCCGTGGCTGTGGGGTAGACTTTATTTTTCACACGGTCCGTGGCTGTGGTAGTAGACTTTATCTTTCACACGGTCCGTGGCTGTGGGGTAGACTTTATTTTTCACACGGTCCGTGACTGTGGGATAGACTTTATCTTTCACACGGTCCGTGGCTGTGGGGTAGACTTTATTTTTCACACGGTCCGTGGCTGTGGTAGTAGACTTTATCTTTCACACGGTCCGTGGCTGTGGGGTAGACTTTATTTTTCACACGGTCCGTGCCTGTGGGATAGACTTTATCTTTCACACGGTCCGTGGCTGTGGGGTAGACTTTATTTTTCACACGGTCCGTGGCTGTGGTAGTAGACTTTATCTTTCACACGGTCCGTGGCTGTGGGAATAGACTTTATGTTTCACACAGTCCGTGGCTCTGCGAATAGACTTTATCTTTCACACGGTCCCTGCCTGTGGGGTAGACTTTAACTTTCACATGGTCCGTGCCTGTGGGATAGACTCTATCTTGTACATGGTCTGTCGCTGTGGGAATAGACTCTATCTTTCACACGGTCCGTGCCTGTGGGATAAAATTTATCTTTCCCACGGTCCATGGCTGTGAGATAGACTTTATCTTTCACTCGGTCCGTGGCTCTGGGAATAGAGTTTATCTTTCTCAGAGTCCGTGCCTGTGGGATAGACTTTATCATTCACACGCTCCGTGCCTGTGGGATAGACTCTATCTTTCACACGGTCCGTGGCTGTGGGATATGACTCTATCTTTCACACGGTCCATGGCTGTGGGGTAGACTTTATCTTGCACATGGTCCGTGGCTGTGGGGTAGAATTTATCAATCAGATGGTCCATGCCTGTGGGATAGACTCTACCTTTCACATGGTCCGTGCCTGTGGGATAGACTCTACCTTTCACATGGTCCGTGCCTGTGGGATAGACTCTGTCTTTCACATGGTCCGTGGCTGTGGGATTAGACTCTATCTTTCACACGGTCCATGGCTGTGGGGTGGACTTTATCTTTCACATGGTCCGTGGATGTGGGGTAGACTTTATCTTTCACACGGTATGTGGCTGTGGGGTAGATTTTATCTTTCACACTGTCCGTGGCTGTGGGATAGAATTTATCTTTCACACGGTCCGTGGCTGGGGGGTAGACTTTATCTTTCAAATGGCCCGTGGCAGTGGGGTAGACTTTATCTTTCACACGGCCCATGCCTGTGGGATAGACTTTATCTTTTACAGGGCCCGTGGCTGTGGGGTAGACTTTATCTTTCATATGGCCCGTTCCTGTGGGATAGACTTTATCTTTCACACGGTCCGTGGCTGTGCGGTAGACTTTATCTTTCACACGGTCCGTGCCTGTGGGATAGACTTTACCTTTCACACGGTCCATGCCTGAGGGATAGACTTTTTCACACGGTCCGTGCCTGTGGGAAAGACTTTCTCTTTCACACGGTCCATGGCTGTGGAAATAGACTTTATCTTTCGCATGGTTTGTGCCTGTGGGATAGACTTTATCTTTCACATGGTCCGTGGCAGTGGGGTAGACTTTATCTTTCACACGGTCCATTCCTGTGGGATAGACTTTTTCACACGGTCCGTGGCTGTGGGGTAGACTGTATCTTTCACATGATCCGTGGCTGTGGGAGTAGTCTTTATCTCTCACACGGTCCGTGGCTGTGGGAATAGACTTTATGTTTCACGAGGTCCGTGGCTCTGGGAATAGAATTTATCTTTCACATGGTCCGTGGCTGTGGGGTAGACTTTAACTTTCATACGGTCCGTGCCTGTGGGATAGACTTTATCTTTCACACGGTCCATGGCTGTGGGATAGACTTTATCTTTCACACGGTCCGTGGCTGGGGGGTAGACTTTATCTTTCAAATAGCCCGTGACAGTGGGGTAGACTTTATCTGTCACACGGCCCATGCCTGTGGGATAGACTTTATCTTTCACACGTCCCGTGGCTGTGGGGTAGACTTTATCTTTCATATGGCCCGTTCCTGTGGGATAGACTTTTTCTTTCACATGGTCCGGGCCTGTGGAATAGACTCTATCATTCAACTGGTCCGTGGCTGTGGGATAGACTCTATCTTTCACATGGTCCGTGGCTGTGGGATTACACTCTATCTTTCACATGGTCCATGGCTGTCGGGTAGACTTTATCTTTCACATGGTCCGTGGCTGTGGGGTAGACTTTATCTTTCACACGGTATATGGCTGTGGGATAGATTTTATCTTTCACATGGTCCGTGGCAGTGGGGTAGACTTTATCTTTCACACGGTCCGTGGCTGTGGGACCAGACTCTATCTTTCACACTGTCCGTGCCTGTGGGAAAGACTTTATCTTTCACACGGTCCGTGGCTGTGCGGTAGACTTTATCTTTCACACGGTCCTTGGCTGTGGGGTAGACTTTATTTTTCACATGGTCCGTGGCTGTGGTAGTAGACTTTATCTTTCACACGTTCCGTGGCTGTGGGAATAGACTTTATGTTTCACACGGTCCGTGGCTCTGGGAATAGAATTTATCTTTCACACGGTCCGTGCCTGTGGGATAGACGTTATCTTTCACATGGTCCGTGGCTGTGGGGTAGACTTTTTCACACGGTCTGTGGCTGTGGGTTAGACTTTATCTTTCACATGGTCCGTGGCTGTGGGAGTAGTCTTTATCTTTCACACGGTCCGTGGCTCTGGGAATAGACTTTATGTTTCACAAGGTCCGTGGCTCTGGGAATAGAATTTATCTTTCACATGGTCCGTGGCTCTGGGGTAGAATTTATCTTTCATACGGTCCGTGCCTGTGGGATAGACTTTATATTTCACACGGTCCGTGCCTGTCGGATAGAGTTTATCTTTCACACGGTCCTTGCCTGTGGGATAGACTTTATATTTCACATGGTCCGTGGCTGTGGGGTAGATTTTATCTTTCACATGGTCTGTGGCTGTGGGATAGACTTTATCTTTCACATGGTCCGTGTCTGTGGGGTAGACTTTATCTTTCCCAACACCCGTGGCTGTGGGGTAGGCTTTATCTTTCACACGGTCCATGGCTGTGGAGTAGACTTCATCTTTCACACGGTCCGTGGCTGTGGGTAGACTTTATCTTTCACACGGTCCGTGGCTGTGGTGGAGACTTTAGCTTTCACACGGTCCGTGGCTGTGGGATAGACTTTATCTTTCACACGGTCCGTGGCTGTGGGATAGACTTTATCTTTCACACGATCCGTGCCTGTGGAATAGACTTTTTCACACGGTCCTTGGCTGTGGGGTAGACTTTATCTTTCACATGGTCCGTGGCTGTGGGAGTAGTCTTTATGTTTCGCACAGGTCCGTGGCTGTGGGAATAGACTTTATGTTTCACAAGGTCCGTGGCTCTGGGAATAGAATTTATCTTTCACATGGTCCGTGGCTGTAGGGTAGACTTTATCTTTCACACGGTCCGTGGCTGTGGGATAGACTTTATCTTTCACACGGTCCGTGTCTGTGGGATAGACTTTATCTTTCACAAGGTCCCAGGCTGTGGGAGTAGACTTTATCATTCATACGGTCCATGTCTGTGGGAATACACTTTATGTTTCACAAGGTCCGTGGCTCTGGGAAGAGACTTTATCTTTCACATGGTCCGTGGCTGTGGGGTAGACTTTATCTTTCACATGGTCCGTGGCTGTGGGATAGACTTTATCTTTCACATGGTCCGTGGCTGTGGGGTAGACTTTATCTTTCACATGGTCTGTGGCTGTGGGATAACCTCTATCTTTCACACAGTCCGTGGCTGTTGGAATAGACTCTATCTTTCATAAGGTCCATGGCTGTGGGATAGACTTTATCTTTCACACGGTCCTTGGCTGTGGGGTTGACTTTATTTTTCACATGGTCCGTGGCTGTGGTAGTAGACTTTATCTTTCACACGGTCCGTGGCTGTGGGAATAGACTTTATGTTTCACACGGTCCGTGGCTCTGGGAATAGACTTTATCTTTCACACGGTCCGTGCCTGTGGGGTAGAATTTACTTTCACACGGTCCGTGCCTGAGGGATAGACTCTATCTTGCACATGGTCTGTCGCTGTGGGAATAGACTCTATCTTTCACACGGTCCATCGCTGTGGGTTAGACTTTATCTTTCTCTCGGTCCGTGGTTGTCGGATAGACTTTATCTTTCACACGGTCCGTGGCTGTGGGAATAGACTCTATCTTTCACACGCTCCGTGCTTGTGGGATAGACTTTATCTTTCACACGGTCTGTGCCTGTGGGATAGACTTTATCTTTCACAGGGCCCATGGCTGTGGGGTAGACTTTATCTTTCATATGGCCCGTTCCTGTGGGATAGATTTTACCTTTCACACGGTCCGTGGCTGTGCGGTAGACTTTATCTTTCACACGGTCCGTGCCTGTGGGATAGACTTTATCTTTTACACGGTCCATTCCTGTGGGACAGACTTTTTCACACGGTCCGTGGCTGTGGGGTAGACTGTATCTTTCACATGGTCCGTGGCTGTGGGAGTAGTCTTTATCTCTCACACGGTCCGTGGCTGTGGGAATAGACTTTATGTTTCACGAGGTCCGTGGCTCTGGGAATAGAATTTATCTTTCACATGGTCCGTGGCTGTGGGGTAGACTTTAACTTTCATACGGTCCGTGCCTGTGGGATAGACTTTATCTTTCACATGGTCCGTGGCTGTGGTATACACTTTATCTTTCTCACGGTCCGTGGCTGTGGGATAGACTTTATCTTTCACACGGTCCGTGCCTGTGGGATAAACTTTATGTTTCACATGGTCCGTGGCTGTGCGATAGACTTTTTCACACGGTCCGTGCCTGTGGGATAGACTTTATCTTTCACACGGTCCGTGGTTGTGGGATAGACTTTATCTTTCACACGGTCCATGCCTGTGGGATAGACTTTATCTTTCGCATGATCCGTGCCTGAGGGATAGACTTTATCTTTCACACGGTCCGTGGCTGTGGGATAGACTTTATCTTTCACAAGGTACGTTCCTGTGGGATAGACTTTATCTTTCACACGGTCCGTGCCTCTAGGACAGACTTTATCTTTCACACGGTCCGTGGTTGTGGGATACACTTTATCTTTCACACGGTCCGTGGCTGTGGAATTAGACTCTATCTTTCACACGGTCCGTGCTTGTGGGATAGACTTTATCTTTCACATGGTCCATGGCTGTGGGGTAGACTTTATCTTTCACACGGTCCGTGCCTGTGGGATAGACTTTATCTCTCACACGGTCCGTGGCTGTGGTGTAGACTTTATCTTTCACACGGTCCGTGGCTGGGGGGTAGACTTTATCTTTCACACGGTCCGTGGCTGTGGGAATAGACTCTATCTTTCCCACGGTCCGTGCTTTTGGGATAGACTTTATCTTTCACACGGTCCATGCCTGTGGGATAGACTTTATCTTTCACACGGTCCGTGGCTGTGGGGTATACTTTATCTTTCAAACGGTCCGTGCCTGTGGGATAGACTTTATCTTTCACACGGTCCGTGTCTGTGGGGTAGACTTTATCTTTCACACGGTCCCAGGCTGTGGGAGTAGACGTTATCGATCATACGGTCCATGTCTGTGGGAATAGACTTTATGTTTCACAAGGTCCGTGGCTCTGGGAAGAGACTTTATCTTTCACATGGTCCGTGGCTGTGGGGTAGACTTTATCTTTCACATGGTCCGTGGCTGTGGGATAGACTTTATCTTTCACATGGTCCGTGGCTGTGGGGTAGACTTTATCTTTCACATGGTCCGTGGCTGTGGGATAACCTCTATCTTTCACACAGTCCGTGGCTGTTGGAATAGACTCTATCTTTCATACGGTCCATGGCTGTGGGATAGACTTTATCTTTCACACGGTCCCTGGCTGTGGGGTAGACTTTATCTTTCACACGGTCCGTGGTTGTCGGATAGACTTTATCTTTCACACGGTCCGTGCCTGTGGGATAGACTTTATCTTTCACATGGTCCGTGGCTGTGGGGTAGACTTTATCTTTCACACGGTATATGGCTGTGGGATAGATTTTATCTTTCACATGGTCCGTGGCAGTGGGGTAGACTTTATCTTTCACACGGTCCGTGGCTGTGGGACCAGACTCTATCTTTCACACTGTCCGTGCCTGTGGGAAAGACTTTATCTTTCACACGGTCCGTGGCTGTGCGGTAGACTTTATCTTTCACACGGTCCTTGGCTGTGGGGTAGACTTTATTTTTCACATGGTCCGTGGCTGTGGTAGTAGACTTTATCTTTCACACGTTCCGTGGCTGTGGGAATAGACTTTATGTTTCACACGGTCCGTGGCTCTGGGAATAGAATTTATCTTTCACACGGTCCGTGCCTGTGGGATAGACGTTATCTTTCACATGGTCCGTGGCTGTGGGGTAGACTTTTTCACACGGTCTGTGGCTGTGGGTTAGACTTTATCTTTCACATGGTCCGTGGCTGTGGGAGTAGTCTTTATCTTTCACACGGTCCGTGGCTCTGGGAATAGACTTTATGTTTCACAAGGTCCGTGGCTCTGGGAATAGAATTTATCTTTCACATGGTCCGTGGCTCTGGGGTAGAATTTATCTTTCATACGGTCCGTGCCTGTGGGATAGACTTTATATTTCACACGGTCCGTGCCTGTCGGATAGAGTTTATCTTTCACACGGTCCTTGCCTGTGGGATAGACTTTATATTTCACATGGTCCGTGGCTGTGGGGTAGATTTTATCTTTCACATGGTCTGTGGCTGTGGGATAGACTTTATCTTTCACATGGTCCGTGTCTGTGGGGTAGACTTTATCTTTCCCAACACCCGTGGCTGTGGGGTAGGCTTTATCTTTCACACGGTCCATGGCTGTGGAGTAGACTTCATCTTTCACACGGTCCGTGGCTGTGGGTAGACTTTATCTTTCACACGGTCCGTGGCTGTGGTGGAGACTTTAGCTTTCACACGGTCCGTGGCTGTGGGATAGACTTTATCTTTCACACGGTCCGTGGCTGTGGGATAGACTTTATCTTTCACACGATCCGTGCCTGTGGAATAGACTTTTTCACACGGTCCTTGGCTGTGGGGTAGACTTTATCTTTCACATGGTCCGTGGCTGTGGGAGTAGTCTTTATGTTTCGCACAGGTCCGTGGCTGTGGGAATAGACTTTATGTTTCACAAGGTCCGTGGCCCTGGGAATAGAATTTATCTTTCACATGGTCCGTGGCTGTAGGGTAGACTTTATCTTTCACACGGTCCGTGGCTGTGGGATAGACTTTATCTTTCACACGGTCCGTGTCTGTGGGATAGACTTTATCTTTCACAAGGTCCCAGGCTGTGGGAGTAGACTTTATCATTCATACGGTCCATGTCTGTGGGAATACACTTTATGTTTCACAAGGTCCGTGGCTCTGGGAAGAGACTTTATCTTTCACATGGTCCGTGGCTGTGGGGTAGACTTTATCTTTCACATGGTCCGTGGCTGTGGGATAGACTTTATCTTTCACATGGTCCGTGGCTGTGGGGTAGACTTTATCTTTCACATGGTCTGTGGCTGTGGGATAACCTCTATCTTTCACACAGTCCGTGGCTGTTGGAATAGACTCTATCTTTCATAAGGTCCATGGCTGTGGGATAGACTTTATCTTTCACACGGTCCTTGGCTGTGGGGTTGACTTTATTTTTCACATGGTCCGTGGCTGTGGTAGTAGACTTTATCTTTCACACGGTCCGTGGCTGTGGGAATAGACTTTATGTTTCACACGGTCCGTGGCTCTGGGAATAGACTTTATCTTTCACACGGTCCGTGCCTGTGGGGTAGAATTTACTTTCACACGGTCCGTGCCTGAGGGATAGACTCTATCTTGCACATGGTCTGTCGCTGTGGGAATAGACTCTATCTTTCACACGGTCCATCGCTGTGGGTTAGACTTTATCTTTCTCTCGGTCCGTGGTTGTCGGATAGACTTTATCTTTCACACGGTCCGTGGCTGTGGGAATAGACTCTATCTTTCACACGCTCCGTGCTTGTGGGATAGACTTTATCTTTCACACGGTCTGTGCCTGTGGGATAGACTTTATCTTTCACAGGGCCCATGGCTGTGGGGTAGACTTTATCTTTCATATGGCCCGTTCCTGTGGGATAGATTTTACCTTTCACACGGTCCGTGGCTGTGCGGTAGACTTTATCTTTCACACGGTCCATGCCTGTGGGATAGACTTTATCTTTTACACGGTCCATTCCTGTGGGACAGACTTTTTCACACGGTCCGTGGCTGTGGGGTAGACTGTATCTTTCACATGGTCCGTGGCTGTGGGAGTAGTCTTTATCTCTCACACGGTCCGTGGCTGTGGGAATAGACTTTATGTTTCACGAGGTCCGTGGCTCTGGGAATAGAATTTATCTTTCACATGGTCCGTGGCTGTGGGGTAGACTTTAACTTTCATACGGTCCGTGCCTGTGGGATAGACTTTATCTTTCACATGGTCCGTGGCTGTGGTATACACTTTATCTTTCTCACGGTCCGTGGCTGTGGGATAGACTTTATCTTTCACACGGTCCGTGCCTGTGGGATAAACTTTATGTTTCACATGGTCCGTGGCTGTGCGATAGACTTTTTCACACGGTCCGTGCCTGTGGGATAGACTTTATCTTTCACACGGTCCGTGGTTGTGGGATAGACTTTATCTTTCACACGGTCCATGCCTGTGGGATAGACTTTATCTTTCGCATGATCCGTGCCTGAGGGATAGACTTTATCTTTCACACGGTCCGTGGCTGTGGGATAGACTTTATCTTTCACAAGGTACGTTCCTGTGGGATAGACTTTATCTTTCACACGGTCCGTGCCTCTAGGACAGACTTTATCTTTCACACGGTCCGTGGTTGTGGGATACACTTTATCTTTCACACGGTCCGTGGCTGTGGAATTAGACTCTATCTTTCACACGGTCCGTGCTTGTGGGATAGACTTTATCTTTCACATGGTCCATGGCTGTGGGGTAGACTTTATCTTTCACACGGTCCGTGCCTGTGGGATAGACTTAATCTCTCACACGGTCCGTGGCTGTGGTGTAGACTTTATCTTTCACACGGTCCGTGGCTGGGGGGTAGACTTTATCTTTCACACGGTCCGTGGCTGTGGGAATAGACTCTATCTTTCCCACGGTCCGTGCTTTTGGGATAGACTTTATCTTTCACACGGTCCATGCCTGTGGGATAGACTTTATCTTTCACACGGTCCGTGGCTGTGGGGTATACTTTATCTTTCAAACGGTCCGTGCCTGTGGGATAGACTTTATCTTTCACACGGTCCGTGTCTGTGGGGTAGACTTTATCTTTCACACGGTCCCAGGCTGTGGGAGTAGATGTTATCGATCATACGGTCCATGTCTGTGGGAATAGACTTTATGTTTCACAAGGTCCGTGGCTCTGGGAAGAGACTTTATCTTTCACATGGTCCGTGGCTGTGGGGTAGACTTTATCTTTCACATGGTCCGTGGCTGTGGGATAGACTTTATCTTTCACATGGTCCGTGGCTGTGGGGTAGACTTTATCTTTCACATGGTCCGTGGCTGTGGGATAACCTCTATCTTTCACACAGTCCGTGGCTGTTGGAATAGACTCTATCTTTCATACGGTCCATGGCTGTGGGATAGACTTTATCTTTCACACGGTCCCTGGCTGTGGGGTAGACTTTATCTTTCACACGGTCCGTGGTTGTCGGATAGACTTTATCTTTCACACGGTCCGTGCCTGTGGGATAGACTTTATCTTTCACATGGTCCGTGGCTGTGGAGTAGATTTTATCTTTCACACGGTCTGTGGCTGTGGAGTAGACTTTATCTTTCACACGGTCCATGGCTGTGGGTAGACTTTATCTTTCACACGGTCCGTGGCTGTGGTGGAGACTTTAGCTTTCAGACGGTCCGTGGCTGTTGGATAGACTTTATCTTTCACACGGTCCGTGCCTGTGGGATAGACTTTTTCACACGGTCCTTGGCTGTGGGGTAGACTTTATCTTTCACATGGTCCGTGGCTGTGGGAATAGTCTTTATGTTTCGCACAGGTCCGTGGCTGTGGGAATAGACTTTATGTTTCACAAGGTCCGTGGCACTGGGAATAGAATTTATCTTTCACATGGTCCGTGGCTGTGTGATAGACTGAATCTTTCACACGGTCCGTGGCTGTGGGATAGACTTTATCTTTCTCACGGTCCGTGCCTCTAGGACAGATTTTATCTTTCACACGGTCCGTGCCTGTGGGATCGACATTTTCACACGGCCCGTGCCTGTGGGATAGACTTTATCTTTCACATGGTCCATGCCTGTGGAATAGACTTTATCTTTCACACGGTCCGTGGCTGTGGGATAGACTTTTTCACACGGTCCGTGCCTGTGGGATAGACTTTATCTTTCTCACGGTCCGTTCCTGTGGGATAGTCTTTATCTTTCACACGGTCAGTGACTGTGGGATAGACTTTATCTTTCACATGGTCCGGGGCTGTGGGATAGACTTTATCTTTCACACGGTCCGTGGCTGTGGGAATAGACTCTATCTTTCACACGCTCCGTGCTTGTGGGATAGACTTTATGTTTCACAGGGTCCGTGCCTGTGGGATAGACTTTATCTTTCTCACGGTCCGTGGCTGTGGGGTAGACTTTATCTTTCACACGGTCCGTGCCTGTGGGATAGACTTTATCTTTCACACGTTCCGTGTCTGTGGGGTAGACTTTATCTTTCACACAGTCCTAGGCTGTGGGAGTAGACTTTATCGTTCATACAGTCCATGTCTGTGGGAATAGACTTTATGTTTCACAAGGTCCGTGGCTCTGGGAAGAGACTTTATCTTTCACATGGTCCGTGGCTGTGGGGTAGATTTTATCTTTCACATGGTCCGTGGCTGTGGGGTAGACTTTAACTTTCACATGGCCCGTGGCTGTGGGATAGCCTCTATCATTCACACAGTCTGTGGCTGTGGGGTAGACTTTATTTTTCACACGGTCCGTGGCTGTGGTAGTAGACTTTATCTTTCACACGGTCCATGGCTGTGGGAATAGACTTTATGTTTCACACAGTCCGTGGCTCTGCGAATAGACTTTATCTTTCACACGGTCCGTGCCTGTGGGGTAGACTTTATCTTTCACATGGTCCGTGCCTGTGGGATAGACTCTATCTTGCACATGGTCTCTCACTGTGGGAATAGACTCTATCTTTCACACGGTCCGTGCCTGTGGGATAAACTTTATCTTTCACACGGTCCGTGGCTGTGGGATAGACTTTATCTTTCACACGGTCCGTGGCTCTGGGAATAGAGTTTATCTTTCTCACAGTCCGTGCCTGTGGGATAGACTTTATCATTCACACGGTCCGTGCCTGTAGGATAGACTCTATCTTTCACACGGTCCGGGGCTGTGTGGTAGACTTTATCTTTCACATGGTCCGTGGTAGTGGGGTAGACTTTATCAGTCACATGGTCCGTGCCTGTGGGATAGACTCTGTCTTTCAAATGGTCCGTTGCTGTGGGATTAGAATCTATCTTTCACACGGTCCATGGCTGTGGGGTGGACTTTATCTTTCACATGGTCCGTGGATGTGGGGTAGACTTTATCTTTCACACGGTATGTGGCTGTGGGGTAGATTTTATCTTTCACACGGTCCGTGGCTGTGGGGTAGATTTTATCTTTCACACGGTCCATGGCTGTGGGATAGACTTTATCTTTCATACGGTCTGTGGCTGGGGGGTAGACTTTATCTTTCACCCGGTCCGTGGTTGTGGGATAGAGTTTATCTTTCACACGATCCGTGCCTGTGGGATAGACTTTATCTTTCACATGGTCCGTGGCTGTGGGGTAGATTTTATCTTTCACATGGTCTGTTTCTGTGGGATAGACTTTATCTTTCACATGGTCCTTGTCTGTGGGGTAGACTTTATCTTTCCCAACACCCGTGGCTGTGGGGTAGGCTTTATCTTTCACACGGTCCATGGCTGTGGAGTAGACTTCATCTTTCACACGGTCCGTGGCTGTGGGTAGACTTTATCTTTCACACGGTCCGTGGCTGTGGTGGAGACTTTAGCTTTCACACGGTCCGTGGCTGTGGGATAGAGTTTATCTTTCACACGGTCCGTGGCTGTGGGATAGACTTTATCTTTCACACGATCCGTGCCTGTGGAATAGACTTTTTCACACGGTCCTTGGCTGTGGGGTAGACTTTATCTTTCACATGGTCCGTGGCTGTGGGAGTAGTCTTTATGTTTCGCACAGGTCCGTGGCTGTGGGAATAGACTTTATGTTTCACAAGGTCCGTGTCTCTGGGAATAGAATTTATCTTTCACATGGTCCGTGGCTGTGGGGTAGACTTTATCTTTCACACGGTCCGTGGCTGTGGGATAGACTTTATCTTTCACACGGTCCGTGTCTGTGGGATAGACTTTATCTTTCACAAGGTCCCAGGCTGTGGGAGTAGACTTTATCGTTCATACGGTCCATGTCTGTGGGAATACACTTTATGTTTCACAAGGTCCGTGGCTCTGGGAAGAGACTTTATCTTTCACATGGTCCGTGGCTGTGGGGTAGACTTTATCTTTCACATGGTCCGTGGCTGTGGGATAAACTTTATCTTTCACATGGTCCGTGGCTGTGGTAGTAGACTTTATCTTTCACACGGTCCGTGGCTGTGGGAATAGACTCTATCTTTCACACGCTCCGTGCTTGTGGGATAGACTTTATCTTTCACACGGTCTGTGCCTGTGGGATAGACTTTTCTTTCTCACGGTCCGTGGCTGTGGGGTAGACTTTATCTTTCACACGGTCCGTGCCTGTGGGATAGACTGTTTCACACGGTCCTTGGCTGTGGGGTAGACTTTATCTTTCACAAATCCGGGGCTGTGGGAGTAGTCTTTATGTTTCGCACAGGTCCGTGGCTGTGGGAATAGACTTTATGTTTCACAAGGTCCGTGGAACTGGGAATAGAATTTATCTTTCACGTGGCCCGTGGCTGTGTGATAGACTGAATCTTTCACACGGTCCGTGGCTGTGGGATAGACTTTATCTTTCACACGGTCCGTGCCTCTAGGACAGACTTTATCATTCACACGGTCCGTGCCTGTGGGATCGACTTTTTCACACGGCCCGTGCCTGTGGGATAGACTTTATCTTTCACATGGTCCATGCCTGTGGAATAGACTTTATCTTTCACACGGTACGTGCCTGTGGGATAGACATTTTCACACGGTCCGTGCCTGTGGGATAGACTTTATCTTTCACACGGTCCGTTCCTGTGGGATAGACTTTATCTTTCACACGGTCCGTGATTGTGGGATAGACTTTATCTTTCACATGGTCCGGGGCTGTGGGATAGACTTTATCTTTCACACGGTCCGTGGCTGTGGGAATAGACTCTATCTTTCACACGCTCCGTGCTTGTGGGATAGACTTTATGTTTCACACGGTCCGTGCCTGTGGGATAGACTTTATCTTTCTCACGGTCCGTGGCTGTGGGGTAGACTTTATCTTTCACACGTTCCGTGTCTGTGGGGTAGACTTTATCTTTCACACAGTCATAGGCTGTGGGAGTAGACTTTATCGTTCATACAGTCCATGTCTGTGGGAATAGACTTTATGTTTCACAAGGTCCGTGGCTCTGGGAAGAGACTTTATCTTTCACATGGTCCGTGGCTGTGGGGTAGACTTTATCTTTCACATGGTCCGTGGCTGTGGGATAGACTTTATCTTTCACATGGTCCGTGGCTGTGGGGTAGACTTTAACTTTCACATGGCCCGTGGCTGTGGGATAGCCTCTATCATTCACACAGTCCGTGGCTGTGGGAATAGACTCTATCTTTCACATGGCCCGTGGCTGTGGGATAGCCTCTATCATTCACACAGTCTGTGGCTGTGGGGTAGACTTTATTTTTCACACGGTCCGTGGCTGTGGTAGTAGACTTTATCTTTCACACGGTCCGTGGCTGTGGGAATAGACTTTATGTTTCACACAGTCCGTGGCTCTGCGAATAGACTTTATCTTTCACACGGTCCGTGCCTGTGGGGTAGACTTTATCTTTCACATGGTCCGTGCCTGTGGGATAGACTCTATCTTGCACATGGTCTGTCGCTGTGGGAATAGACTCTATCTTACACACGGTCCGTGCCTGTGGGATAAACTTTATCTTTCACACGGTCCGTGGCTCTGGGAATAGAGTTTATCTTTCTCACAGTCCGTGCCTGTGGGATAGACTTTATTATTCACAAGGTCCGTGCCTGTAGGAGAGACTCTATCTTTCACACGGTCCGTGGCTGTGGGGTAGACTTTATCTTTCACATGGTCCGTGGTAGTGGGGTAGACTTTATCATTGACATGGTCCGTGCCTGTGCGATAGACTCTATCTTTCACATGGTCCGTGCCTGTGGGATAGACTCTGTCTTTCAAATGGTCCGTTGCTGTGGGATTAGAATCTATCTTTCACACGGTCCATGGCTGTGGGGTGGACTTTATCTTTCACATGGTCCGTGGATGTGGGGTAGACTTTATCTTTCACACGGTATGTGGCTTGGGTTAGATTTTATCTTTCACACTGTCCGTGGCTGTGAGGTAGATTTTATCTTTCACACGGTCCATGGCTGTGGGATAGACTTTATCTTTCACACGGTCCGTGGCTGGGGGGTAGACTTTATCTTTCAAATGGCCCGTGACAGTGGGGTAGACTTTATCTGTCACACGGCCCATGACTGTGGGATAGACTTTTTCTTTCACACGGCCCGTGGCTGTGGGGTAGACTTTATCTTTCATATGGCCCGTTCCTGTGGGATAGACTTTATCTTTCACACGGTCCGTGCCTATGGGATAGACTTTGTCTTTCACACGGCCCGTGGCTGTGGGGTAGACTTTATCTTTCACATGGCCAGTGGCTGTGGATTAGACTTTATCTTTCACACATTCCGTGCCTGTGGGGTAGACTTTATCTTTCACACGGTCCGTGCCTATGGGATAGACTTTATCTTTCACATGGTCCGGGCCTGTGGAATAGAGTCTATCATTCACCCGGTCCGTGGCTGTGGGATAGACTCTATCTTTCACATGGTCCGTGGCTGTGGGATTACACTCTATCTTTCACACGGTCCATGGCTGTCGGGTAGACTTTATCTTTCACATGGTCCGTGGCTGTGGGGTAGACTTTATCTTTCACACGGTATATGGCTGTGGGAACAGACTCTATCTTTCACACTGTCCGTGCCTGTGGGAAAGACTTTATCTTTCACACGGTCCGTGGCTGTGCGGTAGACTTTATCTTTCACACGGTCCTTGGCTGTGGGGTAGACTTTATCTTTCACATGGTCCGTGGCTGTGGTAGTAGACTTTATCTTTCACACGTTCCGTGGCTGTGGGAATATACTTTATGTTTCACACGGTCCGTGGCTCTGGGAATAGACTTTATCTTTCACACGGTCCGTGCCTGTGGGGTAGACTTTATTTTTCACATGGTCCGTGGTTGTCGGATAGAGTTTATCCCTCACACGGTCCGTGCCTGTGGGATAGACTTTATCTTTCACATGGTCCGTGGCTGTGGGTTTGACTTTTTCAACGGTCTGTGGCTGTGGGTTAGACTTTATCTTTCACATGGTCCGTGGCTGTGGGAGTAGTCTTTCACTTTCACTCGGTCCGTGGCTCTGGGAATAGACTTTATGTTTCACAAGGTCCGTGGCTCTGGGAATAGAATTTATCTTTCACATGGTCCATGGCTCTGGGGTAGAATTTATCTTTCATACGGTCCGTGCCTGTGGGATAGACTTTATATTTCACACGGTCCGTGCCTTTCGGATAGACATTTTCACAAAGTCCGTGGCTGTGGGATAGACTTTATCTTTCACACGGTCCGTGCATGTGGGATAGACTTTATCTTTCACCCGGTCCGTGGTTGTGGGATAGAGTTTATCTTTCACACGGTCCGTGCCTGTGGGATAGACTTTATCTTTCACATGGTCCGTGGCAGTGGGGTAGATTTTATCTTTCACATGGTCTGTGGCTGTGGGATAGACTTTATCTTTCACATGGTCCGTGTCTGTGGGGTAGACTTTATCTTTCCCAACACCCGTGGCTGTGGGGTAGGCTTTATCTTTCACACGGTCCGTGGCTGTGGAGTAGACATCATCTTTCACACGGTCCGTGGCTGTGGGTAGACTTTATCTTTCACACGACCCGTGGCTGTGGTGGAGACTTTAGCTTTCACACGGTCCGTGGCTGTGGGATAGACTTTATCTTTCACACGGTCCGTGGCTGTGGGATAGACTTTATCTTTCACACGATCCGTGCCTGTGGAATAGACTTTTTCACACGGTCCTTGGCTGTGGGGTAGACTTTATCTTTCACATGGTCCGTGGCTGTGGGAGTAGTCTTTATGTTTCGCACAGGTCCGTGGCTGTGGGAATAGACTTTATGTTTCACAAGGTCCGTGGCTCTGGGAATAGAATTTATCTTTAACATGGTCCGTGGCTGTGGGGTAGACTTTATCTTTCACACGGTCCGTGGCTGTGGGATAGACTTTATCTTTCACACGGTCCGTGTCTGTGGGATAGACTTTATCTTTCACAAGGTCCCAGGCTGTGGGAGTAGACTTTATCGTTCATACGGTCCATGTCTGTGGGAATACACTTTATGTTTCACAAGGTCCGTGGCTCTGGGAAGAGACTTTATCTTTCACATGGTCTGTGGCTGTGGTGTAGACTTTATCTTTCACATGGTCCGTGGCTGTGGGATAGACTTTATCTTTCACATGGTCCGTGGCTGTGGGGTAGACTTTATCTTTCACATGGTCCGTGGCTGTGGGGTAGACTTTATCTTTCACATGGTCCGTGGCTGTGGGATAGACTTTATCTTTCACATGGTCCGTGGCTGTGGGGTAGACTTTAACTTTCACATGGCCCGTGGCTGTGGGATAGCCTCTATCATTCACACAGTCCGTGGCTGTGGGAATAGACTCTATCTTTCACATGGCCCGTGCCTGTGGGATAGCCTCTATCATTCACACAGTCTGTGGCTGTGGGGTAGACTTTATTTTTCACACGGTCCGTGGCTGTGGTAGTAGACTTTATCTTTCACACGGTCCGTGGCTGTGGGAATAGACTTTATGTTTCACACAGTCCGTGGCTCTGCGAATAGACTTTATCTTTCACACGGCCCGTGCCTGTGGGGTAGACTTTATCTTTCACATGGTCCGTGCCTGTGGGATAGACTCTATCTTGCACATGGTCTGTCGCTGTGGGAATAGACTCTATCTTACACACGGTCCGTGCCTGTGGGATAAACTTTATCTTTCACACGGTCCGTGGCTCTGGGAATAGAGTTTATCTTTCTCACAGTCCGTGCCTGTGGGATAGACTTTATCATTCACACGGTCCGTGCCTGTAGGAGAGACTCTATCTTTCACACGGTCCGTGGCTGTGGGGTAGACTTTATCTTTCACATGGTCCGTGGTAGTGGGGTAGACTTTATCATTCACATGGTCCGTGCCTGTGGGATAGACTCTATCTTTCACATGGTCCGTGCCTGTGGGATAGACTCTGTCTTTCAAATGGTCCGTTGCTGTGGGATTAGAATCTATCTTTCACACGGTCCATGGCTGTGGGGTGGACTTTATCTTTCACATGGTCCGTGGATGTGGGGTAGACTTTATCTTTCACACGGTATGTGGCTTGGGTTAGATTTTATCTTTCACACGGTCCGTGGCTGTGAGGTAGATTTTATCTTTCACACGGTCCATGGCTGTGGGATAGACTTTATCTTTCACACGGTCCTTGGCTGGGGGGTAGACTTTATCTTTCAAATGGCCCGTGACAGTGGGGTAGACTTTATCTGTCACACAGCCCATGACTGTGGGATAGACTTTATCTTTCACACGGCCCGTGGCTGTGGGGTAGACTTTATCTTTCATATGGCCCGTTCCTGTGGGATAGACTTTATCTTTCACACGGTCCGTGCCTATGGGATAGACTTTGTCTTTCACACGGCCCGTGGCTGTGGGGTAGACTTTATCTTTCACACGGCCAGTGGCTGTGGATTAGACTTTATCTTTCACACATTCCGTGCCTGTGGGGTAGACTTTATCTTTCACACGGTCCGTGCCTATGGGATAGACTTTATCTTTCACATGGTCCGGGCCTGTGGAATAGAGTCTATCATTCACCCGGTCCGTGGCTGTGGGATAGACTCTATCTTTCACATGGTCCGTGGCTGTGGGATTACACTCTATCTTTCACACGGTCCATGGCTGTCGGGTAGACTTTATCTTTCACATGGTCCGTGGCTGTGGGGTAGACTTTATCTTTCACACGGTATATGGCTATGGGAACAGACTCTATCTTTCACACTGTCCGTGCCTGTGGGAAAGACTTTATCTTTCACACGGTCCATGGCTGTGCGGTAGACTTTATCTTTCACACGGTCCTTGGCTGTGGGGTAGACTTTATCTTTCACATGGTCCGTGGCTGTGGTAGTAGACTTTATCTTTCACACGTTCCGTGGCTGTGGGAATATACTTTATGTTTCACACGGTCCGTGGCTCTGGGAATAGACTTTATCTTTCACACGGTCCGTGCCTGTGGGGTAGACTTTATTTTTCACACGGTCCGTGGTTGTCGGATAGAGTTTATCCCTCACACGGTCCGTGCCTGTGGGATAGACTTTATCTTTCACATGGTCCGTGGCTGTGGGTTTGACTTTTTCAACGGTCTGTGGCTGTGGGTTAGACTTTATCTTTCACATGGTCCGTGGCTGTGGGAGTAGTCTTTATCTATCACTCGGTCCGTGGCTCTGGGAATAGACTTTATGTTTCACAAGGTCCGTGGCTCTGGGAATAGAATTTATCTTTCACATGGTCCATGGCTCTGGGGTAGAATTTATCTTTCATACGGTCCGTGCCTGTGGGATAGACTTTATATTTCACACGGTCCGTGCCTTTCAGATAGACTTTTTCACAAAGTCCGTGGCTGTGGGATAGACTTTATCTTTCACACGGTCCGTGCATGTGGGATAGACTTTATCTTTCACCCGGTCCGTGGTTGTGGGATAGAGTTTATCTTTCACACGGTCCGTGCCTGTGGGATAGACTTTATCTTTCACATGGTCCGTGGCTGTGGGGTAGATTTTATCTTTCACATGGTCTGTGGCTGTGGGATAGACTTTATCTTTCACATGGTCCGTGTCTGTGGGGTAGACTTTATCTTTCCCAACACCCGTGGCTGTGGGGTAGGCTTTATCTTTCACACGGTCCGTGGCTGTGGAGTAGACATCATCTTTCACACGGTCCGTGGCTGTGGGTAGACTTTATCTTTCACACGACCCGTGGCTGTGGTGGAGACTTTAGCTTTCACACGGTCCGTGGCTGTGGGATAGACTTTATCTTTCACAAGGTCCGTGGCTGTGGGATAGACTTTATCTTTCACACGATCCGTGCCTGTGGAATAGACTTTTTCACACGGTCCTTGGCTGTGGGGTAGACTTTATCTTTCACATGGTCCGTGGCTGTGGGAGTAGTCTTTATGTTTCGCACAGGTCCGTGGCTGTGGGAATAGACTTTATGTTTCACAAGGTCCGTGGCTCTGGGAATAGAATTTATCTTTCACATGGTCCGTGGCTGTGGGGTAGACTTTATCTTTCACACGGTCCGTGGCTGTGGGATAGACTTTATCTTTCACACGGTCCGTGTCTGTGGGATAGACTTTATCTTTCACAAGGTCCCAGGCTGTGGGAGTAGACTTTATCGTTCATACGGTCCATGTCTGTGGGAATACACTTTATGTTTCACAAGGTCCGTGGCTCTGGGAAGAGACTTTATCTTTCACATGGTCTGTGGCTGTGGTGTAGACTTTATCTTTCACATGGTCCGTGGCTGTGGGATAGACTTTATCTTTCACATGGTCCGTGGCTGTGGGGTAGACTTTATCTTTCACATGGTCCGTGGCTGTGGGATAACCTCTATCTTTCACACAGTCCGTGGCTGTTGGAATAGACTCTATCTTTCATACGGTCCATGGCTGTGGGATAGACTTTATCTTTCACACGGTCCTTGGCTGTGGGGTTGACTTTATTTTTCACATGGTCCGTGGCTGTGGTAGTAGACTTTATCTTTCACACGGTCCGTGGCTGTGGGAATAGACTTTATGTTTCACACGGTCCGTGGCTCTGGGAATAGACTTTATCTTTCACACGGTCCGTGCCTGTGGGGTAGAATTTACTTTCACACGGTCCGTGCCTGAGGGATAGTCTCTATCTTGCACATGGTCTGTCGCTGTGGGAATAGACTCTATCTTTCACACGGTCCATCGCTGTGGGTTAGACTTTATCTTTCTCTCGGTCCGTGGTTGTCGGATAGACTTTATCTTTCACACGGTCCGTGGCTGTGGGAATAGACTCTATCTTTCACACGCTCCGTGCTTGTGGGATAGACTTTATCTTTCACACGGTCTGTGCCTGTGGGATAGACTTTTCTTTCTCACGGTCCGTGGCTGTGGGGTAGACTTTATCTTTCACACGGTCCGTGCCTGTGGGTTAGACTTTTTCACACGGTCCTTGGCTGTGGGGTAGACTTTATCTTTCACATGGTCCGGGGCTGTGGGAGTAGTCTTTATGTTTCGCACAGGTCCGTGGCTGTGGGAATAGACTTTATGTTTCACAAGGTCCGTGGCACTGGGAATAGAATTTATCTTTCACATGGTCCGTGGCTGTGTGATAGACTGAATCTTTCACACGGTCCGTGGCTGTGGGATAGACTTTATCTTTCACACGGTCCGTGCCTCTAGGACAGACTTTATCTTTCACACGGTCCGTGCCTGTGGGATCGACTTTTTCACACGGCCCGTGCCTGTGGGATAGACTTTATCTTTCACATGGTCCATGCCTGTGGAATAGACTTTATCTTTCACACGGTCTGTGGCTGTGGGATAGACTTTTTCACACGGTCTGTGGCTGTGGGATAGATTTTATCTTTCACACGGTCCGTTCCTGTGGGATAGACTTTATCTTTCACATGGTCCGGGGCTGTGGGATAGACTTTATCTTTCACACGGTCCGTGGCTGTGGGAATAGACTCTATCTTTCACACGCTCCGTGCTTGTGGGATAGACTGTATGTTTCACACGGTCCGTGCCTGTGGGATAGACTTTATCTTTCTCACGGTCCGTGGCTGTGGGGTAGACTTTATCTTTCACACGGTCCGTGCCTGTGGGATAGACTTTATCTTTCACACGTTCCGTGTCTGTGGGGTAGACTTTATCTTTCACACAGTCCTAGGCTGTGGGAGTAGACTTTATCGTTCATACAGTCCATGTCTGTGGGAATAGACTTTATGTTTCACAAGGTCCGTGGCTCTGGGAAGAGACTTTATCTTTCACATGGTCCGTGGCTGTGGGGTAGACTTTATCTTTCACATGGTCCGTGGCTGTGGGATAGACTTTATCTTTCACATGGTCCGTGGCTGTGGGGTAGACTTTAACTTTCACATGGCCCGTGGCTGTGGGATAGCCTCTATCATTCACACAGTCCGTGGCTGTGGGAATAGACTCTATCTTTCACATGGCCCTTGGCTGTGGGATAGCCTCTATCATTCACACAGTCTGTGGCTGTGGGGTAGACTTTATTTTTCACACGGTCCGTGGCTGTGGTAGTAGACTTTATCTTTCACACGGTCCGTGGCTGTGGGAATAGACTTTATGTTTCACACAGTCCGTGGCTCTGCGAATAGACTTTATCTTTCACACGGCCCGTGCCTGTGGGGTAGACTTTATCTTTCACATGGTCCGTGCCTGTGGGATAGACTCTATCTTGCACATGGTCTGTCGCTGTGGGAATAGACTCTATCTTTCACACGGTCCGTGCCTGTGGGATAAACTTTATCTTTCACACGGTCCGTGGCTGTGGGGTAGACTTTATCTTTCACATGGTCCGTGGTAGTGGGGTAGACTTTATCATTCACATGGTCCGTGCCTGTGGGATAGACTCTATCTTTCACATGGTCCGTGCCTGTGGGATAGACTCTGTCTTTCAAATGGTCCGTTGCTGTGGGATTAGAATCTATCTTTCACACGGTCCATGGCTGTGGGGTGGACTTTATCTTTCACATGGTCCGTGGATGTGGGGTAGACTTTATCTTTCACACGGTATGTGGCTGTGGGGTAGATTTTATCTTTCACGTGGTCCGTGGCTGTGGGGTAGATTTTATCTTTCACACGGTCCATGGCTGTGGGATAGACTTTATCTTTCACACGGTCCGTGGCTGGGGGGTAGACTTTATCTTTCAAATGGCCCGTGACAGTGGGGTAGACTTTATCTTTCACACGGCCCATGCCTGTGGGATAGACTTTATCTTTCACACGGCCCGTGGCTGTGGGGTAGACTTTATCTTTCATATGGCCCGTTCCTGTGGGATAGACTTTATCTTTCACACGGTCCGTGCCTATGGGATAGACTTTGTCGTTCACACGGCCCGTGGCTGTGGGGTAGACTTTATCTTTCACACGGCCAGTGGCTGTGGATTAGACTTTATCTTTCACACATTCCGTGCCTTTGGGGTAGACTTTATCTTTCACACGGTCCGTGCCTGTGGGATAGACTTTATCTTTCACATGGTCCGGGCCTGTGGAATAGACTCTATCATTCACCCGGTCCGTGGCTGTGGGATAGACTCTATCTTTCACATGGTCCGTGGCTGTGGGATTACACTCTATCTTTCACACGGTCCATGGCTGTCGGGTAGACTTTATCTTTCACATGGTCCGTGGCTGTGGGGTAGACTTTATCTTTCACACGGTATATGGCTGTGGGATAGATTTTATCTTTCACATGGTCCGTGGCAGTGGGGTAGACGTTATCTTTCACACGGTCCGTGCCTGTGGGAACAGACTCTATCTTTCACACTGTCCGTGCCTGTGGGAAAGACTTTATCTTTCACACGGTCCGTGGCTGTGCGGTAGACTTTATCTTTCACACGGTCCTTGGCTGTGGGGTAGACTTTATTTTTCACATGGTCTGTGGCTCTGGTAGTAGACTTTATCTTTCACACGTTCCGTGGCTGTGGGAATAGACTTTATGTTTCACACGGTCCGTGCATGTGGGGTAGGCTTTATCTTTCACACGGTCCGTGGTTGTGGGATAGAGTTTATCTTTCACACGGTCCGTGCCTGTGGGATAGACTTTATCTTTCACATGGTCCGTGGCTGTGGGGTAGACTTTTTCACACGGTCTGTGGCTGTGGGTTAGACTTTATCTTTCACATGGTCCGTGGCTGTGGGAATAGTCTTTATCTTTCACACGGTCCGTGTCTCTGGGAATAGACTTTATGTTTCACAAGGTCCGTGGCTCAGGGAATAGAATTTATCTTTCACATGGTCCGTGGCTCTGGGGTAGAATTTATCTTTCATACGGTCCGTGCCTGTGGGATAGACTTTATATTTCACACGGTCCGTGCCTGTCGGATAGACATTTTCACAAAGTCCGTGGCTGTGGGATAGACTTTATCTTTCACACGGTCCGTGCATGTGGGATAGACTTTATCTTTCACCCGGTCCGTGGTTGTGGGATACAGTTTATCTTTCACACGGTCCGTGCCTGTGGGATAGACTTTATCTTTCACATGGTCCGTGGCTGTGGGGTAGATTTTATCTTTCACATGGTCTGTGGCTGTGGGATAAACTTTATCTTTCAGGTGGTCCGTGTCTGTGGTGTAGACTTTATCTTTCCCAACACCCGTGGCTGTGGGGTAAGCTTTATCTTTCACACGGTCCGTGGCTGTGGAGTAGACTTCATCTTTCACATGGTCCGTGGCTGTGGGTAGACTTTATCTTTCACACGGTCCGTGGCTGTGGTGTAGACGTTAGCTTTCACACGGTCCGTGGCTGTGGGATAGACTTTATCTTTCACACGGTCCGTGGCTGTGGGATAGACTTTATCTTTCACACGGTCCGTGGCTGTGGGATCGACTTTTTCACACGGCCCGTGCCTGTGGGATAGACTTTATCTTTGACATGGTCCATGCCTGTGGAATAGACTTTATCTTTCACACGGTCCGTGGCTGTGGGATAGACTTTTTCACACGGTCCGTGCCTGTGGGATAGACTTTATCTTTCACACGGTCCGTTCCTGTGGGATAGACTTTATCTTTCACACGGTCCGTGGCTGTGGGTTAGACTTTATCTTTCACACGATCCGTGCCTGTGGAATAGACTTTTTCACACGGTCCTTGGCTGTGGGGTAGACTTTATCTTTCACATGGTCCGTGGCTGTGGGAGTAGTCTTTATGTTTCGCACAGGTCCGTGGCTGTGGGAATAGACTTTATGTTTCACAAGGTCCGTGGCTCTGGGAATAGAATTTATCTTTAACATGGTCCGTGGCTGTGGGGTAGACTTTATCTTTCACACGGTCCGTGGCTGTGGGATAGACTTTATCTTTCACACGGTCCGTGTCTGTGGGATAGACTTTATCTTTCACAAGGTCCCAGGCTGTGGGAGTAGACTTTATCGTTCATACGGTCCATGTCTGTGGGAATACACTTTATGTTTCACAAGGTCCGTGGCTCTGGGAAGAGACTTTATCTTTCACATGGTCTGTGGCTGTGGTGTAGACTTTATCTTTCACATGGTCCGTGGCTGTGGGATAGACTTTATCTTTCACATGGTCTGTGGCTGTGGGGTAGACTTTATCTTTCACATGGTCCGTGGCTGTGGGGTAGACTTTATCTTTCACATGGTCCGTGGCTGTGGGATAGACTTTATCTTTCACATGGTCCGTGGCTGTGGGGTAGACTTTAACTTTCACATGGCCCGTGGCTGTGGGATAGCCTCTATCATTCACACAGTCCGTGGCTGTGGGAATAGACTCTATCTTTCACATGGCCCGTGGCTGTGGGATAGCCTCTATCATTCACACAGTCTGTGGCTGTGGGGTAGACTTTATTTTTCACACGGTCCGTGGCTGTGGTAGTAGACTTTATCTTTCACACGGTCCGTGGCTGTGGGAATAGACTTTATGTTTCACACAGTCCGTGGCTCTGCGAATAGACTTTATCATTCACACGGTCCGTGCCTGTGGGGTAGACTTTATCTTTCACATGGTCCGTGCCTGTGGGATAGACTCTATCTTGCACATGGTCTGTCGCTGTGGGAATAGACTCTATCTTACACACGGTCCGTGCCTGTGGGATAAACTTTATCTTTCACACGGTCCGTGGCTCTGGGAATAGAGTTTATCTTTCTCACAGTCCGTGCCTGTGGGATAGACTTTATCATTCACACGGTCCGTGCCTGTAGGAGAGACTCTATCTTTCACACGGTCCGTGCCTGTGGGATAGACTCTGTCTTTCAAATGGTCCGTTGCTGTGGGATTAGAATCTATCTTTCACATGGTCCATGGCTGTGGGGTGGACTTTATCTTTCACATGGTCCGTGGATGTGGGGTAGACTTTATCTTTCACACGGTATGTGGCTTGGGTTAGATTTTATCTTTCACACGGTCCGTGGCTGTGAGGTAGATTTTATCTTTCACACGGTCCATGGCTGTGGGATAGACTTTATCTTTCACACGGTCCGTGGCTGGGGGGTAGACTTTATCTTTCAAATGGCCCGTGACAGTGGGGTAGACTTTATCTGTCACACGGCCCATGACTGTGGGATAGACTTTATCTTTCACACGACCCGTTGCTGTGGGGTAGACTTTATCTTTCATATGGCCCGTTCCTGTGGGATAGACTTTATCTTTCACACGGTCCGTGCCTATGGGATAGACTTTGTCTTTCACACGGCCCGTGGCTGTGGGGTAGACTTTATCTTTCACACGGCCAGTGGCTGTGGATTAGACTTTATCTTTCACACATTCCGTGCCTATGGGATAGACTTTATCTTTCACATGGTCCGGGCCTGTGGAATAGAGTCTATCATTCACCCGGTCCGTGGCTGTGGGATAGACTCTATCTTTCACATGGTCCGTGGCTGTGGGATTACACTCTATCTTTCACACGGTCCATGGCTGTCGGGTAGACTTTATCTTTCACATGGTCCGTGGCTGTGGGGTAGACTTTATCTTTCACACGGTATATGGCTATGGGAACAGACTCTATCTTTCACACTGTCCGTGCCTGTGGGAAAGACTTTATCTTTCACACGGTCCGTGGCTGTGCGGTAGACTTTATCTTTCACACGGTCCTTGGCTGTGGAGTAGACTTTATCTTTCACATGGTCCGTGGCTGTGGTAGTAGACTTTATCTTTCACACGTTCCGTGGCTGTGGGAATATACTTTATGTTTCACACGGTCCGTGGCTCTGGGAATAGACTTTATCTTTCACACGGTCCGTGCTTGTGGGGTAGACTTTATTTTTCACACGGTCCGTGGTTGTCGGATAGAGTTTATCCCTCACACGGTTCGTGCCTGTGGGATAGACTTTATCTTTCACATGGTCCGTGGCTGTGGGTTTGACTTTTTCAACGGTCTGTGGCTGTGGGTTAGACTTTATCTTTCACATGGTCCGTGGCTGTGGGAGTAGTCTTTCTCTTTCACTCGGTCCGTGGCTCTGGGAATAGACTTTATGTTTCACAAGGTCCGTGGCTCTGGGAATAGAATTTATCTTTCACATGGTCCATGGCTCTGGGGTAGAATTTATCTTTCATACGGTCCGTGCCTGTGGGATAGACTTTATATTTCACACGGTCCGTGCCTTTCAGATAGACTTTTTCACAAAGTCCGTGGCTGTGGGATAGACTTTATCTTTCACACGGTCCGTGCATGTGAGATAGACTTTATCTTTCACCCGGTCCGTGGTTGTGGGATAGAGTTTATCTTTCACACGGTCCGTGCCTGTGGGATAGACTTTATCTTTCACATGGTCCGTGGCTGTGGGGTAGATTTTATCTTTCACATGGTCTGTGGCTGTGGGATAGACTTTATCTTTCACATGGTCCGTGTCTGTGGGGTAGACTTTATCTTTCCCAACACCCGTGGCTGTGGGGTAGGCTTTATCTTTTACACGGTCCGTGGCTGTGGAGTAGACATCATCTTTCACACGGTCCGTGGCTGTGGGTAGACTTTATCTTTCACACGACCCGTGGCTGTGGTGGAGACTTTAGCTTTCACACGGTCCGTGGCTGTGGGATAGACTTTATCTTTCACACGGTCCGTGGCTGTGGGATAGACTTTATCTTTCACACGATCCGTGCCTGTGGAATAGACTTTTTCACACGGTCCTTGGCTGTGGGGTAGACTTTATCTTTCACATGGTCCGTGGCTGTGGGAGTAGTCTTTATGTTTCGCACAGGTCCGTGGCTGTGGGAATAGACTTTATGTTTCACAAGGTCCGTGGCTCTGGGAATAGAATTTATCTTTCACATGGTCCGTGGCTGTGGGGTAGACTTTATCTTTCACACGGTCCGTGGCTGTGGGATAGACTTTATCTTTCACACGGTCCGTGTCTGTGGGATAGACTTTATCTTTCACAAGGTCCCAGGCTGTGGGAGTAGACTTTATCGTTCATACGGTCCATGTCTGTGGGAATACACTTTATGTTTCACAAGGTCCGTGGCTCTGGGAAGAGACTTTATCTTTCACATGGTCCGTGGCTGTGGTGTAGACTTTATCTTTCACATGGTCCGTGGCTGTGGGATAGACTTTATCTTTCACATGGTCCGTGGCTGTGGGGTAGACTTTATCTTTCACATGGTCCGTGGCTGTGGGATAACCTCTATCTTTCACACAGTCCGTGGCTGTTGGAATAGACTCTATCTTGCACATGGTCTGTCGCTGTGGGAATAGACTCTATCTTTCACACGGTCCATCGCTGTGGGTTAGACTTTATCTTTCTCTCGGTCCGTGGTTGTCGGATAGACTTTATCTTTCACACGGTCCGTGGCTGTGGGAATAGACTCTATCTTTCACACGCTCCGTGCTTGTGGGATAGACTTTATCTTTCACACGGTCTGTGCCTGTGGGATAGACTTTTCTTTCTCACGGTCCGTGGCTGTGGGGTAGACTTTATCTTTCACACGGTCCGTGCCTGTGGGATAGACTTTTTCACACGGTCCTTGGCTGTGGGGTAGACTTTATCTTTCACATGGTCCGGGGCTGTGGGAGTAGTCTTTATGTTTCGCACAGGTCCGTGGCTGTGGGAATAGACTTTATGTTTCACAAGGTCCGTGGCACTGGGAATAGAATTTATCTTTCACATGGTCCGTGGCTGTGTGATAGACTGAATCTTTCACACGGCCCGTGGCTGTGGGATAGACTTTATCTTTCACACGGTCCGTGCCTCTAGGACAGACTTTATCTTTCACACGGTCCGTGCCTGTGGGATCGACTTTTTCACACGGCCCGTGCCTGTGGGATAGACTTTATCTTTCACATGGTCCATGCCTGTGGAATAGACTTTATCTTTCATACGGTCTGTGGCTGTGGGATAGACTTTTTCACACGGTCCGTGGCTGTGGGATAGACTTTATCTTTCACACGGTCCATTCCTGTGGGATAGACTTTATCTTTCACATGGTCCATGCCTGTGGAATAGACTTTATCTTTCACACGGTATGTGGCTGTGGGGTAGATTTTATCTTTCACGTGGTCCGTGGCTGTGGGGTAGATTTTATCTTTCACACGGTCCATGGCTGTGGGATAGACTTTATCTTTCACACGGTCCGTGGCTGGGGGGTAGACTTTATCTTTCAAATGGCCCGTGACAGTGGGGTAGACTTTATCTTTCACACGGCCCATGCCTGTGGGATAGACTTTATCTTTCACACGGCCCGTGGCTGTGGGGTAGACTTTATCTTTCATATGGCCCGTTCCTGTGGGATAGACTTTATCTTTCACACGGTCCGTGCCTATGGGATAGACTTTGTCGTTCACACTTCCCGTGGCTGTGGGGTAGACTTTATCTTTCACACGGCCAGTGGCTGTGGATTAGACTTTATCTTTCACACATTCCGTGCCTGTGGGGTAGACTTTATCTTTCACAGGGTCCGTGCCTGTGGGATAGACTTTATCTTTCACATGGTCCGGGCCTGTGGAATAGACTCTATCATTCACCCGGTCCGTGGCTGTGGGATAGACTCTATCTTTCACATGGTCCGTGGCTGTGGGATTACACTCTATCTTTCACACGGTCCATGGCTGTCGGGTAGACTTTATCTTTCACATGGTCTGTGGCTGTGGGGTAGACTTTATCTTTCACACGGTATATGGCTGTGGGATAGATTTTATCTTTCACATGGTCCGTGGCAGTGGGTTAGACGTTATCTTTAACACGGTCCGTGGCTATGGGAACAGACTCTATCTTTCACACTGTCCGTGCCTGTGGGAAAGAATTTATCTTTCACACGGTCCGTGGCTGTGCGGTAGACTTTATCTTTCATACGGTCCTTGGCTGTGGGGTAGACTTTATTTTTCACATGGTCCGTGGCTGTGGTAGTAGACTTTATCTTTCACACGTTCCGTGGCTGTGGGAATAGACTTTATGTTTCACACGGTCCGTGGCTCTGGGAATAGACTTTATCTTTCACACGGTCCGTGCATGTGGTGTAGGCTTTATCTTTCACCCGGTCCGTGGTTGTGGGATAGAGTTTATCTTTCACACGGTCCGTGCCTGTGGGATAGACTTTATCTTTCACATGGTCCGTGGCTGTGCGGTAGACTTTTTCACACGGTCTGTGGCTCTGGGTTAGACTTTATCGTTCATACAGTCCATGTCTGTGGGAATAGACTTTATGTTTCACAAGGTCCGTGGCTCTGGGAAGAGACTTTATCTTTCACATGGTCCGTGGCTGTGGGGTAGACTTTATCTTTCACATGGTCCGTGGCTGTGGGATAGACTTTATCTTTCACATAGTCCGTGGCTGTGGGGTAGACTTTAACTTTCACATGGCCCGTGGCTGTGGGATAGCCTCTATCATTCACACAGTCCGTGGCTGTGGGAATAGACTCTATCTTTCACATGGCCCTTGTCTGTGGGATAGCCTCTATCATTCACACAGTCTGTGGCTGTGGGGTAGACTTTATTTTTCACACGATCCGTGGCTGTGGTAGTAGACTTTATCTTTCACACGGTCCGTGGCTGTGGGAATAGACTTTATGTTTCACACAGTCCGTGGCTCTGCGAATAGACTTTATCTTTCACACGGCCCGTGCCTGTGGGGTACACTTTATCTTTCACATGGTCCGTGCCTGTGGGATAGACTCTATCTTGCACATGGTCTGTCGCTGTGGGAATAGACTCTATCTTTCACACGGTCCGTGCCTGTGGGATAAACTTTATCTTTCACACGGTCCGTGGCTGTGGGATAGACTTTATCTTTCACACGGTCCGTGGCTCTGGGAATAGAGTTTATCTTTCTCACAGTCCGTGCCTGTGGGATAGACTTTATCATTCACACGGTCCGTGCCTGTAGGATAGACTCTATCTTTCACACGGTCCGTGGCTGTGGGGTAGACTTTATCTTTCACATGGTCCGTGGTAGTGGGGTAGACTTTATCATTCACATGGTCCGTGCCTGTGGGATAGACTCTATCTTTCACATGGTCCGTGCCTGTGGGATAGACTCTGTCTTTCAAATGGTCCGTTGCTGTGGGATTAGAATCTATCTTTCACACGGTCCATGGCTGTGGGGTGGACTTTATCTTTCACATGGTCCGTGGATGTGGGGTAGACTTTATCTTTCACACGGTATGTGGCTGTGGGGTAGATTTTATCTTTCACGTGGTCCGTGGCTGTGGGGTAGATTTTATCTTTCACACGGTCCATGGCTGTGGGATAGACTTTATCTTTCACATGGTCCGTGGCTGGGGGGTAGACTTTATCTTTCAAATGGCCCGTGACAGTGGGGTAGACTTTATCTTTCACACGGCCCATGCCTGTGGGATAGACTTTATCTTTCACACGGCCCGTGGCTGTGGGGTAGACTTTATCTTTCATATGGCCCGTTCCTGTGGGATAGACTTTATCTTTCACACGGTCCGTGCCTATGGGATAGACTTTGTCGTTCACACGGCCCGTGGCTGTGGGGTAGACTTTATCTTTCACACGGCCAGTGGCTGTGGATTAGACTTTATCTTTCACACATTCCGTGCCTGTGGGGTAGACTTTATCTTTCACATGGTCCGTGGCTGTGGGGTAGACTTTTTCCCACGGTCTGTGGCTGTGGGGTTGACTTTATTTTTCACATGGTCCGTGGCTGTGGTAGTAGACTTTATCTTTCACACGGTCCGTGGCTGTGGGAATAAACTTTATGTTTCACATGGTCCATGGCTCTGGGAATAGACTTTATCTTTCACACGGTCCGTGCCTGTGGGGTAGAATTTACTTTCACACGGTCCGTGCCTGAGGGATAGACTCTATCTTGCACATGGTCTGTCGCTGTGGGAATAGACTCTATCTTTCACACGGTCCATCGCTGTGGGTTAGACTTTATCTTTCTCTCGGTCCGTGGTTGTCGGATAGACTTTATCTTTCACACGGTCCGTGGCTGTGCGAATAGACTCTATCTTTCACACGCTCCGTGCTTGTGGGATAGACTTTACCTTTCACACGGTCTGTGCCTGTGGGATAGACTTTTCTTTCTCACGGTCCGTGGCTGTGGGGTAGACTTTATCTTTCACACGGTCCGTGCCTGTGGGATAGACTTTTTCACACGGTCCTTGGCTGTGGGGTAGACTTTATCTTTCACATGGTCCGGGGCTGTGGGAGTAGTCTTTATGTTTCGCACAGGTCCGTGGCTGTGGGAATAGACTTTATGTTTCACAAGGTCCGTGGCACTGGGAATAGAATTTATCTTTCACATGGTCCGTGGCTGTGTGATAGACTGAATCTTTCACACGGTCCGTGCCTCTAGGACGGACTTTATCTTTCACACGGTCCGTGCCTGTGGGATCGACTTTTTCACACGGCCCGTGCCTGTGGGATAGACTTTATCTTTCACATGGTCCATGCCTGTGGAATAGACTTTATCTTTCACACGGTCTGTGGCTGTGGGATAGACTTTTTCACACGGTCTGTGGCTGTGGGATAGACTTTATCTTTCACACGGTCCGTTCCTGTGGGATAGACTTTATCTTTCACATGGTCCGGGGCTGTGGGATAGACTTTATCTTTCTCACGGTCCGTGGCTGTGGGAATAGACTCTATCTTTCACACGCTCCGTGCTTGTGGGATAGACTGTATGTTTCACACGGTCCGTGCCTGTGGGATAGACTTTATCTTTCTCACGGTCCGTGGCTGTGGGTTAGACTTTATCTTTCACACGGTCCGAGCCTGTGGGATAGACTTTATCTTTCACACGTTCCGTGTCTGTGGTGTAGACTTTATCTTTCACACAGTCCTAGGCTGTGGGAGTAGACTTTATCGTTCATACAGTCCATGTCTGTGGGAATAGACTTTATGTTTCACAAGGTCCGTGGCTCTGGGAAGAGACTTTATCTTTCACATGGTCCGTGGCTGTGGGGTAGACTTTATCTTTGACATGGTCCGTGGCTGTGGGATAGACTTTATCTTTCACACGGTCCGTGGCTGTGGGGTAGACTTTAACTTTCACATGGCCCGTGGCTGTGGGATAGCCTCTATCATTCACACAGTCCGTGGCTGTGGGAATAGACTCTATCTTTCACATGGCCCTTGGCTGTGGGATAGCCTCTATCATTCACACAGTCTGTGGCTGTGGGGTAGACTTTATTTTTCACACGGTCCTTGGCTGTGGTAGTAGACTTTATCTTTCACACGGTCCGTGGCTGTGGGAATAGACTTTATGTTTCACACAGTCCGTGGCTCTGCGAATAGACTTTATCTTTCACACGGCCCGTGCCTGTGGGGTAGACTTTATCTTTCACATGGTCCGTGCCTGTGGGATAGACTCTATCTTGCACATGGTCTGTCGCTGTGGGAATAGACTCTATCTTTCACACGGTCCGTGCCTGTGGGATAAACTTTATCTTTCACACGGTCCGTGGCTGTGGGATAGACTTTATCTTTCACACGGTCCGTGGCTCTGGGAATAGAGTTTATCTTTCTCACAGTCCGTGCCTGTGGGATAGACTTTATCATTCACACGGTCCGTGCCTGTAGGATAGACTCTATCTTTTACACGGTCCGTGGCTGTGGGGTAGACTTTATCTTTCACATGGTCCGTGGTAGTGGGGTAGACTTTATCATTCACATGGTCCGTGCCTGTGGGATAGACTCTATCTTTCACATGGTCCGTGCCTGTGGGATAGACTCTGTCTTTCAAATGGTCCGTTGCTGTGGGATTAGAATCTATCTTTCACACGGTCCATGGCTGTGGGGTGGACTTTATCTTTCACATGGTCCGTGGATGTGGGGTAGACATTATCTTTCACACGGTATGTGGCTGTGGGGTAGATTTTATCTTTCACGTGGTCCGTGGCTGTGGGGTAGATTTTATCTTTCACACGGTCCATGGCTGTGGGATAGACTTTATCTTTCACACGGTCCGTGGCTGGGGGGTAGACTTTATCTTTCAAATGGCCCGTGACAGTGGGGTAGACTTTATCTTTCACACGGCCCATGCCTGTGGGATAGACTTTATCTTTCACACGGCCCGTGGCTGTGGGGTAGACTTTATCTTTCATATGGCCCGTTCCTGTGGGATAGACTTTACTTTCACACGGTCCGTGCCTATGGGATAGACTTTGTCGTTCACACGGCCCGTGGCTGTGGGGTAGACTTTATCTTTCACACGGCCAGTGGCTGTGGATTAGACTTTATCTTTCACACATTCCGTGCCTGTGGGGTAGACTTTATCTTTCACTCGGTCCGTGCCTGTGGGATAGACTTTATCTTTCACATGGTCCGGGCCTGTGGAATAGACTCTATCATTCACCCGGTCCGTGGCTGTGGGATAGACTCTATCTTTCACATGGTCCGTGGCTGTGGGATTACACTCTATCTTTCACACGGTCCATGGCTGTCGGGTAGACTTTATCTTTCACATGGTCCGTGGCTGTGGGGTAGACTTTATCTTTCACACGGTATATGGCTGTGGGATAGATTTTATCTTTCACATGGTCCGTGGCAGTGGGGTAGACATTATCTTTCACACGGTCCGTGCCTGTGGGAACAGACTCTATCTTTCACACGGTCCGTGCCTGTGGGAAAGACTTTATCTTTCACACGGTCCGTGGCTGTGCGGTAGACTTTATCTTTCACACGGTCCTTGGCTGTGGGGTAGACTTTATTTTTCACATGGTCTGTGGCTCTGGTAGTAGACTTTATCTTTCACACGTTCCGTCTCTGTGGGAATAGACTTTATGTTTCACACGGTCCGTGCATGTGGGGTAGGCTTTATCTTTCACACGGTCCGTGGTTGTGGGATAGAGTTTATCTTTCACACGGTCCGTGCCTGTGGGATAGACTTTATCTTTCACATGGTCCGTGGCTGTGGGGTAGACTTTTTCACACGGTCTGTGGCTGTGGGTTAGACTTTATCTTTCACATGGTCCGTGGCTGTGGGAATAGTCTTTATCTTTCACACGGTCCGTGTCTCTGGGAATAGACTTTATGTTTCACAAGGTCCGTGGCTCTGGGAATAGAATTTATCTTTCACATGGTCCGTGGCTCTGGGGTAGAATTTATCTTTCATACGGTCCGTGCCTGTGGGATAGACTTTATATTTCACACGGTCCGTGCCTGTCGGATAGACATTTTCACAAAGTCCGTGGCTGTGGGATAGACTTTATCTTTCACACGGTCCGTGCATGTGGGATAGACTTGATCTTTCACCCGGTCCGTGGTTGTGGGATAGAGTTTATCTTTCACACGGTCCGTGCCTGTGGGATAGACTTTATCTTTCACATGGTCCGTGGCTGTGGGGTAGATTTTATCTTTCACATGGTCTGTGGCTGTGGGATAAACTTTATCTTTCAGGTGGTCCGTGTCTGTGGTGTAGACTTTATCTTTCCCAACACCCGTGGCTGTGGGGTAAGCTTTATCTTTCACACGGTCCGTGGCTGTGGAGTAGACTTCATCTTTCACATGGTCCGTGGCTGTGGGTAGACTTTATCTTTCACACGGTCCGTGGCTGTGGTGTAGACGTTAGCTTTCACACGGTCCGTGGCTGTGGGATAGACTTTATCTTTCACACGGTCCGTGGCTGTGGGATAGACTTTATCTTTCACACGGTCCGTGCCTGTGGGATCGACTTTTTCACACGGCCCGTGCCTGTGGGATAGACTTTATCTTTGACATGGTCCATGCCTGTGGAATAGACTTTATCTTTCACACGGTCCGTGGCTGTGGGATAGACTTTTTCACACGGTCCGTGCCTGTGGGATAGACTTTATCTTTCACACGGTCCGTTCCTGTGGGATAGACTTTATCTTTCACACGGTCCGTGATTGTGGGATAGGCTTTATCTTTCACATGGTCCGGGGCTGTGGGATAGACTTTATCTTTCACACGGTCCGTGGCTTTGGGAATAGACTCTATCTTTCACACGCTCCGTGCTTGTGGGATAGACTTTATGTTTCACACGGTCCGTGCCTGTGGGATAGACTTTATCTTTCTCACGGTCCGTGGCTGTGGGGTAGACTTTATCTTTCACACGTTCCGTGTCTGTGGGGTAGACTTTATCTTTCACACAGTCCTAGGCTGTGGGAGTAGACTTTATCGTTCATACAGTCCATGTCTGTGGGAATAGACATTATGTTTCACAAGGTCCGTGGCTCTCGGAAGAGACTTTATCTTTCACATGGTCCGTGGCTGTGGGGTAGACTTTATCTTTCACATGGTCCGTGGCTGTGGGATAGACTTTATCTTTCACATGGTCCGTGGCTGTGGGGTAGACTTTAACTTTCACATGGCCCGTGGCTGTGGGGTAGACTTTATCTTTCCCAACACCCGTGGCTGTGGGGTAGGCTTTATCTTTCACACGGTCCGTGGCTGTAGAGTAGACATCATCTTTCACACGGTCCGTGGCTGTGGGTAGACTTTATCTTTCACACGACCCGTGGCTGTGGTGGAGACTTTAGCTTTCACACGGTCCGTGGCTGTGGGATAGACTTTATCTTTCACACGGTCCGTGGCTGTGGGATAGACTTTATCTTTCACATGATCCGTGCCTGTGGAATAGACTTTTTCACACGGTCCTTGGCTGTGGGGTAGACTTTATCTTTCACATGGTCCGTGGCTGTGGGAGTAGTCTTTATGTTTCGCACAGGTCCGTGGCTTTGGGAATAGACTTTATGTTTCACAAGGTCCGTGGCTCTGGGAATAGAATTTATCTTTCACATGGTCCGTGGCTGTGGGGTAGACTTTATCTTTCACACGGTCCGTGTCTGTGGGATAGACTTTATCTTTCACAAGGTTCCAGGCTGTGGGAGTAGACTTTATCGTTCATACGGTCCATGTCTGTGGGAATACACTTTATGTTTCACAAGGTCCGTGGCTCTGGGAAGAGACTTTATCTTTCACATGGTCCGTGGCTGTGGTGTAGACTTTATCTTTCACATGGTCCGTGGCTGTGGGATAGACTTTATCTTTCACATGGTCCGTGGCTGTGGGGTAGACTTTATCTTTCACATGGTCCGTGGCTGTGGGATAACCTCTATCTTTCACACAGTCCGTGGCTGTTGGAATAGACTCTATCTTTCATACGGTCCATGGCTGTGGGATAGACTTTATCTTTCACACGGTCCTTGGCTGTGGGGTTGACTTTATTTTTCACATGGTCCGTGGCTGTGGTAGTAGACTTTATCTTTCACATGGTCCGTGGCTGTGGGAATAGACTTTATGTTTCACACGGTCCGTGGCTCTGGGAATAGACTTTATCTTTCACACGGTCCGTGCCTGTGGGGTAGAATTTACTTTCACACGGTCCGTGCCTGAGGGATAGACTCTATCTTGCACATGGTCTGTCGCTGTGGGAATAGACTCTATCTTTCACACGGTCCATCGCTGTGGGTTAGACTTTATCTTTCTCTCGGTCCGTGGTTGTCGGATAGACTTTATCTTTCACACGGTCCGTGGCTGTGGGAATAGACTCTATCTTTCACACGCTCCGTGCTTGTGGGATAGACTTTATCTTTCACACGGTCTGTGCCTGTGGGATAGACTTTTCTTTCTCACGGTCCGTGGCTGTGGGGTAGACTTTATCTTTCACACGGTCCGTGCCTGTGGGATAGACTTTTTCACACGGTCCTTGGCTGTGGGGTAGACTTTATCTTTCACATGGTCCGGGGCTGTGGGAGTAGTCTTTATGTTTCGCACAGGTCCGTGGCTGTGGGAATAGACTTTATGTTTCACAAGGTCCGTGGCACTGGGAATAGAATTTATCTTTCACATGGTCCGTGGCTGTGTGATAGACTGAATCTTTCACACGGCCCGTGGCTGTGGGATAGACTTTATCTTTCACACGGTCCGTGCCTCTAGGACAGACTTTATCTTTCACACGGTCCGTGCCTGTGGGATCGACTTTTTCACACGGCCCGTGCCTGTGGGATAGACTTTATCTTTCACATGGTCCATGCCTGTGGAATAGACTTTATCTTTCACACGGTCTGTGGCTGTGGGATAGACTTTTTCACACGGTCTGTGGCTGTGGGATAGACTTTATCTTTCACACGGTCCATTCCTGTGGGATAGACTTTATCTTTCACATGGTCCATGCCTGTGAAATAGACTTTATCTTTCACACGGTATGTGGCTGTGGGGTAGATTTTATCTTTCACGTGGTCCGTGGCTGTGGGGTAGATTTTATCTTTCACACGGTCCATGGCTGTGGGATAGACTTTATCTTTCACACGGTCCGTGGCTGGGGGGTAGACTTTATCTTTCAAATGGCCCGTGACAGTGGGGTAGACTTTATCTTTCACACGGCCCATGCCTGTGGGATAGACTTTATCTTTCACACGGCCCGTGGCTGTGGGGTAGACTTTATCTTTCATATGGCCCGTTCCTGTGGGATAGACTTTATCTTTCACACGGTCCGTGCCTATGGGATAGACTTTGTCGTTCACACGGCCCGTGGCTGTGGGGTAGACTTTATCTTTCACACGGCCAGTGGCTGTGGATTAGACTTTATCTTTCACACATTCCGTGCCTGTGGGGTAGACTTTATCTTTCACAGGGTCCGTGCCTGTGGGATAGACTTTATCTTTCACATGGTCCGGGCCTGTGGAATAGACTCTATCATTCACCCGGTCCGTGGCTGTGGGATAGACTCTATCTTTCACATGGTCCGTGGCTGTGGGATTACACTCTATCTTTCACACGGTCCATGGCTGTCGGGTAGACTTTATCTTTCACATGGTCCGTGGCTGTGGGGTAGACTTTATCTTTCACACGGTATATGGCTGTGGGATAGATTTTATCTTTCACATGGTCCGTGGCAGTGGGTTAGACGTTATCTTTCACACGGTCCGTGCCTGTGGGAACAGACTCTATCTTTCACACTGTCCGTGCCTGTGGGAAAGACTTTATCTTTCACACGGTCCGTGGCTGTGCGGTAGACTTTATCTTTCATACGGTCCTTGGCTGTGGGGTAGACTTTATTTTTCACATGGTCCGTGGCTGTGGTAGTAGACTTTATCTTTCACACGTTCCGTGGCTGTGGGAATAGACTTTATGTTTCACACGGTCCGTGGCTCTGGGAATAGACTTTATCTTTCACACGGTCCGTGCATGTGGGGTAGGCTTTATCTTTCACACGGTCCGTGGTTGTGGGATAGAGTTTATCTTTCACACGGTCCGTGCCTGTGGGATAGACTTTATCTTTCACATGGTCCGTGGCTGTGCGGTAGACTTTTTCACACGGTCTGTGGCTGTGGGTTAGACTTTATCTTTCACATGGTCCGTGGCTGTGGGAATAGTCTTTATCTTTCACACGGTCCGTGGCTCTGGGAATAGACTTTATGTTTCACAAGGTCCGTGGCTCTGGGAATAGAATTTATCTTTCACATGGTCCGTGGCTCTGGGGTAGAATTTATCTTTCATACGGTCCGTGCCTGTGGGATAGACTTTATATTTCACACGGTCCGTGCCTGTCGGATAGACATTTTCACAAAGTCCGTGGCTGTGGGATAGACTTTATCTTTCACAAGGTCCGTGCATGTGGGATAGACTTTATCTTTCACCCGGTCCGTGGTTGTGGGATAGAGTTTATCTTTCACACGGTCCGTGCCTGTGGGATAGACTTTATCTTTCACATGGTCCGTGGCTGTGGGGTAGATTTTATCTTTCACATGGTCTGTGGCTGTGGGATAAACTTTATCTTTCAGGTGGTCCGTGTCTGTGGGGTAGACTTTATCTTTCCCAACACCCGTGGCTGTGGGGTAAGCTTTATCTTTCACACGGTCCGTGGCTGTGGAGTAGACTTCATCTTTCACACGGTCCGTGGCTGTGGGTAGACTTTATCTTTCACACGGTCCGTGGCTGTGGTGTAGACTTTAGCTTTCACACGGTCCGTGCCTGTGGGATAGACTTTATCTTTCACACGGTCCGTGCCTGTGGGATCGACTTTTTCACACGGCCCGTGCCTGTGGGATAGACTTTATCTTTCACATGGTCCATGCCTGTGGAATAGACTTTATCTTTCACACGGTCCGTGGCTGTGGGATAGACTTTTTCACACGGTCCGTGCCTGTGGGATAGACTTTATCTTTCACACGGTCCGTTCCTGTGGGATAGACTTTATCTTTCACACGGTCCGTGATTGTGGGATAGACTTTATCTTTCATATGGTCCGGGGCTGTGCGATAGACTTTATCTTTCACACGGTCCGTGGCTGTGGGAATAGACTCTATCTTTCACACGCTCCGTGCTTGTGGGATAGACTTTATGTTTCACACGGTCCGTGCCTGTGGGATAGACTTTATCTTTCTCATGGTCCGTGGCTGTGGGGTAGACTTTATCTTTCACACGTTCCGTGTCTGTGGGGTAGACTTTATCTTTCACACAGTCCTAGGCTGTGGGAGTAGACTTTATCGTTCATACAGTCCATGTCTGTGGGAATAGACTTTATGTTTCACAAGGTCCGTGGCTCTGGGAAGAGACTTTATCTTTCACATGGTCCGTGGCTGTGGGGTAGACTTTATCTTTCACATGGTCCGTGGCTGTGGGATAGACTTTATCTTTCACATGGTCCGTGGCTGTGGGGTAGACTTTAACTTTCACATGGCCCGTGGCTGTGGGATAGCCTCTATCATACACACAGTCCGTGGCTGTGGGAATAGACTCTATCTTTCACATGGCCCTTGGCTGTGGGATAGCCTCTATCATTCACACAGTCTGTGGCTGTGGGGTAGACTTTATTTTTCACACGGTCCGTGGCTGTGGTAGTAGACTTTATCTTTCACACGCTCCGTGCTTGTGGGATAGACTTTATGTTTCACACGGTCCGTGCCTGTGGGATAGACTTTATCTTTCTCACGGTCCGTGGCTGTGGGGTAGACTTTATCTTTCACACGTTCCGTGTCTGTGGGGTAGACTTTATCTTTCACACAGTCCTAGGCTGTGGGAGTAGACTTTATCGTTCATACAGTCCATGTCTGTGGGAATAGACTTTATGTTTCACAAGGTCCGTGGCTCTGGGAAGAGACTTTATCTTTCACATGGTCCGTGGCTGTGGGGTAGACTTTATCTTTCACATGGTCCGTGGCTGTGGGATAGACTTTATCTTTCACATGGTCCGTGGCTTTGGGGTAGACTTAAATTTCACATGGCCCGTGGCTGTGGGATAGCCTCTATCATTCACACAGTCCGTGGCTGTGGGAATAGACTCTATCTTTCACATGGCCCTTGGCTGTGGGATAGCCTCTATCATTCACACAGTCTGTGGCTGTGGGGTAGACTTTATCTTTCACACGGTCCGTGCCTGTGGGGTAGCCTTTATCTTTCACATGGTCCGTGCCTGTGGGATAGACTCTATCTTGCACATGGTCTGTCGCTGTGGGAATAGACTCTATCTTACACACGGTCCGTGCCTGTGGGATAAACTTTATCTTTCACACGGTCCGTGGCTGTGGGATAGACTTTATCTTTCACACGGTCCGTGGCTCTGGGAATAGAGTTTATCTTTCTCACAGTCCGTGCCTGTGGGATAGACTTTATCATTCTCACGGTCCGTGCCTGTAGGAGAGACTCTATCTTTCACACGGTCCGTGGCTGTGGGGTAGACTTTATCTTTCACATGGTCCGTGGTAGTGGGGTAGACTTTATCATTCACATCGTCCGTGCCTGTGGGATAGACTCTATCTTTCACATGGTCCGTGGCTGTGGGGTAGACTTTATCTTTCACATGGTCTGTGGCTGTGGGATAGACTTTATCTTTCACATGGTCCGTGTCTGTGGGGTGGACTTTATCTTTCCCAACACCCGTGGCTGTGGGGTAGGCTTTATCTTTCACACGGTCCGTGGCTGTGGAGTAGACATCATCTTTCACACGGTCCGTGGCTGTGGGTAGACTTTATCTTTCACACGACCCGTGGCTGTGGTGGAGACTTTAGCTTTCACACGGTCCGTGGCTGTGGGATAGACTTTATCTTTCACACGGTCCGTGGCTGTGGGATAGACTTTATCTTTCACACGATCCGTGCCTGTGGAATAGACTTTTTCACACGGTCCTTGGCTGTGGGGTAGACTTTATCTTTCACATGGTCCGTGGCTGTGGGAGTAGGCTTTATGTTTCGCACAGGTCCGTGGCTGTGGGAATAGACTTTATGTTTCACAAGGTCCGTGGCTCTGGGAATAGAATTTATCTTTCACATGGTCCGTGGCTGTGGGGTAGACTTTATCTTTCACATGGTCCGTGACTGTGGGATAGACTTTATCTTTCACACGGTCCGTGTCTGTGGGATAGACTTTATCTTTCACAAGGTCCTAGGCTGTGGGAGTAGACTTTATCGTTCATACGGTCCATGTCTGTGGGAATACACTTTATGTTTCACAAGGTCCGTGGCTCTGGGAAGAGACTTTATCTTTCACATGGTCCGTGGCTGTGGGGTAGACTTTATCTTTCACATGGTCCGTGGCTGTGGGATAGACTTTATCTTTCACATGGTCCGTGGCTGTGGGGTAGACTTTATCTTTCACATGGTCCGTGGATGTGGGATAACCTCTATCTTTCACACAGTCCGTGGCTGTTGGAATAGACTCTATCTTTCATACGGTCCATGGCTGTGGGATAGACTTTATCTTTCACACGGTCCTTGGCTGTGGGGTTGACTTTATTTTTCACATGGTCCGTGGCTGTGGTAGTAGACTTTATCTTTCACACGGTCCGTGGCTGTGGGAATAGACTTTATGTTTCACACGGTCCGTGGCTCTGGGAATAGACTTTATCTTTCACACGGTCCGTGCCTGTGGGGTAGAATTTACTTTCACACGGTCCGTGCCTGAGGGATAGACTCTATCTTGCACATGGTCTGTCGCTGTGGGAATAGACTCTATCTTTCACACGGTCCATCGCTGTGGGTTAGACTTTATCTTTCTCTCGGTCCGTGGTTGTCGGATAGACTTTATCTTTCACACGGTCCGTGGCTGTGGGAATAGACTCTATCTTTCACACGCTCCGTGCTTGTGGGATAGACTTTATCTTTCACACGGTCTGTGCCTGTGGGATAGACTTTTCTTTCTCACGGTCCGTGGCTGTGGGGTAGACTTTATCTTTCACACGGTCCGTGCCTGTGGGATAGACTTTTTCACACGGTCCTTGGCTGTGGGGTAGACTTTATCTTTCACATGGTCCGGGGCTGTGGGAGTAGTCTTTATGTTTCGCACAGGTCCGTGGCTGTGGGAATAGACTTTATGTTTCACAAGGTCCGTGGCACTGGGAATAGAATTTATCTTTCACATGTTCCGTGGCTGTGTGATAGACTGAATCTTTCACACGGTCCGTGCCTCTAGGACAGACTTTATCTTTCACACGGTCCGTGCCTGTGGGATCGACTTTTTCACACGGCCCGTGCCTGTGGGATAGACTTTATCTTTCACATGGTCCATGCCTGTGGAATAGACTTTATCTTTCACACGGTCTGTGGCTGTGGGATAGACTTTTTCACATGGTCTGTGGCTGTGGGATAGACTTTATCTTTCACACGGTCCGTTCCTGTGGGATAGACTTTATCTTTCACATGGTCCGGGGCTGTGGGATAGACTTTATCTTTCACACGGTCCGTGGCTGTGGGAATAGACTCTATCTTTCACACGCTCCGTGCTTGTGGGATAGACTGTATGTTTCACACGGTCCGTGCCTGAGGGATAGACTTTATCTTTCTCACGGTCCGTGGCTGTGGGGTAGACTTTATCTTTCACACAGTCCTAGGCTGTGGGAGTAGACTTTATCGTTCATACAGTCCATGTCTGTGGGAATAGACTTTATGTTTCACAAGGTCCGTGGCTCTGGGAAGAGACTTTATCTTTCACATGGTCCGTGGCTGTGGGGTAGACTTTATCTTTCACATGGTCCGTGGCTGTGGGATAGACTTTATCTTTCACACGGTCCGTGGCTGTGGGAATAGACTCTATCTTTCACACGCTCCGTGCTTGTGGGATAGACTGTATGTTTCACACGGTCCGTGCCTGTGGGATAGACTTTATCTTTCACACGTTCCGTGTCTGTGGGGTAGACTTTATCTTTCACACAGTCCTAGGCTGTGGGAGTAGACTTTATCGTTCATACAGTCCATGTCTGTGGGAATAGACTTTATGTTTCACAAGGTCCGTGGCTCTGGGAAGAGACTTTATCTTTCACATGGTCCGTGGCTGTGGGGTAGACTTTATCTTTCACATGGTCCGTGGCTGTGGGATAGACTTTATCTTTCACATGGTCCGTGGCTGTGGGGTAGACTTTAACTTTCACATGGCCCGTGGCTGTGGGATAGCCTCTATCATACACACAGTCCGTGGCTGTGGGAATAGACTCTATCTTTCACATGGCCCTTGGCTGTGGGATAGCCTCTATCATTCACACAGTCTGTGGCTGTGGGGTAGACTTTATTTTTCACACGGTCCGTGGCTGTGGTAGTAGACTTTATCTTTCACACGCTCCGTGCTTGTGGGATAGACTTTATGTTTCACACGGTCCGTGCCTGTGGGATAGACTTTATCTTTCTCACGGTCCGTGGCTGTGGGGTAGACTTTATCTTTCACACGTTCCGTGTCTGTGGGGTAGACTTTATCTTTCACACAGTCCTAGGCTGTGGGAGTAGACTTTATCGTTCATACAGTCCATGTCTGTGGGAATAGACTTTATGTTTCACAAGGTCCGTGGCTCTGGGAAGAGACTTTATCTTTCACATGGTCCGTGGCTGTGGGGTAGACTTTATCTTTCACATGGTCCGTGGCTGTGGGATAGACTTTATCTTTCACATGGTCCGTGGCTGTGGGGTAGACTTAAATTTCACATGGCCCGTGGCTGTGGGATAGCCTCTATCATTCACACAGTCCGTGGCTGTGGGAATAGACTCTATCTTTCACATGGCCCTTGGCTGTGGGATAGCCTCTATCATTCACACAGTCTGTGGCTGTGGGGTAGACTTTATCTTTCACACGGTCCGTGCCTGTGGGGTAGCCTTTATCTTTCACATGGTCCGTGCCTGTGGGATAGACTCTATCTTGCACATGGTCTGTCGCTGTGGGAATAGACTCTATCTTACACACGGTCCGTGCCTGTGGGATAAACTTTATCTTTCACACGGTCCGTGGCTGTGGGATAGACTTTATCTTTCACACGGTCCGTGGCTCTGGGAATAGAGTTTATCTTTCTCACAGTCCGTGCCTGTGGGATAGACTTTATCATTCTCACGGTCCGTGCCTGTAGGAGAGACTCTATCTTTCACACGGTCCGTGGCTGTGGGGTAGACTTTATCTTTCACATGGTCCGTGGTAGTGGGGTAGACTTTATCATTCACATCGTCCGTGCCTGTGGGATAGACTCTATCTTTCACATGGTCCGTGGCTGTGGGGTAGACTTTATCTTTCACATGGTCTGTGGCTGTGGGATAGACTTTATCTTTCACATGGTCCGTGTCTGTGGGGTGGACTTTATCTTTCCCAACACCCGTGGCTGTGGGGTAGGCTTTATCTTTCACACGGTCCGTGGCTGTGGAGTAGACATCATCTTTCACACGGTCCGTGGCTGTGGGTAGACTTTATCTTTCACACGACCCGTGGCTGTGGTGGAGACTTTAGCTTTCACACGGTCCGTGGCTGTGGGATAGACTTTATCTTTCACACGGTCCGTGGCTGTGGGATAGACTTTATCTTTCACACGATCCGTGCCTGTGGAATAGACTTTTTCACACGGTCCTTGGCTGTGGGGTAGACTTTATCTTTCACATGGTCCGTGGCTGTGGGAGTAGGCTTTATGTTTCGCACAGGTCCGTGGCTGTGGGAATAGACTTTATGTTTCACAAGGTCCGTGGCTCTGGGAATAGAATTTATCTTTCACATGGTCCGTGGCTGTGGGGTAGACTTTATCTTTCACATGGTCCGTGACTGTGGGATAGACTTTATCTTTCACACGGTCCGTGTCTGTGGGATAGACTTTATCTTTCACAAGGTCCTAGGCTGTGGGAGTAGACTTTATCGTTCATACGGTCCATGTCTGTGGGAATACACTTTATGTTTCACAAGGTCCGTGGCTCTGGGAAGAGACTTTATCTTTCACATGGTCCGTGGCTGTGGTGTAGACTTTATCTTTCACATGGTCCGTGGCTGTGGGATAGACTTTATCTTTCACATGGTCCGTGGCTGTGGGGTAGACTTTATCTTTCACATGGTCCGTGGATGTGGGATAACCTCTATCTTTCACACAGTCCGTGGCTGTTGGAATAGACTCTATCTTTCATACGGTCCATGGCTGTGGGATAGACTTTATCTTTCACACGGTCCTTGGCTGTGGGGTTGACTTTATTTTTCACATGGTCCGTGGCTGTGGTAGTAGACTTTATCTTTCACACGGTCCGTGGCTGTGGGAATAGACTTTATGTTTCACACGGTCCGTGGCTCTGGGAATAGACTTTATCTTTCACACGGTCCGTGCCTGTGGGGTAGAATTTACTTTCACACGGTCCGTGCCTGAGGGATAGACTCTATCTTGCACATGGTCTGTCGCTGTGGGAATAGACTCTATCTTTCACACGGTCCATCGCTGTGGGTTAGACTTTTTCTTTCTCTCGGTCCGTGGTTGTCGGATAGACTTTATCCCTCACACGGTCCGTGGCTGTGGGAATAGACTCTATCTTTCACACGCTCCGTGCTTGTGGGATAGACTTTATCTTTCACACGGTCTGTGCCTGTGGGATAGACTTTTCTTTCTCACGGTCCGTGGCTGTGGGGTAGACTTTATCTTTCACACGGTCCGTGCCTGTGGGATAGACTTTTTCACACGGTCCTTGGCTGTGGGGTAGACTTTATCTTTCACATGGTCCGGGGCTGTGGGAGTAGTCTTTATGTTTCGCACAGGTCCGTGGCTGTGGGAATAGACTTTATGTTTCACAAGGTCCGTGGCACTGGGAATAGAATTTATCTTTCACATGTTCCGTGGCTGTGTGATAGACTGAATCTTTCACACGGTCCGTGCCTCTAGGACAGACTTTATCTTTCACACGGTCCGTGCCTGTGGGATCGACTTTTTCACACGGCCCGTGCCTGTGGGATAGACTTTATCTTTCACATGGTCCATGCCTGTGGAATAGACTTTATCTTTCACACGGTCTGTGGCTGTGGGATAGACTTTTTCACATGGTCTGTGGCTGTGGGATAGACTTTATCTTTCACACGGTCCGTTCCTGTGGGATAGACTTTATCTTTCACATGGTCCGGGGCTGTGGGATAGACTTTATCTTTCACACGGTCCGTGGCTGTGGGAATAGACTCTATCTTTCACACGCTCCGTGCTTGTGGGATAGACTGTATGTTTCACACGGTCCGTGCCTGAGGGATAGACTTTATCTTTCTCACGGTCCGTGGCTGTGGGGTAGACTTTATCTTTCACACAGTCCTAGGCTGTGGGAGTAGACTTTATCGTTCATACAGTCCATGTCTGTGGGAATAGACTTTATGTTTCACAAGGTCCGTGGCTCTGGGAAGAGACTTTATCTTTCACATGGTCCGTGGCTGTGGGGTAGACTTTATCTTTCACATGGTCCGTGGCTGTGGGATAGACTTTATCTTTCACACGGTCCGTGGCTGTGGGAATAGACTCTATCTTTCACACGCTCCGTGCTTGTGGGATAGACTGTATGTTTCACACGGTCCGTGCCTGTGGGATAGACTTTATCTTTCACACGTTCCGTGTCTGTGGGGTAGACTTTATCTTTCACACAGTCCTAGGCTGTGGGAGTAGACTTTATCGTTCATACAGTCCATGTCTGTGGGAATAGACTTTATGTTTCACAAGGTCCGTGGCTCTGGGAAGAGACTTTATCTTTCACATGGTCCGTGGCTGTGGGGTAGACTTTATCTTTCACATGGTCCGTGGCTGTGGGATAGACTTTATCTTTCACATGGTCCGTGGCTGTGGGGTAGACTTTAACTTTCACATGGCCCGTGGCTGTGGGATAGCCTCTATCATTCACACAGTCCGTGGCTGTGGGAATAGACTCTATCTTTCACATGGCCCTTGGCTGTGGGATAGCCTCTATCATTCACACAGTCTGTGGCTGTGGGGTAGACTTTATTTTTCACACGGTCCGTGGCTGTGGTAGTAGACTTTATCTTTCACACGGTCCGTGGCTGTGGGAATAGACTTTATGTTTCACACAGTCCGTGGCTCTGCGAATAGACTTTATCTTTCACACGGCCCGTGCCTGTGGGGTAGACTTTATCTTTCACATGGTCCGTGCCTGTGGGATAGACTCTATCTTGCACATGGTCTGTCACTGTGGGAATAGACTCTATCTTTCACACGGTCCGTGCCTGTCGGATAAACTTTATCTTTCACACGGTCCGTGGCTGTGGGGTAGACTTTATCTTTCACATGGTCCGGGGCTGTGGGAGTAGTCTTTATGTTTCGCACAGGTCCGTGGCTGTGGGAATAGACTTTATGTTTCACAAGGTCCGTGGCACTGGGAATAGAATTTATCTTTCACATGGTCCGTGGCTGTGTGATAGACTGAATCTTTCACACGGTCCGTGGCTGTGGGATAGACTTTATCTTTCACACGGTCCGTGCCTCTAGGACAGACTTTATCTTTCACACGGTCCGTGCCTGTGGGATCGACTTTTTCAAACGGCCCGTGCCTGTGGGATAGACTTTATCTGTCACATGGTCCATGCCTGTGGAATAGACTTTATCTTTCACACGGTCTGTGGCTGTGGGATAGACTTTTTCACACGGTCTGTGGCTGTGGGATAGACTTTATCTTTCACACGGTCCGTTCCTGTGGGATAGACTTTATCTTTCACATGGTCCGGGGCTGTGGGATAGACTTTATCTTTCACACGGTCCGTGGCTGTGGGAATAGACTCTATCTTTCACACGCTCCGTGCTTGTGGGATAGACTGTATGTTTCACACGGTCCGTGCCTGTGGGATAGACTTTATCTTTCCACGGTCCGTGGCTGTGGGGTAGACTTTATCTTTCACACGGTCCGTGCCTGTGGGATAGACTTTATCTTTCACACGTTCCGTGTCTGTGGGGTAGACTTTATCTTTCACACAGTCCTAGGCTGTGGGAGTAGACTTTATCGTTCATACAGTCCATGTCTGTGGGAATAGACTTTATGTTTCACAAGGTCCGTGGCTCTGGGAAGAGACTTTATCTTTCACATGGTCCGTGGCTGTGGGGTAGACTTTATCTTTCACATGGTCCGTGGCTGTGGGATAGACTTTATCTTTCACATGGTCCGTGGCTGTGGGGTAGACTTTAACTTTCACATGGCCCGTGGCTGTGGGATAGCCTCTATCATTCACACAGTCCGTGGCTGTGGGAATAGACTCTACCTTTCACATGGCCCTTGGCTGTGGGATAGCCTCTATCATTCACACAGTCTGTGGCTGTGGGGTAGACTTTATTTTTCACACGGTCCTTGGCTGTGGTAGTAGACTTTATCTTTCACACGGTCCGTGGCTGTGGGAATAGACTTTATGTTTCACACAGTCCATGGCTCTGCGAATAGACTTTATCTTTCACACGGCCCGTGCCTGTGGGGTAGACTTTATCTTTCACATGGTCCGTGCCTGTGGGATAGACTCTATCTTGCACATGGTCTGTCGCTGTGGGAATAGACTCTATCTTTCACACGGTCCGTGCCTGTCGGATAAACTTTATCTTTCACACGGTCCGTGGCTGTGGGATAGACTTTATCTTTCACACGGTCCGTGGCTCTGGGAATAGAGTTTATCTTTCTCACAGTCCGTGCCTGTGGGATAGACTTTATCATTCACACGGTCCGTGCCTGTAGGATAGACTCTATCTTTCACACGGTCCGTGGCTGTGGGGTAGACTTTATCTTTCACATGGTCCGTGGTAGTGGGGTAGACTTTATCATTCACATGGTCCGTGCCTGTGGGATAGACTCTATCTTTCACATGGTCCGTGCTTGTGGGATAGACTCTGTCTTTCAAATGGTCCGTTGCTGTGGGATTAGAATCTATCTTTCACACGGTCCATGGCTGTGGGGTGGACTTTATCTTTCACATGGTCCGTGGATGTGGGGTAGACTTTATCTTTCACACAGTATGTGGCTGTGGGGTAGATTTTATCTTTCACGTGGTCCGTGGCTGTGGGGGAGATTTTATCTTTCACACGGTCCATGGCTGTGGGATAGACTTTATCTTTCACACGGTCCGTGGCTGGGGGGTAGACTTTATCTTTCAAATGGCCCGTGACAGTGGGGTAGACTTTATCTTTCACACGGCCCATGCCTGTGGGATAGACTTTATCTTTCACAAGGCCCTTGGCTGTGGGGTAGACTTTATCTTTCATATGGCCCGTTCCTGTGGGATAGACTTTATCTTTCACACGGTCCGTGCCTATGGGATAGACTTTGTCGTTCACACGGCCCGTGGCTGTGGGGTAGACTTTATCTTTCACACGGCCAGTGGCTGTGGATTAGACTTTATCTTTCACACATTCCGTGCCTGTGGGGTAGACTTTATCTTTCACACGGTCCGTGCCTGTGGGATAGAATTTATCTTTCACATGGTCCGGGCCTGTGGAATAGACTCTATCATTCACCCGTTCCGTGGCTGTGGGATAGACTCTATCTTTCACATGGTCCGTGGCTGTAGGATTACACTCTATCTTTCACACGGTCCATGGCTGTCGGGTAGACTTTATCTTTCACATGGTCCGTGGCTGTGGGGTAGACTTTATCTTTCACACGGTATATGGCTGTGGGATAGATTTTATCTTTCACATGGTCCGTGGCAGTGGGGTAGACGTTATCTTTCACACGGTCCGTGCCTGTGGGAACAGACTCTATCTTTCACACTGTCCGTGCCTGTGGGAAAGACTTTATCTTTCACACGGTCCGTGGCTGTGCGGTAGACTTTATCTTTCACACGGTCCTTGGCTGTGGGGTAGACTTTATTTTTCACATGGTCTGTGGCTCTGGTAGTAGACTTTATCTTTCACACGTTCCGTGGCTGTGGGAATAGACTTTATGTTTCACACGGTCCGTGCATGTGGGGTAGGCTTTATCTTTCACACGGTCCGTGGTTGTGGGATAGAGTTTATCTTTCACACGGTCCGTGGCTCTGGTAGTAGACTTTATCTTTCACACGTTCCGTGGCTGTGGGAATAGACTTTATGTTTCACACGGTCCGTGCATGTGGGGTAGGCTTTATCTTTCACACGGTCCGTGCCTGTGGGATAGACTTTATCTTTCACATGGTCCGTGGCTGTGGGGTAGACTTTTTCACACGGTCTGTGGCTGTGGGTTAGACTTTATCTTTCACATGGTCCGTGGCTGTGGGAATAGTCTTTATCTTTCACACGGTCCGTGGCTCTGGGAATAGACTTTATGTTTCACAAGGTCCGTGGCTCTGGGAATAGAATTTATCTTTCACATGGTCCGTGGCTCTGGGGTAGAATTTATCTTTCATACGGTCCGTGCCTGTGGGATAGACTTTATATTTCACACGGTCCGTGCCTTTCGGATAGACATTTTCACAAAGTCCGTGGCTGTGGGATAGACTTTATCTTTCACACGGTCCGTGCATGTGGGATAGACTTTATCTTTCACCCGGTCCGTGGTTGTGGGATAGAGTTTATCTTTCACACGGTCCGTGCCTGTGGGATAGACTTTATCTTTCACATGGTCCGTGGCTGTGGGGTAGATTTTATCTTTCACATGGTCTGTGGCTGTGGGATAAACTTTATCTTTCAGGTGGTCCGTGTCTGTGGGGTAGACTTTATCTTTCCCAACACCCGTGGCTGTGGGGTAAGCTTTATCTTTCACACGGTCCGTGGCTGTGGAGTAGACTTCATCTTTCACACGGTCCGTGGCTGTGGGTAGACTTTATCTTTCACACGGTCCGTGGCTGTGGTGTAGACTTTAGCTTTCACACGATCCGTGGCTGTGGGATAGACTTTATCTTTCACACGGTCCGTGGCTGTGGGATAGACTTTATCTTTCACACGGTCCGTGCCTGTGGGATCGACTTTTTCACACGGCCCGTGCCTGTGGGATAGACTTTATCTTTCACATGGTCCATGCCTGTGGAATAGACTTTATCTTTCACACGGTCCGTGGCTGTGGGATAGACTTTTTCACACGGTCTGTGCCTGTGGGATAGACTTTATCTTTCACACGGTCCGTTCCTGTGGGATAGACTTTATCTTTCACACGGTCCGTGATTGTGGGATAGACTTTATCTTTCATATGGTCCGTGGCTGTGGGATAGACTTTATCTTTCACACGGTCCGTGGCTGTGGGAATAGACTCTATCTTTCACACGCTCCGTGCTTGTGGGATAGACTTTATGTTTCACACGGTCCGTGCCTGTGGGATAGACTTTATCTTTCTCACGGTCCGTGGCTGTGGGGTAGACTTTATCTTTCACACGTTCCGTGTCTGTGGGGTAGACTTTATCTTTCACACAGTCCTAGGCTGTGGGAGTAGACTTTATCGTTCATACAGTCCATGTCTGTGGGAATAGACTTTATGTTTCACAAGGTCCGTGGCTCTGGGAAGAGACTTTATCTTTCACATGGTCCGTGGCTGTGGGGTATACTTTATCTTTCACATGGTCCGTGGCTGTGGGATAGACTTTATCTTTCACATGGTCCGTGGCTGTGGGGTAGACTTTAACTTTCACATGGCCCGTGGCTGTGGGATAGCCTCTATCATTCACACAGTCCGTGGCTGTGGGAATAGACTCTATCTTTCACATGACCCTTGGCTGTGGGATAGCCTCTATCATTCACACAGTCTGTGGCTGTGGGGTAGACTTTATTTTTCACACGGTCCGTGGCTGTGGTAGTAGACTTTATCTTTCACACGCTCCGTGCTTGTGGGATAGACTTTATGTTTCACACGGTCCGTGCCTGTGGGATAGACTTTATCTTTCTCACGGTCCGTGGCTGTGGGGTAGACTTTATCTTTCACACGTTCCGTGTCTGTGGGGTAGACTTTATCTTTCACACAGTCCTAGGCTGTGGGAGTAGACTTTATCGTTCATACAGTCCATGTCTGTGGGAATAGACTTTATGTTTCACAAGGTCCGTGGCTATGGGAAGAGACTTTATCTTTCACATGGTCCGTGGCTGTGGGGTAGACTTTATCTTTCACATGGTCCGTGGCTGTGGGATAGACTTTATCTTTCACATGGTCCGTGGCTGTGGGGTAGACTTTAACTTTCACATGGCCCGTGGCTGTGGGATAGCCTCTATCATTCACACAGTCCGTGGCTGTGGGAATAGACTCTATCTTTCACATGGCCCTTGGCTGTGGGATAGCCTCTATCATTCACACAGTCTGTGGCTGTGGGGTAGACTTTATTTTTCACACGGTCCGTGGCTGTGGTAGTAGACTTTATCTTTCACACGGTCCGTGGCTGTGGGAATAGACTTTATGTTTCACACAGTCCGTGGCTCTGCGAATAGACTTTATCTTTCACACGGTCCGTGCCTGTGGGATAGACTCTATCTTGCACATGGTCTGTCGCTGTGGGAATAGACTCTATCTTACACACGGTCCGTGCCTGTGGAATAAACTTTATCTTTCACACGGTCCGTGGCTGTGGGATAGACTTTATCTTTCACACGGTCCGTGGCTCTGGGAATAGAGTTTATCTTTCTCACAGTCCGTGCCTGTGGGATAGACTTTATCATTCACACGGTCCGTGCCTGTAGGAGAGACTCTATCTTTCACACGGTCCGTGGCTGTGGGGTAGACTTTATCTTTCACATGGTCCGTGGTAGTGGGGTAGACTTTATCATTCACATGGTCCGTGCCTGTGGGATAGACTCTATCTTTCACATGGTCCGTGGCTGTGGGGTAGACTTTATCTTTCACATGGTCTGTGGCTGTGGGATAGACTTTATCTTTCACATGGTCCGTGTCTGTGGGGTGGACTTTATCTTTCCCAACACCCGTGGCTGTGGGGTAGGCTTTATCTTTCACACGGTCCGTGGCTGTGGAGTAGACATCATCTTTCACACGGTCCGTGGCTGTGGGTAGACTTTATCTTTCACACGACCCGTGGCTGTGGTGGAGACTTTAGCTTTCACACGGTCCGTGGCTGTGGGATAGACTTTATCTTTCACACGGTCCGTGGCTGTGGGGTAGACTTTATCTTTCACATGGTCCGTGGCTGTGGGAGTAGGCTTTATGTTTCGCACAGGTCCGTGGCTGTGGGAATAGACTTTATGTTTCACAAGGTCCGTGGCTCTGGGAATAGAATTTATCTTTCTCATGGTCCGTGGCTGTGGGGTAGACTTTATCTTTCACATGGTCCGTGGCTGTGGGATAGACTTTATCTTTCACACGGTCCGTGTCTGTGGGATAGACTTTATCTTTCACAAGGTCCTAGGCTGTGGGAGTAGACTTTATCGTTCATACGGTCCATGTCTGTGGGAATACACTTTATGTTTCACAAGGTCCGTGGCTCTGGGAAGAGACTTTATCTTTCACATGGTCCGTGGCTGTGGTGTAGACATTATCTTTCACATGGTCCGTCGCTGTGGGATAGACTTTATCTTTCACATGGTCCGTGGCTGTGGGGTAGACTTTATCTTTCACATGGTCCGTGGCTGTGGGATAACCTCTATCTTTCACACAGTCCGTGGCTGTTGGAATAGACTCTATCTTTCATACGGTCCATGGCTGTGGGATAGACTTTATCTTTCACACGGTCCTTGGCTGTGGGGTTGACTTTATTTTTCACATGGTCCTTGGCTGTGGTAGTAGACTTTATCTTTCACACGGTCCGTGGCTGTGGGAATAGACTTTATGTTTCACACGGTCCGTGGCTCTGGGAATAGACTTTATCTTTCACACGGTCCGTGCCTGTGGGGTAGAATTTACTTTCACACGGTCCGTGCCTGAGGGATAGACTCTATCTTGCACATGGTCTGTCGCTGTGGGAATAGACTCTATCTTTCACACGGTCCATCGCTGTGGGTTAGACTTTTTCTTTCTCTCGGTCCGTGGTTGTCGGATAGACTTTATCTCTCACACGGTCCGTGGCTGTGGGAATAGACTCTATCTTTCACACGCTCCGTGCTTGTGGGATAGACTTTATCTTTCACACGGTCTGTGCCTGTGGGATAGACTTTTCTTTCTCACGGTCCGTGGCTGTGGGGTAGACTTTATCTTTCACACGGTCCGTGCCTGTGGGATAGACTTTTTCACACGGTCCTTGGCTGTGGGGTAGACTTTATCTTTCACATGGTCCGGGGCTGTGGGAGTAGTCTTTATGTTTCGCACAGGTCCGTGGCTGTGGGAATAGACTTTATGTTTCACAAGGTCCGTGGCACTGGGAATAGAATTTATCTTTCACATGGTCCGTGGCTGTGTGATAGACTGAATCTTTCACACGGTCCGTGCCTCTAGGACAGACTTTATCTTTCACACGGTCCGTGCCTGGGGGATCGACTTTTTCACACGGCCCGTGCCTGTGGGATAGACTTTATCTTTCACATGGTCCATGCCTGTGGAATAGACTTTATCTTTCACACGGTCTGTGGCTGTGGGATAGACTTTTTCACACGGTCTGTGGCTGTGGGATAGACTTTATCTTTCACACGGTCCGTTCCTGTGGGATAGACTTTATCTTTCACATGGTCCGGGGCTGTGGGATAAACTTTATCTTTCACACGGTCCGTGGCTGTGGGAATAGACTCTATCTTTCACACGATCCGTGCTTGTGGGATAGACTGTATGTTTCACACGGTCCGTGCCTGTGGGATAGACTTTATCTTTCTCACGGTCCGTGGCTGTGGGGTAGACTTTATCTTTCACACGGTCCGTGCCTGTGGGATAGACTTTATCTTTCACACGTTCCGTGTCTGTGGGGTAGACTTTATCTTTCACACAGTCCTAGGCTGTGGGAGTAGACTTTATCGTTCATACAGTCCATGTCTGTGGGAATAGACTTTATGTTTCACAAGGTCCGTGGCTCTGGGAAGAGACTTTATCTTTCACATGGTCCGTGGCTGTGGGGTAGACTTTATCTTTCACATGGTCCGTGGCTGTGGGATAGACTTTATCTTTCACATGGTCCGTGGCTGTGGGGTAGACTTTAACTTTCACATGGCCCGTGGCTGTGGGATAGCCTCTATCATTCACACAGTCCGTGGCTGTGGGAATAGACTCTATCTTTCACATGGCCCTTGGCTGTGGGATAGCCTCTATCATTCACACAGTCTGTGGCTGTGGGGTAGACTTTATTTTTCACACGGTCCGTGGCTGTGGTAGTAGACTTTATCTTTCACACGGTCCGTGGCTGTGGGAATAGACTTTATGTTTCACACAGTCCGTGGCTCTGCGAATAGACTTTATCTTTCACACGGCCCGTGCCTGTGGGGTAGACTTTATCTTTCACATGGTCCGTGCCTGTGGGATAGACTCTATCTTGCACATGGTCTGTCACTGTGGGAATAGACTCTATCTTTCACACGGTCCGTGCCTGTCGGATAAACTTTATCTTTCACACGGTCCGTGGCTGTGGGGTAGACTTTATCTTTCACATGGTCCGGGGCTGTGGGAGTAGTCTTTATGTTTCGCACAGGTCCGTGGCTGTGGGAATAGACTTTATGTTTCACAAGGTCCGTGGCACTGGGAATAGAATTTATCTTTCACATGGTCCGTGGCTGTGTGATAGACTGAATCTTTCACACGGTCCGTGGCTGTGGGATAGACTTTATCTTTCACACGGTCCGTGCCTCTAGGACAGACTTTATCTTTCACACGGTCCGTGCCTGTGGGATCGACTTTTTCACTCGGCCCGTGCCTGTGGGATAGACTTTATCTTTCACATGGTCCATGCCTGTGGAATAGACTTTATCTTTCACACGGTCTGTGGCTGTGGGATAGACTTTTTCACACGGTCTGTGGCTGTGGGATAGACTTTATCTTTCACACGGTCCGTTCCTGTGGGATAGACTTTATCTTTCACATGGTCCGGGGCTGTGGGATAGACTTTATCTTTCACACGGTCCGTGGCTGTGGGAATAGACTCTATCTTTCACACGCTCCGTGCTTGTGGGATAGACTGTATGTTTCACACGGTCCGTGCCTGTGGGATAGACTTTATCTTTCTCACGGTCCGTGGCTGTGGGGTAGACTTTATCTTTCACACGGTCCGTGCCTGTGGGATAGACTTTATCTTTCACACGTTCCGTGTCTGTGGGGTAGACTTTATCTTTCACACAGTCCTAGGCTGTGGGAGTAGACTTTATCGTTCATACAGTCCATATTTGTGGGAATAGACTTTATGTTTCACAAGGTCCGTGGCTCTGGGAAGAGACTTTATCTTTCACATGGTCCGTGGCTGTGGGGTAGACTTTATCTTTCACATGGTCCGTGGCTGTGGGATAGACTTTATCTTTCACATGGTCCGTGGCTGTGGGGTAGACTTTAACTTTCACATGGCCCGTGGCTGTGGGATAGCCTCTATCATTCACACAGTCCGTGGCTGTGGGAATAGACTCTATCTTTCACATGGCCCTTGGCTGTGGGATAGCCTCTATCATTCACACAGTCTGTGGCTGTGGAGTAGACTTTATTTTTCACACGGTCCTTGGCTGTGGTAGTAGACTTTATCTTTCACACGGTCCGTGGCTGTGGGAATAGACTTTATGTTTCACACAGTCCGTGGCTCTGCGAATAGACTTTATCTTTCACACGGCCCGTGCCTGTGGGGTAGACTTTATCTTTCACATGGTCCGTGCCTGTGGGATAGACTCTATCTTGCACATGGTCTGTCACTGTGGGAATAGACTCTATCTTTCACACGGTCCGTGCCTGTCGGATAAACTTTATCTTTCACACGGTCCGTGGCTGTGGGATAGACTTTATCTTTCACACTGTCCGTGGCTCTGGGAATAGAGTTTATCTTTCTCACAGTCCGTGCCTGTGGGATAGACTTTATCATTCACACGATCCGTGCCTGTAGGATAGACTCTATCTTTCACACGGTCCGTGGCTGTGGGGTAGACTTTATCTTTCACATGGTCCGTGGTAGTGGGGTAGACTTTATCATTCACATGGTCCGTGCCTGTGGGATAGACTCTATCTTTCACATGGTCCGTGCCTGTGGGATAGACTCTGTCTTTCACATGGTCCGTTGCTGTGGGATTAGAATCTATCTTTCACACGGTCCATGGTTGTGGGGTGGACTTTATCTTTCACATGGTCCGTGGATGTGGGGTAGACTTTATCTTTCACACGGTATGTGGCTGTGGGGTAGATTTTATCTTTCACGTGGTCCGTGGCTGTGGGGTAGATTTTATCTTTCACACGGTCCATGGCTGTGGGATAGACTTTATCTTTCACACGGTCCGTGGCTGGGGGGTAGACTTTATCTTTCAAATGGCCCATGACAGTGGGGTAGACTTTATCTTTCACACGGCCCATGCCTGTGGGATAGACTTTATCTTTCACACGGCCCGTGGCTGTGGGGTAGACTTTATCTTTCATATGGCCCGTTCCTGTGGGATAGACTTTATCTTTCACACGGTCCGTGCCTATGGGATAGACTTTGTCGTTCACACGGCCCGTGGCTGTGGGGTAGACTTTATCTTTCACACGGCCAGTGGCTGTGGATTAGACTTTATCTTTCACACATTCCGTGCCTGTGGGGTAGACTTTATCTTTCACACGGTCCGTGCCTGTGGGATAGACTTTATCTTTCACATGGTCCGGGCCTGTGGAATAGACTCTATCATTCACCCGGTCCGTGGCTGTGGGATAGACTCTATCTTTCACATGGTCCGTGGCTGTGGGATTACACTCTATCTTTCACATGGTCCATGGCTGTCGGGTAGACTTTATCTTTCACATGGTCTGTGGCTGTGGGGTAGACTTTATCTTTCACACGGTATATGGCTGTGGGATAGATTTTATCTTTCACATGGTCCGTGGCAGTGGGTTAGACGTTATCTTTCACACTGTCCGTGCCTGTGGGAAAGACTTTATCTTTCACACGGTCCGTGGCTGTGCGGTAGACTTTATCTTTCACACGGTCCTTGGCTGTGGGGTAGACTTTATTTTTCACATGGTCCGTGGCTGTGGTAGTAGACTTTATCTTTCACATGTTCCGTGGCTGTGGGAATAGACTTTATGTTTCACACGGTCCGTGGCTCTGGGAATAGACTTTATCTTTCACACGGTCCGTGCATGTGGGGTAGGCTTTATCTTTCACACGGTCCGTGTTGTGGGATAGAGTTTATCTTTCACACGGTCCGTGCCTGTGGGATAGACTTTATCTTTCACATGGTCCGTGGCTGTGGGGTAGACTTTTTCACACGGTCTGTGGCTGTGGGTTAGACTTTATCTTTCACATGGTCCGTGGCTGTGGGAATAGTCTTTATCTTTCACACGGTCCGTGGCTCTGGGAATAGACTTTATGTTTCACAAGGTCCGTGGCTCTGGGAATAGAATTTATCTTTCACATGGTCCGTGGCTCTGGGGTAGAATTTATCTTTCATACGGTCCGTGCCTGTGGGATAGACTTTATATTTCACACGGTCCGTGCCTGTCGGATAGACTTTTTCACAAAGTCCGTGGCTGTGGGATAGACTTTATTTTTCACACGGTCCGTGCATGTGGAATAGACTTTATCTTTCACATGGTCCGTGGCTGTGGGGTAGATTTTATCTTTCACATGGTCTGTGGCTGTGGGATAAACTTTATCTTTCAGGTGGTCCGTGTCTGTGGGGTAGACTTTATCTTTCCCAACACCCGTGGCTGTGGGGTAAGCTTTATCTTTCACATGGTCCGTGGCTGTGGAGTAGACTTCATCTTTCACGCGGTCCGTGGCTGTGGGTAGACTTTATCTTTCACACGGTCCGTGGCTGTGGTGTAGACTTTAGCTTTCACACGGTCCGTGGCTGTGGGATAGACTTTATCTTTCACACGGTCCGTGGCTGTGGGATAGACTTTATCTTTCACACGATCCGTGCCTGTGGAATAGACTTTTTCACACGGTCCTTGGCTGTGGGGTAGACTTTATCTTTCACATGGTCCGTGGCTGTGGGAGTAGTCTTTATGTTTCGCACAGGTCCGTGGCTGTGGGAATAGACTTTATGTTTCACAAGGTCCGTGGCTCTGGGAATAGAATTTATCTTTCACATGGTCCGTGGCTGTGGGGTAGACTTTATCTTTCACACGGTCCGTGGCTGTGGGATAGACTTTATCTTTCACACGGTCCGTGTCTGTGGGATAGACTTTATCTTTCACAAGGTCCCAGACTGTGGGAGTAGACTTTATCGTTCATATGGTCCATGTCTGTGGGAATACACTTTATGTTTCACAAGGTCCGTGGCTCTGGGAAGAGACTTTATCTTTCACATGGTCCGTGGCTGTGGGGTAGACTTTATCTTTCACATGGTCCGTGGCTGTGGGATAGACTTTATCTTTCACATGGTCCGTGGCTGTGGGGTTGACTTTATCTTTCACATGGTCCGTGGCTGTGGGATAACCTCTATCTTTCACACAGTCCGTGGCTGTTGGAATAGTCTCTATCTTTCATACGGTCCATGGCTGTGGGATAGACTTTATCTTTCACACGGTCCTTGGCTGTGGGGTTGACTTTATTTTTCACATGGTCCGTGGCTGTGGTAGTAGACTTTATCTTTCACACGGTCCGTGGCTGTGGGAATAGACTTTATGTTTCACACGGTCCGTGGCTCTGGGAATAGACTTTATCTTTCACACGGTCCGTGCCTGTGGGGTAGAATTTACTTTCACACGGTCCGTGCCTGAGGGATAGACTCTATCTTGCACATGGTCTGTCGCTGTGGGAATAGACTCTATCTTTCACACGGTCCATCGCTGTGGGTTAGACTTTATCTTTCTCTCGGTCCGTGGTTGTCGGATAGACCTTATCTTTCACACGGTCCGTGGCTGTGGGAATAGACTCTATCTTTCATACGCTCCGTGCTTGTGGGATAGACTTTATCTTTCACACGGTCTGTGCCTGTGGGATAGACTTTTCTTTCTCACGGTCCGTGGCTGTGGGGTAGACTTTATCTTTCACACGGTCCGTGCCTGTGGGATAGACTTTATCTTTCACACGTTCCGTGTCTGTGGGGTAGACTTTATCTTTCACACGGTCCCAGGCTGTGGGAGTAGACTTTATCGTTCATACGGTCCATGTCTGTGGGAATAGACTTTATGTTTCACAAGGTCCGTGGCTCTGGGAAGAGACTTTATCTTTCACATGGTCCGTGGCTGTGGGGTAGACTTTATCTTTCACATGGTCCGTGGCTGTGGGATAGACTTTATCTTTCACATGGTCCGTGGCTGTCGGGTAGACTTTAACTTTCACATGGCCCGTGGCTGTGGGATAGCCTCTATCATTCACACAGTCCGTGGCTGTGGGAATAGACTCTATCTTTCACATGGTCCATGGCTGTGGGATAGACTTTATCTTTCACACAGTCCGTGGCTGTGGGGTAGACTTTATTTTTCACACGGTCCGTGGCTGTGGTAGTAGACTTTATCTTTCACACGGTCCGTGGCTGTGGGAATAGACTTTATGTTTCACACAGTCCGTGGCTCTGCGAATAGACTTTATCTTTCACACGGTCCGTGCCTGTGGGGTAGACTTTATCTTTCACATGGTCCGTGCCTGTGGGATAGACTCTATCTTGCACATGGTCTGTCGCTGTGGGAATAGACTCTATCTTTCACACGGTCCGTGCCTGTGGGATAAACTTTATCTTTCACATGGTCCGTGGCTGTGAGATAGACTTTATCTTTCACCTGGTCCGTGGCTCTGGGAATAGAGTTTATCTTTCTCTCAGTCCGTGCCTGTGGGATAGACTTTATCATTCACACGGTCCGTGCCTGTGGAATAGACTCTATCTTTCACACGGTCCGTGGCTGTGGGATTAGACTCTATCTTTCACATTGTCCATGGCTGTGGGATTAGACTCTATCTTTCACACGGTCCATGGCTGTGGGTTAGACTTTATCTTTCACATGGTCCGTGGCTGTGGGGTAGACTTTATCATTCACATGGTCCGTGCCTGTGGGATAGACTCTAACTTTCACATGGTCCGTGCCTGTGGGATAGACTCTGTCTTTCAAATGGTCCGCTGCTGTGGGATTAGACTCTATCTTTCACACGTTCCATGGCTGTGGGGTGGACTTTATCTTTCACATGGTCCCAGGATGTGGGGTAGACTTTATCTTTCACAAGGTATGTGGCTGTGGGGTAGATTTTATCTTTCACACTGTCCGTGGCTGTGGGATAGACTTTATCTTTCACACGGTCCGTGGCTGGGGGGTAGACTTTATCTTTCAAATGGCCCGTGGCAGTGGGGTAGACTTTATCTTTCACACGGCCCATGCCTGTGGGATAGACTTTTTCTTTCACACTGCCCGTGGCTGTGGGGTAGACTTTATCTGTCATATGGCCCGTTCCTGTGGGATAGACTTTATCTTTCACACGGTCCGTGCCTATGGGATAGACTTTGTCTTTCACACGGCCAGTGGCTGTGGATTAGACTTTATCTTTCACACGTTCCGTGCCTGTGGGGTAGACTTTATCTTTCACATGGTCCGTGCCTGTGGGATACACTGTATCATTCATCCGGTCCGTGGCTGTGGGATAGACTCTATCTTTCACATGGTCCGTGGCTGTGGGATTAGACTCTATCTTTCACACGGTCCATGGCTGTCGGGTAGACTTTATCTTTCACATGGTCCGTGGCTGTGGGGTAGACTTTATCTTTCACACGGTATATGGCTGTGGGATAGATTTTATCTTTCACATGGTCCGTGGTTGTGGGGTAGACTTTATCTTTCACACGGTCCGTGGCTGTGGGAACAGACTCTATCTTTCACACTGTCCGTGCCTGTGGGAAAGACTTTATCTTTCACACGGTCCGTGGCTGTGCGGTAGACTTTATCTTTCACACGGTCCGTGTCTGTGGGATAGACTTTATCTTTCACACGGTCCATGCCTGAGGGATAGACTTTTTCACACGGTCCGTGCCTGTGGGATAGACTTTATCTTTCACACGGTCCGTGGCTTTGGTGTAGACTTTATCTTTCACACGGTTCGTGGCTGTGGTGTAGACTTTATCTTTCACACGGTCCGTGGCTGGGGGGTAGACTTTATCTTTCACATGGTCCGTGGCTGTGGGAATAGACTCTATCTTTCCCACGGTCCGTGCTTGTGGGATAAACTTTATCTTTCACACGGTCCATTCCTGTGGGATAGACTTTATCTTTCACACGGTCCGTGCCTGTGGGATGGACTTTATCTTTCACACGGTCCGTGTCTGTGGGTTAGACTTTATCTTTCACACGGTCCCAGGCTGTGGGAGTAGACTTTATCGTTCATACGGTCCATGTCTGTGGGAATAGACTTTATGTTTCACAATGTCCGTGGCTCTGGGAAGAGACTTTATCTTTCACATGGTCCGTGGCTGTGGGGTAGACTTTATCTTTCACATGGTCCATGACTGTGGGATAGACTTTATCTTTCACATGGTCCGTGGCTGTGGGATAACCTCTATCTTTCACACAGTCCGTGGCTGTTGGAATAGACTCTATCTTTCATACGGTCCATGGCTGTGGGATAGACTTTATCTTTCACACGGTTCTTGGTTGTAGGGTAGACTTTATTTTTCACATGGTCCGTGGCTGTGGTAGTAGACTTTATCTTTCACACGGTCCGTGGCTGTGGGAATAGACTTTATGTTTCACACGGTCCGTGGCTCTGGGAATAGACTTTATTTTTCACACGGTCCGTGCCTGTGGGGTAGACTTTAGCTTTCACAAGGTCCGTGGCTGTGGGATAGACTTTATCTTTCACACGGTCCGTGGCTGTGGAATAGACTTTATCTTTCACACGGTCCATGCCTGTGGGATAGACTTTTTCACACGGTCCTTGGCCTGGGGTAGACTTTATCTTTCACATGGTCCGTGGCTGTGGGAGTAGTCTTTATGTTTCGCACAGGTCCGTGGCTGTGGGAATAGACTTTATGTTTCACAAGGTCCGTGGCTCTGGGAATAGAATTTATCTTTCACATGGTCCATGGCTGTGTGATAGACTGTATCTTTCACACGGTCCGTGGCTGTGGGATAGACTTTATCTTTCACACGGTACGTGCCAGTGGAATAGACTTTATCTTTCACACGTTCGTTAGATGTGGGAACAGACTCTATCTTTCACACGGTCTGTGGCTGTGGGATAGATTCTATCTTTCACACGGTCCATGGCTGTGGAGTAGACTTTATCTTTCACACGGTCCGTGGCTGTGGGGTAGACTTTATCTTTCAACACGGCCCGTGGCTGTGGGGTAGACTTTATCTTTCACATGGCCCGTGCCTGTGGGGTAGACTTTATCTTTCACACGGTCCGTGCCTGTGGGGTAGATATTATCTTTCACATGGTCCGTGGCTGTGGGGTAGACTTTAACTTTCACACGGCCCGTGGTTGTGGGGTAGAGTTTATCTTTCACACGGCCCGTGGCTGTGGAGTAGTCTTTATCTTTCACATGGTCCGTGGCTGTGGGGTAGACTTTATCTTTCACACGGTCCGTGCCTGTGGGAAAGACTCCATCTTTCACACGGTCCGTGGCTGTGGGATAGACTTTTTCTTTCACATGGTCCGTGGCTGTGGGAATAGACTCTATCTTTCACACGGTCTGTGGCTGTGGGATAGACTTTATCTTTCACACGGTCCATGGCTGTGGGAATAGACTCTATCTTTCACACGGTCCGTGGCTGTGGGAAAGACTTTATCTTTCGCACGGACCGTGGCTGTGTGGTAGACTTTATCTTTCATACAGTCCGTGGCTTTGGGGTAGACATTATCTTTCACACGATCCGTGCCTTTGGAATAGACTTTATCTTTCACATGGTCCGTGGCTCTGGTATAGACTTTATCTTTCACACGGTAAGTGACTGTGTGATAGACTTTTTCACACGGTCCGTGCCTGTGGGATAAACTTTATCTTTCACATGGTCCATGGCTGTGGGATAGACTTTTTGACACGTTCCGTGCCTGTGGGATAGACTTTATCTTTCACACGTTCCGTGGCTGTCGGATAGACTTTATCTTTCACAAGGTCCGTGCCTGTGGGACAGACTTTATCTTTCAAACGGTCCGGGGCTGTGGGATAGACTTTATCTTTCACAAGGTCCGTGCCTGTGGGGTAGACATTATCTTTCACACGGTCCGTGGATGTGGGGTAGACTTTATCTTTCAAAAGGTCCGTGGCTGTGGGAATAGACTCTATCTTTCACACGGTCCGTGCCTGTGGGATAGACTTTATCTTTCACACGGTCCGTGCCTGTGGGGTAGACATTATCTTTCACACGGTTCGTGGATGTGGGGTAGACTTTATCGTTCACACGGTCCGTGGCTGTGGGGTAGACATTATCTTTCACACGGTCCGTGCCTGTGGGATAGACTTTATCTTTCACATGGTCCGTGGCTGTGGGATAGACTCTATCTTTCACACGGTCGTTTCCTGTGGGATAGCCTCTATCTTTCACACGGTCCGTGGCTGTGTGAATAGGCTTTATCTTTCACACGGTCCGTGGCTGTGGGGTTGACTTTATCTTTCACAAGCTCCGTGGCTGTGGGATAGACTTTATCTTTCACACGGTCCGTGTCTTTGTGGTAGACTTTATCTTTCACACAGTAGGTGGCTGTGGGAGTAGACTTTATCTTTCACACGGTCCGTGGCTGTGCGAATAGACTTTATCTTTAACATGGTCCGTGGCTGTGGGATAGACTTTTTCACACGGTCCGTGGCTGTGGGATAGACTTTATCTTTCACACGGTCCGTGCCTGTGGGATAGAGTTTATCTTTCACATGATCCGTGGCTGTGGGATAGACTTTATCTTTCACACGTTCGTTAGATGTGGGAACAGACTCTATCTTTCACACGGTCCGTGGCTGTGGGATAGCCTCTATCTTTCACACGGTCCGTGGCTGTGGGGTAGACTTTATCTTTCACACGGTCCGTGGCTGTGGGATAGACTTTATCTTTCACACGGCCCGTGGCTGTGGGGTAGACTTTATCTTTCACATGGCCCGTGCCTGTGGGGTAGACTTTATCTTTCACACGGTCCGTGCCTGTGGGGTAGACATTATCTTTCACATGGTCCGTGCATGTGGGGTCGACTTTATCTTTCACACGGTCCGTGGCTGTGGGGTAGACTTTATCTTTCACACGGCCCGTGGCTGTGGGGTAGAGTTTATCTTTCACACGGCCCGTGGCTGTGGAGTAGACTTTATCTTTCACATGGTCCGTGGCTGAGGGGTAGACTTTATCTTTCACACGGTCCGTGCCTGTGGGAAAGACTCCATCTTTCACACGGTCCGTGGCTTGGGATACACTTTTTCTTTCACATGGTCCGTGGCTGTGGGAATAGACTCTATCTTTCACACGGTCTGTGGCTGTGGGATAGACTTTATCTTTCACACGGTCCATGGCTGTGGGAATAGACTCTATCTTTCACACGGTCCGTGGCTGTGTGAAAGACTTTATCTTTCGCACGGCCCGTGGCTGTGTGGTAGACTTTATCTTTCATACAGTCCGTGGCTGTGGGGTAGACATTATCTTTCACACGGTCCGTGCCTGTGGAGTAGACTTTATCTTTCACATGGTCCGTGGCTCTGGTATAGACTTTATCTTTCACACGGTAAGTGGCTGTGTGATAGACTTTTTCACACGGTCCGTGCCTGTGGGATAGACTTTATCTTTCACATGGTCCGTGGCTGTGGGATAGACTTTTTGACACGGTCTGTGCCTGTGCGATAGACTTTATCTTTCACACGATCCGTGGCTGTCGGATAGACTTTATCTTTCACAAGGTCCGTACCTGTGGGATAGACTTTATCTTTCAAACGGTCCGTGGCTGTGGGATAGACTTTATCTTTCACAAGGTCCATGCCTGTGGGGTAGACATTATCTTTCACATGGTCCGTGGATGTGGGGTAGACTTTATCTTTCAAACGGTCCGTGGCTGTGGGAATAGACTCTATCTTTCACACGGTCCGTGCCTGTGGGATAGACTTTATCTTTCACACTGTCCGTGCCGGGGGGGTAGACATTATCTTTCACACGGTTCGTGGATGTAGGGTAGACTTTATCGTTCACACGGTCCGTGGCTGTGGGGTAGACTTTATCTTTCACACGGTCCGTGCCTGTGGGATAGACTTTATCTTTCACACGGTCCATGGCTGTGGGATAGACTCTATCTTTCACACGGTCGTTTCCTGTGGGGTAGACTCTATCTTTCACACGGTTCATGGCTGTTGGAATAGACTTTATCTTTCACACGGTCCGTGGTGTGGGATAGACTTTATCTTTCACACGGTCCGTGCCTGTGGGATAGACTTTATCTTTCACACGGTCCGTGGCTGTGGGATAGACTTTATCTTTCACACGTTCGTTAGATGTGGGAACAGACTCTATCTTTCACACGGCCCGTGGCTGTGGGATAGACTCTATCTTTCACACGGTCCGTGGCTGTGGGGTAGACTTTATCTTTCATCGAGTCCGTGGCTGTGGGGTATACTTTATCTTTCACACGGTCCGTGCCTGTGGGGTAGACTTTATCTTTCACACGGTCCGTGGCTCTGGTATAGACTTTATCTTTCACACGGTAAGTGGCTGTGTGATAGACTTTTTCACACTGTCCGTGCCTGTCGGATAGACTTGATCTTTCACATGGTCCGTGGCTGTTGGATAGACTTTTTGACACGGTCCGTGCCTGTGGGATAGACTTTATCTTTCACACGGTCCGTGGATGTGGGGTCGACTTTATTTTTCACACTGTCCGTGCCTGTCGGATAGACTTTATCTTTCACATGATCCGTGGCTGTGGGATAGACTTTATTTTTCACACGGTCCGTGGCTGTGGGGTAGACTTTATCTTTCACACGGTCCGTGCCTGTGGGAAAGACTCCATCTTTCACACGGTCCGTGGCTGTGGGATAGACTTTTTCTTTCACATGGTCCGTGGCTGTGGGAATAGACTCTATCTTTCACACGGTCCGTGGCTGTGGGATAGACTTTATCTTTCACACGGTCCATGGCTGTGCGAATAGACTCTATCTTTCACACGGTCCGTGGCTGTGGGAAAGACTTTATCTTTCGCACGGACCGTGGCTGTGTGGTAGACTTTATCTTTCATACAGTCCGTGGCTTTGGGGTAGACATTATCTTTCACACGATCCGTGCCTTTGGAATAGACTTTATCTTTCACATGGTCCGTGGCTCTGGTATAGACTTTATCTTTCACACGGTAAGTGGCTGTGTGATAGACTTTTTCACACGTTCCGTGCCTGTGGGATAGACTTTATCTTTCACATGGTCCATGTCTGTGGGATAGACTTTTTGACACGGTCCGTGCCTTTGGGATAGACTTTATCTTTCACACGTTCCGTGGCTGTCGGGTAGACTTTATCTTTCACAAGGTCCGTGCCTGTGGGACCGACTTTATCTTTCAAACGGTCCGTGGCTGTGGGATAGACTTTATCTTTCACAAGGTCCGTGCCTGTGGGGTAGACATTATCTTTCACACGGTCCGTGGATGTGGGGTAGACTTTATCTTTCAAACGGTCCGTGGCTGTGGGAATAGACTCTATCTTTCACACGGTCCGTGCCTGTGGGATAGACTTTATCTTTCACACGGTCCGTGCCTGTGGGGTAGACATTATCTTTCACACGGTTCGTGGATGTGGGGTAGACTTTATCTTTCACACGTTCGTTAGATGTGGGAACAGACTCTATCTTTCACACGGCCCGTGGCTTTGGGATAGACTCTATCTTTCACACGGTCCGTGGCTGTGGGGTAGACTTTATCTTTCATAGAGTCCGTGCCTGTGGGGTAGACTTTATCTTTCACACGGTCCGTGCCTGTGGGGTAGACTTTATCTTTCACATGGTCCGTGGCTGTGGGATAGACTCTATCTTTCACACGGTCGTTTCCTGTGGGATAGGCTCTATCTTTCACACGGTCCGTGGCTGTGTGAATAGGCTTTATCTTTCACACGGTCCGTGGCTGTGGGGTAGACTTTATCTTTCACAAGCTCCGTGGCTGTGGGATAGACTTTATCTTTCACACGGTCCGTGTCTTTGTGGTAGACTTTATCTTTCACACAGTAGGTGGCGGTGGGAGTAGACTTTATCTTTCACAAGCTCCGTGGCTGTGGGATAGACTTTATCTTTCAAACGGTCCGTGGCTGTGGGATAGACTTTATCTTTCACAAGGTCCGTGCCTGTGGGGTAGACATTATCTTTCACATGGTCCGTGGATGTGGGGTAGACTTTATCTTTCAAACGGTCCGTGGCTGTGGGAATAGACTCTATCTTTCACACGGTCCGTGCCTGTGGGATAGACTTTATCTTTCACACTGTCCGTGCCGGGGGGGTAGACATTATCTTTCACACGGTTCGTGGATGTAGGGTAGACTTTATCGTTCACACGGTCCGTGGCTGTGGGGTAGACTTTATCTTTCACACGGTCCGTGCCTGTGGGATAGACTTTATCTTTCACATGATCCGTGCCTGTGGGATAGACTTTATCTTTCACACGGTCCGTGGCTGTGGGATAGACTTTATCTTTCACACGTTCGTTAGATGTGGGAACAGACTCTATCTTTCACACGGCCCGTGGCTTTGGGATAGACTCTATCTTTCACACGGTCCGTGGCTGTGGGGTAGACTTTATCTTTCATAGAGTCCGTGGCTGTGGGGTAGACTTTATCTTTCACACGGTCCGTGCCTGTGGGGTAGACTTTATCTTTCACATGGTCCGTGGCTCTGGTATAGACTTTATCTTTCACACGGTAAGTGGCTGTGTGATAGACTTTTTCACACTGTCCGTGCCTGTCGGATAGACTTTATCTTTCACATGGTCCGTGGCTGTGGGATAGACTTTTTGACACGGTCCGTGCCTGTGGGATAGACTTTATCTTTCACACGGTCCGTGACTGTGGGATAGACTCTATCTTTCCCTCGGTCCATGCCTGTGGGATAGCCTCTATCTTTCACACGGTCCGTGGCTGTGGGAATAGACTTTATCTTTCACACAGTCCATGCCTGTGGGATAGACTCTATCTTTCACATGGTCCGTGGCTGTGGGATAGCCTCTATCTATCACACGGTCCGTGGCTGTGTGAATAGGCTTTATCTTTCACACGGTCCGTGGCTGTGGGGTAGACTTTATCTTTCACAAGCTCCGTGGCTGTGGGATAGACTTTATCTTTCACACGGTCCGTGTCTTTGTGGTAGACTTTATCTTTCACACGGTAGGTGGCTGTGGGAGTAGACTTTATCTTTCACACGGTCCGTGGCTGTGCGAATAGACTTTATCTTTCACATGGTCCGTCGCTGTGGGATAGACTTTTTCACACGGTCCGTGGCTGTGGGATAGACTTTATCTTTCACGCGGTCCGTGCCTGTGGGATAGACTTTATCTTTTACACGGTCCGTGCCTGTGGGATAGACTTTATCTTTCACATGATCCGTGGCTGTGGGATAGACTTTATCTTTCACACGTTCGTTAGATGTGGGAACAGACTCTATCTTTCACACGGTCTGTGGCTGTGGGATAGACTCTATCTTTCACACGGTCCGTGGCTGTGGGGTAGACTTTATCTTTCACACGGTCCGTGGCTGTGGGGTAGACTTTATCTTTCACACGGCCCGTGGCTGTGGGGTAGACTTTATCTTTCACATGGCCCGTGCCTGTGGGGTAGACTTTATCTTTCACACGGTCCGTGCCTGTGGGGTAGACATTATCTTTCACATGGTCCGTGCATGTGGGGTAGACTTTATCTTTCACACGGTCCGTGGCTGTGGGGTAGACTTTATCTTTCACACGGCCCGTGGCTGTGGGGTAGAGTTATCTTGCACACGGCCTGTGGCTGTGGAGTAGACTTTATCTTTCACACGGTCCGTGGCTGTGGGGTAGACTTTATCTTGCACACGGCCCGTGGCTGTGGAGTAGACTTTATCTTTCACACGGTCCGTGGCTGTGGTGTAGACTTTATCTTTCACACGGTCCGTGCCTGTGGGAAAGACTCCATCTTTCACACAGTCCGTGGCTGTGGGATAGACTTTTTCTTTCACATGGTCCGTGGCTGTGGGAATAGACTCTATCTTTCACACGGTCCGTGGCTGTGGGATAGACTTTATCTTTCACACGGTCCATGGCTGTGGGAATAGACTCTATCTTTCGCACGGCCAGTGGCTGTGTGGTAGACTTTATCTTTCATACAGTCCGTGGCTGTGGGGTAGACATTATCTTTCACACGGTCCGTGCCTGTGGAATAGACTTTATCTTTCACATGGTCCGTGGCTCTGGTATAGACTTTATCTTTCACACGGTAAGTGGCTGTGTGATAGACTTTTTCACACGGTCCGTGCCTGTGGGATAGACTTTATCTTTCACATGGTCCGTGGCTGTGGGATAGACTTTTTGACACGGTCCGTGCCTGTGGGATAGACTTTATCTTTCACACGTTCCGTGGCTGTCGGATAGACTTTATCTTTCACAAGGTCCGTGCCTGTGGGATAGACTTTATCTTTCAAACGGTCCGTGGCTGTGGGATAGACTTTATCTTTCACAAGGTCCGTGCCTGTGGGGTAGACATTATCTTTCATTGGGTCCGTGGATGTGGGGTAGACTTTATCTTTCAAACGGTCCGTGGCTGTGGGAATAGACTCTATCTTTCACACGGTCCGTGCCTGTGGGATAGACTTTATCTTTCACACGGTCCGTGCCTGTGGGGTAGACATTATCTTTCACACGGTTCGTGGATGTCGGGTAGACTTTATCTTTCACACGGTCCGTGGCTGTGTGATAGACTCTATCTTTCACACGGTCGTTTCCTGTGGGGTAGAGTCTATCTTTCACATGGTTCATGGCTGTTGGAATAGACTTTATCTTTCACACGGTCCGTGGTGTGTGATAGACTTTATCTTTCACACGGTCCGTGCCTGTGGGATAGACTTTATCTTTCACACGGTCCGTGCCTGTGGGATAGACTTTATCTTTCACATGATCCGTGGCTGTGGGATAGACTTTATCTTTCACACGTTCGTTAGATGTCGGAACAGACTCTATATTTCACACGGTCCGTGGCTGTGGGATAGACTCTATCTTTCACACGGTCCGTGCCTGTGGGGTAGACTTTATCTTTCATACAGTCCGTGGCTGTGGGGTAGACTTTATCTTTCACATGGTCCGTGGCTCTGGTATAGACTTTATCTTTCACACGGTAAGTGGCTGTGTGATACACTTTTTCACACGGTCCGTGCCTGTCGGATAGACTTTATCTTTCACATGGTCCGTGGCTGTGGGATAGACTTTTTGACACGGTCCGTGCCTGTGGGATAGACTTTATATTTCACACGGTCCGTGGCTGTCGGAAAAACTTTATTTTTCACAAGGTCCGTGCCTGTGGGATAGACTTTATCTTTCAGACGGTCCGTGGCTGTGGGATAGACTTTATCTTTCACACGGTCCATGGCTGTGGGAATAGACTCTATCTTTCACACGGTCCGTGCCTGTGGGGTAGACATTATCTTTCACACGGTCCGTGGCTGTGGGGTAGACTTCATCTTGCACACGGTCCGTGGCTGTGGGATAGACTTTATCTTTCACACGGTCCGTGGCTGTGGGGCAGACTTTATCTTTCACACGGTCCGTGGCTGTGGTAACAGACTGTATCATTCACACTGTCCACAGCTGTGGGGTGGACTTTATCTTTCACACGGTCCGTGCCTGTGGGATAGACTTTATCTTTCACATGGTCTGTGGCTGAGGATAGACTTTTTCACACGGTCCGTGGCTGTGGGATAGACTTTATCTTTCACACGGTCCGTTCCTGTGGGATAGACTTTATCTTTCAAAAGGTCCATGCCTGTGGGATAGATTTTATCTTTCACATGATCCGTGGCTGTGGGATAGACTCTATCTTTCACACGGTCGCTGGCTGTGGGAATAGACTCTATCTTTCACACGGTCCGTGCCTGTGGGATAGACTTTATTTTTCACACGGTCCGCGGCTGTGGGGTAGACTTTATCTTTCACACGGTCCGTGGCTGTGGGATAGACTTTATCTTTCACACGGCCCGTGGCTCTGGGCAAGACTTTATCTTTCACACTGCCCGTGGCTGTGGGGTAGACTTTATCTTTCACACGGCCCGTGCCTGTGGGGTAGACTTTATCTTTCACATGGTCCGTGGCTGTGGGGTAGACTTTATCTTTCACACGGCCCGTGGCTGTGGATTAGACTTTATCATTTACACGGTCCATGGCTCTGGGGTAGACTTTATCTTTCACACGGTCCGTGGCTGTGAGGTAGACTTTCTCTTTCACACGGCCCGTTGCTGTGGATTAGACTTTATCATTTACACGGTCCACGGCTGTGGGGTAGACTTTATCTTTCACACGGTCCGTGCCTGTGGGATAGACTTTATCTTTCACATGGTCTGTGGCTGAGGGATAGAATTTTCACAGGGTCCGTGGCTGCGGGATAGACTTTATCTTTCACACGGCCCGTGGCTGTGGGGTAGACTTTATCTTTCACAGAGTCCGTGCCTGTTGGGTAGACTTTATCTTTCACATGTCCGTGGCTCTGGTATAGACTTTATCTTTCACACGGTAACTGGCTGTGTGATTGACTTTTTCACACTGTCCGTGCCTGTCGGATAGACTTTATCTTTCACATGGTCCGTGGCTGTGGGATAGACTTTTTGACACGGTCCGTGCCTGTGGGATAGACTTTATCTTTCACACGGTCCGTGCCTGTGGGATAGACTTTATCTTTCACACTGACCGTGCCTGTCGGATAGACTTTATCTTTCACATGATCCGTGGCTGTGGGATAGACTTTATTTTTCACACGGTCCGTGGCTGTGGGGTAGACTTTATCTTTCACACGGTCCGTGCCTGTGGGATAGACTTTATCTTTCACATGGTCTGTGGCTGAGGGATAGACTTTTTCACACGGTCCGTGGCTGTGGGATAGACTTTATCTTTCACACGGTCCGTTCCTGTGGGATAGACTTTATCTTTCACACGGTCCGTGCCTGTGGGATAGACTTTATCTTTCACATGATCCGTGGCTGTGGGATAGACTCTATCTTTCACACGGTCGCTGGCTGTGGGAATAGACTCTATCTTTCACACGGTCCGTGCCTGTGGGATAGACTTTATTTTTCACACTGTCCGTGGCTGTGGGGTAGACTTTATCTTTCACACGGTCCGTGGCTGTGGGATAGACTTTATCTTTCACACGGCCCGTGGCTCTGGGCAAGACTTTATCTTTCACACTGCCCGTGGCTGTGGGGTAGACTTTATCTTTCACACGGCCCGTGCCTGTGGGGTAGACTTTATCTTTCACATGGTCCGTGGCTGTGGTGTAGACTTTATCTTTCACACGGCCCGTGGCTGTGAGGTAGACTTTCTCTTTCACATGGCCCGTGGCAGTGGATTAGACTTTATCATTTACACGGTCCATGGCTGTGGGGTAGACTTTATCTTTCACACGGCCCGTGGCTGTGAGGTAGACTTTCTCTTTCACACGGCCCGTGGCTGTGGATTAGACTTTATCATTTACACGGTCCACGGCTGTGGGGTAGACTTTATCTTTCACACGGTCTGTGCCTGTGGGATAGACTTTATCTTTCACATGGTCTGTGGCTGAGGGATAGACTTTTCACAGGGTCCGTGGCTGTGGGATAGACTTTATCTTTCACACGGCCCGTGGCTGTGGGGTAGACTTTATCTTTCACACGGTCCGTGGCTGTGGGGTAGACTTTACCTTTCACACGGTCCGTGGCTGTGGGGTAGACTTTACCTTTCACACGGTCCGTGCCTGAGGGATAGACTTTTTCACACGGTCCGTGGCTGTGGGGTAGACTTTATCTTTCACATGGTCCGTGGCTGTGGGATAGTCTTTATCTTTCACACGGTCCGTGCCTGTGGGATAGACTTTTTCACACGGTCCGTGGCTGCGAGGTAGACTTTATCTTTCACACGGCCCGTGGCTGCGGGGTAGACTTTATCTTTCACACGGCCCGTGGTTGCGTGGTAGACTTTATCTTTCACACGGCCCGTGGCTGTGGGGTAGACTTTATCTTTCACACGGCCCGTGGCTGTGGGGTAGACTTTATCTTTCACACGGTCCGTGGCTGTGGGGTAGACTTTACCTTTCACACGGTCCGTGGCTGTGCGGTAGACTTTATGTTTCACACGGTCCGTACCTGTGGGGTAGACATTATCTTTCACAAGGTCAGTGGCTGTGTGGTAGACTTTATCTTTCACACAGCCCTTGCCTGTGGCATAGCCTTTATCTTTCACACGGCCCGTGCCTGTGGCATAGACTTTATCTTTCACACGGCCCGTGCCTGTGGGGTAGACTTAATCTTTTACATGGCCCGTGGCTGTGGGGTAGACTTTATGTTTCACACGGTCCATGGCTGTGGGAATAGACTTTATCTTTCACACGGTCCGTGACTGTGGGAATAGACTTTATCTTTCACACGGTCCGTGCCTGTGGGATAGACTTTATCTTTCACACGGTCCGTGACTGTGGGATAGACTCTATCTTTCCCTCGGTCCATGCCTGTGGGATAGCCTCTATCGTTCACACGGTCCGTGGCTGTGGGAATAGACTTTATCTTTCACACAGTCCATGCCTGTGGGATAGACTCTATCTTTCACATGGTCCGTGGCTGTGGGATAGCCTCTATCTATCACACGGTCCGTGGCTGTGTGAATAGGCTTTATCTTTCACACGGTCCGTGGCTGTGGGGTAGACTTTATCTTTCACAAGCTCCGTGGCTGTGGGATAGACTTTATCTTTCACACGGTCCGTGTCTTTGGGTAGACTTTATCTTTCACACGGTAGGTTGCTGTGGGAGTAGACTTTATCTTTCACACGGTCCGTGGCTGTGCGAATAGACTTTATCTTTCACATGGTCCGTCGCTGTGGGATAGACTTTTTCACACGGTCCGTGGCTGTGGGATAGACTTTATCTTTCACACGGTCCGTGCCTGTGGGATAGACTTTATCTTTCACACGGTCCGTGCCTGTGGGATAGACTTTATCTTTCACATGATCCGTGGCTGTGGGATAGACTTTATCTTTCACACGTTCGTTAGATGTGGGAACAGACTCTATCTTTCACACGGTCTGTGGCTGTGGGATAGACTCTATCTTTCACACGGTCCGTGGCTGTGGGGTAGACTTTATCTTTCACACGGTCCGTGGCTGTGGGGTAGACTTTATCTTTCACACGGCCCGTGGCTGTGGGGTAGACTTTATCTTTCACATGGCCCGTGCCTGTGGGGTAGACTTTATCTTTCACCCGGTCCGTGCCTGTGGGATAGACATTATCTTTCACATGGTCCGTGCATGTGGGGTAGACTTTATCTTTCACACGGTCCGTGGCTGTGGGGTAGACTTTATCTTTCACACGGCCCGTGGCTGTGGGGTAGAGTTATCTTGCACACGGCCTGTGGCTGTGGAGTAGACTTTATCTTTCACACGGTCCGTGGCTGTGGGGTAGACTTTATCTTTCACACGGCCCGTGGCTGTGGGGTAGACTTTATCTTGCACACGGCCCGTGGCTGTGGAGTAGACTTTATCTTTCACACGGTCCGTGGCTGTGGGGTAGACTTTATCTTTCACACGATCCGTGCCTGTGGGAAAGACTCCATCTTTCACACGGTCCGTGGCTGTGGGATAGACTTTTTCTTTCACATGGTCCGTGGCTGTGGGAATAGACTCTATCTTTCACACGGTCCGTGGCTGTGGGATAGACTTTATCTTTCACACGGTCCATGGCTGTGGGAATAGACTCTATCTTTCACACGGTCCGTGGCTGTGGGAAAGACTTTATCTTTCGCACGGCCAGTGGCTGTTTGGTAGACTTTATCTTTCACACGGCCCGTGCCTGTGGGGTAGACTTTATCTTTCACATGGTCCATGGCTCTGGTATAGACTTTATCTTTCACACGGTAAGTGGCTGTGTGATAGACTTTTTCACACGGTCCGTGCCTGTGGGATAGACTTTATCTTTCACATGGTCCATGGCTGTGGGATAGACTTTTTGACACGGTCCGTGCCTGTGGGATAGACTTTATCTTTCACACGTTCCGTGGCTGTCGGATAGACTTTATCTTTCACAAGGTCCGTGCCTGTGGGATAGACTTTATCTTTCAAACGGTCCGTGGCTGTGGGATAGACTTTATCTTTCACAAGGTCCGTGCCTGTGGGGTAGACATTATCTTTCATTGGGTCCGTGGATGTGGGGTAGACTTTATCTTTCAAACGGTCCGTGGCTGTGGGAATAGACTCTATCTTTCACACGGTCCGTGCCTGTGGGATAGACTTTATCTTTCACACGGTCCGTGCCTGTGGGGTAGACATTATCTTTCACACGGTTCGTGGATGTGGGGTAGACTTTATCTTTCACACGGTCCGTGGCTGTGTGATAGACTCTATCTTTCACACGGTCGTTTCCTGTGGGGTATACTCTATCTTTCACATGGTTCATGGCTGTTGGAATAGACTTTATCTTTCACACGGTCCGTGGTGTGGGATAGACTTTATCTTTCACACGGTCCGTGCCTGTGGGATAGACTTTATCTTTCACACGGTCCGTGCTTGTGGGATAGACTTTATCTTTCACATGATCCGTGGCTGTGGGATAGACTTTATCTTTCACACGTTCGTTAGATGTGGGAACAGACTCTATCTTTCACACGGTCCGTGGCTGTGGGATAGACTCTATCTTTCACACGGTCCGTGCCTATGGGGTAGACTTTATCTTTCATACAGTCCGTGGCTGTGGGGTAGACTTTATCTTTCACACGGTCCGTGCCTGTGGGGTAGACTTTATCTTTCACATGGTCCGTGGCTCTGGTATAGACTTTATCTTTCACACGGTAAGTGGCTGTGTGATAGACTTTTTCACACGGTCCGTGCCTGTCGGATAGACTTTATCTTTCACATGGTCCGTGGCTGTGGGATAGACTTTTTGACACGGTCCGTGCCTGTGGGATAGACTTTATATTTCACACGGTCCGTGGCTGTCGGAAAAACTTTATCTTTCACAAGGTCCGTGCCTGTTGGATAGACTTTATCTTTCAAACGGTCCGTGGCTGTGGGATAGACTTTATCTTTCACACGGTCCATGGCTGTGGGAATAGACTCTATCTTTCACACGGTCCGTGCCTGTGGGGTAGACATTATCTTTCACACGGTCCGTGGCTGTGGGGTAGACTTCATCTTGCACACGGTCCGTGGCTGTGGGATAGACTTTATCTTTCACACGGTCCGTGGCTGTGGGGCAGACTTTATCTTTCACACGGTCCGTGGCTGTGGTAACAGACTGTATCATTCACACTGTCCACGGCTGTGGGGTGGACTTTATCTTTCACACGGTCCGTGCCTGTGGGATAGACTTTATCTTTCACATGGTCTGTGGCTGAGGGATAGACTTTTTCACACGGTCCGTGGCTGTGGGATAGACTTTATCTTTCACACGGTCCGTTCCTGTGGGATAGACTTTATCTTTCACACGGTCCCTGCCTGTGGGATAGATTTTATCTTTCACATGATCCGTGGCTGTGGGATAGACTCTATCTTTCACACGGTCGCTGGCTGTGGGAATAGACTCTATCTTTCACACGGTCCGTGCCTGTGGGATAGACTTTATTTTTCACACGGTCCGTGGCTGTGGGGTAGACTTTATCTTTCACACGGTCCGTGGCTGTGGGATAGACTTTATCTTTCACACGGCCCGTGGCTCTGGGCAAGACTTTATCTTTCACACTGCCCGTGGCTGTGGGGTATACTTTATCTTTCACACGGCCCGTGCCTGTGGGGTAGACTTTATCTTTCACATGGTCCGTGGCTGTGGGGTAGACTTTATCTTTCACACGGCCCGTGGCTGTGGATTAGACTTTATCATTTACACGGTCCATGGCTGTGGGGTAGACTTTATCTTTCACACGGCCCGTGGCTGTGAGATAGACTTTCTCTTTCACACGGCCCGTGGCTGTGGATTAGACTTTATCATTTACACGGTCCACGGCTGTGGGGTAGACTTTATCTTTCACACGGTCCGTGCCTGTGGGATAGACTTTATCTTTCACATGGTCTGTGGCATGGGATAGACTTTTCACAGGGTCCGTGGCTGTGGGATAGACTTTATCTTTCACACGGTCCGTGGCTGTGGGGTAGACTTTACCTTTCACACGGTCCGTGGCTGTGGGGTAGACTTTACCTTTCACACGGTCCGTGGCTGTGGGGTAGACATTATCTTTCACAAGGTCAGTGGCTGTGGGGTAGACTTTATCTTTCACACGGCCCTTGCCTGTGGCATAGACTTTATCTTTCACACGGCCCGTGCCTGTGGGGTAGACTTAATCTTTTACACGGCCCGTGGCTGTGGGGTAGACTTTATGTTTCACTCGGTCCGTGTCTGTGGGAATAGACTCTATCTTTCACACGGTGCGTGGCTGTGGGAATAGACTTTATCTTTTACAAAGTCCGTGGCTGTGGGAATAGACTTTATCTTTCACATGGTCCGTACCTGTGGGATAGACTTTATCATTCACACGGTCCGTGGCTGTGGGGTAGACTCTATCTTTCCCTCGGTCCATGCCTGTGGGATAGCCTCTATCTTTCACACTGCACGTGGCTGTTGGAATAGACTTTTTCTTTCACACAGTCCATGCCTGTGGGATAGACTCTATCTTTCACATGGTCCGTGGCTGTGGGATAGCCTCTATCTTTCACACGGTACGTGGCTGTGTGAATAGGATTTATCTTTCACACGGTCCGTGGCTGTGGGGTAGACTTTATCTTTCACAAGCTCCGTGGCTGTGGGATAGACTTTATCTTTCACACGGTCCGTGTCTTTGTGGTAGACTTTATCTTTCACACGGTAGGTGGCTGTGGGAGTAGACTTTATCTTTCACACGGTCCGTGGCTGTGCGAATAGACTTTATCTTTCACATGGTCCGTGGCGGTGGGATAGACTTTTTCACACGGTCCGTGGCTGTGGGATAGACTTTATCTTTCACACGGTCCGTGCCTGTGGGATAGACTTTATCTTTCACACGGTCCGTGCCTGTGGGATAGACTTTATCTTTCACATGATCTGTGGCTGTGGGATAGACTTTATCTTTCACACGTTCATTAGATGTGGGAACAGACTCTATCTTTCACACGGTCCGTGGCTGTGGGATAGACTCTATCTTTCACACGGTCCGTGGCTGTGGGGTAGACTTTATCTTTCACACGGTCCGTGGCTGTGGAGTAGACTTTATCTTTCACACAGCCCGTGGCTGTGGGGTAGACTTTATCTTTCACATGGCCCGTGCCTGTGGGGTAGACTTTATCTTTCACACGGTCCGTGACTGTGGGGTAGACATTATCTTTCACACGGTCCGTGGATGTGGGGTAGACTTTATCTTTCACATGGTCCGTGGCTGTGGGGTAAACTTTATCTTTCACACGGTCCGTGCCTGTGGGAAAGACTCTATCTTTCACACGGTCCGTGGCTGTGGGATAGACTTTTTCTTTCACATGGTCCATGGCTGTGCGAATAGACTCTATCTTTCACACGGTCCGTGGCTGTGGGAAAGACTTTATCTTTCGCACGGCCCGTGGCTGTGTGGTAGACTTTATCTTTCATACAGTCCGTGGCTGTGGGGTAGACTTTATCTTTCACATGGTCCGTGGCTCTGGTATAGACTTTATCTTTCACTCAGTAAGTGGCTGTGTGATAGACTTTTTCACACGGTCCGTGCTTGTGGGATAGACTTTATCTTTCACATGGTCCGTGGTTGTGGGATAGACTTTTTGTCATGGTCCGTGCCTGTGGGATAGACTTTATCTTTCACACGGTCCGTGGCTGTCGGATAGACTTTATCTTTCACAAGGTCCGTGCCTGTGGGATAGACTTTATCTTTCAAACGGTCCGTGGCTGTGGGATAGACTTTATCTTTCACAAGGTCCGTGCCTGTGGGGTAGACATTATCTTTCACTGGGTCCGTGGATGTGGGGTAGACTTTATCTTTCAAACGGTCCGTGGCTGTGGGAATAGACTCTATCTTTCACACGGTCCGTGCCTGTGGGATAGACTTTATTTTTCACACGGTCCGTGCCTGTGGGGTAGACATTATCTTTCACACGGTCCGTGGATGTGGGGTAGACTTTATCGTTCACACGGTCCGTGGCTGTGGGGTAGACTTTATCTTTCACACGGTCCGTGCCTGTGGGATAGACTTTATCTTTCACACGGTCCGTGGCTGTGGGATAGACTCTATCTTTCACACGGTCGTTTCCTTTGGGGTAGACTCTATCTTTCACACGGTTCATGGCTGTTGGAATAGACTTTATCTTTCACACGGTCCGTGGTGTGGGATAGACTTTATCTTTCACACGGTCCGTGGCTGTGGGTAGACTTTATCTTTCACACGGTCCGTGGCTGTGGTGTAGACTTTATCTTTCACACTGCCCGTGGCTGTGCGGTAGACTTTATGTTTCACACGGCCCGTGGATGTGGGGTAGACTTTATCTTTCACACGGTCCGTGGCTGTGGGCTAGACTTTATCTTTCACATGGTCCGTGGCTGTGGAGTAGACTTTATCTTTCACACGGTCCGTGCCTGTGGGAATGACTCTATCTTTCACACGGTCAGTGGCTGTGGGATAGACTTTTTCTTTCACATGGTCTGTGGCTGTGGGAATAGACTCTATCTTTCACACGGTCCAAGGCTGTGGGATAGACTTTATCTTTCACACGGTCCGTGGCTGTGGGAATAGACTTTATGTTTCACAAGGTCCGTGGCTCTGCGAATAGACTTTATCTTTCACATGGTCTGTGGCTGTGGGGTAGACTTTATCTTTCACATGGTCCGTGCCTGTGGGATAGACTTTATCTTTCACATGGTCTGTGGCTCTGGTATAGACTTTATCTTTCACACGGTAATTGGCTGTGGGATAGACTTTTTCACACGATCGGTGCCTGTGGATAGACTTTATCTTTCACACGGTGCGTGGCTGTGGGATAGACTTTTTCACACGGTCTGTGCCTGTGGGATAGACTTTATCTTTCACACGGTCCGTGCCTGTGGGGTAGACTTTATCTTTCACACGGTCCGTGGCTGTGGGAATAGACTTTATCTTTCTCGTGGTCTTTGCCTTTGGGATAGACTTTATCTTTCACATGGTCCGTGGCTGTGGGGTAGTCTTTATCTTTCACACGGTCCGTGCTTGTGGGATAGACTTTTTCACACGGTCCGTGGCTGTGGGGTAGACTTTATCTTTCACATGGTCCGTGGCTGTGGGAGTAGTCTTTATCTTTCACACGGTCCGTGGCTGCGGGGTAGACTTTATCTTTCACACGGTCCGTGGCTGCGGGGTAGACTTTATCTTTCACATGGCCCGTGGCTGCGGGGTAGACTTTATCTTTCACACGGTCCGTGGCTGTGGGGTAGACTTTACCTTTCACACGGTCCGTGGCTGTGGGGTAGACTTTACCTTTCACACGGTCCTTGGCTGTGGGGTAGACATTATCTTTCACAAGGTCAGTGGCTGTGGGGTAGACTTTATCTTTCACACGGCCCTTGCCTGTAGCATAGACTTTACCTTTCACACGGCCCGTTCCTGTGGGGTAGACTTAATCTTTTACACGGCCCGTGGCTGTGGGGTAGACTTTGTGTTTCACACGGTCCGTGGCTGTGGGAATAGACTTTATCTTTCACACGGTCCGTGGCTGTGGGAATAGACTTTATCTTTCACACGGTCCGTGCCTGTGGGATAGACTTTATCTTTCACACGATCCGTGACTGTGGGATAGACTCTATCTTTCCCTCGGTCCATGCCTGTGGGATAGCCTCTATCTTTCACACGGTCCGTGGCTGTGGGAATAGACTTTATCTTTCACACAGTCCATGCCTGTGGGATAGACTCTATCTTTCACATGGTCCGTGGCTGTGGGATAGCCTCTATCTATCACACGGTCCGTGGCTGTGTGAATAGGCTTTATCTTTCACACGGTCCGTGGCTGTGGGGTAGACTTTATCTTTCACAAGCTCCGTGGCTGTGGGATAGACTTTATCTTTCACACGGTCCGTGTCTTTGTGGTAGACTTTATCTTTCACACGGTAGGTGGCTGTGGGAGTAGACTTTATCTTTCACACGGTCCGTGGCTGTGCGAATAGACTTTATCTTTCACATGGTCCGTGGCTGTGGGATAGACTTTTTCACACGGGCCGTGGCTGTGGGATAGACTTTATCTTTCACACGGTCCGTGCCTGTGGGATAGACTTTATCTTTCACATGGTCCGTGCCTGTGGGATAGACTTTATCTTTCACATGATCCGTGGCTGTGGGATAGACTTTATCTTTCACACGTTCGTTAGATGTGGGAACAGACTCTATCTTTCACACGGTCTGTGGCTGTGGGATAGACTCTATCTTTCACACGGTCCGTGGCTGTGGGGTAGACTTTATCTTTCACACGGTCCGTGGCTGTGGGGTAGACTTTATCTTTCACACGGCCCGTGGCTGTGGGGTAGACTTTATCTTTCACATTGGCCGTGCCTGTGGGGTAGACTTTATCTTTCACACGGTCCGTGCCTGTGGGGTAGACATTATCTTTCACATGGTCCGTGCATGTGGGGTAGACTTTATCTTTCACACGGTCCGTGGCTGTGGGGTAGACTTTATCTTTCACACGGCCCGTGGCTGTGGGGTAGAGTTTATCTTTCACACGGCCCGTGGCTGTGGAGTAGACTTTATCTTTCACACGGTCCGTGGCAGTGGGGTAGACTTTATCTTTCACACGGTCCGTGCCTGTGGGAAAGACTCCATCTGTCACACGGTCCGTGGCTGTGGGATAGACTTTTTCTTTCACATGGTCCGTGGCTGTGGGAATAGACTCTATCTTTCACACGGTCCGTGGCTGTGGGATAGACTTTATCTTTCACACGGTCCATGGCTGTGGGAATAGACTCTATCTTTCACACGGTCCGTGGCTGTGGGAAAGACTTTATCTTTCGCAGGGCCCGTGGCTGTGTGGTAGACTTTATCTTTCATACAGTCCGTGGCTGTGGGGTAGACTTTATCTTTCAAACGGTCCGTGCCTGTGGAATAGACTTTATCTTTCACATGGTCCGTGGCTCTGGTATAGACTTTATCTTTCACACGGTAAGTGGCTGTGTGATAGACTTTTTCACACGGTCCGTGCCTTTGGGATAGACTTTATCTTTCACATGGTCCGTGGCTGTGGGATAGATATTTTTGATACGGTCCGTGCCTGTTGGATAGACTTTATCTTTCACACGTTCCGTGGCTGTCGGATAGACTTTATCTTTCACACGGTCCGTGCCTGTGGGGTAGACATTATCTTTCACACGGTTCGTGGATGTGGGGTAGACTTTATCTTTCACACGGTCCGTGGCTGTGTGATAGACTCTATCTTTCACACGGTCGTTTCCTGTGGGGTAGACTCTATCTTTCACACGGTTCATGGCTGTTGGAATAGACTTTATCTTTCACACGGTCCGTGGTGTGGGATAGACTTTATCTTTCACACGGTCCGTGCCTGTGGGATAGACTTTATCTTTCACACGGTCCGTGCCTGTGGGATAGACTTTATCTTTCACATGATCCGTGGCTGTGGGATAGACTTTATCTTTCACACGTTCATTAGATGTGGGAACAGACTCTATCTTTCACACGGTCCGTGGCTGTGGGGTAGATTTTATCTTTCACAAACTCCGTGGCTGTGGGATAGACTTTATCTTTCACACGGTCCGTGTCTTTGTGGTAGACTTTATCTTTCACACGGTAGGTGGCTGTGGGAGTAGACTTTATCATTCACACGGTCCGTGGCTGTGCGAATAGACTTTATCTTTCACATGGTCCGTGGCTGTGGGATAGACTTTTTCACACGGTCCGTGGCTGTGGGATAGACTTTATCTTTCACACGGTCCGTGCCTGTGGGATAGACTTTATCTTTCACATGGTCCGTGCCTGTGGGATAGACTTTATCTTTCACATGATCCGTGGCTGTGGGATAGACTTTATCTTTCACACGTTTGTTAGATGTGGGAACAGACTTTATCTTTCACACGGTCTGTGGCTGTGGGATAGACTCTATCTTTCACACGGTCCGTGGCTGTGGGGTAGACTTTATCTTTCACAAGGTCCGTGGCTGTGGGGTAGACTTTATCTTTCACACGGCCCGTGGCTGTGGGGTAGACTTTATCTTTCACATTGGCCGTGCCTGTGGGGTAGACTTTATCTTTCACACGGTCCGTGCCTGTGGGGTAGACATTATCTTTCACATGATCCGTGCATGTGGGGTAGACTTTATCTTTCACACGGTCCGTGGCTGTGGGGTAGACTTTATCTTTCACACGGCCCGTGGCTGTGGGGTAGAGTTTATCTTTCACACGGCCCGTGGCTGTGGAGTAGACTTTATCTTTCACACGGTCCGTGGCAGTGGGGTAGACTTTATCTTTCACAGGGTCCGTGGCTGTGGGATAGACTTTATCTTTCACACGGTCCATGGCTGTGGGAATAGACTCTATCTTTCACACGGTCCGTGGCTGTGGGTAAGACTTTATCTTTCGCACGGCCCGTGGCTGTGTGGTAGACTTTATCTTTCATACAGTCCGTGGCTGTGGGGTAGACATTATCTTTCAAACGGTCCGTGCCTGTGGAATAGACTTTATCTTTCACATGGTCCGTGGCTCTGGTATAGACTTTATATTTCACACGGTACGTGGCTGTGTGATAGACTTTTTCACACGGTCCGTGCCTGTGGGATAGTCTTTATCTTTCACATGGTCCATGGCTGTGGGATAGACTTTTTGACACGGTCCGTGCCTGTGTTATAGACTTTATCTTTCACACGTTCCGTGGCTGTCGGATAGACTTTATCTTTCACACGGTCCGTGCCTGTGGGCTAGACATTATCTTTCACACGGTTCGTGGATGTGGGGTAGACTTTATCTTTCACACGGTCCGTGGCTGTGTGATAGACTCTATCTTTCACTCGGTCGTTTCCTGTGGGGTAGACTCTATCTTTCACACGGTTCATGGCTTTTGGAATAGACTTTATCTTTCACACGGTCCGTGGTGTGGGATAGACTTTATCTTTCACACGGTCCGTGCCTGTGGGATAGACTTTATCTTTCACACGGTCCGTGCCTGTGGGATAGACTTTATCTTTCACATCATCCGTGGCTGTGTGATAGACATTATCTTTCACACGTTCGTTAGATGTGGGAACAGACTCTATCTTTCACACTGTCCGTGGCTGTGGAATAGACTCTATCTTTCACACGGTCCGTGCCTGTGTTGTAGACTTTATCTTTCATACAGTCCGTGGCTGTGGGGTAGACTTTATCTTTCACACGGTCCGTGCCTGTGGGGTAGACTTTATCTTTCACATGGTCCGTGGCTCTGGTATAGACTTTATCTTTCACACGGTAAGTGGCTGTGTGATAGACTTTTTCACACGGTCCGTGGCTGTGCGGCAGACTTTACCTTTCACACGGTCCGTGGCTGTGGGAACAGACTGTATCATTCACACTGTCCACGGCTGTGGGGTGGACTTTATCTTTCACACGGTCCGTGCCTGTGGGATAGACTTTATCTTTCACATGATCCGTGGCTGTGGGATAGACTCTATCTTTCACACGGTCGCTGGCTGTGGGAATAGACTCTATCTTTCACACGGTCCGTGCCTGTGGGATAGACTTTATTTTTCACACGGTCCGTGGCTGTGGGGTAGACTTTATCTTTCACACGGTCCGTGGCTGTGGGATAGACTTTATCTTTCACACGGCCCGTGGCTCTGGGCAAGACTTTATCTTTCACACTGCCCGTGGCTGTGGGGTAGACTTTATCTTTCACACGGCCCGTGCCTGTGGGGTAGACTTTATCTTTCACATGGTCCGTGGCTGTGGGGTAGACTTTATCTTTCACACGGCCCGTGGCTGTGAGGTAGACTTTCTCTTTCACATGGCCCGTGGCAGTGGATTAGACTTTATCTTTCACACTGCCCGTGGCTGTGGGGTAGACTTTATCTTTCACACGGCCCGTGCCTGTGGATTAGACTTTATCTTTCACACGGTCCGTGGCTGTGGGAATAGACTCTATCTTTCACACGGTCCGTGCCTGTGGGATAGACTTTATCTTTCACACGGTCCGTGGCTGTGGGATAGACTCTATCTTTCCCTCGGTCCATGCCTGTGGGATAGCCTCTATCTTTCACACGGTCTGGGGCTGTGGGAATAGACTTTATCTTTCACACAGTCCATGCCTGTGGGATAGACTCTATCTTTCACATGGTCCGTGGCTGTGGAATAGCCTCTATCTTTCACACGGTCCGTGGCTGTGTGAATAGGCTTTATCTTTCAGACGGTCCGTGGCTGTGGGGTAGACTTTATCTTTCACAAGCTCCGTGGCTGTGGGATAGACATTATCTTTCACACGGTCCGTGTCTTTGTGGTAGACTTTATCTTTCACACGGTAGGTGGCTGTGGGAGTAGACTTTATCTTTCACACGGTCCGTGGCTGTGCGAATAGACTTTATCTTTAACATGGTCCGTGGCTGTGGGATAGACTTTTTCACACGGTCCGTGGCTGTGGAATAGACTTTATCTTTCACACGGTCCGTGGCTGTCGGATAGACTTTATCTTTCACAAGGTCCGTGGCTGTGGGATAGACTTTATCTTTCACATGATCCGTGGCTGTGGGATAGACTTTATCTTTCACACGTTCGTTAGATGTTGGAACAGACTCTATCTTTCACACGGTCCGTGGCTGTGGGATAGACTTTATCTTTCATACAGTCCGTGGCTGTGGGGTAGACTTTACCTTTCACACGGTCCGTGGCTGTGGGAACAGACTGTATCATTCACACTGTCCACGGCTGTAGGGTGGACTTTATCTTTCACATGGTCCGTGCCTGTGGGATAGACTTTATCTTTCACATGATCCGTGGCTGTGGGATAGACTCTATCTTTCACACGGTCGCTGGCTGTGGGAATAGACTCTATCTTTCACACGGTCCGTGCCTGTGGGATAGACTTTATTTTTCACACGATCCGTGGCTGTGGGGTAGACTTTATCTTTCACACGGTCCGTGGCTGTGGGATAGACTTTATCTTTCACACGGCCCGTGGCTGTGAGGTAGACTTTATCTTTCACACGGTTCGTGGCTGTGGGCAAGACTTTATCTTTCACACGTTCGTTAGATGTTGGAACAGACTCTATCTTTCACACGGTCCGTGGCTGTGGGATAGACTCTATCTTTCACATGGTCCGTGGCTATGGGGTAAACTCTATCTTTCACACGGTCCGTGGCTGTGGGGTAGACTTTATCTTTCATACAGTCCGTGGCTGTGGGGTAGACTTTATCTTTCACACGGTCCGTGCCTGTGGGGTAGACTTTATCTTTCACATGGTCCGTGACTCTGGTATAGACTTTATCTTTCACACGGTAAGTGGCTGTGTGATAGACTTTTTCACACTGTCCGTGCCTGTCGGATAGACTTTATCTTTCACATGGTCCGTGGCTGTGGGATAGACTTTATTTTTCAAACGGTCCGTGGCTGTGGGATAGACTTTATCTTTCACACGGTTCATGGTTGTGGGAATAGACTCTACCTTTCACACGGTCCGTGCCTGTGGGGTAGACATTATCTTTCACACGGTCCATGGCTGTGGGGTAGACTTCATCTTGCACACGGTCCGTGGCTGTGGGATAGACTTTATCTTTCACACGGTCCGTGGCTGTGGGGCAGACTTTACCTTTCACACGGTCCGTGGCTGTGGGAACAGACTGTATCATTCACACTGTCCACGGCTGTGGGGTGGACTTTATCTTTCACACGGTCCGTGCCTGTGGGATAGACTTTATCTTTCACATGATCCGTGGCTGTGGGATAGACTCTATCTTTCACACGGTCGCTGGCTGTGGGAATAGACTCTATCTTTCACACGGTCCGTGCCTGTGGAATAGACTTTATTTTTCACACGATCCGTGGCTGTGGGGTAGACTTTATCTTTCACACGGTCCGTGGCTGTGAGGTAGACTTTATCTTTCACACGGTCCGTGGCTGTGGGCAAGACTTTATCTTTCACACTGCCCGTGGCTGTGGGGTAGACTTTATCTTTCACACGGCCCGTGCCTGTGGAGTAGACTTTATCTTTCACATGGTCCGTGGCTGTGGGGTAGACTTTATCTTTCACACGGCCCGTGGCTGTGAGGTAGACTTTCTCTTTCACATGGCCCGTGGCAGTGGATTAGACTTTATCATTTACACGGTCCATGGCTGTGGGGTAGACTTTATCTTTCACACGGCCCGTGGCTGTGAGGTAGACTTTCTCTTTCACACGGCCCGTGGCTGTGGATTAGACTTTATCATTTACACGGTCCACGGCTGTGGGGTAGACTTTATCTTTCACACGGTCCGTTCCTGTGGGATAGACTTTATCTTTCACATGGTCTGTGGCTGAGGGATAGACTTTTCACAGGGTCCGTGGCTGTGGGATAGACTTTATCTTTCACACGGTCCATGGCTGTGGGGTACACTTACCTTTCACACGGTCCGTGGCTGTGGGGTACACTTACCTTTCACACGGTCCGTGGCTGTGGGGTAGACTTTACCTTTCACACGGTCCGTGGCTGTGGGGTAGACATTATCTTTCACAAGGTCAGTGGCTGTGGGGTAGACTTTATCTTTCACACGGCCCTTGCCTGTGGCATAGACTTTATCTTTCACACGGCCCGTGCCTGTGGCTTAGACTTTATCTTTCACACGGCCCGTGCCTGTGGTGTAGACTTAATCTTTTACACGGCCCGTGGCTGTGGGGTAGACTTTATGTTTCACACGGTCCGTGGCTGTGGGAATAGACTTTATCTTTCACACGGTGCGTGGCTGTGGGAATAGACTTTATCTTTAACACGGTCCGTGGCTGTGGGAATTGACTTCATTCTTCACACGGTCCGTGCCTGTGGGATAGACTTTATCTTTCACACGGTCCGTGGCTGTCGGATAGACTTTATCTTTCACAAGGTCCGTGCCTGTGGGATAGACTTTATCTTTCAAATGGTCCGTGGCTGTGGGAATAGACTCTATCTTTCACACGGTCCGTGCCTGTGGGATAGACTTTATCTTTCACACGGTCCGTGCCTGTGGGGTAGACTTTATCTTTCACACGGTCCGTGCCTGTGGGATAGACTTTATCTTTCACACGGTCCGTGGCTGTGGGATAGACTCTATCTTTCACACGGTCGTTTCCTTTTGGGTAGACTCTATCTTTCACACGGTTCATGGCTGTTGGAATAGACTTTATCTTTCACACGGTCCGTGGTGTGGGATAGACTTTATCTTTCACACGGGCCGTGGCTGTGGGTAGACTTTATCTTTCACACGGTCCGTGGTGTGGGATAGACTTTACCTTTCACACGGGCCGTGGCTGTGGAATAGACTTTATCTTTCACACGGTCCGTGGCTGTCGGATAGACTTTATCTTTCACAAGGTCCGTGCCTGTGGGATAGACTTTATCTTTCAAACGGTCCGTGGCTGTGGGATAGACTTTATCTTTCACAAGGTCCGTGCCTGTGGGGTAGACATTATCTTTCACCGCGTCCGTGGATGTGGGGTAGACTTTATCTTTCAAATGGTCCGTGGCTGTGGGAATAGACTCTATCTTTCACACGGTCCGTGCCTGTGGGATAGACTTTATCTTTTACACGGTCCGTGCCTGTGGGGAGACATTATCTTTCACACGGTCCGTGGATGTGGGGTAGACTTTATCGTTCACACGGTCCTTGCCTGTGGGATAGACTTTATCTTTCACACGGTCCGTGGCTGTGGGATAGACTCTATCTTTCACACGGTCGTTTCCTGTGGGGTAGACTCTATCCTTCACACGGTTCATGGCTGTTGGAATAGACTTTATCTTTCACACGGTCCGTGGTGTGGGATAGACTTTATCTTTCACACGGGCCGTGGCTGTGGGTAGACTTTATCTTTCACACTGTCCGTGGCTGTGGTGCAGACTTTATCTTTCACACTGCCCGTGGCTGTGCGGTAGACTTTATGTTTCACACGGCCCGTGGATGTGGGGTAGACTTTATCTTTCACATGGTCCGTGGCTGTGGGGTAGACTTTATCTTTCACATGGTCCGTGGCTGTGGGGTAGGCTTTATCTTTCACACGGTCCGTGCCTGTGGGAATGACTCTATCTTTCACACGGTCAGTGGCTGTGGGATAGACTTTTTCTTTCACATGGTCTGTGGCTATGGGAATAGACTCTATCTTTCACACGGTCCATGGCTGTGGGATAGACTTTATCTTTCACACGGTCCGTGGCTGTGGGAATAGACTTTATGTTTCAAAAGGTCCGTGGCTCTGCGAATAGACTTTATCTTTCACATGGTCTGTGGCTGTGGGGTAGACTTTATCTTTCACATGGTCCGTGCCTGTGGGATAGACTTTATCTTTCACATGGTCTGTGGCTCTGGTATAGACTTTATCTTTCACATGGTAATTGGCGGTGGGATAGACTTTTTCACACGATCCGTGCCTGTGGAGAGACTTTATCTTTCACACTGCCCGTGGCTGTGGGATAGACTTTATCTTTCAAACGGTCCGTGGCTGTGGGATAGACTTTATCTTTCACATGGTCCGTGGCTGTGGGAATAGACTCTATCTTTCACACGGTCCGTGGCTGTGGGATAGACTTTATCTTTCACACGGTCCATGGCTGTGGGAATAGACTCTATCTTTCACACGGTCCGTGGCTGTGGGAAAGACTTTATCTTTCGCAGGGCCCGTGGCTGTGTGGTAGACTTTATCTTTCATACAGTCCGTGGCTGTGGGGTAGACTTTATCTTTCAAACGGTCCGTGCCTGTGGAATAGACTTTATCTTTCACATGGTCCGTGGCTCTGGTATAGACTTTATCTTTCACACGGTAAGTGGCTGTGTGATAGACTTTTTCACACGGTCCGTGCCTGTGGGATAGACTTTATCTTTCACATGGTCCGTGGCTGTGGGATAGATATTTTTGACACGGTCCGTGCCTGTTGGATAGACTTTATCTTTCACACGTTCCGTGGCTGTCAGATAGACTTTATCTTTCACACGGTCCGTGCCTGTGGGGTAGACATTATCTTTCACACGGTTCGTGGATGTGGGGTAGACTTTATCTTTCACACGGTCCGTGGCTGTGTGATAGACTCTATCTTTCACACGGTCGTTTCCTGTGGGGTAGACTCTATCTTTCACACGGTTCATGGCTGTTGGAATAGACTTTTTCTTTCACACGGTCCGTGGTGTGGGATAGACTTTATCTTTCACACGGTCCGTGCCTGTGGGATAGACTTTATCTTTCACACGGTCCGTGCCTGTGGGATAGACTTTATCTTTCACATGATCCGTGGCTGTGGGATAGACTTTATCTTTCACACGTTCATTAGATGTGGGAACAGACTCTATCTTTCACACGGTCCGTGGCTGTGGGATAGACTCTATCTTTCCCTCGGTCCATGCCTGTGGGATAGCCTCTATCTTTCACACGGTCCGTGGCTGTGGGAATAGACTTTATCTTTCACACAGTCCATGCCTGTGGGATAGACTCTATCTTTCACATGGTCCGTGGCTGTGGGATAGCCTCTATCTATCACACGGTCCGTGGCTGTGTGAATAGGCTTTATCTTTCACACGGTCCGTGGCTGTGGGGTAGACTTTATCTTTCACAAGCTCCGTGGCTGTGGGATAGACTTTATCTTTCACACGGTCCGTGTCTTTGTGGTAGACTTTATCTTTCACACGGTAGGTGGCTGTGGGAGTAGACTTTATCTTTCACACGGTCCGTGGCTGTGCGAATAGACTTTATCTTTCACATGGTCCGTGGCTGTGGGATAGACTTTTTCACACGGTCCGTGGCTGTGGGATAGACTTTATCTTTCACACGGTCCGTGCCTGTGGGATAGACTTTATCTTTCACATGGTCCGTGCCTGTGGGATAGACTTTATCTTTCACATGATCCGTGGCTGTGGGATAGACTTTATCTTTCACACGTTCGTTAGATGTGGGAACAGACTCTATCTTTCACACGGTCTGTGGCTGTGGGATAGACTCTATCTTTCACACGGTCCGTGGCTGTGGGGTAGACTTTATCTTTCACACGGTCCGTGGCTGTGGGGTAGACTTTATCTTTCACACGGCCCGTGGCTGTGGGGTAGACTTTATCTTTCACATTGGCCGTGCCTGTGGGGTAGACTTTATCTTTCACACGGTCCGTGCCTGTGGGGTAGACATTATATTTCACATGATCCGTGCATGTGGGGTAGACTTTATCTTTCACACGGTCCGTGGCTGTGGGGTAGACTTTATCTTTCACACGGCCCGTGGCTGTGGGGTAGAGTTTATCTTTCACACGGCCCGTGGCTGTGGAGTAGACTTTATCTTTCACACGGTCCGTGGCAGTGGGGTAGACTTTATCTTTCACACGGTCCGTGCCTGTGGGAAAGACTCCATCTGTCACACGGTCCGTGGCTGTGGGATAGACTTTTTCTTTCACATAGTCCGTGGCTGTGGGAATAGACTCTATCTTTCACACGGTCCGTGGCTGTGGGATAGACTTTATCTTTCACACGGTCCATGGCTGTGGGAATAGACTCTATCTTTCACATGGTCCGTGGCTGTGGGAAAGACTTTATCTTTCGCAGGGCCCGTGGCTGTGTGGTAGACTTTATCTTTCATACAGTCCGTGGCTGTGGGGTAGACTTTATCTTTCAAACGGTCCGTGCCTGTGGAATAGACTTTATCTTTCACATGGTCCGTGGCTCTGGTATAGACTTTATCTTTCACACGGTAAGTGGCTGTGTGATAGACTTTTTCACACGGTCCGTGCCTGTGGGATAGACTTTATCTTTCACATGGTCCGTGGCTGTGGGATAGATATTTTTGACACGGTCCGTGCCTGTTGGATAGACTTTATCTTTCACACGTTCCGTGGCTGTCGGATAGACTTTATCTTTCACACGGTCCGTGCCTGTGGGGTAGACATTATCTTTCACACGGTTCGTGGATGTGGGGTAGACTTTATCTTTCACACGGTCCGTGGCTGTGTGATAGACTCTATCTTTCACACGGTCGTTTCCTGTGGGGTAGACTCTATCTTTCACACGGTTCATGGCTGTTGGAATAGACTTTATCTTTCACACGGTCCGTGGTGTGGGATAGACTTTATCTTTCACACGGTCCGTGCCTGTGGGATAGACTTTATCTTTCACACGGTCCGTGCCTGTGGGATAGACTTTATCTTTCACATGATCCGTGGCTGTGGGATAGACTTTATCTTTCACACGTTCATTAGATGTGGGAACAGACTCTATCTTTCACACGGTCCGTGGCTGTGGGATAGACTCTATCTTTCCCTCGGTCCATGCCTGTGGGATAGCCTCTATCTTTCACACGGTCCGTGGCTGTGGGAATAGACTTTATCTTTCACACAGTCCATGCCTGTGGGATAGACTCTATCTTTCACATGGTCCGTGGCTGTGGGATAGCCTCTATCTATCACACGGTCCGTGACTGTGTGAATAGGCTTTATCTTTCACACGGTCCGTGGCTGTGGGGTAGATTTTATCTTTCACAAACTCCGTGGCTGTGGGATAGACTTTATCTTTCACACGGTCCGTGTCTTTGTGGTAGACTTTATCTTTCACACGGTAGGTGGCTGTGGGAGTAGACTTTATCTTTCACACGGTCCGTGGCTGTGCGAATAGACTTTATCTTTCACATGGTCCGTGGCTGTGGGATAGACTTTTTCACACGGTCCGTGACTGTGGGATAGACTTTATCTTTCACACGGTCCGTGCCTGTGGGATAGACTTTATCTTTCACATGGTCCGTGCCTGTGGGATAGACTTTATCTTTCACATGATCCGTGGCTGTGGGATAGACTTTATCTTTCACACGTTTGTTAGATGTGGGAACAGACTTTATCTTTCACACGGTCTGTGGCTGTGGGATAGACTCTATCTTTCACACGGTCCGTGGCTGTGGGGTAGACTTTATCTTTCACAAGGTCCGTGGCTGTGGGGTAGACTTTATCTTTCACACGGCCCGTGGCTGTGGGGTAGACTTTATCTTTCACATTGGCCGTGCCTGTGGGGTAGACTTTATCTTTCACACGGTCCGTGCCTGTGGGGTAGACATTATCTTTCACATGATCCGTGCATGTGGGGTAGACTTTATCTTTCACACGGTCCGTGGCTGTGGGGTAGACTTTATCTTTCACACGGCCCGTGGCTGTGGGGTAGAGTTTATCTTTCACACGGCCCGTGGCTGTGGAGTAGACTTTATCTTTCACACGGTCCGTGGCAGTGGGGTAGACTTTATCTTTCACAGGGTCCGTGGCTGTGGGATAGACTTTATCTTTCACACGGTCCATGGCTGTGGGAATAGACTCTATCTTTCACACGGTCCGTGGCTGTGGGTAAGACTTTATCTTTCGCACGGCCCGTGGCTGTGTGGTAGACTTTATCTTTCATACAGTCCGTGGCTGTGGGGTAGACATTATCTTTCAAACGGTCCGTGCCTGTGGAATAGACTTTATCTTTCACATGGTCCGTGGCTCTGGTATAGACTTTATATTTCAAACGGTACGTGGCTGTGTGATAGACTTTTTCACACGGTCCGTGGCTGTGGAATAGACTTTATCTTTCATACAGTCCGTGGCTGTGGGGTAGACTTTATCTTTCATACAGTCCGTGGCTGTGGGGTAGACTTTACCTTTCACACGGTCCGTGGCTGTGGGATAGACTCTATCTTTCACACGGTCCGTGGCTGTGGGGTAGACTTTATCTTTCATACAGTCCGTGGCTGTGGGGTAGACTTTACCTTTCACACGGTCCGTGGCTGTGGGAACAGACTGTATCATTCACACTGTCCACGGCTGTGGGGTGGACTTTATCTTTCACATGGTCCGTGCCTGTGGGATAGACTTTATCTTTCACATGATCCGTGGCTGTGGGATAGACTCTATCTTTCACACGGTCGCTGGCTGTGGGAATAGACTCTATCTTTCACACGGTCCGTGCCTGTGGGATAGACTTTATTTTTCACACGATCCGTGGCTGTGGGGTAGACTTTATCTTTCACACGGTCCGTGGCTGTGGGATAGACTTTATCTTTCACACGGCCCGTGGCTGTGAGGTAGACTTTATCTTTCACACGGTTCGTGGCTGTGGGCAAGACTTTATCTTTCACACGTTCGTTAGATGTTGGAACAGACTCTATCTTTCACACGGTCCGTGGCTGTGGGATAGACTCTATCTTTCACATGGTCCGTGGCTATGGGGTAAACTCTATCTTTCACACGGTCCGTGGCTGTGGGGTAGACTTTATCTTTCATACAGTCCGTGGCTGTGGGGTAGACTTTATCTTTCACACGTTCCGTGGCTGTCGGATAGACTCTATCTTTCACACGGTCCGTGCCTGTGGGGTAGACATTATCTTTCACACGGTCCATGGCTGTGGGGTAGACTTCATCTTGCACACGGTCCGTGGCTGTGGGATAGACTTTATCTTTCACACGGTCCGTGGCTGTGGGGCAGACTTTACCTTTCACACGGTCCGTGGCTGTGGGAACAGACTGTATCATTCACACTGTCCACGGCTGTGGGGTGGACTTTATCTTTCACACGGTCCGTGCCTGTGGGATAGACTTTATCTTTCACATGATCCGTGGCTGTGGGATAGACTCTATCTTTCACACGGTCGCTGGCTGTGGGAATAGACTCTATCTTTCACACGGTCCGTGCCTGTGGAATAGACTTTATTTTTCACACGATCCGTGGCTGTGGGGTAGACTTTATCTTTCACACGGTCCGTGGCTGTGAGGTAGACTTTATCTTTCACATGGTCCGTGGCTGTGGGCAAGACTTTATCTTTCACACTGCCCGTGGCTGTGGGGTAGACTTTATCTTTCACACGGCCCGTGCCTGTGGAGTAGACTTTATCTTTCACATGGTCCGTGGCTGTGGGGTAGACTTTATCTTTCACACGGCCCGTGGCTGTGAGGTAGACTTTCTCTTTCACATGGCCCGTGGCAGTGGATTAGACTTTATCATTTACACGGTCCATGGCTGTGGGGTAGACTTTATCTTTCACACGGCCCGTGGCTGTGAGGTAGACTTTCTCTTTCACACGGCCCGTGGCTGTGGATTAGACTTTATCATTTACACGGTCCACGGCTGTGGGGTAGACTTTATCTTTCACACGGTCCGTTCCTGTGGGATAGACTTTATCTTTCACATGGTCTGTGGCTGAGGGATAGACTTTTCACAGGGTCCGTGGCTGTGGGATAGACTTTATCTTTCACACGGTCCATGGCTGTGGGGTACACTTACCTTTCACACGGTCCGTGGCTGTGGGGTACACTTACCTTTCACACGGTCCGTGGCTGTGGGGTAGACTTTACCTTTCACACGGTCCGTGGCTGTGGGGTAGACATTATCTTTCACAAGGTCAGTGGCTGTGGGGTAGACTTTATCTTTCACACGGCCCTTGCCTGTGGCATAGACTTTATCTTTCACACGGCCCGTGCCTGTGGCATAGACTTTATCTTTCACACGGCCCGTGCCTGTGGTGTAGACTTAATCTTTTACACGGCCCGTGGCTGTGGGGTAGACTTTATGTTTCACACGGTCCGTGGCTGTGGGAATAGACTTTATCTTTCACACGGTGCGTGGCTGTGGGAATAGACTTTATCTTTCACACGGTCCGTGGCTGTGGGAATTGACTTCATTCTTCACACGGTCCGTGCCTGTGGGATAGACTTTATCTTTCACACGGTCCGTGGCTGTCGGATAGACTTTATCTTTCACAAGGTCCGTGCCTGTGGGATAGACTTTATCTTTCAAATGGTCCGTGGCTGTGGGAATAGACTCTATCTTTCACACGGTCCGTGCCTGTGGGATAGACTTTATCTTTCACACGGTCCGTGCCTGTGGGGTAGACTTTATCGTTCACACGGTCCTTGCCTGTGGGATAGACTTTATCTTTCACACGGTCCGTGGCTGTGGGATAGACTCTTTCTTTCACACGGTCGTTTCCTGTGGGGTAGACTCTATCCTTCACACGGTTCATGGCTGTTGGAATAGACTTTATCTTTCACACGGTCCGTGGTGTGGGATAGACTTTATCTTTCACACTGTCCGTGGCTGTGGTGCAGACTTTATCTTTCACACTGCCCGTGGCTGTGCGGTAGACTTTATGTTTCACACGGCCCGTGGATGTGGGGTAGACTTTATCTTTCACATGGTCCGTGGTTGTGGGGTAGACTTTATCTTTCACATGGTCCGTGGCTGTGGGGTAGGCTTTATCTTTCACACGGTCCGTGCCTGTGGGAATGACTCTATCTTTCACACGGTCAGTGGCTGTGGGATAGACTTTTTCTTTCACATGGTCTGTGGCTATGGGAATAGACTCTATCTTTCACACGGTCCATGGCTGTGGGATAGACTTTATCTTTCACACGGTCCGTGGCTGTGGGAATAGACTTTATGTTTCAAAAGGTCCGTGGCTCTGCGAATAGACTTTATCTTTCACATGGTCTGTGGCTGTGGGGTAGACTTTATCTTTCACATGGTCCGTGCCTGTGGGATAGACTTTATCTTTCACATGGTCTGTGGCTCTGGTATAGACTTTATCTTTCACATGGTAATTGGCGGTGGGATAGACTTTTTCACACGATCCGTGCCTGTGGAGAGACTTTATCTTTCACACTGCCCGTGGCTGTGGGATAGACTTTATCTTTCAAACGGTCCGTGGCTGTGGGATAGACTTTATCTTTCACACGGTCCATGGCTGTGGGAATAGACTTTACCTTTCACACGGTCCGTGCCGGTGGGGTAGACATTATCTTTCACACGTCCATGGCTGTGGGGTAGACTTCATCTTGCACACGGTCCGTGGCTGTGGGATAGACTTTATCTTTCACACGGTCCGTGGCTGTGGGGCAGACTTTACCTTTCACACGGTCCGTGGCTGTGGGAACAGACTGTATCATTCACACTGTCCACGGCTGTGGGGTGGACTTTATCTTTCACACGGTCCGTGCCTGTGGGATAGACTTTATCTTTCACATGATCCGTGGCTGTGGGATAGACTCTATCTTTCACACGGTCGCTGGCTGTGGGAATAGACTCTATCTTTCACACGGTCCGTGCCTGTGGGATAGACTTTATTTTTCACACAGTCCGTGGCTGTGGGGTAGACTTTATCTTTCACATGGTCCGTGGCTGTGGGATAGACTTTATCTTTCACACGGCCCGTGGCTCTGGGTCAAGACTTTATCTTTCACACTGCCCGTGGCTGTGGGGTAGACTTTATCTTTCACACGGCCCGTGCCTGTGGGGTAGACTTTATCTTACACATGGTCCATGGCTGTTGGGTAGACTTTATCTTTCACACGGCCCGTGGCTGTTAGGTAGACTTTCTCTTTCACATGGCCCGTGGCAGTGGATTAGACTTTATCATTTACACGGTCCATGGCTGTGGGGTAGACTTTATCTTTCACACGGCCCGTGGCTGTGAGGTAGACTTTCTCTTTCACATGGCCCGTGGCAGTGGATTAGACTTTATCTTTCACACTGCCCGTGGCTGTGGGGTAGACTTTATCTTTCACACGGTCCGTGCCTGTGGGTTAGACTTTATCTTTCACACGGTCCGTGGCTGTGGGATAGACTCTATCTTTCCCTCGGTCCATGCCTGTGGGATAGCCTCTATCTTTCACACGGTCTGTGGCTGTGGGAATAGACTTTATCTTTCACACAGTCCATGCCTGTGGGATAGACTCTATCTTTCACATGGTCCGTGGTTGTGGGATAGCCTCTATCTTTCACACGGTCCGTGGCTGTGTGAATAGGCTTTATCTTTCACACGGTCCGTGGCTGTGGGGTAGACTTTATCTTTCACAAGCTCCGTGGCTGTGGGATAGACTTTATCTTTCACACGGTCCGTGTCTTTGTGGTAGACTTTATCTTTCACACGGTAGGTGGCTGTGGGAGTATAGACTTTATCTTTCACACGGTCCGTGGCTGTGCGAATAGACTTTATCTTTCACATGGTCCATGGCTGTGGGATAGACTTTTTCACACGGTCCGTGGCTGTGGGATAGACTTTATCTTTCACACGGTCCGTGCCTGTGGGATAGACTTTATCTTTCACACGGTCCGTGCCTGTGGGATAGACTTTATCTTTCACATGATCCGTGGCTGTGGGATAGACTTTATATTTCACACGTTCGTTAGATGTGGGAACAGACTCTATCTTTCACACGGTCCGTGGCTGTGGGATAGCCTCTATCTTTCACACGGTCCGTGGCTGTGGGGTAGACTTTATCTTTCACACGGTCCGTGGCTGTGGGGTAGACTTTATCTTTCACACGGCCCGTGGCTGTGGGGTAGACTTTATCTTTCACATGGCCCGTGCCTGTGGGGTAGACTTTATCTTTCACACAGTCCGTGCCTGTGGGGTAGACATTATCTTTCACATGGTCCGTGTATGTGGGGTCGACTTTACCTTTCACATGGTCCGTGCCTGTGGGATAGACTTTATCTTTCACACGGTCCGTGCCTGTGGGATAGACTTTATCTTTCACATGATCCGTGGCTGTGGGATAGACTTTATCTTTCACACGTTCATTAGATGTGGGAACAGACTCTATCTTTCACACGGTCCGTGGCTGTGGGATAGACTCTATCTTTCACACAGTCCGTGGCTGTGGGGTAGACTTTATCTTTCATACAGTCCGTGGCTGTGGGGTAGATTTATCTTTCACACGGTCCGTGCCTGTGGGGTAGACTTTATCTTTCACATGGTCCGTGGCTCTGGTATAGACTTTATCTTTCACACGGCCCGTGGCTGTGAGGTAGACTTTCTCTTTCACATGGCCTGTGGCAGTGGATTAGACTTTATCTTTCACACTGCCCGTGGCTGTGGGGTAGACTTTATCTTTCACACGGCCCGTGCCTGTGGGGTAGACTTTATCTTTCACATGGTCCGTGGCTGTGGGGTAGACTTTATCTTTCACACGGCCCGTGGCTGTGAGGTAGACTTTCTCTTTCACATGGCCCGTGGCAGTGGATTAGACTTTATCTTTCACACGGTCCGTGGCTGTGGGAATAGACTTTATCTTTCACATGGTCCGTGCCTGTGGGATAGACTTTATCTTTCACACGGTCCGTGGCTGTGGGATAGACTCTATCTTTCCCTCGGTCCATGCCTGTGGGATAGCCTCTATCTTTCACACGGTCTGTGGCTGTGGAAATAGACTTTATCTTTCACACAGTCCATGCCTGTGGGATAGACTCTATCTTTCACATGGTCCGTGGCTGTGGGATAGCCTCTATCTTTCACACGGTCCGTGGCTGTGTGAATAGGCTTTATCTTTCACACGGTCCGTGGCTGTGGGGTAGACTTTATCTTTCACAAGCTCCGTGGCTGTGGGATAGACTTTATCTTTCACACGGTCCGGTTCTTTGTGGTAGACTTTATCTTTCACATGGTAGGTGGCTGTGGGAGTAGACTTTATCTTTCACACGGTCCGTGGCTGTGCGAATAGACTTTATCTTTCACATGGTCCGTGGCTGTGGGATAGACTTTTTCACACGGTCCGTGGCTGTGGGATAGACTTTATCTTTCACACGGTCCGTGCCTGTGGGATAGACTTTATCTTTCACAGGGTCCGTGCCTGTGGGATAGATTTTATCTTTCACAAGATCCGTGGCTGTGGGATAGACTTTATCTTTAACACGTTCGTTAGATGTGGGAACAGACTCTATCTTTCACACGGTCCGTGGCTGTGGGATAGCCTCTATCTTTCACACGGTCCGTGGCTGTGGGGTAGACTTTATCTTTCACACGGTCCGTGGCTGTGGGGTAGACTTTATCTTTCACACGGCCCGTGGCTGTGGGGTAGACTTTATCTTTCACATGGCCCGTGCCTGTGGGGTAGACTTTATCTTTCACACAGTCCGTGCCTGTGGGGTAGACTTTATCTTTCACACGGTCCGTGGTGTGGGATAGACTTTATCTTTCACACAGTCCGTGCATGTGGGATAGACTTTATCTTTCACACGGTCCGTGCCTGTGGGGTAGACTTTATCTTTCACATGATCCGTGGCTGTGGGATAGACTTTATCTTTCACACGTTCGTTAGATGTTGGAACAGACTCTATCTTTCACACGGTCCGTGGCTGTGGGATAGACTCTATCTTTCACACGGTCCGTGGCTGTGGGGTAGACTTTATCTTTCATACAGTCCGTGGCTGTGGGGTAGACTTTATCTTTCACACGGTCCGTGCCTGTGGGGTAGACTTTATCTTTCACATGGTCCGTGGCTCTGGTATAGACTTTATCTTTCACACGGTAAGTGGCTGTGTTATAGACTTTTTCACACTGTCCGTGCCTGTCGGATAGACTTTATCTTTCACATGGTCCGTGGCTGTGGGATAGACTTTATCTTTCACACGGTCCATGGCTGTGGGAATAGACTCTACCTTTCACACGGTCCGTGCCTGTGGGGTAGACATTATCTTTCACACGGTCCGTGGCTGTGGGGTAGACTTCATCTTGCACACGGTCCGTGGCTGTGGGATAGACTTTATCTTTCACACGGTCCGTGCCTGTGGGGCAGACTTTACCTTTCACACGGTCCGTGGCTGTGGGAACAGACTGTATCATTCACACTGTCCACGGCTGTGGGGTGGACTTTATCTTTCACACGGTCCGTGCCTGTGGGATACACTTTATCTTTCACATGATCCGTGGCTGTGGGATAGACTCTATCTTTCACACGGTCATTGGCTGTGGGAATAGACTCTATCTTTTACACGGTCCGTGCCTGTGGGATAGACTTTATTTTTCACACGGTCCGTGGATGTGGGGTAGACTTTATCTTTCACACGGTCCGTGGCTGTGGGATAGACTTTATCTTTCACATGGCCCGTGGCTCTGGGCAAGACTTTATCTTTCACAATGCCCGTGGCTGTGGGGTAGACTTTATCTTTCACACGGCCCGTGCCTGTGGGGTAGACTTTATCTTTCACATGGTCCGTGGCTGTGGGGTAGACTTTATCTTTCACACGGCCCTTGGCTGTGAGGTAGACTTTCTCTTTCACATGGCCCGTGGCAGTGGATTAGACTTTATCATTTACACGGTCCATGGCTGTGGGGTAGACTTTATCTTTCACACGGCCCGTGGCTGTGAGGTAGACTTTCTCTTTCACACGGCCCGTGGCTGTGGATTAGACTTTATCATTTACACGGTCCACGGCTGTGGGGTAGACTTTATCTTTCACACGGTCCGTGCCTGTGGGATAGACTTTATCTTTCACATGGTCTGTGGCTGAGGGATAGACTTTTCACAGGGTCCGTGGCTGTGGGATAGACTTTATCTTTCACACGGTCCGTGGCTGTGGGGTACACTTACCTTTCACACGGTCCGTGGCTGTGGGGTACACTTACCTTTCACACGGTCCGTGGCTGTGGGGTAGACTTTACCTTTCACACGGTCCGTGGCTGTGGGGTAGACATTATCTTTCACAAGGTCAGTGGCTGTGGGTTAGACTTTATCTTTCACACGGCCCTTGCCTGTGGCATAGACTTTATCTTTCACACGGCCCGTGCCTGTGGCATAGACTTTATCTTTCACACGGCCCGTGCCTGTGGTGTAGACTTAATCTTTTACACGGCCCGTGGCTGTGGGGTAGACTTTATGTTTCACACGGTCCGTGGCTGTGGGAATAGACTTTATCTTTCACACGGTCCGTGGCTGTGGGAATAGACTTTATCTTTCACACGGTCCGTGGCTGTGGGAATAGACTTCATCCTTCACATGGTCCGTACCTGTGGGATAGACTTTATCTTTCACACGGTCCGTGGCTGTGTGGTAGACTTTATCTTTCACACGGCCCGTGGCTGTGGGGTAGAGTTTATCTTTCACACGGCCCATGGCTGTGGAGTAGACTTTATCTTTCACATGGTCCGTGGCTGTGGGGTAGACTTTATCTTTCACACGGTCCGTGCCTGTGGGAAAGACTCTATCTTTCACACGGTCCGTGGCTGTGGGATAGACTTTTTCTTTCACATGGTCCGTGGCTGTGGGAATAGACTCTATCTTTCACACGGTCCGTGGCTGTGGGATAGACTTTATCTTTCACACGGTCCATGGCTGTGGGAATAGACTCTATCTTTCACACGGTCCGTGGCTGTGGGAAAGACTTTATCTTTCGCACGGCCCGTGGCTGTGTGGTAGATTTTATCTTTCATACAGTCCGTGGCTGTGGGGTAGACTTTATCTTTCACATGGTCCGTGGCTCTGGTATAGACTTTATCTTTCACACGGTAACTGGCTGTGTGATAGACTTTTTCACAGGGTCCGTGCCTGTGGGATAGACTTTATCTTTCACACGGTCCGTGCCTGTGGGGTAGACATTATCTTTCACACGGTCCGTGGCTGTGGGGCAGACTTTATCTTTCACACGGTCCGTGGCTGTGGTAACAGACTGTATCATTCACACTGTCCACGGCTGTGGGGTGGACTTTATCTTTCACGCGGTCCGTGCCTGTGGGTTAGACTTTATCTTTCACATGGTCTGTGGCTGAGGGATAGACTTTTTCACACGGTCCGTGGCTGTGGGATAGACTTTATCTTTCACACGGTCCGTTCCTGTGGGATAGACTTTATCTTTCACACGGTCCGTGCCTGTGGGATAGACTTTATCTTTCACATGATCCGTGGCTGTGGGATAGACTCTATCTTTCACACGGTCGCTGGCTGTGGGAATAGACTCTATCTTTCACACGGTCCATGCCTGTGGGATAGACTTTTTTTTTCACACGGTCCGTGGCTATGGGGTAGACTTTATCTTTCACACGGTCCGTGGCTGTGGGATAGACTTTATCTTTCACACGGCCCGTGGCTCTGGGCAAGATTTTATCTTTCACACTGCCCGTGGCTGTGGGGTAGAGTTTATCTTTCACACAGCCCGTGGCTGTGGGGTAGACTTTAACTTTCACATGGCCCGTGCCTGTGGGGTAGACTTTATCTTTCACACGGTCCGTGACTGTGGGGTAGACATTATCTTTCACACGGTCCGTGGATGTGGGGTAGACTTTATCTTTCACATGGTCCGTGACTGTGGGGTACACTTTATCTTTCACACGGCCCGTGGCTGTGGGGTAGACTTTATCTTTCACACGGCCCGTGGCTGTGGAGTAGACTTTATCTTTCACATGGTCCGTGGCTGTGGGGTAGACTTTATCTTTCACATGGTCCATGGCTGTGGGAATAGACTCTATCTTTCACACGGTCCGTGGCTGTGGGAAAGACTTTATCTTTCGCACGGCCCGTGGCTGTGTGGTAGACTTTATCTTTCATACAGTCCGTGGCTGTGGGGTAGACTTTATCTTTCACATGATCCGTGGCTCTGGTATAGACTTTATCTTTTTCTCGGTAAGTGGCTGTGTGATAGACTTTTTCACACGGTCCGTGCCTGTGGGATAGACTTTATCTTTCACATGGTCCGTGGCTGTGGGATAGACTTTTTGTCACAGTCCGTGCCTGTCGGATAGACTTTATCTTTCACACGGTCCGTGGCTGTCGGATAGACTTTATCTTTCACAAGGTCCGTGCCTGTGGGATAGACTTTATCTTTCAAACGGTCCGTGGCTGTGGGATAGACTTTATCTTTCACAAGGTCCGTGCCTGTGGGGTAGACATTATCCTTCACTGGGTCCGTGGATGTGGGGTAGACTTTATCTTTCAAACGGTCCGTGGCTGTGGGAATAGACTCTATCTTTCACACGGTCCGTGCCTGTGGGATAGACTTTATCTTTCACACGGTCCGTGCCTGTGGGGTAGACATTATCTTTCACACGGTCCGTGGATGTGGGGTAGACTTTATCGTTCACACGGTCCGTGGCTGTGAGGTAGACTTTATCTTTCACACGGTCCGTGCCTGTGGGATAGACTTTATCTTTCACACGGTCCGTGGCTGTGTGATAGACTCTATCTTTCACACGGTCGTTTCCTTTGGGGTAGACTCTATCTTTCACACGGTTCATGGCTGTTGGAATAGACTTTATCTTTCACACGGTCCGTGGTGTGGGATAGACTTTATCTTTCACACGGTCCGTGGCTGTGGGTAGACTTTATCTTTCACACGGTCCGTGGCTGTGGGATAGACTCTATCATTCACCCGGTCCGTGGCTGTGGGATAGACTCTATCTTTCACATGGTCCGTGGCTGTGGGATTAGACTCTATCTTTCACACGGTCCGTGCCTGTGGAATAGACTTTATCTTTCACATGGTCCGTGGCTCTGGTATAGACTTTATCTTTCACACGGTAAGTGGCTGTGTGATAGACTTTTTCACACGGTCCGTGCCTGTGGGATAGACTTTATCTTTCACATGGTCCGTGGCTGTGGGATAGACTTTATCTTTCACAAGGTCCGTGCCTGTGGGGTAGACATTATCTTTCACACGGTCCGTGGATGTGGGGTAGACTTTATCTTTCAAACGGTCCGTGGCTGTGGGAATAGACTCTATCTTTCACACGGTCCGTGCCTTTGGGATAGACTTTATCTTTCACAAGGTCCGTGCCTGTGGGGTAGACATTATCTTTCACACGGTTCGTGGATGTGGGGTAGACTTTATCTTTCACACGGTCCGTGGCTGTGTGATAGACTCTATCTTTCACACGGTCGTTTCCTGTTGGGTAGACTCTATCTTTCACACGGTTCATGGCTGTTGGAATAGACTTTATCTTTCACACGGTCCGTGGTGTGGGATAGACTCTATCTTTCACACGGTCCGTGACTGTGAGGTAGACTTTATCTTTCACAAGGTCCGTGGCTGTGGATAGACTTTATCTTTCACACGGTCAGTGGCTGTGGTGTAGACTTTATCTTTCACAGTGCCCGTGGCTGTGCGGTAGACTTTATGTTTCACACGGCCCGTGGATGTGGGGTAGACTTTATCTTTCACACGGTCCGTGGCTGTGGGGTAGACTTTATCTTTCACATGGTCCGTGGCTGTTGGGTAGACTTTATCTTTCACACGGTCCGTGCCTGTGGGAATGACTCTATCTTTCACACGGTCAGTGGCTGTGGGATAGACTTTTTCTTTCACATGGTCTGTGGCTGTGGGAATAGACTCTATCTTTCACACGGTCCATGGCTGTGGGGTAGACTTTATCTTTCACACGGTCCGTGGCTGTGGGAATAGACTTTATGTTTCACAAGGTCCGTGGCTCTGCGAATAGACTTTATCTTTCACATGGTCTGTGGCTGTGGGGTAGACTTTATCTTTCACATGGTCCGTGCCTGTGGGATAGACTTTATCTTTCACATGGTCTGTGGCTCTGGTATAGACTTTATCTTTCACACGGTAATTGGCTGTGGGATAGACTTTTTCACACGATCCGTGCCTGTGGAGAGACTTTATCTTTCACACGGTCCGTGGCTGTGGGATAGACTTTTTCACACGGTCTGAGCCTGTAGGGGAGACTTTATCTTTCACACGGTCCGTGCCTGTGGGGTAGAATTTATCTTTCACACGGTCCGTGGCTGTGGGTATAGACTTTATCTTTCACGTGGTCTTTGCCTGTGGGATAGTCTTTATCTTTCACATGGTCCGTGGCTGTGGGGTAGTCTTTATCTTTCACACGGTCCGTGCCTGTGTAATAGACTTTTTCACACGGTCCGTGGCTGTGGGGTAGACTTTATCTTTCACATGGTCCGTGGCTGTGGGAGTAGTCTTTATCTTTCACACGGCCCGTGGCTGCGGGGTAGACTTTATCTTTCACACGGCCCGTGGTTGCGGGGTAGACTTTATCTTTCACACGGCCCGTGGCTGTGGGGTAGACTTTACTTTCACACGGCCCGTGGCTGTGGAGTAGTCTTTATCTTTCACAAGGTCCGTGCCTGTGGGGTAGACATTATCTTTCACACGGTCCGTGGATGTGGGGTAGACTTTATCTTTCAAACGGTCCGTGGCTGTGGGAATAGACTCTATCTTTCACACGGTCCGTGCCTGTGGGATAGACTTTATCTTTCACAAGGTCCGTGCCTGTGGGGTAGACATTATCTTTCACACGGTTCGTGGATGTGGGGTAGACTTTATCTTTCACACAGTCCGTGGCTGTGTGATAGACTCTATCTTTCACACGGTCGTTTCCTGTGGGGTAGACTCTATCTTTCACACGGTTCATGGCTGTTGGAATAGACTTTATCTTTCACACGGTCCGTGGTGTGGGATAGACTCTATCTTTCACACGGTCCGTGACTGTGGGGTAGACATTATCTTTCACACGGTCCGTGGATGTGGGGTAGACTTTATCTTTCACAAGGTCCGTGCCTGTGGGGTAGACATTATCTTTCACTGGGTCCGTGGATGTGGGGTAGACTTTATCTTTCAAACGGTCCGTGGCTGTGGGAATAGACTCTATCTTTCACACGGTCCGTGCCTGTGGGATAGACTTTATCTTTCACAAGGTCCGTGCCTGTGGGGTAGACATTATCTTTCACACGGTTCGTGGATGTGGGGTAGACTTTATCTTTCACACGGTCCGTGGCTGTGTGATAGACTCTATCTTTCACACGGTCGTTTCCTGTGGGGTAGACTTTATCTTTCAAATGGTCCGTGGCTGTTGGAATAGACTTTATCTTTCACACGGTCCGTGGTGTGGGATAGACTCTATATTTCACACGGTCCGTGACTGTGGGGTAGACATTATCTTTCACACGGTCCGTGGATGTGGGGTAGACTTTATCTTTCACATGGTCCGTGACTGTGGGGTACACTGTATCTTTCACACGGCCCGTGGCTGTGGGGTAGAGTTTATCTTTCACACGGCCCGTGGCTGTGGAGTAGACTTTATCTTTCACATGGTCCGTGGCTGTGGGGTAGACTTTATCTTTCACACGGTCCGTGCCTGTGGGAAAGACTCTATCTTTCACACGGTCCGTGGCTGTGGGATAGACTTTTTCTTTCACATGGTCCATGGCTGTGGGAATAGACTCTATCTTTCACACGGTCCGTGGCTGTGGGAAAGACTTTATCTTTCGTACGGCCCGTGGCTGTGTGGTAGACTTTATCTTTCATACAGTCCGTGGCCTTGGGGTAGACTTTATCTTTCACATGATCCGTGGCTCTGGTATAGACTTTATCTTTCACTCGGTAAGTGGCTGTGTGATAGACTTTTTCACACGGTCCGTGCCTGTGGGATAGACTTTATCTTTCACATGGTCCGTGGCTGTGGGATAGACTTTTTGTCACAGTCCGTGCCTGTGGGATAGACTTTATCTTTCACACGGTCCGTGGCTGTCGGATAGACTTTATCTTTCACAAGGTCCGTGCCTGTGGGATAGACTTTATCTTTCAAACGGTCCGTGGCTGTGGGATAGACTTTATCTTTCACAAGGTCCGTGCCTGTGGGGTAGACATTATCTTTCACTGGGTCCGTGGATGTGGGGTAGACTTTATCTTTCAAACGGTCCGTGGCTGTGGGAATAGACTCTATCTTTCACACGGTCCGTGCCTGTGGGATAGACTTTATCTTTCACACGGTCCGTGCCTGTGGGGTAGACATTATCTTTCACACGGTCCGTGGATGTGGGGTAGACTTTATCGTTCACACGGTCCGTGGCTGTGGGGTAGACTTTATCTTTCACACGGTCCGTGCCTGTGGGATAGACTTTATCTTTAACACGGTCCGTGGTGTGGGATAGACTTTATCTTTCACACGGTCCGTGCCTGTGGGGTAGACATTATCTTTCACACGGTCCGTGGATGTGGGGTAGACTTTATCGTTCACACGGTCCGTGGCTGTGGGGTAGACTTTATCTTTCACACGGTCCGTGCCTGTAGGATAGACTTTATCTTTAACACGGTCCGTGGTGTGGGATAGACTCTATCTTTCACACGGTCGTTTCCTTTGGGGTAGACTCTATCTTTCACACGGTTCATGGCTGTTGGAATAGACTTTATCTTTCACACGGTCCGTGGTGTGGGATAGACTTTATCTTTCACACGGTCCGTGGCTGTGGGTAGCCTTTATCTTTCACACGGTCCGTGGCTGTGGGATAGACTCTATCATTCACCCGGTCCGTGGCTGTGGGATAGACTCTATCTTTCACATGGTCCGTGGCTGTGGGATTAGACTCTATCTTTCACACGGTCCATGGCTCTCGGGTAGTTTTTATCTTTCACATGGTCCGTGGCTGTGGGGTAGACTTTATCTTTCACACGGCATATGGCTGTGGGATAGATTTTATCTTTCACATGGTCCGTGGCTGTCGGGTAGACTTTATCTTTCACACGGTCCGTGGCTGTGGGAACAGACTCTATCTTTCACACGGTCCGTGCCTGTGGGAAAGACTTTATCTTTCACACGGTCCTTGGCTGTGCGGTAGACTTTATCTTTCACACGGTCCGTGCCTGTGGGATAGACTTTATCTTTCACACGGTCCATGCCTGAGGGATAGACTTTTTCACACGGTCCGTGCCTGTGGGAAAGACTTTCTCTTTCACACGGTCCGTGGCTGTGGAAATAGACTTTATCTTTCACATGGTTTGTGCCTGTGGGATAGACTTTATCTTTCACATGGTCCGTGGCAGTGGGGTAGACTTTATGTTTCACACGGTCCATTCCTGTGGGATAGACTTTTTCACACGGTCCGTGGCTATGGGGTAGACTGTATCTTTCACATGGTCCGTGGCTGTGGGAGTAGTCTTTATCTCTCACCCGGTCCGTGGCTGTGGGAATAGACTTTATGTTTCACAAGGTCCGTGGCTCTGGGAATAGAATTTATCTTTCACATGGTCCGTGGCTGTGGGGTAGACTTTAACTTTCATATGGTCCGTCCCTGTGGGATAGACTTTATCTTTCACATGGTCCGTGGCTGTGGTACACACTTTATCTTTCTCACGGTCCGTGGCTGTGGGATAGTCTTTATCTTTCACACGGTCCGTGCCTGTGGGATAAACTTTATGTTTCACATGGTCCGTGGCTGTGCGATAGACTTTTTCACACGGTCCGTGCCTGTGGGATAGACTTTATCTTTCACACGGTCCGTGGTGGTGGGATAGACTTTATCTTTCACACGGTCCATGCCTGTGGGATAGACTTTATCTTTCACATGATCCGTGCCTGTGGGATAGACTTTATCTTTCACACGGTCCGTGGCTGTGGGATAGACTTTATCTTTCACAAGGTACGTGCCTGTGGGATAGACTTTATCTTTCACACGGTCTGTGCCTCTAGGATAGATTTTATCTTTCACACGGTCCGTGGTTGTGGGATAGACTTTATCTTTCACACGGTCCGTGGCTGTGGAAATAGACTCTATCTTTCACACGGTCCGTGGCTCTGGGGTAGACTTTATCTTTCACACGGTCCGTGGCTGTGGGGTAGACTTTATCTTTCACACGGTCCGTGCCTGTGGGATAGACTTTATCTTTCACACGGTCCGTGGCTGTGGTGTAGACTTTATCTTTCACACGGTTCGTGGAGTTGGTGTAGACTTTATATTTCACAAAGTCCGTGGCAGGGGTGTAGACTTTATCTTTCACACGGTCCGTGGCTGTGGGAAAAGACTCTATCTTCCCACGGTCCGTGCTTGTGGGATAGACTTTATCTTTCACACGGTCCATGCCTGTGGGATAGACTTTATCTTTCACACGGTCCGTGGCTGTGGGGTAGACTTTATCTTTCACACGGTCCGTGGATGTGGGATAGACTTTATCTTTCACATGGTCCGTGTCTGTGGGGTAGACTTTATCTTTCACACGGTCCCAGGCTGTGGGAGTAGACTTTATCGTTCATACGGTCCATGTCTGTGGGAATAGACTTTATGTTTCACAAGGTCCGTGGCTCTGGGAAGAGACTTTATCTTTCACATGGTCCATGGCTGTGGGGTAGACTTTATCTTTCACACGGTCCGTGCCTGAGGGATAGACTCTATCTTGCACATGGTCTGTCGCTGTGGGAATAGAGTCTATCTTTCACACGGTCCATCGCTGTGGGTTAGACTTTATCTTTCACACGGTCCCTGGCTGTGGGGTAGACTTTATCTTTCACACGGTCCGTGGTTGTCGGATAGACTTTATCTTTCACACGGTCCGTGCCTGTGGGATAGACTTTTTCACACGGTCTGTGGCTGTGGGGTAGACTTTATCGTTCACATGTTCCGTGGCTGTGGGAGTAGTCTTTATCTTTCACACAGTCCTTGGCTCTGGGAATAGACTTTATGTTTCACAAGGTCCGTGGCTCTGGGAATAGAATATATCTTTCACATGGTCCGTGGCTCTGGGGTAGAATTTATCTTTCATACGGTCCGTGCTTGAGGGATAGACTTTATATTTCACACGGTCCGTGCCTGTCGGATAGACTTTTTCACAAGGTCCGTGGCTGTGGGATAGACTTTATCTTTCACACGGTCCGTGCATGTGGGATAGACTTTATCTTTCACACGGTCCGTGGTTGTGGGATAGACTTTATCTTTCACACGGTCCGTGCCTGTGGGATAGACTTTATCTTTCACATGGTCCGTGGCTGTGGGGTAGACTTTATCTTTCACACGGCCCGTGGCTGTGAGGTAGACTTTCTCTTTCACATGGCCTGTGGCAGTGGATTAGACTTTATCTTTCACACTGCCCGTGGCTGTGGGGTAGACTTTATCTTTCACACGGCCCGTGCCTGTGGGGTAGACTTTATCTTTCACATGGTCCATGGCTGTGGGGTAGACTTTATCTTTCACACGGCCCGTGGCTGTGAGGTAGACTTTCTCTTTCACATGGCCCGTGGCAGTGGATTAGACTTTATCTTTCACACGGTCCGTGGCTGTGGGAATAGACTTTATCTTTCACATGGTCCGTGCCTGTGGGATAGACTTTATCTTTCACACGGTCCGTGGCTGTGGGATAGACTCTATCTTTCCCTCGGTCCATGCCTGTGGGATAGCCTCTATCTTTCACACGGTCTGTGGCTGTGGAAATAGACTTTATCTTTCACACAGTCCATGCCTGTGGGATAGACTCTATCTTTCACATGGTCCGTGGCTGTGGGATAGCCTCTATCTTTCACACGGTCCGTGGCTGTGTGAATAGGCTTTATCTTTCACACGGTCCGTGGCTGTGGGGTAGACTTTATCTTTCACAAGCTCCGTGGCTGTGGGATAGACTTTATCTTTCACACGGTCCGGTTCTTTGAGGTAGACTTTATCTTTCACATGGTAGGTGGCTGTGGGAGTAGACTTTATCTTTCACACGGTCCGTGGCTGTGCGAATAGACTTTATCTTTCACATGGTCCGTGGCTGTGGGATAGACTTTTTCACACGGTCCGTGGCTGTGGGATAGACTTTATCTTTCACACGGTCCGTGCCTGTGGGATAGACTTTATCTTTCACAGGGTCCGTGCCTGTGGGATAGATTTTATCTTTCACAAGATCCGTGGCTGTGGGATAGACTTTATCTTTAACACGTTCGTTAGATGTGGGAACAGACTCTATCTTTCACACGGTCCGTGGCTGTGGGATAGCCTCTATCTTTCACACGGTCCGTGGCTGTGGGGTAGACTTTATCTTTCACACGGTCCGTGGCTGTGGGGTAGACTTTATCTTTCACACGGCCCGTGGCTGTGGGGTAGACTTTATCTTTCACATGGCCCGTGCCTGTGGGGTAGACTTTATCTTTCACACAGTCCGTGCCTGTGGGGTAGACTTTATCTTTCACACGGTCCGTGGTGTGGGATAGACTTTATCTTTCACACAGTCCGTGCATGTGGGATAGACTTTATCTTTCACACGGTCCGTGCCTGTGGGGTAGACTTTATCTTTCACATGATCCGTGGCTGTGGGATAGACTTTATCTTTCACACGTTCGTTAGATGTTGGAACAGACTCTATCTTTCACACGGTCCGTGGCTGTTGGATAGACTCTATCTTTCACACGGTCCGTGGCTGTGGGGTAGACTTTATCTTTCATACAGTCCGTGGCTGTGGGGTAGACTTTATCTTTCACACGGTCCGTGCCTGTGGGGTAGACTTTATCTTTCACATGGTCCGTGGCTCTGGTATAGACTTTATCTTTCACACGGTAAGTGGCTGTGTTATAGACTTTTTCACACTGTCCGTGCCTGTCGGATAGACTTTATCTTTCACATGGTCCGTGGCTGTGGGATAGACTTTATCTTTCACACGGTCCATGGCTGTGGGAATAGACTCTACCTTTCACACGGTCCGTGCCTGTGGGGTAGACATTATCTTTCACACGGTCCGTGGCTGTGGGGTAGACTTCATCTTGCACACGGTCCGTGGCTGTGGGATAGACTTTATCTTTCACACGGTCCGTGCCTGTGGGGCAGACTTTACCTTTCACACGGTCCGTGGCTGTGGGAACAGACTGTATCATTCACACTGTCCACGGCTGTGGGGTGGACTTTATCTTTCACACGGTCCGTGCCTGTGGGATACACTTTATCTTTCACATGATCCGTGGCTGTGGGATAGACTCTATCTTTCACACGGTCATTGGCTGTGGGAATAGACTCTATCTTTCACACGGTCCGTGCCTGTGGGATAGACTTTATTTTTCACACGGTCCGTGGATGTGGGGTAGACTTTATCTTTCACACGGTCCGTGGCTGTGGGATAGACTTTATCTTTCACATGGCCCGTGGCTCTGGGCAAGACTTTATCTTTCACAATGCCCGTGGCTGTGGGGTAGACTTTATCTTTCACACGGCCCGTGCCTGTGGGGTAGACTTTATCTTTCACATGGTCCGTGGCTGTGGGGTAGACTTTATCTTTCACACGGCCCTTGGCTGTGAGGTAGACTTTCTCTTTCACATGGCCCGTGGCAGTGGATTAGACTTTATCATTTACACGGTCCATGGCTGTGGGGTAGACTTTATCTTTCACACGGCCCGTGGCTGTGAGGTAGACTTTCTCTTTCACACGGCCCGTGGCTGTAGATTAGACTTTATCATTTACACGGTCCACGGCTGTGGGGTAGACTTTATCTTTCACACGGTCCGTGCCTGTGGGATAGACTTTATCTTTCACATGGTCTGTGGCTGAGGGATAGACTTTTCACAGGGTCCGTGGCTGTGGGATAGACTTTATCTTTCACACGGTCCGTGGCTGTGGGGTACACTTACCTTTCACACGGTCCGTGGCTGTGGGGTACACTTACCTTTCACACGGTCCGTGGCTGTGGGGTAGACTTTACCTTTCACACGGTCCGTGGCTGTGGGGTAGACATTATCTTTCACAAGGTCAGTGGCTGTGGGTTAGACTTTATCTTTCACACGGCCCTTGCCTGTGGCATAGACTTTATCTTTCACACGGCCCGTGCCTGTGGCATAGACTTTATCTTTCACACGGCCCGTGCCTGTGGTGTAGACTTAATCTTTTACACGGCCCGTGGCTGTGGGGTAGACTTTATGTTTCACACGGTCCGTGGCTGTGGGAATAGACTTTATCTTTCACACGGTCCGTGGCTGTGGGAATAGACTTTATCTTTCACACGGTCCGTGGCTGTGGGAATAGACTTCATCCTTCACATGGTCCGTACCTGTGGGATAGACTTTATCTTTCACACGGTCCGTGGCTGTGTGGTAGACTTTATCTTTCACACGGCCCGTGGCTGTGGGGTAGAGTTTATCTTTCACACGGCCCATGGCTGTGGAGTAGACTTTATCTTTCACATGGTCCGTGGCTGTGGGGTAGACTTTATCTTTCACACGGTCCGTGCCTGTGGGAAAGACTCTATCTTTCACACGGTCCGTGGCTGTGGGATAGACTTTTTCTTTCACATGGTCCGTGGCTGTGGGAATAGACTCTATCTTTCACACGGTCCGTGGCTGTGGGATAGACTTTATCTTTCACACGGTCCATGGCTGTGGGAATAGACTCTATCTTTCACACGGTCCGTGGCTGTGGGAAAGACTTTATCTTTCGCACGGCCCGTGGCTGTGTGGTAGATTTTATCTTTCATACAGTCCGTGGCTGTGGGGTAGACTTTATCTTTCACATGGTCCGTGGCTCTGGTATAGACTTTATCTTTCACACGGTAACTGGCTGTGTGATAGACTTTTTCACAGGGTCCGTGCCTGTGGGATAGACTTTATCTTTCACACGGTCCGTGCCTGTGGGGTAGACATTATCTTTCACACGGTCCGTGGCTGTGGGGCAGACTTTATCTTTCACACGGTCCGTGGCTGTGGTAACAGACTGTATCATTCACACTGTCCACGGCTGTGGGGTGGACTTTATCTTTCACGCGGTCCGTGCCTGTGGGTTAGACTTTATCTTTCACATGGTCTGTGGCTGAGGGATAGACTTTTTCACACGGTCCGTGGCTGTGGGATAGACTTTATCTTTCACACGGTCCGTTCCTGTGGGATAGACTTTATCTTTCACACGGTCCGTGCCTGTGGGATAGACTTTATCTTTCACATGATCCGTGGCTGTGGGATAGACTCTATCTTTCACACGGTCGCTGGCTGTGGGAATAGACTCTATCTTTCACACGGTCCATGCCTGTGGGATAGACTTTTTTTTTCACACGGTCCGTGGCTATGGGGTAGACTTTATCTTTCACACGGTCCGTGGCTGTGGGATAGACTTTATCTTTCACACGGCCCGTGGCTCTGGGCAAGATTTTATCTTTCACACTGCCCGTGGCTGTGGGGTAGAGTTTATCTTTCACACAGCCCGTGGCTGTGGGGTAGACTTTAACTTTCACATGGCCCGTGCCTGTGGGGTAGACTTTATCTTTCACACGGTCCGTGACTGTGGGGTAGACATTATCTTTCACACGGTCCGTGGATGTGGGGTAGACTTTATCTTTCACATGGTCCGTGACTGTGGGGTACACTTTATCTTTCACACGGCCCGTGGCTGTGGGGTAGACTTTATCTTTCACACGGCCCGTGGCTGTGGAGTAGACTTTATCTTTCACATGGTCCGTGGCTGTGGGGTAGACTTTATCTTTCACATGGTCCATGGCTGTGGGAATAGACTCTATCTTTCACACGGTCCGTGGCTGTGGGAAAGACTTTATCTTTCGCACGGCCCGTGGCTGTGTGGTAGACTTTATCTTTCATACAGTCCGTGGCTGTGGGGTAGACTTTATCTTTCACATGATCCGTGGCTCTGGTATAGACTTTATCTTTTTCTCGGTAAGTGGCTGTGTGATAGACTTTTTCACACGGTCCGTGCCTGTGGGATAGACTTTATCTTTCACATGGTCCGTGGCTGTGGGATAGACTTTTTGTCACAGTCCGTGCCTGTCGGATAGACTTTATCTTTCACACGGTCCGTGGCTGTCGGATAGACTTTATCTTTCACAAGGTCCGTGCCTGTGGGATAGACTTTATCTTTCAAACGGTCCGTGGCTGTGGGATAGACTTTATCTTTCACAAGGTCCGTGCCTGTGGGGTAGACATTATCCTTCACTGGGTCCGTGGATGTGGGGTAGACTTTATCTTTCAAACGGTCCGTGGCTGTGGGAATAGACTCTATCTTTCACACGGTCCGTGCCTGTGGGATAGACTTTATCTTTCACACGGTCCGTGCCTGTGGGGTAGACATTATCTTTCACACGGTCCGTGGATGTGGGGTAGACTTTATCGTTCACACGGTCCGTGGCTGTGAGGTAGACTTTATCTTTCACACGGTCCGTGCCTGTGGGATAGACTTTATCTTTCACACGGTCCGTGGCTGTGTGATAGACTCTATCTTTCACACGGTCGTTTCCTTTGGGGTAGACTCTATCTTTCACACGGTTCATGGCTGTTGGAATAGACTTTATCTTTCACACGGTCCGTGGTGTGGGATAGACTTTATCTTTCACACGGTCCGTGGCTGTGGGTAGACTTTATCTTTCACACGGTCCGTGGCTGTGGGATAGACTCTATCATTCACCCGGTCCGTGGCTGTGGGATAGACTCTATCTTTCACATGGTCCGTGGCTGTGGGATTAGACTCTATCTTTCACACGGTCCGTGCCTGTGGAATAGACTTTATCTTTCACATGGTCCGTGGCTCTGGTATAGACTTTTTCTTTCACACGGTAAGTGGCTGTGTGATAGACTTTTTCACACGGTCCGTGCCTGTGGGATAGACTTTATCTTTCACATGGTCCGTGGCTGTGGGATAGACTTTATCTTTCACAAGGTCCGTGCCTGTGGGGTAGACATTATCTTTCACACGGTCCGTGGATGTGGGGTAGACTTTATCTTTCAAACGGTCCGTGGCTGTGGGAATAGACTCTATCTTTCACACGGTCCGTGCCTTTGGGATAGACTTTATCTTTCACAAGGTCCGTGCCTGTGGGGTAGACATTATCTTTCACACGGTTCGTGGATGTGGGGTAGACTTTATCTTTCACACGGTCCGTGGCTGTGTGATAGACTCTATCTTTCACACGGTCGTTTCCTGTTGGGTAGACTCTATCTTTCACACGGTTCATGGCTGTTGGAATAGACTTTATCTTTCACACGGTCCGTGGTGTGGGATAGACTCTATCTTTCACACGGTCCGTGACTGTGAGGTAGACTTTATCTTTCACAAGGTCCGTGGCTGTGGATAGACTTTATCTTTCACACGGTCAGTGGCTGTGGTGTAGACTTTATCTTTCACAGTGCCCGTGGCTGTGCGGTAGACTTTATGTTTCACACGGCCCGTGGATGTGGGGTAGACTTTATCTTTCACACGGTCCGTGGCTGTGGGGTAGACTTTATCTTTCACATGGTCCGTGGCTGTTGGGTAGACTTTATCTTTCACACGGTCCGTGCCTGTGGGAATGACTCTATCTTTCACACGGTCAGTGGCTGTGGGATAGACTTTTTCTTTCACATGGTCTGTGGCTGTGGGAATAGACTCTATCTTTCACACGGTCCATGGCTGTGGGGTAGACTTTATCTTTCACACGGTCCGTGGCTGTGGGAATAGACTTTATGTTTCACAAGGTCCGTGGCTCTGCGAATAGACTTTATCTTTCACATGGTCTGTGGCTGTGGGGTAGACTTTATCTTTCACATGGTCCGTGCCTGTGGGATAGACTTTATCTTTCACATGGTCTGTGGCTCTGGTATAGACTTTATCTTTCACACGGTAATTGGCTGTGGGATAGACTTTTTCACACGATCCGTGCCTGTGGAGAGACTTTATCTTTCACACGGTCCGTGGCTGTGGGATAGACTTTTTCACACGGTCTGAGCCTGTAGGGGAGACTTTATCTTTCACACGGTCCGTGCCTGTGGGGTAGAATTTATCTTTCACACGGTCCGTGGCTGTGGGTATAGACTTTATCTTTCACGTGGTCTTTGCCTGTGGGATAGTCTTTATCTTTCACATGGTCCGTGGCTGTGGGGTAGTCTTTATCTTTCACACGGTCCGTGCCTGTGTAATAGACTTTTTCACACGGTCCGTGGCTGTGGGGTAGACTTTATCTTTCACATGGTCCGTGGCTGTGGGAGTAGTCTTTATCTTTCACACGGCCCGTGGCTGCGGGGTAGACTTTATCTTTCACACGGCCCGTGGTTGCGGGGTAGACTTTATCTTTCACACGGCCCGTGGCTGTGGGGTAGACTTTACTTTCACACGGCCCGTGGCTGTGGAGTAGTCTTTATCTTTCACAAGGTCCGTGCCTGTGGGGTAGACATTATCTTTCACACGGTCCGTGGATGTGGGGTAGACTTTATCTTTCAAACGGTCCGTGGCTGTGGGAATAGACTCTATCTTTCACACGGTCCGTGCCTGTGGGATAGACTTTATCTTTCACAAGGTCCGTGCCTGTGGGGTAGACATTATCTTTCACACGGTTCGTGGATGTGGGGTAGACTTTATCTTTCACACAGTCCGTGGCTGTGTGATAGACTCTATCTTTCACACGGTCGTTTCCTGTGGGGTAGACTCTATCTTTCACACGGTTCATGGCTGTTGGAATAGACTTTATCTTTCACACGGTCCGTGGTGTGGGATAGACTCTATCTTTCACACGGTCCGTGACTGTGGGGTAGACATTATCTTTCACACGGTCCGTGGATGTGGGGTAGACTTTATCTTTCACAAGGTCCGTGCCTGTGGGGTAGACATTATCTTTCACTGGGTCCGTGGATGTGGGGTAGACTTTATCTTTCAAACGGTCCGTGGCTGTGGGAATAGACTCTATCTTTCACACGGTCCGTGCCTGTGGGATAGACTTTATCTTTCACAAGGTCCGTGCCTGTGGGGTAGACATTATCTTTCACACGGTTCGTGGATGTGGGGTAGACTTTATCTTTCACACGGTCCGTGGCTGTGTGATAGACTCTATCTTTCACACGGTCGTTTCCTGTGGGGTAGACTTTATCTTTCAAATGGTCCGTGGCTGTTGGAATAGACTTTATCTTTCACACGGTCCGTGGTGTGGGATAGACTCTATATTTCACACGGTCCGTGACTGTGGGGTAGACATTATCTTTCACACGGTCCGTGGATGTGGGGTAGACTTTATCTTTCACATGGTCCGTGACTGTGGGGTACACTGTATCTTTCACACGGCCCGTGGCTGTGGGGTAGAGTTTATCTTTCACACGGCCCGTGGCTGTGGAGTAGACTTTATCTTTCACATGGTCCGTGGCTGTGGGGTAGACTTTATCTTTCACACGGTCCGTGCCTGTGGGAAAGACTCTATCTTTCACACGGTCCGTGGCTGTGGGATAGACTTTTTCTTTCACATGGTCCATGGCTGTGGGAATAGACTCTATCTTTCACACGGTCCGTGGCTGTGGGAAAGACTTTATCTTTCGCACGGCCCGTGGCTGTGTGGTAGACTTTATCTTTCATACAGTCCGTGGCCTTGGGGTAGACTTTATCTTTCACATGATCCGTGGCTCTGGTATAGACTTTATCTTTCACTCGGTAAGTGGCTGTGTGATAGACTTTTTCACACGGTCCGTGCCTGTGGGATAGACTTTATCTTTCACATGGTCCGTGGCTGTGGGATAGACTTTTTGTCACAGTCCGTGCCTGTGGGATAGACTTTATCTTTCACACGGTCCGTGGCTGTCGGATAGACTTTATCTTTCACAAGGTCCGTGCCTGTGGGATAGACTTTATCTTTCAAACGGTCCGTGGCTGTGGGATAGACTTTATCTTTCACAAGGTCCGTGCCTGTGGGGTAGACATTATCTTTCACTGGGTCCGTGGATGTGGGGTAGACTTTATCTTTCAAACGGTCCGTGGCTGTGGGAATAGACTCTATCTTTCACACGGTCCGTGCCTGTGGGATAGACTTTATCTTTCACACGGTCCGTGCCTGTGGGGTAGACATTATCTTTCACACGGTCCGTGGATGTGGGGTAGACTTTATCGTTCACACGGTCCGTGGCTGTGGGGTAGACTTTATCTTTCACACGGTCCGTGCCTGTGGGATAGACTTTATCTTTAACACGGTCCGTGGTGTGGGATAGACTTTATCTTTCACACGGTCCGTGCCTGTGGGGTAGACATTATCTTTCACACGGTCCGTGGATGTGGGGTAGACTTTATCGTTCACACGGTCCGTGGCTGTGGGGTAGACTTTATCTTTCACACGGTCCGTGCCTGTAGGATAGACTTTATCTTTAACACGGTCCGTGGTGTGGGATAGACTCTATCTTTCACACGGTCGTTTCCTTTGGGGTAGACTCTATCTTTCACACGGTTCATGGCTGTTGGAATAGACTTTATCTTTCACACGGTCCGTGGTGTGGGATAGACTTTATCTTTCACACGGTCCGTGGCTGTGGGTAGCCTTTATCTTTCACACGGTCCGTGGCTGTGGGATAGACTCTATCATTCACCCGGTCCGTGGCTGTGGGATAGACTCTATCTTTCACATGGTCCGTGGCTGTGGGATTAGACTCTATCTTTCACACGGTCCATGGCTCTCGGGTAGTTTTTATCTTTCACATGGTCCGTGGCTGTGGGGTAGACTTTATCTTTCACACGGCATATGGCTGTGGGATAGATTTTATCTTTCACATGGTCCGTGGCTGTCGGGTAGACTTTATCTTTCACACGGTCCGTGGCTGTGGGAACAGACTCTATCTTTCACACGGTCCGTGCCTGTGGGAAAGACTTTATCTTTCACACGGTCCTTGGCTGTGCGGTAGACTTTATCTTTCACACGGTCCGTGCCTGTGGGATAGACTTTATCTTTCACACGGTCCATGCCTGAGGGATAGACTTTTTCACACGGTCCGTGCCTGTGGGAAAGACTTTCTCTTTCACACGGTCCGTGGCTGTGGAAATAGACTTTATCTTTCACATGGTTTGTGCCTGTGGGATAGACTTTATCTTTCACATGGTCCGTGGCAGTGGGGTAGACTTTATGTTTCACACGGTCCATTCCTGTGGGATAGACTTTTTCACACGGTCCGTGGCTATGGGGTAGACTGTATCTTTCACATGGTCCGTGGCTGTGGGAGTAGTCTTTATCTCTCACACGGTCCGTGGCTGTGGGAATAGACTTTATGTTTCACAAGGTCCGTGGCTCTGGGAATAGAATTTATCTTTCACATGGTCCGTGGCTGTGGGGTAGACTTTAACTTTCATATGGTCCGTGCCTGTGGGATAGACTTTATCTTTCACATGGTCCGTGGCTGTGGTACACACTTTATCTTTCTCACGGTCCGTGGCTGTGGGATAGTCTTTATCTTTCACACGGTCCGTGCCTGTGGGATAAACTTTATGTTTCACATGGTCCGTGGCTGTGCGATAGACTTTTTCACACGGTCCGTGCCTGTGGGATAGACTTTATCTTTCACACGGTCCGTGGTGGTGGGATAGACTTTATCTTTCACACGGTCCATGCCTGTGGGATAGACTTTATCTTTCACATGATCCGTGCCTGTGGGATAGACTTTATCTTTCACACGGTCCGTGGCTGTGGGATAGACTTTATCTTTCACAAGGTACGTGCCTGTGGGATAGACTTTATCTTTCACACGGTCTGTGCCTCTAGGATAGATTTTATCTTTCACACGGTCCGTGGTTGTGGGATAGACTTTATCTTTCACACGGTCCGTGGCTGTGGAAATAGACTCTATCTTTCACACGGTCCGTGGCTCTGGGGTAGACTTTATCTTTCACACGGTCCGTGGCTGTGGGGTAGACTTTATCTTTCACACGGTCCGTGCCTGTGGGATAGACTTTATCTTTCACACGGTCCGTGGCTGTGGTGTAGACTTTATCTTTCACACGGTTCGTGGAGTTGGTGTAGACTTTATATTTCACAAAGTCCGTGGCTGGGGTGTAGACTTTATCTTTCACACGGTCCGTGGCTGTGGGAAAAGACTCTATCTTCCCACGGTCCGTGCTTGTGGGATAGACTTTATCTTTCACACGGTCCATGCCTGTGGGATAGACTTTATCTTTCACACGGTCCGTGGCTGTGGGGTAGACTTTATCTTTCACACGGTCCGTGGATGTGGGATAGACTTTATCTTTCACATGGTCCGTGTCTGTGGGGTAGACTTTATCTTTCACACGGTCCCAGGCTGTGGGAGTAGACTTTATCGTTCATACGGTCCATGTCTGTGGGAATAGACTTTATGTTTCACAAGGTCCGTGGCTCTGGGAAGAGACTTTATCTTTCACATGGTCCATGGCTGTGGGGTAGACTTTATCTTTCACACGGTCCGTGCCTGAGGGATAGACTCTATCTTGCACATGGTCTGTCGCTGTGGGAATAGAGTCTATCTTTCACACGGTCCATCGCTGTGGGTTAGACTTTATCTTTCACACGGTCCCTGGCTGTGGGGTAGACTTTATCTTTCACACGGTCCGTGGTTGTCGGATAGACTTTATCTTTCACACGGTCCGTGCCTGTGGGATAGACTTTTTCACACGGTCTGTGGCTGTGGGGTAGACTTTATCTTTCACATGTTCCGTGGCTGTGGGAGTAGTCTTTATCTTTCACACAGTCCTTGGCTCTGGGAATAGACTTTATGTTTCACAAGGTCCGTGGCTCTGGGAATAGAATATATCTTTCACATGGTCCGTGGCTCTGGGGTAGAATTTATCTTTCATACGGTCCGTGCTTGAGGGATGGACTTTATATTTCACACGGTCCGTGCCTGTCGGATAGACTTTTTCACAAGGTCCGTGGCTGTGGGATAGACTTTATCTTTCACACGGTCCGTGCATGTGGGATAGACTTTATCTTTCACACGGTCCGTGGTTGTGGGATAGACTTTATCTTTCACACGGTCCGTGCCTGTGGGATAGACTTTATCTTTCACATGGTCCGTGGCTGTGGGGTAGATTTTATCTTTCACATGGTCCGTGGCTGTGGGATAGACTTTATCTTTCATATGGTCCGTGTCTGTGGGGTAGACTTTATCTTTCACAACACCCGTGGCTGTGGGGTAGGCTTTATCATTCACACGGTCTGTGGCAGTGGAGTAGACTTCATCTTTCACACGGTCCGTGGCTGTGGGTAGACTTTATCTTTCACACGGTCCGTGGCTGTGGTGTAGACTTTAGCTTTCACACGGTCCGTGGCTGTGGGATAGACTTTATCTTTCACACGGTCCGTGGCTGTGGGATAGACTTTATCTTTCACATGGTCCGTGGCTGTGGGAGTAGTCTTTATGTTTCGCACAGGTCCGTGGCTGTGGGAATAGACTTTATGTTTCACAAGGTCCGTGGCTCTGGGAATAGAATTTATCTTTCACATGGTCCGTGGCTGTGTGATAGACTGTATCTTACACACGGTCCGTGGCTGTGGGATAGACTTTATCTTTCACACGGTACGTGCCTGTGGAATAGACTTTATCTTTCACACGGTCCGTGCGTCTAGGACAGACTTTATCTTTCACACGGTTCGTGCCTGTGGGATCGACTTTTTCACACGGTCCGTGCTTGTGGGATAGACTTTATCTTTCACACGGTCCATGCCTGTGGAATAGACTTTATCTTTCACACGGTCCGTGGCTGTGGGATAGACTTTTTCACACGGTCCGTGCCTGTGGGATAGACTTTATCTTTCACACGGTCCGTTCCTGTGGGATAGACTTTATCTTTCACACGGTCCGTGACTGTGGGATAGACTTTATCTTTCACATGGTCCGTTGCTGTGGGATAGACTTTATCTTTCACACGGTATGTGACTGTGGGATTAGACTCTATCTTTCACACAGTCCGTGGCTGTGGGGTAGACTTTATCTTTCACACGGTCCGTGGCTGTGGGAACAGACTCTATCTTTCACACTGTCCGTGCCTGTGGGAAAGACTTTATCTTTCACACGGTCCGTAGCTGTGAGGTAGACTTTATCTTTCACACGGTCCGTGCCTTTGGGATAGACTTTATCTTTCACATGGTCCATGCCTGAGGGATAGATTTTTTCACACGGTCCGTTCCTGTGGGAAAGACTTTCTCTTTCACACGGTCCGTGGCTGTGGAAATAGACTTTATCTTTCACATGGTTTGTGCCTGTGGGATAGACGTTATCTTTCACATGGTCCGTGGCAGTGGGGTAGACTTTATCTTTCACACGGTCCATTCCTGTGGGATAGACTTTTTCACACGGTCCGTGGCTGTGGGGTAGACTGTATCTTTCACATGGTCCGTGGCTGTGGGAGTAGTCTTTATCTCTCACACGGTCCGTGGCTGTGGGAATAGACTTTATGTTTCACAACGTCCGTGGCCCTGGGAATAGAATTTATCTTTCACATGGTCCGTGGCTGTGGGGTAGACTTTATCTTTCATACGGTCCGTGCCTGTGGGATAGACTTTATCTTTCACATGGTCCGTGGCTGTGGTATAGACTTTATCTTTCTCACGGTCCGTGGCTGTGGGATAGACTTTATCTTTCACACGGTCCGTGCCTGTGGGATAAACTTTATGTTTCACACGGTCCGTGACTGTGCGATAGACTTTTTCACACGGTCCGTGCCTGTGGGATAGACTTTATCTTTCACACGGTCCGTGGTTGTGGGATAGACTTTATCTTTCACGCGGTCCATGCCTGTGGGATAGACTTTATCTTTCGCATGATCCATGCCTGTGGGATAAACTTTATCTTTCACACGTTCCGTGGCTGTGGAAATAGACTCTATCTTTCACACGGTCCGTGCCTGTGGGATAGACTTTATCTTTCACACGGTCCGTGCCTCTGGGATAAACTTTATGTTTCACACGTTCCGTGACTGTGCGATAGACTTTTTCACACGGTCCGTGCCTGTGGGATAGACTTTATCTTTCACACGGTCCGTGGTTGTGGGATAGACTTTATCTTTCAAGCGGTCCATGCCTGTGGGATAGACTTTATCTTTCGCATGATCCATGCCTGTGGGATAAACTTTATCTTTCACACGGTCCGTGGCTCTGGAAATAGACTTTATCTTTCACATGGTCCGTGGCAGTGGGGTAGACTTTATCTTTCACACGGTCCATTCCTGTGGGATAGACTTTTTCACACGGTCCGTGGCTGTGGGGTAGACTGTATCTTTCACATGGTCCGTGACTTTGGGAGTAGTCTTTATCTCTCACACGGTCCGTGGCTGTGGGAATAGACTTTATGTTTCACAACGTCCGTGGCCCTGGGAATAGAATTTATCTTTCACATGGTCCGTGGCTGTGGGGTAGACTTTATCTTTCATACGGTCCGTGCCTGTGGGATAGACTTTATCTTTCACATGGTCCGTGGCTGTGGTATAGACTTTATCTTTCTCACGGTCCATGGCTGTGGGATAGACTTTATCTTTCACACGGTCCGTGCCTGTGGGATAAACTTTATGTTTCACACGGTCCGTGACTGTGCGATAGACTTTTTCACAGGGTCCGTGCCTGTGGGATAGACTTTATCTTTCACACGGTCCGTGGCTGTGGGATAGACTTTATCTCTCACACGGTCCGTGCCTCTAGGACAGACTTTATCTTTAGCACGGTCCGTGGTTGTGGGCTAGACTTTATCTTTCACACGGTCCGTGGCTGTGGAAATAGACTCTATCTTTCACACGGTCCGTGCCTGTGGGATAAACTTTATCTTTCACACGGTCCGTGGCTGTGGTGTAGTCTTTAATTTTCACACGGTTCGTGGCTGTGGTGTAGACTTTATCTTTCACACGGTCCGTGTCTGGGGGGTAGACTTTATCTTTCACACGGTCCGTGGCTGTGGGAATAGACTCTATCTTTCACACGGTCCGTGCCTGTGGGATAAACTTTATGTTTCACACGGTCCGTGACTGTGCGATAGACTTTTTCACACGGTCCGTGCCTGTGGGATAGACTTTATCTTTCACACGGTCCGTGGCTGTGGGATAGACTTTATCTCTCACACGGTCCGTGCCTCTAGGACAGACTTTATCTTTAGCACGGTCCGTGGTTGTGGGCTAGACTTTATCTTTCACACGGTCCGTGCCTGTGGGATAGACTTTATCTTTCACACGGTCCGTGGCCGTGGAAATAGACTCTATCTTTCACACGGTCCGTGCCTGTGGGATAAACTTTATCTTTCACACGGTCCGTGGCTGTGGTGTAGTCTTTAATTTTCACACGGTTCGTGGCTGTGGTGTAGACTTTATCTTTCACACGGTCCGTGGCTGGGGGGTAGACTTTATCTTTCACACGGTCCGTGGCTGTGGGAATAGACTCTGTCTTTCCCACGGTCCGTGCTTGTGGGATAGACTTTATCTTTCACACGGTCCATGCCTGTGGGATAGACTTTATCTTTCACACGGTCCGTGGCTGTGGGGTAGACTTTATCTTTCACACGGTCCGTGGCTGTGGGGTAGACTTTATCTTTCACACGGTCCGTGGTTGTGGGATAGACTTTATCTTTCACACGGTCCGTGCCTGTGGGATAGACTTTATCTTTCACACGGTCCGTGGTTGTGGTATAGACTTTATCTTTCACACGGTCCGTGCCTGTGGGATAGACTTTATCTTTCACATGGTCCGTGGCTGTGGGGTAGATTTTATCTTTCACATGGTCTGTGGCTGTGAGATAGACTTTATCTTTCAAAAGGTCCGTGTCTGTGGGGTAGACTTTATCTTTCCCAACACCCGTGGTTGTGGGGTAGGCTTTATCTTTCACACGGTCCGTGGCTGTGGAGTAGACTTCATCTTTCACACGGTCCGTGGCTGTGGGGTAGAATTTATCAATCAGATGGTCCGTGCCTGTGGGATAGACTCTATCTTTCACATGGTCCGTGCCTGTGGGATAGACTCTGTCTTTCAAATGGTCCTTTGCTGTGTGATTAGACTCTATCTTTCACACGATCCATGGCTGTGGGGTGGACTTTATCTTTCACATGGTCCGTGGATGTGGGGTAGACTTTATCTTTCACACGGTATGTGGCTGTGGGGTAGATTTTATCTTTCACACTGTCCGTGGCTGTGGGATAGACTTTATCTTTCACACGGTCCGTGGCAGTGGGGTAGACTTTATCTTTCACACGGCCCATGCCTGTGGGATAGACTTTATCTTTCACAGGGCCCGTGGCTGTTGGGTAGACTTTATCTTTCATATGGCCCGTTCCTGTGGGATAGACTTTATCTTTCACACGGTCCGTGCCTGAGGGATAGACTTTATCTTTCACACGGTCCATGCCTGAGGGATAGACTTTTTCACACGGTCCGTGCCTGTGGGAAAGACTTTCTCTTTCACACGGTCCGTGGCTGTGGAAATAGACTTTATCTTTCACATGGTTTGTGCCTGTGGGATAGACTTTATCTTTCACATGGTCCGTGGCAGTGGGGTAGACTTTATCTTTCACACGGTCCATTCCTGTGGGATAGACTTTTTCACACGGCCCATGGCTGTGGGGTAGACTGTATCTTTCAAATGGTCCGTGGCTGTGGGAGTAGTCTTTATCTCTCACACGGTCCGTGGCTGTAGGAAGAGACTTTATGTTTCACGAGGTCCGTGGCTCTGGGAATAGAATTTATCTTTCACATGGTCGTGGCTGTGGGGTAGACTTTAACTTTCATACGGTCCGTGCCTGTGCGATAGACTTTATCTTTCACACGGTCCGTGCCTGTGGGATAAACTTTATGTTTCACATGGTCCGTGGCTGTGCGATAGACTTTTTCACACGGTCCGTGCCTGTGGGATAGACTTTATCTTTCACACGGTCCGTGGTTGTGGGATAGACTTTATCTTTCACAAGGTACGTTCCTGTGGGATAGACTTTATCTTTCACACGGTCCGTGCCTCTAGGACAGACTTTATCTTTCGTACGGTCCGTGGTTGTGGGATAGACTTTATCTTTCACACTGTCCGTGGCTGTGGGAGTAGACTTTATCGTTCATACGGTCCATGTCTGTGGGAATAGACTTTATGTTTCACAAGGTCCGTGGCTCTGGGAAGAGACTTTATCTTTCACATGGTCCGTGGCTGTGGGGTAGACATTATCTTTCACATGGTCCGTGGCTGTGGGATAGACTTTAACTTTCACATGGTCCGTGGCTGTGGGGTAGACTTTAACTTTCACATGGTCCCTGGCTTGGGATAACCTCTATCTTTCACACAGTCCGTGGCTATTGGAATAGACTCTATCTTTCATACGGTCCATGTCTGTGGGATAGACTTTATCTTTCACACGGTCCTTGGCTGTGGGGTTGACTTTATTTTTCACATGGTCCGTGGCTGTGGTAGTAGACTTTATCTTTCACACGGTCCGTGGCTGTGGGAATAGACTTTATGTTTCACACGGTCCGTGGCTCTGAGAATAGACTTTATGTTTCACAAGGTCCGTGGCTCTGGGAATAGAATTTATCTTTCACAGGGCCCGTGGCTGTGGGGTAGACTTTATCTTTCATATGGCCCGTTCCTGTGGGATAGACTTTATATTTCACACGGTCCATGCCTGAGGGATAGACTTTTTCACACGGTCCGTGCCTGTGGGAAAGACTTTCTCTTTCACACGGTCCGTGGCTGTGGAAATAGACTTTATCTTTCACATGGTTTGTGCCTGTGGGATAGACTTTATATTTCACATGGTCCGTGGCAGTGGGGTAGACTTTATCTTTCACACGGTCCATTCCTGTGGGATAGACGTTTTCACACGGTCCGTGGCTGTGGGGTAGACTGTATCTTTCACATGGTCCGTGGCTGTGGGAGTAGTCTTTATCTCTCACACGGTCCGTGGCTGTGGGAATAGACTTTATGTTTCACGAGGTCCGTGGCTCTGGGAATAGAATTTATCTTTCACATGGTCCGTGGCTGTGGGGTAGACTTTAACTTTCATACGGTCCGTGCCTGTGGGATAGACTTTATCTTTCACACGGTCCATGGCTGTGGGATAGACTTTATCTTTCACACGGTCCGTGGCTGGGGGGTAGACTTTATCTTTCAAATGGCCCGTGACAGTGGGGTAGACTTTATCTGTCACACGGCCCATGCCTGTGGGATAGACTTTATCTTTCACACGTCCCGTGGCTGTGGGGTAGACTTTATCTTTCATATGGCCCGTTCCTGTGGGATAGACTTTATCTTTCACACGTTCCGTGCCTATGGGATAGACTTTGTCTTTCACACGGCCCGTGGCTGTGGGGTAGACTTTATCTTTCACACGGCCAGTGGCTGTGGATTAGACTTTATCTTTCACACATTCCGTGCCTGTGGGGTAGACTTTATCTTTCACACGGTCCGTGCCTGTGGGATAGACTTTATCTTTCACATGGTCCGGGCCTGTGGAATAGACTCTATCATTCACCTGGTCCGTGGCTGTGGGATAGACTCTATCTTTCACATGGTCCGTGGCTGTGGGATTACACTCTATATTTCACACGGTCCATGGCTGTCGGGTAGACTTTATCTTTCACATGGTCTGTGGCTGTGTGGTAGACTTTATCTTTCACACGGTATATGGCTCTGGGATAGATTTTATCTTTCACATAGTCCGTGGCAGTGGGGTAGACTTTATCTTTCACACGGTCCGTGGCTGTGGGAACAGACTCTATCTTTCACACTGTCCGTGCCTGTGGGAAAGACTTTATCTTTCACACGGCCCGTGGCTGTGCGGTAGACTTTATCTTTCACACGGTCCTTGGCTGTGGGGTAGACTTTATTTTTCACATGGTCCGTGGCTGTGGTAGTAGACTTTATCTTTCACACGTTCCGTGGCTGTGGGAATAGACTTTATGTTTCACACGGTCCGTGGCTCTGGGAATAGACTTTATCTTTCACACGGTCCGTGCCTGTGGGATAGACTTTATCTTTCACATGGTCCGTGGCTGTGGGGTAGACTTTTTCACACGGTCTGTGGCTGTGGGTTAGACTTTATCTTTCACATGGTCCGTGGCTGTGGGAGTAGTCTTTATCTTTCACACGGTCCGTGGCTCTGGGAATAGACTTCATGTTTCACAAGGTCCGTGGCTCTGGGAATAGAATTTATCTTTCACATGGTCCGTGGCTCTGGGGTAGAATTTATCTTTCATACGGTCCGTGCCTGTGGGATAGACTTTATATTTCACACGATCCGTGCCTGTCGGATAGACTTTTTCACAAAGTCCGTGGCTGTGGGATAGACTTTATCTTTCACACGGTCGTGCATGTGGGATAGACTTTATATTTCATCCGGTCCGTGGTTGTCGGATAGAGTTTATCTTTCACACGGTCCTTGCCTGTGGGATAGACTTTATCTTTCACATGGTCCGTGGCTGTGGGGTAGATTTTATCTTTCACATGGTCTGTGGCTGTGGGATAGACTTTATCTTTCACACGTTCCGTGTCTGTGGGGTAGACTTTATCTTTCACACGGTCCCAGGCTGTGGGAATAGACTTTATCATTCATACGGTCCATGTCTGTGGGAATAGACTTTATGTTTCACAAGGTCCGTGGCTCTGGGAAGAGACTTTATCTTTCACATGGTCCGTGGCTGTGGGGTAGACTTTATCTTTCACATGGTCCGTTTCTGTGGGATAGACTTTATCTTCCACATGGTCCGTGGCTGTGGGGTAGACTTTATCTTTCACATGGTCCGTGGCTGTGGGATAACCTCTATCTTTCACACAGACCGTGGCTGTTGGAATAGACTCTATCTTTCATACGGTCCATGGCTGTGGGATAGACTTTATCTTTCACACGGTCCTTGGCTGTGGGGTTGACTTTATTTTTCACATGGTCCGTGGCTGTGGTAGTAGACTTTATCGTTCATACGGTCCGTGGTTGTGGGAATAGACTTTATGTTTCACACAGTCCGTGGCTCTGGGAATAGACTTTATGTTTCACAAGGTCCGTGGCTCTGGGAATAGAATTTATCTTTCACATGGTCCGTGGCTCTGGGGTAGAATTTATCTTTCATACGGTCCGTGCCTGTGGGATAGACTTTATATTTCACAAGGTCCGTGCCTGTCGGATAGACTTTTTCACAAGGTCCATGGCTGTGCGATAGACTTTATCTTTCACATGGTCCGTGGCTATTGGGTAGATTTTATCTTTCACATGGTCTGTGGCTGTGGGATAGACTTTATCTTTCACATGGTCCGTGTCTGTGGCGTAGACTTTATCTTTCACAACACCCGTGGCTGTGGGGTAGGCTTTATCTTTCACACGGTCCGTGGCTGTGGAGTAGACTTTATCTTTCACATGTTCCGTGGCTGTGGGTAGACTTTATCTTTCACACGGTCCGTGGCTGTGGTGTAGACTTTATCTTTCACACGGTCCGTGCCTGTGGAATAGACTTTTTCAAACGGTCCTTGACTGTGGGGTAGACTTTATCTTTCACATGGTCCGTGGCTGTGGGAATAGTCTTTATGTTTCACACAGGTCCATGGCTGTGGGAATAGACTTTATGTTTCACAAGGTCCGTGGCTCTGGGAAGAGACTTTATCTTTCACATGGTCCGTGGCTGTGGGGTAGACTTTATCTTTCACATGGTCCGTGGCTGTGGGATTAGACTCTATCTTTCACACGGTCCATGGCTGTGGGATTAGACTCTATCTTTCACACGGTCCATGGCTGTGGGGTAGATTTTATCTTTCACACGGTCCGTGGCTGTGGGGTAGAATTTATCTTTCACACGGTCCGTGGCTGTGGGGTAGAATTTATCAATCAGATGGTCCGTGCCTGTGGGATAGACTCTATCTTTCACATGGTCCGTGCCTGTGGGATAGACTCTGTCTTTCAAATGGTCCTTTGCTGTGTGATTAGACTCTATCTTTCACACGATCCATGGCTGTGGGGTGGACTTTATCTTTCACATGGTCCGTGGATGTGGGGTAGACTTTATCTTTCACACGGTATGTGGCTGTGGGGTAGATTTTATCTTTCACACTGTCCGTGGCTGTGGGATAGACTTTATCTTTCACACGGTCCGTGGCAGTGGGGTAGACTTTATCTTTCACACGGCCATGCCTGTGGGATAGACTTTATCTTTCACAGGGCCCGTGGCTGTTGGGTAGACTTTATCTTTCATATGGCCCGTTCCTGTGGGATAGACTTTATCTTTCACACGGTCCGTGCCTGTGGGATAGACTTTATCTTTCACACGGTCCATGCCTGAGGGATAGACTTTTTCACACGGTCCGTGCCTGTGGGAAAGACTTTCTCTTTCACACGGTCCGTGGCTGTGGAAATAGACTTTATCTTTCACATGGTTTGTGCCTGTGGGATAGACTTTATCTTTCACATGGTCCGTGGCAGTGGGGTAGACTTTATCTTTCACACGGTCCATTCCTGTGGGATAGACTTTTTCACACGGCCCATGGCTGTGGGGTAGACTGTATCTTTCACATGGTCCGTGGCTGTGGGAGTAGTCTTTATCTCTCACACGGTCCGTGGCTGTAGGAAGAGACTTTATGTTTCACGAGGTCCGTGGCTCTGGGAATAGAATTTATCTTTCACATGGTCGTGGCTGTGGGGTAGACTTTAACTTTCATACGGTCCGTGCCTGTGGGATAGACTTTATCTTTCACACGGTCCGTGCCTGTGGGATAAACTTTATGTTTCACATGGTCCGTGGCTGTGCGATAGACTTTTTCACACGGTCCGTGCCTGTGGGATAGACTTTATCTTTCACACGGTCCGTGGTTGTGGGATAGACTTTATCTTTCAAAAGGTACGTTCCTGTGGGATAGACTTTATCTTTCACACGGTCCGTGCCTCTAGGACAGACTTTATCTTTCGTACGGTCCGTGGTTGTGGGATAGACTTTATCTTTCACACGGTCCGTGGCTGTGGGAGTAGACTTTATCGTTCATACGGTCCATGTCTGTGGGAATAGACTTTATGTTTCACAAGGTCCGTGGCTCTGGGAAGAGACTTTATCTTTCACATGGTCCGTGGCTGTGGGGTAGACATTATCTTTCACATGGTCCGTGGCTGTGGGATAGACTTTAACTTTCACATGGTCCGTGGCTGTGGGTTAGACTTTATCTTTCACATGGTCCCTGGCTGTGGGATAACCTCTATCTTTCACACAGTCCGTGGCTATTGGAATAGACTCTATCTTTCATACGGTCCATGTCTGTGGGATAGACTTTATCTTTCACACGGTCCTTGGCTGTGGGGTTGACTTTATTTTTCACATGGTCCGTGGCTGTGGTAGTAGACTTTATCTTTCACACGGTCCGTGGCTGTGGGAATAGACTTTATGTTTCACACGGTCCGTTGCTCTGAGAATAGACTTTATGTTTCACAAGGTCCGTGGCTCTGGGAATAGAATTTATCTTTCACAGGGCCCGTGGCTGTGGGGTAGACTTTATCTTTCATGTGGCCCGTTCCTGTGGGATAGACTTTATATTTCACACGGTCCATGCCTGAGGGATAGACTTTTTCACACGGTCCGTGCCTGTGGGAAAGACTTTCTCTTTCACACGGTCCGTGGCTGTGGAAATAGACTTTATCTTTCACATGGTTTGTGCCTGTGGGATAGACTTTATATTTCACATGGTCCGTGGCAGTGGGGTAGACTTTATCTTTCACACGGTCCATTCCTGTGGGATAGACTTTTTCACACGGTCCGTGGCTGTGGGGTAGACTGTATCTTTCACATGGTCCGTGGCTGTGGGAGTAGTCTTTATCTCTCACACGGTCCGTGGCTGTGGGAATAGACTTTATGTTTCACGAGGTCCGTGGCTCTGGGAATAGAATTTATCTTTCACATGGTCCGTGGCTGTGGGGTAGACTTTAACTTTCATACGGTCCGTGCCTGTGGGATAGACTTTATCTTTCACACGGTCCATGGCTGTGGGATAGACTTTATCTTTCACACGGTCCGTGGCTGGGGGGTAGACTTTATCTTTCAAATGGCCCGTGACAGTGGGGTAGACTTTATCTGTCACACGGCCCATGCCTGTGGGATAGACTTTATCTTTCACACGTCCCGTGGCTGTGGGGTAGACTTTATCTTTCATATGGCCCGTTCCTGTGGGATAGACTTTATCTTTCACACGTTCCGTGCCTATGGGATAGACTTTGTCTTTCACACGGCCCGTGGCTGTGGGGTAGACTTTATCTTTCACACGGCCAGTGGCTGTGGATTAGACTTTATCTTTCACACATTCCGTGCCTGTGGGGTAGACTTTATCTTTCACACGGTCCGTGCCTGTGGGATAGACTTTATCTTTCACATGGTCCGGGCCTGTGGAATAGACTCTATCATTCACCTGGTCCGTGGCTGTGGGATAGACTCTATCTTTCACATGGTCCGTGGCTGTGGGATTACACTCTATATTTCACACGGTCCATGGCTGTCGGGTAGACTTTATCTTTCACATGGTCCGTGGCTGTGTGGTAGACTTTATCTTTCACACGGTATATGGCTCTGGGATAGATTTTATCTTTCACATGGTCCGTGGCAGTGGGGAAGACTTTATCTTTCACACGGTCCGTGGCTGTGGGAACAGACTCTATCTTTCACACTGTCCGTGCCTGTGGGAAAGACTTTATCTTTCACACGGCCCGTGGCTGTGCGGTAGACTTTATCTTTCACACGGTCCTTGGCTGTGGGGTAGACTTTATTTTTCACATGGTCCGTGGCTGTGGTAGTAGACTTTATCTTTCACACGTTCCGTGGCTGTGGGAATAGACTTTATGTTTCACACGGTCCGTGGCTCTGGGAATAGACTTTATCTTTCACACGGTCCGTGCCTGTGGGATAGACTTTATCTTTCACATGGTCCGTGGCTGTGGGATAGACTTTAACTTTCACATGGTCCGTGGCTGTGGGGTAGACTTTATCTTTCACATGGTCCCTGGCTGTGGGATAACCTCTATCTTTCACACAGTCCGTGGCTATTGGAATAGACTCTATCTTTCATACGGTCCATGTCTGTGGGATAGACTTTATCTTTCACACGGTCCTTGGCTGTGGGGTTGACTTTATTTTTCACATGGTCCGTGGCTGTGGTAGTAGACTTTATCTTTCACACGGTCTGTGGCTGTGGGAATAGACTTTATGTTTCACACGGTCCGTTGCTCTGAGAATAGACTTTATGTTTCACAAGGTCCGTGGCTCTGGGAATAGAATTTATCTTTCACAGGGCCCGTGGCTGTGGGGTAGACTTTATCTTTCATATGGCCCGTTCCTGTGGGATAGACGTTATATTTCACACGGTCCATGCCTGAGGGATAGACTTTTTCACACGGTCCGTGCCTGTGGGAAAGACTTTCTCTTTCACACGGTCCGTGGCTGTGGAAATAGACTTTATCTTTCACATGGTTTGTGCCTGTGGGATAGACTTTATATTTCACATGGTCCGTGGCAGTGGGGTAGACTTTATCTTTCACACGGTCCATTCCTGTGGGATAGACTTTTTCACACGGTCCGTGGCTGTGGGGTAGACTGTATCTTTCACATGGTCCGTGGCTGTGGGAGTAGTCTTTATCTCTCACACGGTCCGTGGCTGTGGGAATAGACTTTATGTTTCACGAGGTCCGTGGCTCTGGGAATAGAATTTATCTTTCACATGGTCCGTGGCTGTGGGGTAGACTTTAACTTTCATACGGTCCGTGCCTGTGGGATAGACTTTATCTTTCACACGGTCCATGGCTGTGGGATAGACTTTATCTTTCACACGGTCCGTGGCTGGGGGGTAGACTTTATCTTTCAAATGGCCCGTGACAGTGGGGTAGACTTTATCTGTCACACGGCCCATGCCTGTGGGATAGACTTTATCTTTCACACGTCCCGTGGCTGTGGGGTAGACTTTATCTTTCATATGGCCCGTTCCTGTGGGATAGACTTTATCTTTCACACGTTCCGTGCCTATGGGATAGACTTTGTCTTTCACACGGCCCGTGGCTGTGGGGTAGACTTTATCTTTCACACGGCCAGTGGCTGTGGATTAGACTTTATCTTTCACACATTCCGTGCCTGTGGGGTAGACTTTATCTTTCACACGGTCCGTGCCTGTGGGATAGACTTTATCTTTCACATGGTCCGGGCCTGTGGAATAGACTCTATCATTCACCTGGTCCGTGGCTGTGGGATAGACTCTATCTTTCACATGGTCCGTGGCTGTGGGATTACACTCTATATTTCACACGGTCCATGGCTGTCGGGTAGACTTTATCTTTCACATGGTCCGTGGCTGTGTGGTAGACTTTATCTTTCACACGGTATATGGCTCTGGGATAGATTTTATCTTTCACATGGTCCGTGGCAGTGGGGAAGACTTTATCTTTCACACGGTCCGTGGCTGTGGGAACAGACTCTATCTTTCACACTGTCCGTGCCTGTGGGAAAGACTTTATCTTTCACACGGCCCGTGGCTGTGCGGTAGACTTTATCTTTCACACGGTCCTTGGCTGTGGGGTAGACTTTATTTTTCACATGGTCCGTGGCTGTGGTAGTAGACTTTATCTTTCACACGTTCCGTGGCTGTGGGAATAGACTTTATGTTTCACACGGTCCGTGGCTCTGGGAATAGACTTTATCTTTCACACGGTCCGTGCCTGTGGGATAGACTTTATCTTTCACATGGTCCGTGGCTGTGGGGTAGACTTTTTCACACGGTCTGTGGCTGTGGGTTAGACTTTATCTTTCACATGGTCCGTGGCTGTGGGAGTAGTCTTTATCTTTCACACGGTCCGTGGCTCTGGGAATAGACTTCATGTTTCACAAGGTCCGTGGCTCTGGGAATAGAATTTATCTTTCACATGGTCCGTGGCTCTGGGGTAGAATTTATCTTTCATACGGTCCGTGCCTGCGGGATAGACTTTATATTTCACACGGTCCGTGCCTGTCGGATAGACTTTTTCACAAAGTCCGTGGCTGTGGGATAGACTTTATCTTTCACACGGTCGTGCATGTGGGATAGACTTTATCTTTCACCCGGTCCGTGGTTGTCGGATAGAGTTTATCTTTCACACGGTCCTTGCCTGTGGGATAGACTTTATCTTTCACATGGTCCGTGGCTGTGGGGTAGATTTTATCTTTCACATGGTCTGTGGCTGTGGGATAGACTTTATCTTTCACACGTTCCGTGTCTGTGGGGTAGACTTTATCTTTCACACGGTCCCAGGCTGTGGGAATAGACTTTATCATTCATACGGTCCATGTCTGTGGGAATAGACTTTATGTTTCACAAGGTCCGTGGCTCTGGGAAGAGACTTTATCTTTCACATGGTCCGTGGCTGTGGGGTAGACTTTATCTTTCACATGGTCCGTTTCTGTGGGATAGACTTTATCTTCCACATGGTCCGTGGCTGTGGGGTAGACTTTATCTTTCACATGGTCCGTGGCTGTGGGATAACCTCTATCTTTCACACAGACCGTGGCTGTTGGAATAGACTCTATCTTTCATACGGTCCATGGCTGTGGGATAGACTTTATCTTTCACACGGTCCTTGGCTGTGGGGTTGACTTTATTTTTCACATGGTCCGTGGCTGTGGTAGTAGACTTTATCTTTCATACGGTCCGTGGCTGTGGGAATAGACTTTATGTTTCACACAGTCCGTGGCTCTGGGAATAGACTTTATGTTTCACAAGGTCCGTGGCTCTGGGAATAGAATTTATCTTTCACATGGTCCGTGGCTCTGGGGTAGAATTTATCTTTCATACGGTCCGTGCCTGTGGGATAGACTTTATATTTCACAAGGTCCGTGCCTGTCGGATAGACTTTTTCACAAGGTCCATGGCTGTGCGATAGACTTTATCTTTCACATGGTCCGTGGCTATTGGGTAGATTTTATCTTTCACATGGTCTGTGGCTGTGGGATAGACTTTATCTTTCACATGGTCCGTGTCTGTGGCGTAGACTTTATTTTTCACAACACCCGTGGCTGTGGGGTAGGCTTTATCTTTCACACGGTCCGTGGCTGTGGAGTAGACTTTATCTTTCACATGTTCCGTGGCTGTGGGTAGACTTTATCTTTCACACGGTCCGTGGCTGTGGTGTAGACTTTATCTTTCACACGGTCCGTGCCTGTGGAATAGACTTTTTCAAACGGTCCTTGGCTGTGGGGTAGACTTTATCTTTCACATGGTCCGTGGCTGTGGGAATAGTCTTTATGTTTCACACAGGTCCATGGCTGTGGGAATAGACTTTATGTTTCACAAGGTCCGTGGCTCTGGGAATAGAATTTATCTTTCACATGGTCCGTGGCTGTGTGATAGACTGTATCATTCACACGGTCCGTGGCTGTGGGATAGACTTTATCTTTCACACGGTACGTGCCTGTGGAATAGATTTTATCTTTCACACGGTCCGTGCCTCTAGGACAGACTTTATCTTTCACACGGTCCGGGACTGTGGGATAGACTTTATCTTTCACATGGTCCGTTGCTGTGGGATAGACTTTATCTTTCACACGATCCGTGGCTGTGGGAATAGACTCTATCTTTCACACGCTCCGTGCTTGTGGGATAGACTTTATCTTTCACACGGTCTGTGCCTGTGGGATAGACTTTTCTTTCTCACGGTCCGTGGCTGTGGGGTAGACTTTATCTTTCACACGGTCCGTGCCTGTGGGATAGACTTTATATTTCTCACGTTCCGTGTCTGTGGGGAAGACTTTATCTTTCACCCGGTCCCAGGCTGTGGGAGTAGACTTTATCGTTCATACGATCCATGTCTGTGGGAATAGACTTTATGTTTCACAAGGTCCGTGTCTCTGTGAAGAGACTTTATCTTTCACATGGTCCGTGGCTGTGGGGTAGACTTTATCTTTCACATGGACCGTGGCTGTGGGATAGATTTATCTTTCACATGGTCCGTTGCTGTGGTGTAGACTTTAACTCTCACATGGCCCGTGGCTGTGGGATAGCCTCTATCATTCACACAGTCCGTGGCTGTGGGAATAGACTCTATCTTTCACAGGGTCCATGGCTGTGGGATAGACTTTATCTTTCACACGGTCCGTGGCTGTGGGGTAGACTTTATTTTTCACACGGTCCGTGGCTGTGGTAGTAGACTTTATCTTTCACACGGTCCGTGGCTGTGGGAATAGACTTTATGTTTCACACAGTCCGTGGCTCTGCGAATAGACTTTATCTTTCACACGGTCGCTGCCTGTGGGGTAGACTTTAACTTTCACATGGTCCATGCCTGTGGGATAGACTATATCTTGTAAATGGTCTGTCGCTGTGGGAATAGACTCTATCTTTCACACGATCCGTGCCTGTGGGATAAAATTTATCTTTCACACGGTCCGTGGCTGTGAGATAGACTTTATCTTTCACTCGGTCCGTGGCTCTGGGAATAGAGTTTATCTTTCTCACAGTCCGTGCCTGTGTGATAGACTTTATCATTCACACGCTCCATGCCTGTGGGATAGACTCTATCTTTCACATGGTCCGTGGCTGTGGGATTAGACTCTATCTTTCACATGGTCCGTGGCTGTGGGATTAGACTCTATCTTTCACACGGTCCATGGCTGTGGGGTAGATTTTATCTTTCACACGGTCCGTGGCTGTGGGGTAGAATTTATCAATCAGATGGTCCGTGCCTGTGGGATAGACTCTATCTTTCACATGGTCCGTGCCTGTGGGATAGACTCTGTCTTTCAAATGGTCCTTTGCTGTGGGATTAGACTCTATCTTTCACACGATCCATGGCTGTGGGGTGGACTTTATCTTTCACATGGTCCGTGGCAGTGGGGTAGACTTTATCTTTCACACGGCCCATGCCTGTGGGATAGACTTTATCTTTCACAGGGCCCGTGGCTGTTGGGTAGACTTTATCTTTCATATGGCCCGTTCCTGTGGGATAGACTTTATCTTTCACACGGTCCGTGCCTGTGGGATAGACTTTATCTTTCACACGGTCCATGCCTGAGGGATAGACTTTTTCACACGGTCCGTGCCTGTGGGAAAGACTTTCTCTTTCACACGGTCCGTGGCTGTGGAAATAGACTTTATCTTTCACATGGTTTGTGCCTGTGGGATAGACTTTATCTTTCACCTGGTCCGTGGCAGTGGGGTAGACTTTATCTTTCACACGGTCCATTCCTGTGGGATAGACTTTTTCACACGGTCCGTGGCTGTGGGGTAGACTGTATCTTTCACATGGTCCGTGGCTGTGGGAGTAGTCTTTATCTCTCACACGGTCCGTGGCTGTAGGAAGAGACTTTATGTTTCACGAGGTCCGTGGCTCTGGGAATAGAATTTATCTTTCACATGGTCGTGGCTGTGGGGTAGACTTTAACTTTCATACGGTCCGTGCCTGTGGGATAGACTTTATCTTTCACACGGTCCGTGGTTGTGTGATAGACTTTATCTTTCACACGGTCCACGCCTGTGGGATAGACATTATCTTTCGCATGATCCGTGCCTGTGGGATAGACTTTATCTTTCACACGGTCCGTGGCTGTGGGATAGACTTTATCTTTCACAAGGTACGTTCCTGTCGGATAGACTTTATCTTTCACACGGTTCGTGCCTCTAGGACAGACTTTATCTTTCATACGGTCCGTGGTTGTGGGATAGACTTTATCTTTCACACGGTCCGTGGCTGTGGGAGTAGACTTTATCGTTCATACGGTCCATGTCTGTGGGAATAGACTTTATGTTTCACAAGGTCCGTGGCTCTGGGAAGAGACTTTATCTTTCACATGGTCCGTGGCTGTGGGGTAGACTTTATCTTTCACATGGTCCGTGGCTGTGGGATTAGACTCTATCTTTCACACGGTCCATGGCTGTGGGATTAGACTCTATCTTTCACACGGTCCATGGCTGTGGGGTAGATTTTATCTTTCACACGGTCCGTGGCTGTGGGGTAGAATTTATCTTTCACACGGTCCGTGGCTGTGGGGTAGAATTTATCAATCAGATGGTCCGTGCCTGTGGGATAGACTCTATCTTTCACATGGTCCGTGCCTGTGGGATAGACTCTGTCTTTCAAATGGTCCTTTGCTGTGTGATTAGACTCTATCTTTCACACGATCCATGGCTGTGGGGTGGACTTTATCCTTCACATGGTCCGTGGATGTGGGGTAGACTTTATCTTTCACACGGTATGTGGCTGTGGGGTAGATTTTATCTTTCACACTGTCCGTGGCTGTGGGATAGACTTTATCTTTCACACGGTCCGTGGCAGTGGGGTAGACTTTATCTTTCACACGGCCCATGCCTGTGGGATAGACTTTATCTTTCACAGGGCCCGTGGCTGTTGGGTAGACTTTGTCTTTCATATGGCCCGTTCCTGTGGGATAGACTTTATCTTTCACACGGTCCGTGCCTGTGGGATAGACTTTATCTTTCACACGGTCCATGCCTGAGGGATAGACTTTTTCACACGGTCCGTGCCTGTGGGAAAGACTTTCTCTTTCACACGGTCCGTGGCTGTGGAAATAGACTTTATCTTTCACATGGTTTGTGCCTGTGGGATAGACTTTATCTTTCACATGGTCCGTGGCAGTGGGGTAGACTTTATCTTTCACACGGTCCATTCCTGTGGGATAGACTTTTTCACACGGCCCATGGCTGTGGGGTAGACTGTATCTTTCACATGGTCCGTGGCTGTGGGAGTAGTCTTTATCTCTCACACGGTCCGTGGCTGTAGGAAGAGACTTTATGTTTCACGAGGTCCGTGGCTCTGGGAATAGAATTTATCTTTCACATGGTCGTGGCTGTGGGGTAGACTTTAACTTTCATACGGTCCGTGCCTGTGGGATAGACTTTATCTTTCACACGGTCCGTGCCTGTGGGATAAACTTTATGTTTCACATGGTCCGTGGCTGTGCGATAGACTTTTTCACACGGTCCGTGCCTGTGGGATAGACTTTATCTTTCACACGGTCCGTGGTTGTGGGATAGACTTTATCTTTCACAAGGTACGTTCCTGTGGGATAGACTTTATCTTTCACACGGTCCGTGCCTCTAGGACAGACTTTATCTTTCGTACGGTCCGTGGTTGTGGGATAGACTTTATCTTTCACACGGTCCGTGGCTGAGGGAGTAGACTTTATCGTTCATACGGTCCATGTCTGTGGGAATAGACTTTATGTTTCCCAAGGTCCGTGGCTCTGGGAAGAGACTTTATCTTTCACATGGTCCGTGGCTGTGGGGTAGACATTATCTTTCACATGGTCCGTGGCTGTGGGATAGACTTTAACTTTCACATGGTCCGTGGCTGTGGGGTAGACTTTATCTTTCACATGGTCCCTGGCTGTGGGATAACCTCTATCTTTCACACAGTCCGTGGCTATTGGAATAGACTCTATCTTTCATACGGTCCATGTCTGTGGGATAGACTTTATCTTTCACACGGTCCTTGGCTGTGGGGTTGACTTTATTTTTCACATGGTCCGTGGCTGTGGTAGTAGACTTTATCTTTCACACGGTCCATGGCTGTGGGAATAGACTTTATGTTTCACACGGTCCGTGGCTCTGAGAATAGACTTTATGTTTCACAAGGTCCGTGGCTCTGGGAATAGAATTTATCTTTCACAGGGCCCGTGGCTGTGGGGTAGACTTTATCTTTCATATGGCCCGTTCCTGTGGGATAGACTTTATATTTCACACGGTCCATGCCTGAGGGATAGACTTTTTCACACGGTCCGTGCCTGTGGGAAAGACTTTCTCTTTCACACGGTCCGTGGCTGTGGAAATAGACTTTATCTTTCACATGGTTTGTGCCTGTGGGATAGACTTTATCTTTCACAAGGTCCGTGGCAGTGGGGTAGACTTTATCTTTCACACGGTCCATTCCTGTGGGATAGACTTTTTCACACGGTCCGTGGCTGTGGGGTAGTCTGTATCTTTCACATGGTCCGTGGCTGTGGGAGTAGTCTTTATCTCTCACACGGTCCGTGGCTGTGGGAATAGACTTTATGTTTCACGAGGTCCGTGGCTCTGGGAATAGAATTTATCTTTCACATGGTCCGTGGCTGTGGGGTAGACTTTAACTTTCATACGGTCCGTGCCTGTGGGATAGACTTTATCTTTCACACGGTCCATGGCTGTGGGATAGACTTTATCTTTCACACGGTCCGTGGCTGGGGGGTAGACTTTGTCTTTCAAATGGCCCGTGACAGTGGGGTAGACTTTATCTGTCACACGGCCCATGCCTGTGGGATAGACTTTATCTTTCACACGTCCCGTGGCTGTGGGGTAGACTTTATCTTTCATATGGCCCGTTCCTGTGGGATAGACTTTATCTTTCACACGTTCCGTGCCTATGGGATAGACTTTGTCTTTCACACGGCCCGTGGCTGTGGAGTAGACTTTATCTTTCACACGGCCAGTGGCTGTGGATTAGACTTTATCTTTCACACATTCCGTGCCTGTGGGGTAGACTTTATCTTTCACACGGTCCGTGCCTGTGGGATAGACTTTATCTTTCACATGGTCCGGGCCTGTGGAATAGACTCTATCATTCACCTGGTCCGTGGCTGTGGGATAGACTCTATCTTTCACATGGTCCGTGGCTGTGGGATTACACTCTATATTTCACACGGTCCATGGCTGTCGGGTAGACTTTATCTTTCACATGGTCCGTGGCTGTGTGGTAGACTTTATCTTTCACACGGTATATGGCTCTGGGATAGATTTTATCTTTCACATGGTCCGTGGCAGTGGGGTAGACTTTATCTTTCACACGGTCCGTGGCTGTGGGAACAGACTCTATCTTTCACACTGTCCGTGCCTGTGGGAAAGACTTTATCTTTCACACGGCCCGTGGCTGTGCGGTAGACTTTATCTTTCACACGGTCCTTGGCTGTGGGGTAGACTTTATTTTTCACATGGTCCGTGGCTGTGGTAGTAGACTTTATCTTTCACACGTTCCGTGGCTGTGGGAATAGACTTTATGTTTCACACGGTCCGTGGCTCTGGGAAGAGACTTTATCTTTCACACGGTCCGTGCCTGTGGGATAGACTTTATCTTTCACATGGTCCGTGGCTGTGGGGTAGACTTTTTCACACGGTCTGTGGCTGTGGGTTAGACTTTATCTTTCACATGGTCCGTGGCTGTGGGAGTAGTCTTTATCTTTCACACGGTCCGTGGCTCTGGGAATAGACTTCATGTTTCACAAGGTCCGTGGCTCTGGGAATAGAATTTATCTTTCACATGGTCCGTGGCTCTGGGGTAGAATTTATCTTTCATACGGTCCGTGCCTGTGGGATAGACTTTATAATTTCACACGGTCCGTGCCTGTCGGATAGACTTTTTCACAAAGTCCGTGGCTGTGGGATAGACTTTATCTTTCACCCGGTCCGTGGTTGTCGGATAGAGTTTATCTTTCACACGGTCCTTGCCTGTGGGATAGACTTTATCTTTCACATGGTCCGTGGCTGTGGGGTAGATTTTATCTTTCACATGGTCTGTGGCTGTGGGATAGACTTTATCTTTCACATGGTCCGTGTCTGTGGGGTAGACTTTATCTTTCCCAACACCCGTGGCTGTGGGGTAGGCTTTATCTTTCACACGGTCCATGGCTGTGGAGTAGACTTCATCTTTCACACCCTCCGTGGCTGTGGGTAGACTTTATCTTTCACACGGTCCGTGGCTGTGGTGGAGACTTTAGCTTTCACACGGTCCGTGGCTGTGGGATAGACTTTATCTTTCACACGGTCCGTGGCTGTGGGATAGACTTTATCTTTCACACGATCCGTGCCTGTGGAATAGACTTTTTCACACGGTCCTTGGCTGTGGGGTAGACTTTATCTTTCACATGGTCCGTGGCTGTGGGAGTAGTCTTTATGTTTCGCACAGGTCCGTGGCTGTGGGAATAGAGTTTATGTTTCACAAGGTCCGTGGCTCTGGGAATAGAATTTATCTTTCACATGGTCCGTGGCTGTAGGGTAGACTTTATCTTTCACACGGTCCGTGGCTGTGGGATAGACTTTATCTTTCACACGGTCCGTGTCTGTGGGATAGACTTTATCTTTCACAAGGTCCCAGGCTGTGGGAGGAGACTTTATCGTTCATACGGTCCATGTCTGTGGGAATACACTGTATGTTTCACAAGGTCCGTGGCTCTGGGAAGAGACTTTATCTTTCACATGGTCCGTGGCTGTGGGGTAGACTTTATCTTTCACATGGTCCGTGGCTGTGGGATAGACTTTATCTTTCACATGGTCCGTGGCTGTGGGGTAGACTTTATCTTTCACATGGTCCGTGGCTGTGGGATAACCTCTATCTTTCACACAGTCCGTGGCTGTTGGAATAGACTCTATCTTTCATACGGTCCATGGCTGTGGGATAGACTTTATCTTTCACACGGTCCTTCGCTGTGGGGTTGACTTTATTTTTCACATGGTCCGTGGCTGTGGTAGTAGACTTTATCTTTCACACGTTCCGTGGCTGTGGGAATAGACTTTATGTTTCACACGGTCCGTGGCTCTGGGAATAGTCTTTATCTTTCACACGGTCCGTGCCTGTGGGTTAGAATTTACTTTCACACGGTCCGTGCCTGAGGGATAGACTCTATCTTGCACATGGTCTGTCGCTGTGGGAATAGACTCTATCTTTCACACGGTCCATCGCTGTGGGTTAGACTTTATCTTTCTCTCGGTCCGTGGTTGTCGGATAGACTTTATCTTTCACACGGGCCGTGGCTGTGTGAATAGACTCTATCTTTCACACGCTCCGTGCTTGTGGGATAGACTTTATCTTTCACACGGTCTGTGCCTGTGGGATAGACTTTTCTTTCTCACGGTCCGTGGCTGTGGGGTAGACTTTATCTTTCACACGGTCCGTGCCTGTGGGATAGACTTTTTCACACGGTCCTTGGCTGTGGGGTAGACTTTATCTTTCACATGGTCCGGGGCTGTGGAAGTAGTCTTTATGTTTCGCACAGGTCGTGGCTGTGGGAATAGACTTTATGTTTCACAAGGTCCGTGGCACTGGGAATAGAATTTATCTTTCACATGGTCCGTGGCTGTGTGATAGACTGAATCTTTCACACGGTCCGTGCCTCTAGGACAGACTTTATCTTTCACACGGTCCGTGCCTGTGGGATCGACTTTTTCACACGGCCCGTGCCTGTGGGATAGACTTTATCTTTCACATGGTCCATGCCTGTGGAATAGACTTTATCTTTCACACAGTCTGTGGCTGTGGGATAGACTTTTTCACACGGTCCGTGCCTGTGGGATAGACTTTATCTTTCACACGGTCCGTTCCTGTGAGATAGACTTTATCTTTCACACGATCCGTGACTGTGGGATAGACTTTATCTTTCACATGGTCCGGGGCTGTGGGATAGACTTTATCTTTCACACGGTCCGTGGCTGTGGGAATAGACTCTATCTTTCACACGCTCCGTGCTTGTGGGATAGACTGTATGTTTCACACGGTCCGTGCCTGTGGGATAGACTTTATCTTTCTCACGGTCCGTGGCTGTGGCGTAGACTTTATCTTTCACACGGTCCGTGCCTGTGGGATAGACTTTATCTTTCACACGTTCCGTGTCTGTGGGGTAGACTTTATCTTTCACACAGTCCTAGGCTGTGGGAGTAGACTTTTTCGTTCATACAAACCATGTCTGTGGGAATAGACTTTATGTTTCACAAGGTCCGTGGCTCTGGGAAGAGACTTTATCTTTTACATGGTCCGTGGCTGTGGGGTAGACTTTATCTTTCACATGGTCCGTGGCTGTGGGATAGACTTTATCTTTCACATGGTCCGTGGGTGTGGGGTAGACTTTAACTTTCACATGGTCCGTGGCTGTGGGGTAGACTTTATCTTTCACACGGTATATGGCTGTGGGATAGATTTTATCTTTCACATGGTCCGTGGCAGTGGGGTAGACTTTATCTTTCACACGGTCCGTGGCTGTGGCAACAGACTCTATCTTTCACACTGTTCGTGCCTGTGGGAAAGACTTTATCTTTCACACGATCCGTGGCTGTGCGGTAGACTTTATCTTTCACACGGTCCTTGGCTGTGGGGTAGACTTTATTTTTCACATGGTCCGTGGCTGTGGTAGTAGACTTTATCTTTCACACGTTCCGTGGCTGTGGGAATAGACTTTATGTTTCACACGGTCCATGGCTCTGGGAATAGACTTTATCTTTCACACGGTCAGTGCCTGTGGGGTAGACTTTATTTTTCACACGGTCCGTGGTTGTGGGATAGAGTTTATCCCTCACACGGTCCGTGCCTGTGGGATAGACTTTATCTTTCACATGGTCCGTGGCTGTGGGAGTAGTCTTTATCTTTCACACGGTCCGTGGCTCTGGGAATAGACTTTATGTTTCACAAGGTCCGTGGCTCTGGGAATAGAATTTATCTTTCACATGGTCCATGGCTCTGGGGTAGAATTTATCTTTCATACGATCCGTGCCTGTGGGATAGACTTTACATTTCACACGGTCCGTGCCTGTCGGATAGACTTTTTCACAAAGTCCGTGGCTGTGGGATAGACTTTATCTTTCACACGGTCCGTGCATGTGGGATAGACTTTATCTTTCACCCGGTCCGTGGTTGTGGGATAGAGTTTATCTTTCACACGGTCCGTGCCTGTGGGATAGACTTTATCTTTCACATGGTCCGTGGCTGTGGGGTAGATTTTATCTTTCACATGGTCTGTGGCTGTGGGATAGACTTTATCTTTCACATGGTCCGTGTCTGTGGGGTAGACTTTATCTTTCCCAACACCCGTGGCTGTGGGGTAGGCTTTATCTTTCACACGGTCCGTGGCTGTGGAGTAGACTTCATCTTTCACACGGTCCGTGGCTGTGGGTAGACAATATCTTTCACACGGTCCGTGGCTGTGGTGGAGACTTTAGCTTTCACACGGTCCGTGGCTGTGGGATAGACTTTATCTTTCACACGGTCCGTGGCTGTGGGATAGACTTTATCTTTCACATGATCCGTGCCTGTGGAATAGACTTTTTCACACGGTCCTTGGCTGTGGGGTAGACTTTATCTTTCACATGGTCCGTGGCTGTGGGAGTAGTCTTTATGTTTCGCACAGGTCCGTGGCTGTGGGAATAGACTTTATGTTTCACAAGGTCCGTGGCTCTGGGAATAGAATTTATTTTTCACATGGTCCGTGGCTGTGGGGTAGACTTTATCATTCACACGGTCCGTGGCTGTGGGATAGACTTTATCTTTCACACGGTCCGTGTCTGTGGGATAGACTTTATCTTTCACAAGGTCCCAGGCTGTGGAAGTAGACTTTATCGTTCATACGGTCCATGTCTGAGGGAATACACTTTATGTTTCACAAGGTCCGTGGCTCTGGGAAGAGACTTTATCTTTCACATGGTCCGTGGCTGTGGGGTAGGCTTTATCTTTCACATGGTCCGTGGCTGTGGGATAGACTTTATCTTTCACATGGTCCGTGGCTGTGGGATAACCTCTATCTTTCACACAGTCCGTGGCTGTTGGAATAGACTCTATCTTTCATACGGTCCATGGCTGTGGGATAGACTTTATCTTTCACACGGTCCTTGGCTGTGGGCTTGACTTTATTTTTCACATGGTCCGTGGCTGTGGTAGTAGACTTTATCTTTCACACGGTCCGTGGCTGTGGGAATAGACTTTATGTTTCACACAGTCCGTGGCTCTGCGAATAGACTTTATCTTTCACACGGCCCGTGCCTGTGGGGTAGAATTTACTTTCACACGGTCCGTGCCTGAGGGATAGACTCTATCTTGCACATGGTCTGTCGCTGTGGGAATAGACTCTATCTTTCACACGGTCCATCGCTGTGGGTTAGACTTTATCTTTCTCTCGGTCCGTGGTTGTCGGATAGACTTTATCTTTCACACGGTCCGTGGCTGTGTGAATAGACTCTATCTTTCACACGCTCCGTGCTTGTGGGATAGACTTTATCTTTCACACGGTCTGTGCCTGTGGGATAGACTTTTCTTTCTCACGGTCCGTGGCTGTGGGGTAGACTTTATCTTTCACACGGTCCGTGCCTGTGGGATAGACTTTTTCACACGGTCCTTGGCTGTGGGGTAGACTTTACCTTTCACATGGTCCGGGGCTGTGGGAGTAGTCTTTATGTTTCGCACAGGTCCGTGGCTGTGGGAATAGACTTTATGTTTCACAAGGTCCGTGGCACTGGGAATAGAATTTATCTTTCACATGGTCCGTGCCTGTGGGATCGACTTTTTCACACGGCCCGTGCCTGTGGGATAGACTTTATCTTTCACATGGTCCATGCCTGTGGAATAGACTTTATCTTTCACACGGTCTGTGGCTGTGGGATAGACTTTTTCACACGGTCCGTGCCTGTGGGATAGACTTTATCTTTCACACGGTCCGTTCCTGTGGGATAGACTTTATCTTTCACACGGTCCGTGACTGTGGGATAGACTTTATCTTTCACATGGTCCGGGGCTGTGGGATAGACTTTATCTTTCACACGGTCCGTGGCTGTGGGAATAGACTCTATCTTTCACACGCTCCGTGCTTGTGGGATAGACTGTATGTTTCACACGGTCCGTGCCTGTGGGATAGACTTTATCTTTCTCACGGTCCGTGGCTGTGGGGTAGACTTTATCTTTCACACGGTCCGTGCCTGTGGGATAGACTTTATCTTTCACACGTTCCGTGTCTGTGGGGTAGACTTTATCTTTCACACAGTCCTAGGCTGTGGGAGTAGACTTTATCGTTCATACAGTCCATGTCTGTGGGAATAGACTTTATGTTTCACAAGGTCCGTGGCTCTGGGAAGAGACTTTATCTTTCACATGGTCCGTGGCTGTGGGGTAGACTTTATCTTTCACAT